>NW_028244344.1:0-600000 GCF_964263255.1 Lissotriton vulgaris
CATAAGAACACCATCAGAATCACGACCAGCTCCGACGATAACCTTGCAACCACCGAACACCTCCACTTCCAGATCCACAACGACCCCAGGACCACACTTAGAGGCACCCTCATCTACAGGCCACCAGGAACCCGTAATCAATTCAGCGAAGACATCACTGACTTCATCAGCCCACATGCCCTCGCCTCCGAGAACTACATTCTACTGGGAGACCTCAACTTCCACCTGGAAAAGAAAAACGACATCAACACCACCACCCTTCTGGACAACCTGGCAATCTCGAACTCAAACAACTTGTTGACACCCCCACCCACCTTGCCGGACACACACTCGACCCTATCTTCACCTCCAGCAAACACATCTCCTTCGATCACACCACAACTCTCCATTGGACGGACCACAGCTGCGTTCACTTCAGCTACAAAACTACCACGATCCACAACCCCCCACAAAATATTCCTCGTAGAAACTGGAACAAAATCACCACCGACCAACTCCTCACTTCGCTCAACCAAAACCCCCCCCCCCTCTCATCGGACCCAAACGAGGCTGCCACCAAACTCAAACAATGGATCACTCACAGTATTGACGAATTAGCACCCTTGAAAAACAACCAGATCAAACAAGGTAACAAAAAGGCCCCCTGGTTCAACGATGACCTTAAAAAATCCAAGAAACTATGCCGTACTCTCGAAAAAACATGGAGAAAAAACCCAACCACTGACAACCTGACCACCTTCAAGGCAGCCACCCGCAAACACCACCAATTGATCCGAACCACCAAGAAATCAGCATTCAAAGATCGACTCGACAACAACGCCCATAACAGCAAGGAACTTTTCAACATCGTCAAAGAATTTACCAACCCCACCGCAGCCTCAAACGACATCACTCCCTCCCAAGACCTCTGCGATTCGTTATCCTCCTTCTTCTACAACAAAATAGCCGACATACATAACAGCTTTGAGAACACTTCCAAAGAACAGTCCACTCCACCCACCTCCGAACCTAAACCGCCCTTTCACAACCTTAGCGCCTGGAACCCAATCTCCACTGAAGACACCATCCGCCTAATGAACTCCATCCATTCTGGTTCACCAACCGACCCCTGTCCCCACCACATCTTCAACAAAACAGACTCCATCATCGCACCCCATCTCTGTGACATCATCAACTGCTCCTTCAACTCCGCTACCTTCCCAGAAAGCTGGAAACACGCCGAACTCAGCGCCCTCCTAAAGAAACCTACAGCAGACCCCTCTGAACTTAAGAACTACCGCCCCATCTCCCTCCTCCCATTCCCTGCCAAAGTCATCGAGAAAGCTGCCAATAACCAGCTCGCCGCCTTCCTTGAATCCAACAATTCCCTCGACTCCTCTCAATCTGGCTTTCGAGCCAAACACAGCACCGAAACCACCCTCATTGCAGCGACAGACGACATCCGAACTCTACTGGACAATGGAGAAACAGTTGCCCTCATCCTACTAGACCTCTCCGCCCCCTTCGACACAGTCTGTCATAGCACCCTCATACAACGCCACAGTAACTCCGGCATACAAGGAAAAGCCTTGGACTGGATCATCTTGTTCCTCGCCGGGAGAACACAGAGAGTCCGACTTCCCCCATTCAAATCAGAGGCCACCAAAGTCATCTGCGGAGTACCACAAGGTTCATCTCTCAGTCCCACCCTCTTCAACGCCTACATGAGTCCACTCGCATCCATCGCACGACAACACAACCTTAACATCATCTCTTACGCTGACGACACCCAGCTGATCCTTTCCCTCACCAAAGACCCTAACACCGCCAAAACCAACCTTCACGAAGGCATGAAAGAAGTAGCCGAATGGATGAAAAACAGCCGACTAAAACTTAACTCAGACAAAACGGAAGTCCTCATCCTAGGATCATCTCCCTCCGCCTGGGACGACTCATGGTGGCCATCGGCCCTGGGCACAGCACCTATACCCACAGACCATGCACGTAACCTAGGTTTCATCCTAGACTCCTCACTCTTGATGACCAGACAAGTCAACGCAGTCTCATCCTCCTGCTTCAACGTACTTCGCATGCTCAAAAAAATCTTCCGTTGGATCCCCTCCGAGACTAGAAAGACTGTCACCCACGCACTGGTCACCAGCCGACTGGACTATGGAAACACCCTCTACGCCGGAATCACAGCCAAATTACAGAAAAAACTCCAACACATCCAAAACGCATCAGCCAGACTCATTTTGGACATCCCTCGCCAAGATCACATTACCGGTCACCTGAGAGACCTCCACTGGCTCCCCGTCAACAAGAGAATAACGTTCCGGCTCCTCACCCACGCACACAAGGCCCTCTACAAACTAGGACCCGAATGCCTCAACACACGACTGTCCTTCTACATACCCAACCGCCAACTAAGATCCTCCAATCAAGGCCTCGCCGCAGTTCCACGCATCTATAGATCCACCATGGGAGGAAGATCTTTCTCCTACCTGGCGGCCAAGACCTGGAATTCTCTCCCCACCCACCTCCGCCTTACACAGAACCACATCTCCTTCAGAAAGGAACTTAAAACATGGCTATTCGATAAATAATGCACCCCCACCCACAAGCGCCTTGAGACCCTCTGGGAGAGTAGTGTGCTATACAAATTCCTGAACTTGAACTTGAACTTGGTTTCAATTATCGTGCCCAGACACGGGCGCGATAATTGAAACCAGATGTCTCGCTGTGGCTCACGCGCACCACTCGTTCAGAAGTTGCTGGAGGAACACGCCAACGACCCCAAAAAGCTTGCTTTGACGGGCCTGCCCATAGTGCACTGGCTGAAGAGGGATAAGGTAAGATCTCTTTGTCTATTGTGCCTTGTCCGTTTCAGCTGGCAACAGGCGCGCTCTGCAGCACTCCAAGGAGCGCGGAGACAGACAGTCTGTCTGTGTTTTCTCTCTCCGATGGCAGCGACTGTGCCTCACTTGGCTTCATTCCCAGTAAAGCAAGTCAAGTCAAGTCAAGTCATAGGATTTGTATAGCGCACTACATACCCAGAGGGTTTCAAGGCGCTTAGGAAGGGGAGGATGATTACTTGTCAAATATCCACGTTTTAAGTTGCTTTCTGAACGCTAGGTGGTTCTGGGTAAGGCGAAGGTAAGCGGGGAGTGAGTTCCATGTTTTAGCAGCCAGGTATGAAAAGGATCTGCCTCCCATGGTGGTCTTGTTGATGCGAGGTACAATGGCGAGGGCTTGGTTGGAAGAACGTAGTTGGCGGGAGGGGGTGTAGAAGGATAGTCGTGAGTTGAGGCAGTCTGGTCCGATGTCGTAGAGTGATTTGTGTGCGTGGGTAAGCAGTCGGAAAGTGATCCTCTTATTGACGGGTAGCCAGTGGAGGTCTTTAAGGTGACCAGAGATGTGTTCGTTGCGTGGGAGGTCTAATATGAGCCTGGCTGAGGCGTTTTGGATTCGTTGGAGTTTCTTCTGGAGTTTTGCGGTAGTACCCGCGTAGAGGGTGTTTCCGTAGTCCAGTCGGCTCGTGACCAGAGCGTGGGTGACTGTTTTCCTAGTATCGGAGGGGATCCAGCGAAATGTTTTTCTGAGCATGCGAAGAATGTTGAAGCAGGAAGAGGATACGGCGCTGACTTGTCTGTTCATTGAGAGTGACGAATCCAGGATGACGCCTAGGTTCCGTGCGTGGTCTGTCGGGATGGGTGCTTTTCCGAGGGCTTCCGGCCACCAGGAGTCGTCCCATGCAGAGGGGGATGTACCTAAGATGAGGACTTCTGTTTTGTCTGAGTTCAGTTTCAGACGGCTTTGTTTCATCCATTCGGCAACTTCTTTCATTCCTACGTGTAGGTTAGTTTTGGCGGTGCTGGGGTCATTGGTGAGAGAGAGGATCAGTTGAGTGTCGTCCGCGTAAGAGATGATGTTGAGGTTGTGTTGGCGTGCGATGGCCGCGAGGGGGCTCATGTATACGTTGAAGAGGGTGGGACTGAGTGAGGATCCTTGTGGTACGCCGCAGATGACTTCAGAGGCCTCGGACTTGAATGGAGGAAGGCGGACTCTCTGGGTTCTTCCGGTGAGGAACGAGGTGATCCATTCAAGTGCTTTTCCTTGGATTCCGATGTTATAGAGGCGTTGTAGGAGGGTGCTGTGGCAGACTGTGTCAAAGGCTGCGGAGAGGTCGAGGAGGATGAGGGCGACTGTGTCTCCATTGTCTAGTAGCGTTCGAATGTCGTCTGTTGCTGCGATGAGGGCGGTCTCAGTGCTGTGTTTTGCTCGGAAGCCAGATTGTGAGGGGTCGAGGGATTTGTTGGCTTCGAGGAAGGTGGCGAGCTGGTTGTTGACAGCTTTCTCGATGACTTTGGCCGGGAATGGGAGAAGCGAGATGGGCGGTAATTTATGAGTTCGGTGGGGTCCGCTGTTGGTTTTTTCAGAAGGGCGGTGAGTTCAGCGTGTTTCCAGTCTTCCGGGAAGGTGGCGGAGTTGAAGGAGCAGTTGATGACGTCTCTGAGGTGCCGAGCTATGACGGAGTCTGCTTTGTTGAAGATGTGGTGAGGGCATGGGTCTGTGGGGGATCCTGAGTGGATTGAATTCATCAGGCGGATGGTGTCCTCAGTGGAGATTGGGTTCCAGTCGTTGAGAATGTTCACGGGGGGAAGATGATCAGCAAATGGTAGGGTGGGTTGATTTCCGGGTTGGTTGTCAAAGCTGTTGTGGATGTCTGCAATCTTGTTGTGGAAAAATGATGCTAGGGAGTCGCAGAGGGTTTGAGAGGGGGTGATGTCGTTGGAGTTGGCCGAGGGATTGGAAAATTCCTTGACGATGTTGAAAAGTTCCTTGCTGTTGTGGGCGTTGTTGTCAAGTCGATCCTTGAATGCTGTTTTCTTGGCTTTTCGGATCAGTTGGTGGTGAGTGCGGGTGGCGTTTTTGAAGGCGACCTTGGTGCTGGTGGTTGGGTCTTTTTTCCAGGCCTTTTCAAGGGAGCGGCAGAGTTTCTTGGACTTCTTGAGATCATCGTTGAACCATGAGGCCTTCTTGCTGCCAGGTTTGCTTTGCCGTTTTTTCAGTGGTGCTAAGGTGTCGGCTGTGTTGGATAACCATAGGGTGAGGTTAGCGGCGGCTTCGTTGGCGTTAGAAGAGAGGGCTGGGGTGTTTCGAAGGAGCGATGCGGAGATTTGGTCCGTGGTGATTTTGTTCCAGTTTCTTTGTAGGGTAGGTTGGAGGTGGATGTTGGGTTTTGGTTTGTTGTAGGTGAAGTGAACGCAGCTGTGGTCAGTCCAGAGGAGGTCCGTGGTGTGGCCGAAGGAGACATGATTGCTGGATGTGAAGATGGGGTCGAGTGTGTGACCTGCGATGTGTGTGGGGGAGGTGACTAGTTGTTTAAGTCCGAGGTTGGCGAGGTTGTCCACGAGGGTGGCGGTGTTGCGGTCGTTGATATTTTCAAGGTGAAAGTTGAGGTCACCCAGAAGGATGTATTCTTTGGAGGGGAGCGCGTGTGGAGTGATGAAGTCCGTGATGTCTTCACTGAATTTTGCGCGGGGTCCTGGTGGTCTGTAGAGGAGGGTGCCTCGGAGTGTGGTTTTGGGGTCGATGTGGATCTGGAAGTGAAGGTGTTCGGAGTTGGCGAGGTTGGCGTCAGAGCTGGTTGAGATGCGGATGGATTTCTTATGGACGATAGCGATTCCTCCTCCTGTGTGGGTGGTGCGGTCTTTGCGAGTGATCTTATAGTTTTCAGGGATGGCAATGGTGATGTCTGGTGCGGAGGAAGCGTTCATCCATGTTTCCGTAAGGAAGGCGATGTCCGGATAAAAGGTGTCTAGTAGATTCCATAGGTCAATGGCGTGCCTGTGGACCGATCGGGTGTTGAGAAGGATGCATTGTAAGTGGTTGGGGTCAGGAGTCTGATGTGTGGTTGTAGCGGAGATGTTGTCGGTGCCGCTGAATTTGCAGGAGTAGCATGAGAAAGGTCCATGGGTGCGTCCAGGAGCGGACCCAGGTCTCTGTGACCCTGTCGATTGCATATTCGACATGGCGAGGGCTGGTCCCTCGTGATGCCGTCTCATCAGGGTGAGAGAGGCTTCCACTCACTTTCCAATAATGTCGCTTTCTTGGCTGCCATTTTTGATTGGTGTCTGAGGTGCCCCAACTGGCTGCTTTCTTGATGGGGGCCAGCGTGTCTATATATCTCTTATGGCTAGTTTCCAGACACGTTCAGAGTTTCCTTGCATATATTCTCTAATGTTTAATAAGTGGCCGCACGGACTGCATTCTCTAGTAAGTGTTGGTCATTACGTGCCTTGTTGCAGTTTTCTCTATACCCCTGGATGCTCCCTTTGTTTTCTGCTCCCTCTGGGGCTCTGTGTGTTTGTCAGCGCTCTAGTTAGGGTATGAGACTGCCTCTCTCTACGCCTGCTAGGTCTATGTGTGAATACACGGGCTACCCTACCCTCTCATGTGAAGAGCTTGTCTGATCTGCTTTCATTTAGAAAAGCCCCCAAAGCATGGCTTAAATAAGGTTGGTTATAATGTAAACAGCAAGGACCCATTGATTAGAATTAATAATTCATACGACAGGGAAATAAACAGTGTGTACATGAAAAAGTATCTAACAAATATAAGGGTAGTTGCAAAAAAGAACCTAACAAATTTATTTCTGTATAAAATTAAATCAATTTTAATGGCTTCTCATGTTAAAACACAGATATTACTATACATCCACATTACATGAAAACATTTTTTTTACAAAACATAGATCATATAATTCGTTAAAATATCATCACACAATCATTAAAAAAGAAAAAAGTGGCAATTCATACTCTCGACGCGCGTTTCGGCGTTCTGAAAAAACGCCTTCCTCAGGAGCCACAAATTATATTAATAAAATTTCATTGCTTAGGACCAGCTTATATTCCTTTTCTCTTTAGCGATTCCCAAACCAATGATGTAATTGATGAGAAATTTCCTTGATATAACCATTTTCGTAAAGGATAATGAGTTACACACCAAAACATACAGAAAACCCACGGCCAAGAACAGCATTCTGTCCTATGAAAGCTTCCATCCCAAACCACTAAGGGACAACCTTCCCTACAGCCAGTTCCTTCGTCTGAAGAGGAACTGTAGCAATAACTCAGATTACAGACTTCAAGCGAATGAATTATGTGAAAGACTGAGACAAAGAAACTATACAGAGAGAACTATCAAACTCTGCAAAAAAAGGGCCACAAATCAACCAAGAGAATGCCTCCTTCAAACATTTGAAAAAGAATCAATACCGGACCTAACCACCTGTGTGACAACATTCAGCCAGGCATCTTATGCAGTAAAGAAACTGGTTACCAAAAATTGGCATATCCTTCACACCGGACAATTCAACTGGCCCAGACCGAGGTTTGCCAACAAGAGATCTAAAAACATCAAGGATGTGTTGGTTCATACCCGCCCACCACCGAAAAAACTACAAGTGAGTCTGCCCAGGGATGTAACGATGTCACCAGTAACTGGACACTACCCGTGTGGTTCGTGCGTAGCATGCAAAACTACAACTGCTACAAAAACACTACAGCTTTCGGACACTTTGGTGTGGCAACAACGTCAACATACGAACTGTAATTCGACCCATGTCATCTACACAGTGACTTGCCCCTGTGAAAAACGTTATATTGGGATGACATGTCGAAAAATAAAAACAAGGATTGGCGAACATCGCAGCAATATAAGACTTAAGAAGAATACCACCAAGCTGTGTAATCATTTTGTGCAAGCAGGCCATTCCTGCGATGACATTCACTGGTCAGTGATTGAAATGTTAAGCGACAAATCCCAGAGATGCGAACGAATTTTATTCGAAAAGGAACAGAGGTGGGTGGAACGCCTCAGAACTTATGAAAATGGCCTTAATGACTCTATTCCTTGGCATCAATTCTCCAAATGATAAATTTCCAATTCCCGTGTACTGTAATTACTAAATGAAGTACCTCTTACAATTGCAAGAGACTGTCTAACTTTTTCACAACACTCGTCAAACTCCTCGTCTATGCAAACCATTCTACTTAATCACGCTAACGAAAATGTGAGCCTAGCGAACCTGTACAAACATTAACCACAAAATCCCTCGTGTTGCAAAATTCCTCTTGTTGCGAGTAATAAAGTTTTGTTTACAAAAAATCATCCACCTACATCAACACGTGAGCGCAAAATGCCTTTTAAAACGCCTGCCCTTCCGGACTCACTAACTTCCGGGGGCAGAGTCAGCACAAGACTTGAGCACCAGTGCACGCGGGTAATGGCGGAGTTGTGCAGCATCGCCGACTGAATTGCGGTAAGGTGACCGACGAAATACTGATTAAATTCGCTGTATTTTTTCTAAATACAGCTCTGAGTCCCGAGGGCCCCCCGACGCCAGCAAGTATTCCCTGTTAATAAGGTACGCCATTGCGCTGCGTCTAACTTAACTCGCACTATTTTTTACTAAGAGCTCCCACATGCGCTAGTAATATTTTTTTACTAAGAGCTCCCACACGCGCTTGTAGTAGCTACCTCCCTGCAACATATCTGACTCGCTCTGCTCGATTCAGATGAGGCCAACGCGCACTTTTAATACCTTCCATGCCGAAGGTGCTCGCATTGTGTGCACCTTTTCCTAATCACAGCGCTATAAGCTCGAACCATTTTCTAAACCCTCCTTATTTTAGATGAATATTCCCGAATAAAAATGTTATTCTATTTGAAGTACCAGCCTAAATATAGGATTGGGTGATAAAAAGAGTGTGCCTTTCTCGTTGTTCTCTCCCTTCTCTTTTCAGAAAACGGAGGAATTTTCAACCCTACAAATCGTACAGGGTATTATAATAATACTACACAAAGAGGTGTGAGTAATTCGAACATTGTTTGTCTACCTTTGTAGTTAGTCCTGACGAATGCTCTATAGACCCCTGTGGGCCGACAGAGCAGAAACATGTCGACGTTTTGTGTAATTAATGTTTTTCAACTACTATGATCTAGTTACCCGATCAACCTAGTAGTACTAGACTTTTTTTAAATATCTGAATAATCACACCATAAAATAAAATCACTTAGGGTGACTTTTCAGTTTTTAAACTCACTGTATTGGTTATCCTTTTTCTTTTTGACACACTTTTTTCCTATTTTTTCTGCTTCTCTGGACACTGCACTATATGCCAGAGGTGCCTCAGGTTGAGGCTGGCAACATCACTAATTTAGAGTGACCGATGATAACTGCCATCAACCCATATGCGGGGCGGATGAACCATATATACCGCAAGACTCACATGTGCATTGGGTTTTTGAGGTCACTCTAATTTTACACGACCAATGGCCTAGTGTTACAAGTGTCTGTTTCTCTATTTGATAAACCTCGTACTTTCCCTGGGGAACGAAACAGACCTTCCAAATCCCTAGTCCCTCCCCATTGATTTATTGAAGTTATGCCCCATCAGCCTTCAGTACAGCCAGGCTGGGCCTCTGTGTTTCTTGGGGTAGGCCCCTCTCTTTGGGTCTGGCCAGAAGCCAGCTGAAGTTTCGTTTCCCAACAGCCTAACACCAGTTTAGTAAACATGTCACAGCGTCGAGAGCTAGCTGCTAGGAGGCATGTGAACCAAGCACTTTCGCGAAGCCCGCCTCCATGTCCAGGCGCATCAAAGGCATGTTTTGGGGTAAATTAAGCCGTGTTTCCGAGAAGTTTATTTAAGATTTAGAGGGCTGAGTGTCTGCTCTGACCGAAGACATGCAAGCTGTCAGCCTGGTTCTCCCAGTGGAAATTCCAGTTGACCAGTACAAACAATTTCATCTGGATCAAGCTGCAGCAAGTGGCTCTACGGACACTGGAGTATATATATGTACACTGAAGGAAACCAGGGAAATCAAACTGGGTGAGAAATATCAACAGACACTGTAAATACCAATAACAGGTTTCACGAGTCAACGGAAACCAACTTCACTTTTGCTTACAGTAGTTCAGCAGATGTCTAAAAATGCAATTACTAGCAACTGGGTCCAGTAGAAATAATTTGTAACTGGGGAACATACATTTTCATAATGTTTCGGTCATACGATCAGAGGGGCAAAGTGTGGCATGGGGGCGCATTATAAAGTTGGAGACACCCCTTTGGAAGTTAGTCCAATCGTGAGGCTGCATTAGCACGGTCGGAGATAAGGTTGTCACTCATGGGCGCTAACTACGCTTGATAACTGTTACATTGGCGTTATCTGTAATAGCTATTGCTAAGTGTATTGTAATCTGTTTATGAGTTTGTATATTATAGATTGTGCTAAATCTATTGTAATCTGTTTATGAGTTTATCTTTTTTAAATTGTGGTAAGTGTATTGCAATTTGTTTACATTTTGTTGTATGATGTGTTCTAGAGTACTAGCACAAGATGTTTCTCGGGCACTGTGTTCCATTTTTGCTGTTGAACCTGCCACTGTCATTCCTACAGGTCAGACTGGGCAATCGGACAGTGCCAGATGGGCCCTTCTGACAGGTCAGGTTTGTAGGATTGTTATGTGGATTTGTGTGAGCAGTGGTTGAGGTGAACTGGGCAAGTTTTGTGGCTGTGTGTGGGCTTGTGTTGTTCAAACTTAAGGGGTCAATTAGGATGGCGGACGGACAAAGTCCGTCCGACTTCCTGTCGGGGGACGGGACCATCCGCCACAGGGGCGGAGGTCCTGTGCCTCGAATTAGGATGCACCCGTCACAGTGGCGGGTGCATCCCGCATTTTTAACATTGCAATGCTAAAAATGCATGTTGTGCGTTTCAAAGCACAACATGACAGGCACCGCGCGGTGCCTGCCATGTTGTATTTTGAAACGTAGGGGGGTACCATAGGTACCCCCATGTGCATCCCCCCCCTTCACCCTGGGGGCCTGCAACGGGCCCCCGAAGCAAATAACGTATGCCTTTTCGTGGCGGCATTGCCGCCACGGAAAGTCATTGCCCACAGCACATCCTAATATGGCTGGCGGTGTCTGATAGACACCGCCACCATATTAGACCTTTTCCGCCGCGGTTGCAAGGTGACTGCAGCGGAAAAGTGGCGGACGTTCTTCCCGTCCGCTGCGGTCCCCCCGCCATTGTAATATGGCGGGGGGAAATAGGTGGCGGACGGGCACGGAGGGCGAATGGATCGCCACCACCTGCATGGCGGTGGCGATCCGTCCGGCATCCTAATCGGCCCCTAAGTCTTTGAATTATGGCACACTTGTAAATGAATTGTGTTTCTTCTTTTTAAGGTAAACCTAGTGTAGGGTGCCAGTGAGTACAGCCCTCTGATCAGGGGTGTGAAATCCAAAAGAACATAAAGTGCGTTGTCTAGAACTAGATCAACGTTCCCACTTCACACACCATTAATTATATCTAATATTTATACTCCTTCATACCATCTCAAATTTTGCATGAAGTACTTTAGTCAATCAATGTGTCAATGTCACGTTCATCGTGTTCAGTAGTCACACCTAGAGATGTAAATTAGTTTTTCATTTGTTGAAACGATTCCAATGCATTTCGGGACAAAGCCCTTCATCAGGTGACTCATCCATTCATTCAAAGACCGACGTTTTCCCAACGTGTCCGTATGCAGTAACATGCCTTCGTGGGCTTGCGTTGTAAACATCTTTAAACAAGGACTAGGCCGCAGTAGTACGCAGCACTGTGCAGCTGTGTCTGCTGTTATCTCACTGCATGCAGCATGTGTGGACCAACTGCACTTTGTGGGTAGAAGAGCAGGGATGGGCTGGTGTTTTTTTTTAATCTTTTTGAAAGTGAAAGAACATAGTGAGTTTCTCAGCTACATTTCTGGAGTACTGACACACCCATTGCCTACAGTAAGTACAAATACATGTAGTTCCACGCCCATTAGAGACCACCTAGCCAGCATGTCTATAAAAGTCACAAGTTGCACTATTTACAAATGTTGGCCAGTTTTTTAACTACCCAGTTCATAGACGTGGACCACTTTTATGTTGGTGCCCCGGCCTGTTTTCTACCCCAGTCCAACAATGCATTCTGACAAGTGAAGTTGGTCTCTTGGGCGGCAGCACTCAGTTAGAGGGACATACCCAGACTTCGTTGTACACTACTTACCTTCATACAGACTAGTTCACCACAATAGTGCGTAGGTGGTAGTTGCTTGGGTCTACGCCGCACAAAAAGGGCAGCCATCTCTCACCCTAACGCAATGATAGAGACAGCCAGTGCTATTGTCTGACCGTGCACTAGGTGTCACTGCTGCACAAGTGCCTCTCACCAGGACCTCACCAAGTGACATACTTTGATAGGACCCTAGGTGCCACTGATCTGCCAGGAACTAACCGTACGCCACACTCTAGCTGGCCACGAGATGTCCAGTGCAGTAGTTTGTCCTCTGGGGGCTCACTGCTGCACCAATGTCTTCCTGCTCCATCCGAGCATACGACAGTGGGGGGCCCTTGCCACTCATGTCACTGGTCTATCCCTGCTGCCTGGAAGACCTCACCCAGTGCCATACTCTAATCCACCACTAGATGTCTCTATTTCAATAGTGTTTGCCTAGTCCTCCTCTAGCACCTCACCCTGCCGCCCTCCGACCAACCACAAGCTGTCACCGTTTAGTGGTTGGTGCAGTAATAAACTCCAAGCTGCACCACTGCAGGGCCACTGCTCAGGGGCGGATTGGCAAGGCGGGCATTCGGGAATGGGCCGAAGGGCCGGTGCCTCAGTACCCTCTGTGGGCCGTTTTTTTTCTCCCCTGTCCCAGTCCACAGAGAGTGGACTAGGAAAGGGGAGAAAAAACAAGCATTGGAAATGCAATAGGTCTCGCATTAGAAAAGTTTGAGCTATTGGTGTTGTAAATGTTTTATTTATTTTTTGTGTGTAATTTTCCAAATAGCTACATTGATAGATTTGTAAATTACAATGCCAATAGTTTAAATTTTTGTGAATGTGTCACCTTTAGCATTTGGAATGCCACATGATTTGTATAGACGTGATTTTGTTTATTTTTTATTTGTTATGCCACCTTTCTAGAGAGCAGGAGAGTGCAGCAGTGGATAGAAGCAGAGCCCTGCAAGCTGAGCGTCCTCCCAGGTGAGTGTGAGTGAGTGTGTGTGAGGCTGAAGGTGTGTGATGGTGTGTGAGGGTGATGTTGTGTGAGTGTGATTGCGGGTGGCGTTGCATGTGTGAGTGGTGTTGCATGCGTGAGTGGCGTTGCGTAGTTGAGTGGCGTTGCCTTGTTGAGTGCTGTTTCCTTTTTGAATGGCTTTACATTTGTGACTGGCGTTGCATGTGTTAGTATTGTTGCATGTGTGATTGGCGTTGCATGTGTCAGTGGCGTAGCATGTGTGAGTGGCGTTGCATGTGTGATTTGCGTTGCATGTGTGATTGGCATTGCATGGGTGAGTGTGGCGTTGTGTGTGTGAGAGTGGGCTTGCGTGGGTGTGAGTGGCGTTGTGTGTTTGAAAGTTTTTCTGTGTGGGTAAAACTGTTACTGCATTGGTGTGAGTGGTGTTGCATGTGTGAGTGGCGTAGCATGTGTGAGTGGCACAGCATGTGTGATTGGCGTTGGATGTGTGAGTGTTGTTGCATGTGTGAGTTGCGTTGCATGTGTGAGTGGCGTTGCATGTGTGAGTGGCGTAGCATGTGTGAGTGGCACTGCATGTGTGATTGGCGTTGGATGTGTGAGTGGCGTTTCATGTCTGAGTGGCGCTGCATGTGTGAGTGGCGTTGCATGCGTGAGTGGCGTTGCGTTGTTGAGTGGCGTTGCGTTGTTGAGTGGCGTTGAATGTTTGAATGGCTTTGCATGTGTGAGTGGTGTTGCATGTGTGAGTGTCGTTGCATGTGTGAGTGGCGTTGCATGTGTTAATGGCGTAGCGTGTGTGAGTGTCGTTGCATGTGTGAGTGTCGTTGCAGGTGTGAGTGGCGTTGCATGTGTGATTGGCGTAGCATGTGTGAGTGGCTTAGCATGTGTGAGTGGCGTAGCATGTGTGAGTGTGGTTGCATGTGTGAGCGGCGTTGCATGTGTGAGTGGCGTTGCATGTGTGAGTGGCGATGCATGTGTGAGTGGCGTTGCATGTGTGAGTGGCGTTGCATGTGTGAGTGGCGTCGCATGCGTGAGTGGCGTTGCGTTGTTGAGTGGCGTTGCGTTGTTGAGTGGCGTTGAATGTTTGAATGGCTTTGCATGTGTGAGTGTTGTTGCATGTGTGAGTGTCGTTGCATGTGTGAGTGGCGTTGCATGTGTGAGTGGCGTTGTATGTGTTAGTGGCGTAGCATGTGTGAGTGGCGTTGCATGTGTGAGTGTCGTTGCATGTGTGAGTGTCGTTGCATGTGTGAGTGGCGTTGCATGTGTGATTGGCGTAGCATGTGTGAGTGGCTTAGCATGTGTGAGTGGCGTTGCATGTGTGAGTGGCGTAGCATGTGTGAGTGGCACTGCATGTGTGATTGGCGTTGGATGTGTGAGTGGCGTTTCATGTGTGAGTGGCGTTGCATGTGTGAGTGGCTTGCATGCGTGAGTGGCGTTGCGTTGTTGAGTGGCGTTGCGTTGTTGAGTGGCATTGAATGTTTGAATGGCTTTGCATGTGTGAGTGGTGTTGCATGTGTGAGTGTCGTTGCATGTGTGAGTGGCGTTGCATGTGTTAATGGCGTAGCATGTGTGAGTGGCGTTGCATGTGTGAGTGTCGTTGCATGTGTGAGTGTCATTGCATGTGTGAGTGTCGTTGCATGTGTGAGTGGCGTTGCATGTGTGATTGGCGTAGCATGTGTTAGTGGCTTAGCATGTGTGAGTGTGGTTGCATGTGTGAGTGGCGTTGCATGTGTGAGTGGCGTTGCATGTGTGAGTGGCGATGCATGTGTGAGTGGCGTTGCATGTGTGAGTGGCGTTGGATGTGTGAGTGGCATTTCATGTGTGAGTGGCGTTTCATGTGTGAGTGGTGTTGCATGTGTGAGTGGCGTTGCATGCGTGAGTGGCGTTGCGTTGTTGAGTGGCGTTGCGTTGTTGAGTGGCATTGAATGTTTGAATGGCTTTGCATGTGTGAGTGTTGTTGCATGTGTGAGTGTTGTTGCATGTGTGAGTGTTGTTGCATGTGTGAGTGGCATTGCATGTGTGAGTGGCGTTGCATGTGTTAGTGGCGTAGCATGTGTTAGTGGCATAGCATGTGTGAGTGGCGTTGCATGTGTGAGTGGCGTTGCATGTGTAAGTGTCGTTGCATGTGTGAGTGGCGTTGCATGTGTGATTGGCGTAGCATGTGTGAGTGGCTTAGCATGTGTGTGTGGCGTTGCATGTGTGAGTGGCGTAGCATGTGTGAGTGGCACTGCATGTGTGATTGGCGTTGGATGTGTGAGTGGCGTTTCATGTGTGAGTGGCGTTGCATGTGTGAGTGGTGTTGCATGCGTGAGTGGCGTTGCGTTGTTGAGTGGCGTTGCGTTGTTGAGTGGCGTTGAATGTTTGAATGGCTTTGCATGTGTGAGTGGTGTTGCATGTGTGAGTGTCGTTGCATGTGTGAGTGGCGTTGCATGTGTTAATGGCGTAGCATGTGTGAGTGGCGTTGCATGTGTGAGTGTCGTTGCATGTGTGAGTGTCGTTGCATGTGTGAGTGGCGTTGCATGTGTGATTGGCGTAGCATGTGTGAGTGGCTTAGCATGTGTGAGTGGCGTAGCATGTGTGAGTGTTGTTGCATGTGTGAGTGGCGTTGCATGTGTGAGTGGCGTTGTATGTGTGAGTGGCGTTGCATGTGTGAGTGGCGTTGGATGTGTGAGTGGCGTTTCATGTGTGAGTGGCTTAGCATGTGTGAGTGGCGTTGCATGTGTGAGTGTCGTTGCGTTGTTGAGTGGCGTTGCGTTGTTGAGTGGCATTGAATGTTTGAATGGCTTTGCATGTGTGAGTGGTGTTGCATGTGTGAGTGTCGTTGCATGTGTGAGTGGCGTTGCATGTGTTAATGGCGTAGCATGTGTGAGGGGCGTTGCATGTGTGAGTGTTGTTGCATGTGTGAGTGTTGTTGCATGTGTGAGTGGCGTTGCATGTGTGATTGGAGTAGCATGTGTGAGTGGCTTAGCATGTGTGAGTGGCGTAGCATGTGTGAGTGTGGTTGCATGTGTGAGCGGCGTTGCATGTGTGAGTGGCGTTGCATGTGTGAGTGGCGATGCATGTGTGAGTGGCGTTGCATGTGTGAGTGGCGTTGCATGCGTGAGTGGCGTTGCGTTGTTGAGTGGCGTTGCGTTGTTGAGTGGCGTTGAATGTTTGAATGGCTTTGCATGTGTGAGTGTTGTTGCATGTGTGAGTGTCGTTGCATGTGTGAGTGGCGTTGCATGTGTGAGTGGCGTTGCATGTGTTAGTGGCGTAGCATGTGTGAGTGGCGTTGCATGTGTGAGTGTCGTTGCATGTGTGAGTGTTGTTGCATGTGTGAGTGGTGTTGCATGTGTGATTGGCGTAGCATGTGTGAGTGGCTTAGCATGTGTGAGTGACGTTGCATGTGTGAGTGGCGTAGCATGTGTGAGTGGCACTGCATGTGTGATTGGCATTGGATGTGTGAGTGGCGTTGCATGCGTGAGTGGCGTTGCGTTGTTGAGTGGCGTTGCGTTGTTGAGTGGCGTTGAATGTTTGAATGGCTTTGCATGTGTGAGTGGTGTTGCATGTGTGAGTGTCGTTGCATGTGTGAGTGGCGTTGCATGTGTTAATGGCGTAGCATGTGTGAGTGGCGTTGCATGTGTGAGTGTTGTTGCATGTGTGAGTGTGATTGCGGGTGGCGTTGCATGTGTGAGTGGCGTTGCATGTGTGAGTGGCGTTGCATGCGTGAGTGGCGTTGCGTTGTTGAGTGGCGTTGCGTTGTTGAGTGGCGTTGAATGTTTGAATGGCTTTGCATGTTTGAGTGGTGTTGCATGTGTGAGTGTCGTTGCATGTGTGAGTGGCGTTCCATGTGTTAATGGCGTAGCACGTGTGAGTGGCGTTGCATGTGTGAGTGTCGTTGCATGTGTGAGTGGCGTTGTGTAGTTGAGTGGTGTTGCCTTGTTGAGTGCCGTTTCCTTTTTGAATGGCTTTGCATTTGTGACTGGCGTTGCATGTGTTAGTGTTGTTGCATGTGTGATTGGCGTTGCATGTGTCAGTGGCGTAGCATGTGTGAGTGGCGTTGCATGTGTGAGTTGCCTTGTGTGTGTGATTGGCATTGCATGGGTGTGAGTGGCGTTGTGTGTTTGAAAGTTTTTCTGTGTGGGTAAAACTGTTACTGCATTGGTGTGAGTGGCGTTGCATGTGTGAGTGGCGTAGCATGTGTGAGTGGCACAGCATGTGTGAGTGGCACAGCATGTGTGATTGGCGTTGGATGTGTGAGTGTTGTTGCATGTGTGAGTTGCGTTGCATGTGTGAGTGGCGTTGCATGTGTGAGTGGCATAGCATGTGTGAGTGGCACTGCATGTGTGATTGGCGTTGGATGTGTGAGTGGCGTTTCATGTGTGAGTCGCGTTGCATGTGTGAGTGGCGTTGCATGCATGAGTGGCGTTGCGTTGTTGAGTGGCGTTGCGTTGTTGAGTGGCGTTGAATGTTTGAATGGCTTTGCATGTGTGAGTGGTGTTGCATGTGTGAGTGTCGTTGCATGTGTGAGTGGCGTTGCATGTGTTAATGGCGTAGCATGTGTGAGTGGCGTTGCATGTGTGAGTGTCGTTGCATGTGTGAGTGTCGTTGCATGTGTGAGTGGCGTTGCATGTGTGATTGGTGTAGCATGTGTGAGTGGCTTAGCATGTGTGAGTGGCTTAGCATGTGTGAGTGGCGTAGCATGTGTGAGTGTGGTTGCATGTGTGAGCGGCGTTGCATGTGTGAGTGGCATTGCATGTGTGAGTGGCGATGCATGTGTGAGTGGCGTTGCATGTGTGAGTGGCGTTGCATGTGTGAGTGGCGTTGCATGCGTGAGTGGCGTTGGGTTGTTGAGTGGCGTTGCGTTGTTGAGTGGTGTTGAATGTTTGAATGGCTTTGCATGTGTGAGTGTTGTTGCATGTGTGAGTGTCGTTGCTTGTGTGAGTGGCGTTGCATGTGTGAGTGTTGTTGCATGTGTGAGTGGCGTTGCATGTGTGATTGGCGTAGCATGTGTGAGTGGCTTAGCATGTGTGAGTGGCATTGCATGCGTGAGTGGCGTAGCATGTGTGAGTGGCACTGCATGTGTGATTGGCGTTGGATGTGTGAGTGGCGTTTCATGTGTGAGTGGCGTTGCATGTGTGAGTGGCGTTGCATGCGTGAGTGGCGTTGCGTTGTTGAGTGGCGTTGCGTTGTTGAGTGGCGTTGAATGTTTGAATCGCTTTGCATGTGTGAGTTGTGTTGCATGTGTGAGTGTTGTTGCATGTGTGAGTGGCGTTGCATGTGTTAATGGCGTAGCATGTGTGAGTGGCGTTGCATGTGTGAGTGTCGTTGCATGTGTGAGTGTCGTTGCATGTGTGAGTGTCGTTGCATGTGTGAGTGGCGTTGCATGTGTCATTGGCGTAGCATGTGTGAGTGGCTTAGCATGTGTGAGTGTGGTTGCATGTGTGAGTGGCGTTGCATGTGTGAGTGGCGTTGCATGTGTGAGTGGCGATGCATATGTGAGTGGCGTTGCATGTGTGAGTGGCGTTGGATGTGTAAGTGGCGTTTCATGTGTGAGTGGCGTTTCATGTGATAGTGGTGTTGCATGTGTGAGTGGCGTTGCATGCGTGAGTGGCGTTGCGTTGTTGAGTGGCGTTGCGTTGTTGAGTGGTGTTGAATGTTTGAATGGCTTTGCATGTGTGAGTGTTGTTGCATGTGTGAGTGTTGTTGCATGTGTGAGTGTCGTTGCATGTGTGAGTGGCGTTGCATGTGTGAGTGGCGTTGCATGTGTTAGTGGCGTAGCATGTGTTAGTGGCGTAGCATGTGTGAGTGGCATTGCATGTGTGAGTGGCGTTGCATGTGTAAGTGTCGTTGCATGTGTGAGTGGCGTTGCATGTGTGATTGGCGTAGCATGTGTGAGTGGCTTAGCATGTGTGAGTGGCGTTGCATGTGTGAGTGGCGTAGCATGTGTGAGTGGCACTGCATGTGTGATTGGCGTTGGATGTGTGAGTGGCGTTGCATGTGTGAGTGGCGTTGCATGCGTGAGTGGCGTTGCGTTGTTGAGTGGCGTTGCGTTGTTGAGTGGTGTTGAATGTTTGAATGGCTTTGCATGTGTGAGTGTTGTTGCATGTGTGAGTGTTGTTGCATGTGTGAGTGGCGTTGCATGTGTGAGTGGCGTTGCATGTGTTAGTGGCGTAGCATGTGTTAGTGGCGTAGCATGTGTGAGTGGCATTGCATGTGTGAGTGGCGTTGCATGTGTAAGTGTCGTTGCATGTGTGAGTGGCGTTGCATGTGTGATTGGCGTAGCATGTGTGAGTGGCTTAGCATGTGTGAGTGGCGTTGCATGTGTGAGTGGCGTAGCATGTGTGAGTGGCACTGCATGTGTGATTGGCGTTGGATGTGTGAGTGGCGTTGCATGTGTGAGTGGCGTTGCATGCGTGAGTGGCGTTGCGTTGTTGAGTGGTGTTGCGTTGTTGAGTGGCGTTGAATGTTTGAATGGCTTTGCATGTGTGAGTGGCGTTGCATGTGTTAATGGCATAGCATGTGTGAGTGGCGTTGCATGTGTGAGTGTCGTTGCATGTGTGAGTGGCGTTGCATGTGTGAGTGGCGTAGCATGTGTGAGTGGCACTGCATGTGTGATTGGCGTTGGATGTGTGAGTGGCGTTTCATGTGTGAGTGGCGTTGCATGTGTGAGTGGCGTTGCATGCGTGAGTGGCGTTGCGTTGTTGAGTGGCGTTGCGTTGTTGAGTGGCGTTGAATGTTTGAATGGCTTTGCATGTGTGAGTGGTGTTGCATGTGTGAGTGTTGTTGCATGTGTGAGTGGCGTTGCATGTGTTAATGGCGTAGCATGTGTGAGTGGCGTTGCATGTGTGAGTGTCGTTGCATGTGTGAGTGTCGTTGCATGTGTGAGTGTCGTTGCATGTGTGAGTGGCGTTGCATGTGTGATTGGCGTAGCATGTGTGAGTGGCTTAGCATGTGTGAGTGTGGTTGCATGTGTGAGTGGCGTTGCATGTGTGAGTGGCGTTGCATGTGTGAGTGGCGATGCATGTGTGAGTGGCGTTGCATGTTTGAGTGGTATTGGATGTGTGAGTGGCGTTTCATGTGTGAGTGGCGTTTCATGTGATAGTGGTGTTGCATGTGTGAGTGGCGTTGCATGCGTGAGTGGCGTTGCGTTGTTGAGTGGCGTTGCGTTGTTGAGTGGCGTTGAATGTTTGAATGGCTTTGCATGTGTGAGTGTTGTTGCATGTGTGAGTGTTGTTGCATGTGTGAGTGTCGTTGCATGTGTGAGTGGCGTTGCATGTGTGAGTGGCGTTGCATGTGTTAGTGGCGTAGCATGTGTTAGTGGCGTAGCATGTGTGAGTGGCGTTGCATGTGTGAGTGGCGTTGCATGTGTAGGTGTCGTTGCATGTGTGAGTGGCGTTGCATGTGTGATTGGTGTAGCATGTGTGAGTGGCTTAGCATGTGTGAGTGGCGTTGCATGTGTGAGTGGCGTAGCATGTGTGAGTGGCACTGCATGTGTGATTGGCGTTGGATGTGTGGGTGGCGTTGCATGTGTGAGTGGCGTTGCATGCGTGAGTGGCGTTGCGTTGTTGAGTGGCGTTGCGTTGTTGAGTGGCGTTGAATGTTTGAATGGCTTTGCATGTGTGAGTGGTGTTGCATGTGTGAGTGTTGTTGCATGTGTGAGTGGCGTTGCATGTGTTAATGGCGTAGCATGTGTGAGTGGCGTTGCATGTGTGAGTGTCGTTGCATGTGTGAGTGTCGTTGCATGTGTGAGTGGCGTTGCATGTGTGATTGGCGTAGCATGTGTGAGTGGCTTAGCATGTGTGAGTGGCGTAGCATGTGTGAGTGTGGTTGCATGTGTGAGTGGTGTTGCATGTGTGAGTGGCGTTGCATGTGTGAGTGGCGATGCATGTGTGAGTGGCGTTGCATGTGTGAGTGGCGTTGGATGTGTGAGTGGCGTTTCATGTGTGAGTGGCGTAGCATGTGTGAGTGGCGTTGCATGCGTGAGTGGCGTTGCGTTGTTGAGTGGCGTTGCGTTGTTGAGTGGCGTTGAATGTTTGAATGGCTTTGCATGTGCGAATGGTGTTGCATGTGTGAGTGTCGTTGCATGTGTGAGTGGCGTTGCATGTGTTAATGGCGTAGCATGTGTGAGTGGCGTTGCATGTGCGAGTGTCGTTGCATGTGTGAGTGTCGTTGCATGTGTGAGTGGCGTTGCATGTGTGATTGGCGTAGCATGTGTGAGTGGCTTAGCATGTGTGAGTGTGGTTGCATGTGTGAGTGGCGTTGCATGTGTGAGTGGCGTTGCATGTGTGAGTGGCGATGCATGTGTGAGTGGCGTTGCATGTGTGAGTGGCGTTGGATGTGTGAGTGGCGTTGCATGTGTGAGTGGCGTTTCATGTGTGAGTGGCGTTGCAGGTGTGAGTGGCGTTGCATGCGTGAGTGGCGTTGCGTTGTTGAGTGGCGTTGCGTTGTTGAGTGGCGTTGAATGTTTGAATGGCTTTGCATGTGTGAGTGTTGTTGCATGTGTGAGTGTTGTTGCATGTGTGAGTGTCGTTGCATGTGTGAGTGGCGTTGCATGTGTGAGTGGCGTTGCATGTGTTAGTGGCGTAGCATGTGTTAGTGGCGTAGCATGTGTGAGTGGCGTTGCATGTGTGAGTGGCGTTGGATGTGTGAGTGGCGTTTCATGTGTGAGTGGCGTAGCATGTGTGAGTGGCGTTGCATGTGTGAGTGTCGTTGCATGTGTGAGTGTTGTTGCATGTGTGAGTGGCGTTGCATGTGTGATTGGCGTAGCATGTGTGAGTGGCTTAGCATGTGTGAGTGGCGTAGCATGTGTGAGTGTGGTTGCATGTGTGAGTGGCATTGCATGTGTGAGTGGCGTTGTTAAGTGACGTTGCGTGGTTGGGTGGCGTTGCTATGTTGAGTGGCGTTGCATGTGTGAGTGGCGTTGCGTTGTGGATTGGAGTTGCAGGTGTGAGTGGCGTTGCATGTGTGAGTGGAGTTGCATGTGTGATTGGCATATGTGAGTATTTTGCATGTGTTAATGTTTATTTTAATGTAATGTGTGTGCGTTTTTTGTGTATGTGTATTGGTATTAGAAGTGTTTAGTGAATGTTTTTAAACAGTGTTTTATTTGTGTTATGTGAAACTGACGTACGCTATGTATTCCCTTTACGTTTTTTACGTAAGGGAGATTAGCGCTCTAGTCTTTTTTTTATGATGATGTAATGTTTACAGTGACGTAATTTTTAGCCAATCGCAGCGCTACGTTTTTTGACGTAGCGTTGCGTTTGACGTGCGTCAACGGGGAAGTTTCCAGATTGGTGTGAATGTTCGTGCGGTAAAGGCGTGTTCTTCTTCCGTTGTTGTTGCTGCGTCGTTTGACAGGTAAGATATAATTTTAATAACATTTACTACATGAATGTGAATGTAGAATTACTTGTGTTTATATACTTAGTAGTAGTAGTGTTTTATTATGATGTATTATTGTTTTTTTTGTATTGCGACTTGTGTATTTTCTCCCGTGTACTTCGAATATACTTTTGTACTCTTGTAAACGATAGACGCTGTAATAATTGTAATGTTTATAAATGTTATATATAGCAATGTATATTTTTGTACGTGTTATGTGTTTTACATTTTTAACGTTGTTATATTTTTGGTATGTACTTGTTTATTATCTTTGGCAATACTAGAAGTTTTTGAATGGGAAAGTTTCGATTATGTATTTAAGTAGTATATGGTTATGTGTATTCCTTTTATTATGTATTTTTTTGATGTATTGCTATTCGACCTTTACCATATGTGCGAGTTGGTGCAACATACTGTTTTTATTCTCAAAAATCCATTGTTATAAAGATGTTTGAGTGTCTTGTGTTTTTATTGGTTTTTCCCTTGATATCTGTTATTTTAATTAATATCTCATTTTTATGAGTTTATTAAATATATTGTTTGTCGAAAGTGCGTACACAAATAGTTTTCGTCGAATATTTGAATGTAATACGTCATTCTTGTACCACGTTTTTGACGCTAACGTTAGTTACGTATATCTTCCGTGTGTATTTGCAGGTAAGACCAATTATTTTTTGTTTATGTAATGTTTTATGTGTGAATTTTAATTCTTATATATATATGTTTTCAATTTTTTTTCTGAAAGTGTTGTCTCGCGTTTACTATGTAGCCAAATTGCAGTGCTACGTTTTGTGCTCAACGTATTATGTATGCACTGTGGCTGTTTGTGTGTAGTTTGTCTGATTTCTATACTTTAGTCACTGATGTGCTACGCGGGACAGCTAATTGCCTTTTTTGTAAAAATATATATAAAGAGTGACTTTGTTAATTTGGTCCTTAAAATTGTATAAGTTTTTATTTCTGTGAATGTAATGTAATTTTGGATTTTCCAATTATTTCGGTCGCACTTGACTTGTGTCTGGCATTTTTCTTGTTATTTATGCTATTACTGGCTCGTCTTTAAGTTGATTGTTCGCCATGCATTGACTAATGTTTGCTAGTGTCTTCCTGGTATGCATTTCCTGTACTTTCGTTTCGCCTGAGCTCGCACTCTGATGTTTATTTTTTCTCCGACTTGGCTTGTTTTTGTGTGGTTTTGACCCTTATGTGACTTGTTTCGCCGCTATGCTTTGGCCTTTTTTTTTTTTATTGTTTTAGTTAAACGTATTATGTATGCACTGTTTATGTTCTCTTTGTGTGTTGTTTTTTTATTCTCTACATTTCAGTGAATGAGCTGCTACGATCGACAGGTAATTAGTATTTTATTTTCATATTATGAAAGAGTGCCTTTGTGAGTTGTTACACTTTTGTCTATGAATTAGCTTTTTGTGATGTGAATCTAATTATTGTTTGGGGTCTTGCTTTGCTCGCACTTGGTTTCTGTCCGGCTCCTTTCTTTAGAGTGTGTTTGTTCATGTTATCAATGGCTGCTATTTAGTTCGTTTTTTTGCCATGCATGGAGTTATGTTTGCGCGTGTCGTTTTGGTATGCGGGTCCTGTAGTGTACTTCCGTCTGAGCTCGCCTCCTGTAAAAAAAAAATGTTATGTTGCGGTTGGCTATTTTTGTTTTGCGTTTCCCCGTGCGTGTTTTTCGGTCGCACTTGCCTTGTGTCTGGCATTTTTCTTGTTATTTATGCTATTACTGGCTCGTCTTTGAGTTGATTGGTCGCCATGCATTGACTAATGTTTGCTAGTGTCTTCCTGGTATGCAGTTCCTGTAGTTTCGTTTCGCCTGAGCTCGCACTCAGATGTTTATTTTTTCTCCGACTTGGCTTTTGTTTGTGTGGTTTTGACCCGTATGTGACTTGTTTCGCTGCTATGCTTTGGCCTTTTTTTTTTTTTTTTTTATTGTTTTAGTTAAACGTATTATGTATGCACTGTTTATGTTCTCTTTGTGTGTTGTTTTTTTATTCTCTACATTTCAGTGAATGAGCTGCTACGATCGACAGGTAATTACTATTTTATTTTCTTAATATTAAAGAGTGCCTTTGTGAGTTGTTACACTTTTGTCTATGAATTTGCTTTTTGTGATGTGAATCTAATTATTGTTTGGGGTCTTGCTTTGCTCGCACTTGGTTTCTGTCCGGCTCCTTTCTTTAGAGTGTGTTTTTTCATGTTATCAATGGCTGCTATTTAGTTCGTTTTTTTGCCATGCATGGAGTTATGTTTGCGCGTGTCGTTTTGGTATGCGGGTCCTGTAGTGTACTTCCGTCTGAGCTCGCCTCCTGTAAAAAAAAAAATGTATGTTGCTGTTGGCTATTTTTGTTTTGCGTTTCGCCGTACGTGTTTTGTTTCGCTGCTCTGCATTGTCCTTTTGTTGTTCACATTTAATCATTTTTATTGGTAGTATGTATGCACTGTTTATGTTCTGTTTCTGTGACGTTTGTCTGGTGAGTAATGTTGTAGTGGTGATGAGTGATGGTGATGAGTGGTGCAGTGTCGTTGTAGAGTGTTGTCCAATGATTACCACCCCAATATAACTCTGCACCACAACAGTAGCACTGATCCTAACAACGGCATCACTGAGGTCCATTAATGCAACACGCAGCAATAGCACATTATCATTCTGCACCCCCACTGTACCATTGAGCAACATCAGATCATCACTCTGCACCACTAGAGCCGTATTTAGCACACCCACAGTCTCATTTATACATACTACTGCAGTACTGTACAGCACCAAAGCATGCTTGTATAGCTGTAATTGTGTGTGCTACGTTAAAAAATGTGTAGAAAGCGTGCACTTACGGCCGGTGGTGTGTGTGACTGTTGAAAGCGTGGACTGATGCCTTTTTGTGTGGGTGTATGCCTGGTGAAAGGATGCACTGATGACTGTTGTGTGTGTACGCCTGGTGAAAGCGTCCATTGATAGCTGTTGGTGTGTGTGCCTGTTAAAAGCGTACATGTTTTGATTGTATGACGTTTGTCTGCTGAGTAATGCTGTAGTGGTGATGAGTGGTGCTGTGGTGGTAAGTGTTTGTGTGTGGTTGTAGTGTGATAGTGTGTTGTTGTTGAATGATGCTGTTGTGGTGGTGTAGAGTGATGTTGGTGTGTTGCTGAGTGATGTTAGTGTGGTGCTTAGTAATGCTGTTGTTGTGATGTGTTGTTCTGTGCTGGTGATGAGTGGTGCTGTGTTGGTGTTCAATGATTACCACCACAGCATAACTCAGCACCACAACAGTTGCACTTCTCCCAACAATGGCATCACTGATGTCCACCAATGCAACACACAAAAATACCACCTTATCATTCTGCACCCCCACAGTACCATTGAGCAACAACACAGCATCACTCTGCACCACCACAGCCGTATTTAGCACACCAACAGTCTCATTCATACATACTACTGCAGTACTGATGACTGTTGTGTGTGTACGCCTGGTGAAAGCGTCCATTGATAGCTGTTGGTGTGTGTGCCTGTTAAAAGCGTACATGTTTTGATTGTATGACGTTTGTCTGCTGAGTAATGCTGTAGTGGTGATGAGTGGTGCTGTGGTGCTAAGTGTTTGTGTGCGGTTGTAGTGTGATAGTATGTTGTTGTTGAATGATGCTGTTGTGGTGGTGTAGAGTGATGTTGGTGTGTTGCTGAGTGATGTTAGTGTGGTGCTTAGTAATGCTGTTGTTGTGATGTGTTGTTCTGTGCTGGTGATGAGTGGTGCTGTGTTGGTGTTCAATGATTACCACCACAGCATAACTCAGCACCACAACAGTTGCACTTCTCCCAACAACGGCATCACTGATGTCCACCAATGCAACACACAGCAATACCACCTTATCATTCTGCACCCCCACAGTACCATTGAGCAACAACACAGCATCACTCTGCACCACCACAGCCGTATTTAGCACACCAACAGTCTCATTCATACATACTACTGCAGTACTGATGACTGTTGTGTGTGTACGCCTGGTGAAAGCGTCCATTGATAGCTGTTGGTGTGTGTGCCTGTTAAAAGCGTACATGTTTTGATTGTATGACGTTTGTCTGCTGAGTAATGCTGTAGTGGTGATGAGTGGTGCTGTGGTGCTAAGTGTTTGTGTGCCTCGGCGGACCTGTGTGGTGGGTGCCTGGGCGGAGCTGTGTGGTGTGTAAAATATTTTGTGTATGTTTTGGTAGAAGGATGTACTCACCATAGCTGTTGTGTGTGCCTAAGGGGTAAATGTGCACAACTAGCAAGCTCTGTGTTTTAGTTCTGTTTGCAAAAAGCAATGTGCATTATGTTTCCAAATACAGACGGTATTTTTCCGCATGGATCTATTGTTTGCAAGCATTGGAATAGTTGTAATAAGTTTATCCCAATGAAGACAATGGATTAAATTTTTATTATGTGCAAGCCTAGACGTAAAATTCCCCATTTTTCCATAGGGCGCTGTAATGGCTGGATTTTCTGTTTAGATGGGATCAGCCCCCAGGGGCCCCTATGACCCAGCCAAAACGTACTCACCTTCCCTCCTCAGATCATATTCACCATGGATAGATATACAAATATATATACAGATCGCACCTAAGGATGGGGAATGACAATATACATGTATGGATTTTCTACAATATCTTATTCACATCAGTTGGTCTCGCGGCCACCCCGACCCAGACCGTTCTACCCTAGGGCAGATATGACACACAATCCGGCGTGTCTACACACGGGCCTGCAGAACCCAATGCTCCCTTTTCCAAACTGTTTGCAATCCTGCAAAACTACACCCTAGTTCGACCCCCTAGCGCTCTCACTTATTCAAGCCACAATCCTGTGGGTATCGGCACTGGTAATCCTCCCCAGTGTTCTCACTAACGCCGCATATCAACGACGACCACATTCCTATGAACAGTTATCAGGATAATATTTCAGTCACCTACTCGGGATAAAACTATAATAATGACTTTGAACACGGTTCCAAATTATATGGTGTACTTTCTGCTCTTGGCATCAAAGGTCCACTCACTCCCTCTTTGTTCGATCACCATTTACCTGATCGGGATTTCACATCCGTTCACATAAACAACTTCCGACTAGGAGATATGTTTACCATTATTGAACAGGAACACAAGGCACACGATAATTCCATAAGAATTAGGGTATTTATTAACAATAGACACGAATCACATTACTATGCAACATAACTTCTGCAAAGAAAAGGTAAAGATTAGAGTGCACGTTCTATTAGAGCTGGTCGGACGTCACCTGATTAATATGAAGTCTGGGCTCGGCAGTCATCTAGGTTCCCTTCTCGTCTCTGTGTCCTGGCTCGCCTTGCAGTCACACCTCAGCCGTCACAAGTACACGTCTGCACCGCTAGGCTCAACCTCGTCTGCTTCCCTCCAGGGCACCGGAACCGTGCTGGTTATTAGCTACCGTATCTCTCTCTCTCTGTATCAGTGCGCTCCGCGCCAATTCTCCTTAAGTCTTTCTCAGAGAGTTTCGGTCTTAAATCTTTCTAGGACTTCAAAGATGGCGACTGTCCGCCATGAGATAATTAATAGCAGAGATGCTAACGGCTAGATGCCGCCTACGGACTAACTGACAAACTGACTAACACCTTCGCTAATATCAAAGCCCGTTCCTTCATGGAAATTCACGGCCAGTAACCTGCCGCCCACCAAATTCTTGTACCTCCCCGTACCAAGGACACTTTCCCAGCCGGCTGGCCTGAAGTTGTGTCTTCGGAGTGGAGAAAAATACATTCCTTCGATAAGGGTCAGCCTGAACCGGTTCTCTCCAAGCGAACAACAGCTTGAAACTAAAACATTACTCTTCACCTAGAAAGCCTTCTCGAGCTACCGGGCAGAAAGCAAAATGGAGTCTGTCTCGTTTAAGGCCTACGGAGCCCACAATATGCATAGCTCCATGGAAAATATTCCAGCATGTTAGCAAATAAGCAAATCATGACTAATACTTATATATCTATCCCCTAACTTAAATTCATAAGCCCTACTTTAAGGAAACTGACACGAAAATGCCCTAATATATGTAAGACAGGGGCCCTGTCTATAGTCCTAATCCCTATGCTATGGGGGTGATAGGCTGGAGTCACTCTCCATCATTCTCCCTCTCCAAAAAGCCAGCAAAAGGGCAGCCATTACAGGCGCTCTAGAGGGAGGCTATGAAATAGTAGTCAAGGTGAATGGGGGGGAGCCTGTGGCTTTTATGAATGTAGTACACAAGTATGTTTTAATAAAAACTATCCATCCCTCTTGTGACTTGCACTTTCTTTCACTTTTGTGTTTGTGTCACTAGCTGATGTGCGCGACTTGGAAGTGTGAATGTTTGAATGTGTTTGCAGATGAAGTTTCGACATTGGCGCGACAGTAGACTTCCCTGGGCAACTCCCTTAATCGCACATAAGAGTTCGCTCTCAACTGACAAAGCAAACGCCATTTTTTCCCTTATTTCCCTTACTGTAATTCGACTTCAACTGTCTGCTCCAAGTTACCCTTAAAAATGGCATATATAAAGCTGTCAAAGTATGCAAAGTTTGCCTTTTAAAAGTACAACTCTTGTAATATTCATGCTCAAAGTTGTGACGTTATGTTTATTAGGAAAATACAGAACCTTGCTGCGGATGCGTCCCTTAATGTGTGTGTGTGGCTACTTTTAAATCCTGTAATCGTTGTTGTTGGTGTGTGTGTACGTGTTGTAGAATGAGAAAGATGGTGGTTGATTTGTCTGGCAATACATAAATGTAGAGACAGGTGTGGCGAAATGGTATGAGCTTATGTATGGTGCTGAATGGGACAGAGGCTGGATGCAATATTTGCCCTTAAAGTGGTGTCGTTATTTTTATTAGGAAAATCATGAGCATTGCTGCGGATGCGGCCCTTGAATGTGTGTGTGGCTACTTTTAAATCCTGTAATCGTTGTTGGTGTGTGTGTACGTGTTGTAGAATGAGAAAGCTGGTGGTTATCCCAATGAAGGCAACATAGGAAATCTTTAGTCTGTGCAAGCGTAGACGTACAATCCCCCAATTTTACATACCACGCTCTAGAGGGAGGGTGTGAAATAGTAGGCATGGTATGTAAACTATAGGAGTTTTGTTAAAAAAAGCATCACGTTTCCAGTGTTAGTATTTTCTTTGAGTGGGAGTTTTTTTTTGCTGTTTTGTTGTGGTTCTCGGGCTAACACCCGGCTCGCATGCTGCTGTTCAAAATTAGCATATCCCAAAAGCAACTTGACAAGTGATTACAATCTTGACGACGGCGCTTAAAGTACTCTAGCATCCTGTAGTTTTGTTGACGAAAGCCTTGGAGTCTGTGGCCTGTGTGTTTATGTAAATGGAATTGAAGAGTGGTCCCAGCAGGTCCGACGTATTGTTGGGGGTTAGGGCGGGTTGGGAGGACTGTTTAGTCACGTGGATGTGATAGAGGCTCTGTGATGTCACGCTGTGTAGAGGGAGGGGGAGGGAAATAGTAGGCCTGCTGAATGGAAGTGAGTCTGTGTCTTTTATTTCGTTTATAATCATGTCAAAATATTAAATGTTTTTTAGGTGCAAGGCTATAGATACAATCGCTAATTTTTGCGTAGCACGCTGTAGAGGGAGGGGGGGGGAATAGTAGGCCTGCTGATTGGGGAATGTACACGGCGATGTAGCTTGTAATTCGTCTGTGATTATTTGTTTTTGTCGACGATTTCAGTTTCAAGTCTTTCGTTTATTGTGTTGTGAGAGCCTGGCTGTGTGCAGGGACAGAGAGGGGAGATGCTGGCGTCTGGGAAGGGGGAGTGGAATTGCCAGCCTGGCTGTGTCCGGGAAGAGAGAGGGGAGGTGCTGGCGTTTGTGGGTTGGGGAACAGATGTCGAAGGCTGTAGAAGTTTGTTAACAAATAAGTATGTTTCATTGTCCCAAAAAAGATTTGTGCAGGTTAGACTTTAAGACGAAAATGATTTGTGCAGGGCAATAGGTCTTGTTATTGGTAAGACTTTGGTGTGGCAGACAGTTTCACGGAAGACAAGCAGTGCTAGAGTGGTGGGAGAGAGAGTGGGGAGGGGGCGGATCGGGAGGGGCGTCGTGAGGGGGAGTGGAATTGCTAGCCTGGCTGTGTCCGGGAAGAGAGAGGGGAGGTGCTGGCGTTTGTGGGTTGGGGAACAGATGTCGAAGGCTGTAGAAGAAATGCGACACGGCAGGCAGGGGAGGGGGCGGAGCGGGGGTGTGGGAGGGATGCGCCTGAGGGGAAAGACATGCAAGGCAGGCGGCTGGGGGCATGTGCACTCGCTTTTAATGTCAATGCGCATGCGCATTTAGCTTAAAAGTCACGGGCACTGCAAGGAATCGCCATGATTCCTTGCAAGTTGGGTAAAGAGTGGTTAAGCCCCCATAGTCCCGCAAGCTCGATGTGCATGCGCATCGACAGGCGAGACCTAAAAACGGCCCACAGAGTGCACAGAGACAGAGACTGAGAAAATGAAAGCAGCCTCGCTGTGCGGCCAGACAGCGCTTGTCAGCTGTGGGCTCTCCTTCACCCCTACCCTGCCAAGCAATCAAGCTGAGGCTGGGCTGGGGAGGGGAGGGGAGATTGTTTGCAATAATCGGCCTCCCTGGGGGCCAGGTGTTTCTCAGGCCTTTGAGCCATTTGCACCTCGGCCCCCTGGCGCCCATGCAGCCCAGAAACGGTGTTAGTCTTAACACCTCGCCCACAGCCCTTCAGATTCAGGGCATAGTGGGCGAGGAAGAATGGGTCTTGCTGTGGGGGCCTGGTGATGTTTGGAATTATTTTGTTTTATTTATTTATTTATGCGATTTTATATAGCGCGGACTTTACCCGAAGGTGTCAGAGCGCTTCACACTAGGAACAGCAATAATACATGAGGTGAAAATTATAAGTGGACAAATTACAATAGCAAACGTTAAGTTACATGAATCAAAAGTGACAATAGTGAGCAACCAAAATACAAGAGGAGCAAACGATACATTACAGGAGGAAAAAGAGATATGTGTGCAGGTTACAAAAGCGTACAAAATACAAGTAGAGGTATAATACTGCAATTAATGGCAGACACTCCAGCACAAGAACAAACGTTACGTAGGCAATGGTGGCACTTGTGCAAGTATCTAAAGCAAACAAAAGTGAGAGGTAGCAAACAGTGTCTTACAAGAGAAAAGTGACTTGTGCAAGTTACAAAAGGGTACCATACACAGGTACAAGGGTAATACTACAGTAAATGGTAAATACTCAAACTGCCAGAACACACTGGGAAGGCACTTCCCATGCACCAGCTTCACCTCAGCCTCCCCCCCTGGCTACCTGGATACCTTGGATGACCCAGAAAGCTGTGTTTTGTGCTCCCCTGCCAGGACATTTTCCCAAGGCCTGGAGGGTTGATTAATTTACTAATTACAGGGGCCTTACCTCTGTTCATGTGCTCCTGAGCTGAAGGTCTGGGGAGGGCTGAGTAGGTTAGTAATAGCAGGGACTTTGCTGCTTTTCAGGTGCTCCTGTGCTGGAGGGCTGGAATAATTTTGTGACAAAAAGGGGCCTTGCTATTTTTTTTAGTTGCTCAGCATGTAGGCCATTGTCACCTTGGCCCTGTGTTGTGTGCAAGAACAGTATCCTCCCACTTTCATTCCTTGTCTGTGCAAATGGTGTTTCATGAAAGGGCACGCCCCTTGAATGTGGGCCACGCCCCTTAAATATGGGCCACGCCTCTTGAATGTGGGCCACTTTTTTCGTCAGTGCCCGGGCCGAATTGTGATCCCAATCCGACCCTGCCACTGCTTGTGGCATTCCTCAGGCCCTTCTTTGTGGTCACCAAAGAGCACATAATCACACCGCTAGGGATTTGGCAGGGTTTGGTAAAAGAGACCACAGTCCTGCCTTTAAAGGGTGGCATTAGCTCCCGGTGCCAGACTCCATACGCTTTCAGAGTGTCTGTTTCCTTATCGCCTCATTGTGCCTTAATCAGCTGGCCATGACTAGCTGTACTTCGTGATCTACCCTTAGCTGCCCTATGGGTACCTGACGTGACCACCTACCCACAAGTAATTACAGACACGTTTCCAGCCCTGGGATTGCGTAATAACCAAATGCATCCTGTGTGTTGTAGTCTGATTTCTACTTAGACGTACACACCTGAAATCAGTGATTTTTAGGTGAAAAGTGGAGGACTGTAGACCGTCACCCTCATGACCTGGAGTGAGGTGGTCCCCTTACCGGTACCAAAGCAGCAAAGACATACTAACGGTTGTCAGATTTAATCTTGCTAAAAATGGTGAGCGGTATTTCTCAAAGCAAGCCTCCAGCCGCGGCCCTGGAGAGCCGTGAGACCAGGTGAGGGGAGGTTTCGAGAGACGACCACCAGAAAAATTAAATAAATAATGCATTTTCCCTCGTGGTCGTCTCTCGAAATTCCCTAAACCCCCGCCCCCTCACCTGGCCCCACGGCTCTTACCTGTAGCGGCCGAGGCTGAAGCCTCAACTTGATGGAACTCACTATCAATGGACGCTGAAGACGTCACCAAACCATGTTAGTTTCGGTATAGGCCTGGCCGCGCGCGTGTGTCTGAGTGCGCAGATGCCAATGCTTGTTTGTAAGGAGTGGATTCTTTCAGTGCATGCCGGGAGCGGTGTTTTGGTACTCTGCTGTCCCGCCGGGGAGCTGGGTGAATGAACGGTTGAATGTACCTTTAATGTGAATGGATGCGTCTAGCTGCTTGTCTGCATTCGGAGACTTTGCGCTCTACGGACATAGATATGTATGTGTACCTCCACGCACGTGAGCGCTGTGTGTGTACGCGCGTGGTCTGTTCACGCGGTCGATGGATGGTGCAGAAATCCGTTGAGTGCCACTTTTGTAACCACGCCCCGTGACCCCCTACACGCTGACGTCTGAAAGCTCATACACATTAGCATATGTCATTAATTCTTATTAGCACTATTGAACGAGCGGTGGCAGCGCCCGGGGGAGATTAATGGTGTGCACCACGCAGGCTTGCATACTCAAAAATCCCCCAATTTCCTCTCCCTTTTGCAAGGCCTTCCACTCTTCAATATGAATCTACAGTTGGGAGCCTTTCCCCCTCTCTTTAAATCGGCGAATTTATATTCTATTCTAAACAGTAGCGGTCTGTGGTGGGAGTAGCTGCCAAGCGGTGACGTGGGGAGGGGTAGGGGCAGGGTGGGGGCAGTTATCTATGGATTACAGGTAAATAAATATAAATAAATAAAACGAATTTCGTTGCACGCACTGTATCTCCAAATGCGACTCAGTGCATGGAACGAAATTCGTTTTATTTATTTATATGTTTACTTACCTGTAATCCTCCGTAATCCATAGATTACTACCCCCCCCCCCCCACCCTGCCCCTCCCCACGTCACCGCCCGCTACTAATTCTAAACTATATAGGAGAAAGCTCGTCGCCTCCGGCAACGCGTCGCAATCATGACAGACACTCTGAACTTGTGTGTAAAAGAAGATCATATACTGAGAACAAGTCACCCTTGAAATGTCGCCTGGAAATGCCTTAAACTAAAAAACAAAACCTCTGCATTAGTGCAACCAGCATTCCTGACTGCCACCCTTAAGCCCCCACATCATACACACCTGCCCAACTCAGAGTCCCCATCTGTCTGCCATATCCTTTCAGAGACCTCTCCTGCCACCACTTTCACCTTTACAACTGATGCTGCCCCCTAACCAGAGCTGACCCGCGTGTCCTGGAGCCCAGCCATCTCTTCCATCCGCAATGAACGCCCCTGACCGCCGCTCAGGAGAAGCCTTTCACAGTCGTTTTCCTGTCTCCTGTTGATGGAGCGGGTGGTGCTCTTTCTCTTTCGTTTGTAGGGATGCATCATCATCACAAATAGTCGGCATCCACAAATACTCCTTTGTTGTGTTAACATTTGGTCATTAGGATGAAGGATGTACTTGGTAATAACCTGTGAAAGGGCAATGATAGAAATGTTTTGAGCCATGTAAAGAAACAAAGAGGCAGTATTGGTTTGAATAATGTAACCCATAACATTTGGTTGCTAGTAATTAATGAAGTTTGCTCATTGGAATGTACTGCATTGATTTAAACGTGCACCATATTAAAGTTTGCACATAGATGTGGCTAATTGCGCTTGACTTGTAGGATTTCATAGATTGCTTGCAATGGAATATGCAATTGATGTGCTTATGTAACATGATGGATTACAAAGGCCTAAATGAAATGCTCACTTATGTGTGTATTTGAAGGACCTATGAGCTTCACTTTTATGTTGACCGATTTCTGTAGGCCTGAAATGTATTTTCCCTGGAATCTCTTGCATTAGGCTTGTTTGTGAATTTCATGTGCATGTTGGATTTAATCTGTTCTCACATTTCTGTTGCAGGTGGAGAAAGTAGTTTTGTTAGTTAGAATAATGCCTTTTGTTTTAGGAGTTATGCTCGGGAGGAGAGGATACTTTTATGCACCGAGCTTTGATAATTGGGAGACAGTGTTCTTTCCTTTCTCACCTGCCAAAGGACTGGGGACTGCGAGCACTTCTACACCGGATTGCTCTTCCCTCTGCTGTCACTCCTCGAGCTTCGCCTACGGGATTCCTGGACCTTGTGAACTGTGACCTTGGGGCGGCGGTAGGTGCAGGGCTGCGAGCGAGGGCAGGCGCAGGACTCCAAGTCCCAGGAGCGCCTGCCCCTCTGCATTGACCACAGCTGCGACGCTCTCCCTGCTGGCTCCTCCCCCGCCTCAGCCCTGTTAAAATCTTTGTGCCTGAGGTCATCGTTGGATTGCTTCTTTCCTTTCTCACCTGCCAAAGGACTGGGGACTGCGAGCACTTCTACACCGGATTGCTCTTCCCTCTGCTGTCACTCCTCGAGCTTCGCCTACGGGATTCCTGGACCTTGTGAACTGTGACCTTGGGGCGGCGGTAGGTGCAGGGCTGCGAGCGAGGGCAGGCGCAGGACTCCAAGTCCCAGGAGCGCCTGCCCCTCTGCATTGACCACAGCTGCGACGCTCTCCCTGCTGGCTCCTCCCCCGCCTCAGCCCTGTTAAAATCTTTGTGCCTGAGGTCATCGTTGGATTGCTTCTTTCCTTTCTCACCTGCCAAAGGACTGGGGACTGCGAGCACTTCTACACCGGATTGCTCTTCCCTCTGCTGTCACTCCTCGAGCTTCGCCTACGGGATTCCTGGACCTTGTGAACTGTGACCTTGGGGCGGCGGTAGGTGCAGGGCTGCGAGCGAGGGCAGGCGCAGGACTCCAAGTCCCAGGAGCGCCTGCCCCTCTGCATTGACCACAGCTGCGACGCTCTCCCTGCTGGCTCCTCCCCCGCCTCAGCCCTGTTAAAATCTTTGTGCCTGAGGTCATCGTTGGATTGCTTCTTTCCTTTCTCACCTGCCAAAGGACTGGGGACTGCGAGCACTTCTACACCGGATTGCTCTTCCCTCTGCTGTCACTCCTCGAGCTTCGCCTACGGGATTCCTGGACCTTGTGAACTGTGACCTTGGGGCGGCGGTAGGTGCAGGGCTGCAAGCGAGGGCAGGCGCAGGACTCCAAGTCCCAGGAGCGCCTGCCCCTCTGCATTGACCACAGCTGCGACGCTCTCCCTGCTGGCTCCTCCCCCGCCTCAGCCCTGTTAAAATCTTTGTGCCTGAGGTCATCAATGGATTGCTTCTTTCCTTTCTCACCTGCCAAAGGACTGGGGACTGCGAGCACTTCTACACCGGATTGCTCTTCCCTCTGCTGTCACTCCTCGAGCTTCGCCTACGGGATTCCTGGACCTTGTGAACTGTGACCTTGGGGCGGCGGTAGGTGCAGGGCTGCGAGCGAGGGCAGGCGCAGGACTCCAAGTCCCAGGAGCGCCTGCCCCTCTGCATTGACCACAGCTGCAACGCTCTCCCTGCTGGCTCCTCCCCCGCCTCAGCCCTGTTAAAATCTTTGTGCCTGAGGTCATCGTTGGATTGCTTCTTTCCTTTCTCACCTGCCAAAGGACTGGGGACTGCGAGCACTTCTACACCGGATTGCTCTTCCCTCTGCTGTCACTCCTCGAGCTTCGCCTACGGGATTCCTGGACCTTGTGAACTGTGACCTTGGGGCGGCGGTAGGTGCAGGGCTGCGAGCGAGGGCAGGCGCAGGACTCCAAGTCCCAGGAGCGCCTGCCCCTCTGCATTGACCACAGCTGCGACGCTCTCCCTGCTGGCTCCTCCCCCGCCTCAGCCCTGTTAAAATCTTTGTGCCTGAGGTCATCGTTGGATTGCTTCTTTCCTTTCTCACCTGCCAAAGGACTGGGGACTGCGAGCACTTCTACACCGGATTGCTCTTCCCTCTGCTGTCACTCCTCGAGCTTCGCCTACGGGATTCCTGGACCTTGTGAACTGTGACCTTGGGGCGGCGGTAGGTGCAGGGCTGCGAGCGAGGGCAGGCGCAGGACTCAAAGTCCCAGGAGCGCCTGCCCCTCTGCATTGACCACAGCTGCGACGCTCTCCCTCCTGGCTCCTCCCCTCCCACGTTTGCAATAAATCAACTCCTAAGTGCCGCGGCGCGGGAGCGCGCCGGGAGAAGCCCGGGACAAGGGCGGGCCCGTTGTTGCCCGTTAGTGCCCGATAGTGACCGGACCGGGCCATCCCCCTGACTTCTCAAATCCTGTAGCAGACTATAAACATGCCGCCGAAAACCAGGAGCACTACCAAAAGCAAATCTAAAAATGCCCAAGAGGTAGCACAAATAACCTGCCCCATTGATTTGTTTATCACCCGTACCCATGAGGTAATAAACCAGAGCATCTCCCTTCTCGAAAAGAGAGTGTCACTGGACCTTATGAACGCAAAGCGATCATCCTTAGGACCTATAGCAACTGCCACGTCCCCGATCCACCTCACCTCCCAAAACTGCTCCTTACCTGTGACCTTGTCAGCCTCTGAAACTATTACAGTACCATCTATAGTAGACCTTTCAGTCACTCAGACAGAGTCTGACCTTTCACTAACCTTGGACAATCTCGAGGCAACCCCCGACCTAGCGGCCTGCCAAACCCAAACCCAGACAGAATCCCAGTGTAACGTTATCTCACTTTCCCAAGGAGATAGGGAAGGAGCCATCTCAAAAAAAGGCAGTACAAAACCTACCGATAGTGCACCAGAATTAGCTCCTATTCCCGCTCACGATACAGACCACTTAAATTTTGAAGTACAATCTCCCCAACAAAGCATACCACTTCTCCCGGCAGTCAACACTCCCCATCAAACAACCCTGAAAGAGGCAACTCCAAACCTCTGCAGAACATGCAATGTCACCTCACAAGTCCTGACAACGGTAAAAGATTTACTGTATCAGTACTTAAAACCCATCCAACTTAGTATTAGGAACCTGGAAGCCCAGCTGACCATCCTTTCGGCATCACTACTCGATACAAACACACGTATAGAAATAAAAGGCCAGCGAAAAGCCCCCCAGTCCTCGAAAAATCATCCACACCCACAACTATCTAAAGTTACAAAACGACCAAATTTGACTATTCCACCCCCAAAAAACCAAATACAAAGTACCACAAATCATAACTCACATACTGTGGAGCTCCAACCACATCAGAATAAAACCACCGTGGTACTAGAACAGCCAACGTCTAGCACAGGCCTGACAAATCAAGATACCCCAGGACCGGTGACTAGTAAATCCAGCAAACCCCTCTCAACAAAAAAGCCAGTACCCCCCCAGCCAAAGTCAGCGGCCCCCCAGCCTTCTCCTAAAAATAATCCTAACAAAACACCAGCTATTAGACGATCAGTCCACCTGCCCCCAGAAGCCACTCCATATACGTTTGTACTCACCGGTGTACCAGAGCTAACCGATGATACACCTGAAACTGCATGGTCTCTTAAAAACAAGGTCATGCAGTGGTTAAGCATCAACAGGCCCTTAGAACCCCACCATTCGGGAGGGATATCCACAGTCCGCAGGGTAGTATGGGTAGGCAAAACAACAAAAACGACCCGCGGAGACTGCATAATAGTAACCTGCAGAGACCCCTCCGTAGTGGATCATATTTGTGCCTGGCCCGCACTGGAAAAAAAGGGGGGAATTGACGCTCGTCACCTTTCCTTTTTTTACCCTCCTGCGCGACAACACCGCCATACTCCATCCTGGAACTGGCACCAGACCCCTAGGGATTCCTGGCGCCAGCCCCCAAGAGAGCCTTGGTTCCAGCCGGAGTACACTTATGATCCGGGAGGCAGAAACCCTCCGAGAGAATGGCCAAGGCAACACTGGCAAGATAGGCCTTTACAATCCTACGAAGGCTGGCAGGGCTTCCCAACGCAAAACCGCTTTGACTGTCTGGAGATGGTCGATTGACCACCCAGGGCTGATTCCAGGAACATAAACACCCCCACCCTATCACAACAAATAAACCCCATCCAGCATCAAGTTCCCCCGGAGCCAGTTTATTGTAATACTGGAAACTCAGTTCCAGAAACATTAATTGCTCCCTCTAGCTTCATCAATATTGTTACCTTTGACAACTCATTCCCGGAAACTTCAATTGTTTCTACAAGCAATTCCAATAAAGCTACTGATAAAACCTCCGCAGTCTCAGATAGAAATAACACTGGCTTGCATTACCACTGTATCACAGCTCCCAAAGTTCCTGCAAACTCCCCGCAGATTGAACTCTGCCAACCTCAGGACACTCTAACTGTAAATATCCCGCTAGATTCACCCCATGTCCCCGCAGACTCCTCAAATCTGACCATCTCTATTGCATATTGGAACATCGCAGGCTTGCTATCGAAAATAACACTAGAGCCATGGCTAGAAACAGCTAGAGAACATCAGATATTGTGCCTGCAAGAAACTTGGTGCACAATCCCACTCCACCTTGCGGGTTACAAAACTTTTTTCACCACAGCAGTACAGGGAAATATGGGCAGATCTAAAGGGGGGCTCACGACGTACGTAGCTAATACCCTCGCCCTTAGAATGAAACTAATAAAGGAGTCATCAACATTTCAAATCCTTGAATTTACCCAGTTGACAGCATCCAAAGAAAACAACAAATATATACTCATAAACTATTATAATAATCTAGGTACCTTGGACAGCTGGTCAAACCTAGAGGAGATCACCTCAGCCTTAATAGCGCTCCAAATTGACAATACTAAGACCACAAATCACACCATTTGGGGTGGTGACTTCAATCTCCCTTTGTGTCCAAACCACAAGAACGGAAATTGCGGCCTCCAAAATGAACTTGGGAACCCCATACCTCACTTTGCTCATTCACTATGCGGTAACAAACTCAATGAAATCCTATTCTCCTTAGACGTGGACTATGCGAATGAACTGGTTAACCCGCAGCAGGATTTCAAGCCTACTTTCCACGGGCGAGGCTACTGTACAATTATAGACTACATAATAGCCTCAACTTCACTCAAAGGGCAATTAGCGAACTTTGAAACTGGGTCAAATCCAACAAGTGATCACTACCCGCTCAGCATAAAAATCAACATCAAACGGAAAAGAGCCCATACTACAAAATTGAGTTCCCTCAAACAACAAACTCTTTCCATGAATAAACTGAACGGGTACACAGTAAAATGGGCTAAGATCGACCCTGAAGAGGTGACACAGAGGGTCCTTGAAAAAACAGGTCAGTGGCTATCTAAATGCACGTCTCTGAATGCATCACCGCAGACGATTGTCAGCAGTTTCCAAAACATTCAGGAAACAATTAGGGATGAGTTATTTGTCAAAATAAAAAACAAGATCAAACACCCTACTGCGAGATGGTTTGACACCGCTTGTCGAAAGGCCCTTTCATCACTCAAAGACGCCTTGCATAAGCCCACCAGGGATCCCAAGGAAATTTCCTATCTGAGGAAGATTTACAACTTAGCAAGGCAAGATCGCAAAAAACAAATCAAAAAAGATCTCTGGCTGCGCCTACACGATAGTGCCCAAAGAAAAGATACTACTGCATTTTGGCAAACCATAAGATCGCCCTTCCTGGCCAACAACACAGACATTGAACACCTTGATGTGGCTATTTCAGAGGAAAACTGGGTTTCCCACTTCGCCAAAATCTTCGGAACAGCCCCAGACCCTGCAACAGAAAACAAAACATATGAGGTCCAGTCAACAAGTAACAACATCTACCCAATTAAGATTCATTTTCATCTAAATGAAATCATAAAGGCAATCAGGGCCTCCAAACCCGGCAAAGCCCCAGGCCCTGACGGTGTTCCAATGGACCTGTTCCTCCATGATGTGGACTTCTGGTCGCAGTTAATCACCCGGGTCATGTCAGCAGTAACCAAGATCGGCCTTTTCCACTCGTGGTCTACTTCCATCCTTTTGCCCATTTTCAAAAAAGGAGACCGCAATGATCCCGCTTGCTACAGACCAATCTCCCTTCTGGACTCATTGGGCAAGATTGCAGGTCGGGTACTCCTGGACCGTTTACAATCTTGGGCCCGGGAGAACAACATCCTAACCGATCTGCAATATGGTTTCCAGAAGGGGCTTGGGACTGTGGAGCAGGCCCTGAATCTCGTTTTATTGGCTGGTAAATATGTACACGCCAAAGGAGGCAACATCTTCCTCGTCTATGTCGACCTAAGTGCGGCATTTGACTGCGTCCAGCACGCGAAACTCTGGCAGATACTAAGCAACCTGGGTGTGGATCCCCCGATAATAACATTCCTGCGAGAACTTTATTCAAATGCTGAAGGCAGAGTTCGATATATCACAGCTTCTTCCCTTCAGGAGGCGTATCAAGACCTGGCTCTTCCCCAAATAAATTGTCCGGCTGACTGTTCTCCCGGTTTACCGTCAACAGAGTAATTTCCAGCGCCAGGAAGCCTGCAAGGTGTCAGTCGCGCTTTACAAATTCTCAAAATAAATAATAATAAACCAGTGGCGAGCTGTCACGTCCATTTCAGATAACGAAGGGAGTAAGACAGGGCTGTGTCCTGGCTCCCTTCCTGTTCAATCTCTATACGAATGGACTCGAACAGGCTATGCTGGAAGGGAGCCAGGATCTCCCACAGATAAATCATCGCCCGATACCTACGCTGTTGTATGCTGATGACTCAGTGATTCTAGCACGGACCCTAAACCAACTCCAGATCCAAACCAACAAGTACACAGCATTTATGGACTCACTTGGTCTCAAAATAAATATCAAGAAAACCTTCACAATGCACCTCGGCCCAAGGACCAAAACCACAAAACCAATAATGGTAGATAACATCAAACTGGAAAAAACCCAGGTCTACCCATACCTGGGTATCCTAGTGGACGACGCATTGAATTGGCGGAAGGCAATTGAGGCCAGGAATCTTCACTTTCGGCGAGCTACTTCAGCTTTAACATCTTTCTCACGGAAACTGGGGAAACCAGCCCCATCTGAACTTTTGACAATATACTACGCAAAATGTCATAGCGTGGCCACTTATGGTGCTGGAATTTGGGGCTACGGACGTATCGACCAAATACAGGTCACTGAAAACTCTTTTGTAAAGTATATCCTGTCCCTCCCTCAAAGCTCACCGACACTAGCCTCACATCGGGAGCTTGGCATGGAATATATCGTTGACACCATTCAATGCCAGCCTATCCTCTTGTGGCATCGAATATGGTGCAACCCTGAATGTCATCTAACCCGCTCCCTCATCGCTGACTGTCTAGCCCTGGCAAATTGGCGTAAAATCCCATGGTTAACCTATGTATCCAACTTCTTTAAAGACTTGGATCGCGATTCCTACTTTGAAGAACCACCCTCAGCAGAAGATATCTCCAGGAAGCAGTTAAAGGTAATGTGTCTGGACCACCTAAGGGATTTACGGAACCAGACAGAGATTACCAAACCATCAAACGAAAAAATCGGCGCCCAACAAACTGGAAAATGTATACAGCCTTATCTGACGTATTTTCTATCAAATTATGAAAGGTATCTATTAACAAGACTTCGATTCAATATTTTCTTTCATTTAGTTACATTCCCTGAAACGAAAAACTGGTCGCCAAAGTTGCTGAACTGTCCCTGTGACGGAATTTCTACACAAACTACGATCCATGTAGTCCTTTTTTGTAAATATTATAAAACATCAAGGAAAAAATGGCTTATTCCGATTCTTCGAATCAGTGGTCACAGACAAACGCAGGCAGCATATCTTTACTTGCAATCTTTAAAGTCAATGCATGAAGCCAAATTCATAGCGACCTTCCTCAAAGAAGTCTTAACAATACGTCGCAGCATTTCCAGTTAAAAGAGAACTGAACAGTATTTCAAACCCTATTTTCTTTTTTTTTTGTTCTTAATATCGTGCTCCTTATTTATGTGTTAAACATTTTTTACTATGTACTTTTTATGATTATTGAAATGATAATCGAATAAAAGTTAATGAAACTGAAACACTGAAGGAGGCCTGGGAATCAAGGTCATCGAGCCAGGAGCTGGGAGTATCGAAAAAAAATAGAAAATCACCTATGAGAAGTGCTTAGCGAGATGAGGTGATCTGTGGGCGTGTTCTAAATTTTAGTATTTTGAAGTAGGGACAGTGCCCTGGGGGTAGAGTGGGGAGACGAGGAGAGGAGATTGATGGAGAGAGAAGGAGCATCTTAGAATGAGCTCCATAGCTTTATGCTACTTGACCCATACAATGTGAGTGCACTTCTTAGGAAGTCTTCACGCGCTGACACTTTTTCCTGATCTTGCCTGGGGAATGCTAAGTAGGGATGTCAAGGTAGTAGTAGTGTAAGGACAGACTAATGCTTTTCACTCCTCAATCCCAGATGAAGACTGATCTTGACTTGGGGGCGATCATTGCCTGCGTTCTATTTCAGGAATTCATCATTCTTTTTATGCTTCAACATTTTATTCCCTCCACTAGGTTTGGATTTGTATTAGTTCCAATGTATTTTTACAACCTCGTTTTGAGGTGCTCATATATCCAGTTGTTTTTTGGCCTTGTAATAAACCCATTAATCTGGAACTTGGAGTCTGTGATTCTTTAGTGTCATGGTTCTTAAAAATTGGTAGCTTGCCGTTATGAGTTGTTTTTCTCCTCTAAACTTCTCAGCAGGTAATAAAGATCCATTGACCAAGGGTTCCAGAGTAAATTTGTAGAGAGAAACCTGGCCCTATCAATGTCAAAGTTCAACCCGCTCAACCAGCACAAAGCCTGGAGACAACTAACTTTCCTCACTCCCGTAACATCTTTGCTATATTCTCCCTCAAATCCAACAGGGACAACTCCTTCCCTGCCTCAGATAAACAGACCCCATCATTTAAAAACTGCTCAGAGCCTTCGTATCTAATGTCTCTGCACCCCAGCGTCTGGAAACCTCCCGCTTCACAGAAAACCCGCGTACAGTCGCCAGCCACGCTGCCACCACCAAGGTACCAACTCGCTCCATAGCACTGTTGTCCCTGCCCAGCGCCTCTTCACCCCCCAGGCCGCTCTTCATCTAATGACACCACCGAGGATGGAGCTACACCATCATTTTCTCATTTTCATCTCAGTGCAAAACAAACAAATCTGTACAATCTCCTATTCCCTGCACCCCTATCAATGCCGGCGGTACCCCCCTCCCTCTCCACACCGGTCTACAATCCATGCCTCAGTGGTCAGCACCGATTGTTTTCAGCGTCCCCTCTTCTCCGCTAGCGTGCCGCCTATTTTATGAATTAATGACCTAAAGATTCAGACCAAACATCCTGTTAACCTAAGGGCCCTCATGCAACCTGCATGTCGAGGAAACTACAAGAACCCACAAACCTAACAATCTTCTCATTCCCAACCATACTCAGACATGCCCTCACCCCCTCCCAGCTGCTCCCTTACTCCCACGTCCCTTCAAACACACGCAGATCTCCATCTTGCAATCTCGAGAACATCTCTCTCTGACGACCTCACCAGTGTCACCTCTGTGGCTGCCCCGATCCTGAAAGAATGCATTCCAAGCTTATCCCCAACCTACATAGACTCATTCACAGCACCTTTCACAACTGAAAACTCACTCGTCCTTCTGGCCCCATTGTCACGTCTAAACATCACTCCTTCTCGCCACACAAAGACAAACCTCTGGAACCAGATACAGCTCCCCTACCCCAGCTTTATTAAAACCACTTCCTTGCCTTCTCTTCCGAAAACACCCCATTGTTTTTGTTTTTCCTGATATTAATTAGGTTCTTGAATAGAAGGATGAATGCGGCTGGGCTCAAAAACAGAACTTTGAAGTGGCATTACATGTGGGTCCAGTGCTTGTCCAGGGCTGAGTTTCAGGATGAGCGCCGACCACTCAAAGGACTCCCACTAAGATGAATTGAATATATGTTTATCCCATGTCGATGTCCTAAAATTCTGGCTGGATCCAGCCCATGTGCTCCTCTCATGGTTGCATCATCGTGTACGAACTTGGTAAGTTTGTTTCAGCCCGCTTTACGAACATTTTTAGGAAAACCTTCACCAGAAGGTATTTAGCATTAGTACGTACGTTTTAATGGAAAAACTAAACTATGGAACCTTTGTGTTCTCTGAAAATTCTCCAGTAACAACAAGCTTTGTAGTGAGGGGCCTTGTGAAGCCCAACAACTGTATAACTTTGGGAAGATGAGAATTTCTTAACTACTAAGACTGAACCATTTCGTTTTTTATTAACAGCCAAAGCTATGAGTTTGTACTTGATAATGAAAAAAATCAGAGGCCTCGACACGCAGGAAGTATTCTCCCTGTGCACTGGGACCATTATTTGGTTTTGCATGATCATGCCTCTCGTTGCAGCCCTGGTGTGGATATACAGTAACGGTTGCACCTCCCTGAATAGTATGGTTGACGGTCACTGTTAGAAATGGAATTTTTGGCAGGTTATGGCATGTGCCAAAGCCAGGCAGAAACCACCACTCTAGTCAGGATAAGGGAGTTACACTCCTAAAATAACCACTGCTCACCCCCTTGGTAGCTAGGCACGAGCAGTCAGGCTTATCTTAGAGGCAGTGTGTCAAGCATTTGCACATAACCAACAGTAATACAGTGTAAGCACTACAAAACCACACCAGTTTAGAAAAATATCTAATATTTTTATATACTTAAAACAAGACCAAAAACGATAAAAATCCACAATACAGTACTTAAAAATCCACAGTTATCAAAATACATTTTAAAAACAGTTCCTTGATGTTGATAGCTCCATTCGGGGCTATCACGGCGTCGTGAGCAAACAAATCCAAACAGTTCTGGCTGACTGCAGCATCGCAAGCTGCCTACGGTGTCGGGAAGACCCGCAAATAGTACCTTTTAGAAATGTACAGCATCGGCGACCTCTTGTTGAGCTTCTGAGAACACGGCATCTGCAGGCGTCTGTTCTGGAGGTCAGTGCAGGAGTCGTCGGGGCCCTCGAAGTCACACCCGTTGCAACTCGATCTCCTCTCTGTTGGAGTCAGCAGCGCTGATGTCGGCAGGTGTCGTGTGCGGTGGTGCAAAGTGCAGCAGTGCAAAGTGTGGTGCCCTTAGGTCGCGGTGTGAGAAGTGGCACGTGGCAGCGTCAGATGGCATCATCGGTGTGACCAGAGTTGCGGTGCAAGATGAAGGCGGTGCTAGTCACAGTGCTGGCAGGTCACTGTGCAAGCAGCATAGAAGTCGTTGCTGAAGTGCTGTCGTCGTCTGACGAACTGGAGTCGATGGCCCCGACGTCGGTAGGCCAAGGCTGCCGTGCGGGATGAGGGTGGTGTGTCATGTAACTTTAAGAGCGGTGCCCTCGAACCTAGGTGCAAGCAGCTACGTCGATTTCGGTGTGGAGCGGTGTCGTCGGGGAGGCCAAGGCATTGTCGTCAAGCGAGGCGGTACGGACCGGGGTGCCCACAGGTCGCAGTGTGAATAGCGGCTCGGTGGCAGCATCAGCAGGCGGCGGCGGTGAGACCAGGGTCGCGGTGCAGCATTGCGGCGGTGCCCTCTGCAGTGCCAAGGCGCCGTCGTGAAGCAAAGCGGTGCGGAGTGCAGTGACCACAGGTTGCGGTGTGAGCAGCGGCTCGTTGGCGGCGTCAGCAGGCGTCGTCAGTGGCTTTGTAGACTTCGTTGGGTTGCTTTTCTTCTGTTGCAGCACAAAACACACAGTCCCCAGTGCTGAGGGCAGAAGAGCTTGAAGTCTTTGCTGTTCCTGAGACACTTGAACAGGGGGAAAACTCTACCTCAAGCCCTTGGAGAAACTCACAAAACTAGGTTGCAGAAAGTTCAGTCCAGTCCTTTCACTGCCCAAGACAGAAGCTGTCACTGCAGGCCAACACAGCAAAGCACACAGCAAAGTGGTAGTTCCTCCTCACACCTTCTCCAGCTCTTCTTCTTGGCAGTCTTCTTGATCCAAAAGAGTCCTAAAGTTCAGGGGTCTGTGCCCCAATATTTATGTCCCAAAATCCTTTGATCTCTTAGGCAGAGAGTGGGCTGTGCCCAGCCAGAACCAGTTCTGCCTTCTCCGGTGTGATTTCCTGGCCGGAGGTGAAGGCATTGTCAGAGGCAGACCAGGCCCTTTGAGGTGCAAGGAAATCTCTTCCCCCCTTCCCCCCATTGCAGCCCAGGTCTATTCAGCCCTTTCCTGACCCTACCTAGACTATCTGGAGCGACTCCTGCTCCCCAGCCTCCTGTCATCCAAAACCCAGACAGGCAATCCACATATCAGCAGAGGCACACAGGATGACTGAGCAAGAAAATACCTACTTTCTAAAAGTGGTATTTTCAAATTCATAATGTAAAAATCACCTTCATTAAAATATGCATCTTTGATTCTGAGTTCAGGCATACTAAACTTTAATTTCCAACCTAGTTCCCAGGGCCCGTTATATTTATAAGATGTTATAAACAAACTTCCCATTCTGTCCTATGGGGAACAGGTAGTTTTGCAATAGTGAAAAACGAAATGGGCAGTAATTCACTATTAGGACATGCCACACACACCAGGGCATGTCCTACATTTCACTGACACTGCACCCTGCCCACAGGGTCTTAGGGGTCCCTGACATGTAAAACAAGCATTTGCAATGCAATAGGTCTCGCATTAGGAAGGGTTGAGCTATTGGTATTGTAAATGACACATTTTTTATTTATGTGTGGGTTTTGAAAATAGCGAAATTAAAAGCTTTGTCACTCACAATGACAATAGTTTTAACTTTCGCAAATGTGACACCATAGCATTTGTAATGCAATATGTGTTGTATTTACGTGACTTAGAAGTATTGATATTACAAATAACAATGGCTTTACATTTTTTAAATATTTAATACTTAAATAAAAGTTATTGTAATTTATAATGGCAATAGCTTAAAGTTTTGTAAATCATTTTTGTGAAGATTATGTTAATTGTATTTTATTATGACGAAATCCAAGCACAGAAGAGAAATATTAACATCTTTTTGTGGCATTTGTAATAAAGCTTGAAACATTGAGAGAACATATTTGAACCAGTTGTTGTTGAATGGTTGCACAGATTGATGCTGTGGTGGTGCTGAGTGATGTTGTGGTGGTGACGAGTGATGCTGTGGCGTTCAGTGATGCTGTGGTAGCGTCTAGGGATGTTGTATTTCCCCTGAGTGATGCTGTGGTGGTGCTGAGTGATGCTGTGGTGAAGCGATAGATAGATAGAGTGAGTGCGATAGATAGATAGAGTCAGGGCGATAGATAGATAGAGGGAGGGCGATAGATAGAGTGAGGGCGATAGAGTGAGGGCGATAGATAGATAGAGGGAGGGTGATAGATAGATAGGGTGAGGGCGATAGATAGAGTGAGGGGGATAGATAAATAGATAGATAGAGTGAAGGCAAAAGATAGATAGATAGATAGATAGATAGAGTGTGGGCGATCAATAGATAGATAGATAGATAGATAGATAGATAGATAGATAGATAGATAGATAGATAGATAGAGTGAAGGCGATAGATAGAGTGAGTGCGATAGATAGACAGAGAGTGAGGGCGATAGACAGATAGATAGAGTGTATTTATGTTGCATTGAGTAGTGTAAGTATGAGGTGTGTAATTATGTAGCATATACTCATATGGCACTGAGTGGTATTGTTTGGAGTGTATGTTGCATTGAGTGCAGTGTAATTATGTAGCATATATTTATGTGGCACTGAGTGGTACTGTGTGGAGTGGGTGTTGCATTCAGTAGAGTAATTATGTGGCTTGTAATTATGTGGCACTGATTGGTCTTTGGAGTGTCTGTTGCATTGAGTGCAGTGTAATCATGTGGCGTGTAATTAGGTGGCACTGAGTGGTATTTGGAGTGTATGTTGCGTTGAGCGCAGTGTAATTATGTAGCATATGATTATGTGGCACTGAGTGGTATTGTGTGGAGTGTATGTTGTATTCAGTAGAGTGTAATTGTGTGGTGTGTAATTATGTGGCACTGAGTGGTATTGTTTGGAGTGTATGTTGCATTGAGTGCAGTGTAATTATGTAGCATATAATTATGTGGCACTGTGTGGTATTGTGTGGAGTGTGTGTTGCATTCAGTAGAGTGTAATTATGTGGTGTAAAATTATGCGGCACTGAGCGGTATTATGTAGTGTATGTTGCATTGAGTGCAGTGCAATTATGTTGCATATAACTATGTGGCACTGAGTGATATTTGGAGTGTATGTTGCATTGAGAGCTGTGTAATTATGTGGTGTGTAATTATGTGGCTGTGAGTGGGATTTGGAGTGTATGTTGCATTGAGTGCAATATAATTATGTGGAGTGTATGTATGTGGCACTGAGTGGTATTTGGAGTGTATGTTACATTGAGGGCAGTGTAATTATGTTGTGTGTAATTATGTGGCACTGAGTGGTATTTGGAGTGTATGTTGCGTTGAGCACAGTGTAATTATGTAGCATACAATTAAGTGTCACTGAGTGGTATTGTGTGGAGTATGTGTTGCATTCAGTGGAGTGTATTTATGTGGTGTGTAATTAAGTGGCACTGAGCGGTATTATGTAGTGTATGTTGCATTGAGTGCAGTGCAATTATGTTGCATATAACTATGTGGCACTGAGTGATATTTGGAGTGTATGTTGCATTGAGAGCTGTGTAATTATGTGGTGTGTAATTATGTGGCTGTGAGTGGGATTTGGAGTGTATGTTGCATTGAGTGCAATATAATTATGTGGAGTGTATGTATGTGGCACTGAGTGGTATTTGGAGTGTATGTTACATTGAGGGCAGTGTAATTATGTTGTGTGTAATTATGTGGCACTGAGTGGTATTTGGAGTGTATGTTGCGTTGAGCACAGTGTAATTATGTAGCATACAATTAAGTGTCACTGAGTGGTATTGTGTGGAGTATGTGTTGCATTCAGTGGAGTGTATTTATGTGGTGTGTAATTAAGTGGCACTGAGCGGTATTATGTAGTGTATGTTGCATTGAGTGCAGTGCAATTATGTTGCATATAACTATGTGGCACTGAGTGATATTTGGAGTGTATGTTGCATTGAGAGCTGTGTAATTATGTGGTGTGTAATTATGTGGCTGTGAGTGGGATTTGGAGTGTATGTTGCATTGAGTGCAATATAATTATGTGGAGTGTATGTATGTGGCACTGAGTGGTATTTGGAGTGTATGTTACATTGAGGGCAGTGTAATTATGTTGTGTGTAATTATGTGGCACTGAGTGGTATTTGGAGTGTATGTTGCGTTGAGAACAGTGTAATTATGTAGCATATACTTATGTGGCACTGAGTGGTATTGTGTGGAGTGTATGTTGTATTCAGTAGAGCGTAATTATGTGCTGTGCAATTATGTGGCACGGAGTGATATTGTTTAGAGTGTATGTTGCATTGAGTGAAGTGTAATTATCTAGTATATAATTATGTGGCACTGAGTGGTATCGTGTGGAGTGTATGTTGTATTCAGCAGAGCGCAATTATGTGCTGTGCAATATGTGGCACTGAGTGGTATTGTTTGGAGTGTATGTTGCATTAAGTGCAGTGTAATTATGTAGCATATAATTATGTGGCACTGAGTGGTATTGGTGAGTGTATGTTGCGTTGAGCGCAGTGTAATTATGTAGCATACAATGAAGTGGATCTGAGTGGTATTGTGTGGAAAGTATGTTGTATTCAGTAGAGTGTATTTGTGTGGCGTGTAATTATGTGGCACTGTGTGGTATTGTTTGGAGTGTATGTTGCATTGAGTGCAGTGTAATTATTTAGCATATAATTATGTGCCGATGAGTGGTATTGTGTGGAGTGTGTGTTGTATTCAGTAGAGCGTAATTGTGTGCTGTGTAATTTTGTGGCACTGAGTGGTATTGTTTGGAGTGTATGTTGCATTGAGTGCAGTGTAATTTTGTAGCATATAATTATGTGTCACTGAGTGGTATTGTGTGGAGTGTGTGTTACATTCAGTAGAGTGTAATTATGTGGCGTGTAATTATGTGGTACTGAGTGGTATTTGGAGTGTATGTTGCAATGAGTGCAGTGTAATTATGTGGCGTGTAATTATGTGGCACCGAGTGGTATTTGCAGTGTATGTTGCATTGAGTGCAGTGTAATTATGTTGCGTGTAAATATATGGCACTGAGTGGCATTTGAAGTGTATGTTGCATTGAGTGCAGTGTAATTATGTGGCATGCAACTATGTGGCACTGAGTGGTATTTGGAGTGTATGTTGCATTGAGTGCAGTGTAATTATGTGGTGTGTAATTATGTGGCACTGAGTGGTATTGTTTGGAGTGTATGTTGCATTGTAATTATGTAGCATATAATTATGTGGCACTGAGTGTTATTGTGTGGAGTGTCTGTTGCATTCAGTAGAGTGTAATTATGTGGCGTGTAATTATGTGGTACTGAGTGGTATTTGGAGTGTATGTTGCATTGAGTGCAGTGTAATTTTGTAGCATATAATTATGTGTCACTGAGTGGTATTGTGTGGAGTATGTGTTACATTCAGTAGAGTGTAATTATGTGGCGTGTAATTATGTGGTACTGAGTGGTATTTGGAGTGTATGTTGCAATGAGTGCAGTGTAATTATGTGGCGTGTAATTATGTGGCACCGAGTGGTATTTGCAGTGTATGTTGCATTGAGTGCAGTGTAATTATGTTGCGTGTAAATATATGGCACTGAGTGGCATTTGAAGTGTATGTTGCATTGAGTGCAGTGTAATTATGTGGCATGCAACTATGTGGCACTGAGTGGTATTGTTTGGAGTGTATGTTGCATTGAGTGCAGTGTAATTATGTAGCATATAATTATGTGGAACTGAGTGGTGTTGTGTGGAGTGTATGTTGTATTCAGTAGAGCGTAATTGTGTGCTGTGCAATTATGTGGCACTGAGTGGTATTGTTTGGAGTGTATGTCGCATTGAGTGCAGTGTAATTATGTAGCATATAATTATGTGGAACTGAGTGGTATTGTGTGGAGTGTATGTTGCATTGAGTGCAGTATAATTATGTTGTGTGTAATTATGTGGCACTGAGTGGTATTGGTGAGTGTATGTTGCATTTAGTGCAGTGTAATTATGTACCCTACAATTAAGTGGCACTGAGTGGTATTGTGTGGAGAGTATGTTGTATTCAGTAGAGTGTATTTGTGTGGCGTGTAATCATGTGGCACTGTGTGGAATTGTTTGGAGTGTATGTTGCATTGAGTGCAGTGTAATTATGTAGCATATAATTATGTGCCGATGAGTGGTATTGTGTGGAGTGTGTGTTGTATTCAGTAGAGCGTAATTGTGTGCTGTGTAATTATGTGGTACCGAGTGATATTGTTTGGAGTGTATGTTGCATTAAGTGCAGTGTAATTATGTAGCATATAATTATGTGTCACTGAGTGGTATTGTGTGGAGTGTGTGTTGCATTCAGTAGAGTGTAGATATGTGGCGTGTAATTATGTGGTACTGAGTGGTATTTGGAGTGTATGTTGCAATGAGTGCAGTGTAATAATGTGGTGTGTTATTATGTGGCACTGAGTGGTATTTGGAGTGTATGTTGCATTGAGTGCAGTGTAATTATGTTGCGTGTAAATATATGGCACTGAGTGTTATTTGGAGTGTATGTTGCATTGAGTGCAGTGTAATTATGGGGCGTGTAACTATGTGGCACTGAGTGTTATTGTGTGGAGTGTGTGTTGCATTCAGTAGAGTGTAATTATGTGGCGTGTAATTATGTGGTACTGAGTGGTATTTGGAGTGTATGTTGCATTGAGTGCAGTGTAATTTTGTAGCATATAATTATGTGTCACTGAGTGGTATTGTGTGGAGTATGTGTTACATTCAGTAGAGTGTAATTATGTGGCGTGTAATTATGTGGTACTGAGTGGTATTTGGAGTGTATGTTGCAATGAGTGCAGTGTAATTATGTGGCGTGTAATTATGTGGCACCGAGTGGTATTTTCAGTGTATGTTGCATTGAGTGCAGTGTAATTATGTTGCGTGTAAATATATGGCACTGAGTGGCATTTGAAGTGTATGTTGCATTGAGTGCAGTGTAATTATGTGGCATGCAACTATGTGGCACTGAGTGGTATTGTTTGGAGTGTATGTTGCATTGAGTGCAGTGTAATTATGTAGCATATAATTATGTGGAACTGAGTGGTATTGTGTGGAGTGTATGTTGTATTCAGTAGAGCGTAATTGTGTGCTGTGCAATTATGTGGCACTGAGTGGTATTGTTTGGAGTGTATGTCACATTGAGTGCAGTGTAATTATGTAGCATATAATTATGTGGAACTGAGTGGTATTGTGTGGAGTGTATGTTGCATTGAGTGCAGTGTAATTATGTTGTGTGTAATTATGTGGCACTGAGTGGTATTGGTGAGTGTATGTTGCATTTAGCGCAGTGTAATTATGTACCCTACAATTAAGTGGCACTGAGTGGTATTGTATGGAGAGTATGTTGTATTCAGTAGAGTGTATTTGTGTGTTGCGTGTAATCATGTGGCACTGTGTGGTATTGTTTGGAGTGTATGTTGCATTGAGTGCAGTGTAATTATGTAGCATATAATTATGTGCCGATGAGTGGTATTGTGTGGAGTGTGTGTTGTATTCAGTAGAGCGTAATTGTGTGCTGTGTAATTATGTGGTACCGAGTGATATTGTTTGGAGTGTATGTTGCATTAAGTGCAGTGTAATTATGTAGCATATAATTATTTGTCACTGAGTGGTATTGTGTGGAGTGTGTGTTGCATTCAGTAGAGTGTAGATATGTGGCGTGTAATTATGTGGTACTGAGTGGTATTTGGAGTGTATGTTACATTGAGGGCAGTGTAATTATGTTGTGTGTAATTATGTGGCACTGAGTGGTATTTGGAGTGTATGTTGCGTTGAGCACAGTGTAATTATGTAGCATACAATTAAGTGTCACTGAGTGGTATTGTGTGGAGTATGTGTTGCATTCAGTGGAGTGTACTTATGGGGTGTGTAATTAAGTGGCACTGAGCGGTATTATGTAGTGTATGTTGCATTGAGTGCAGTGCAATTATGTTGCATATAACTATGTGGCACTGAGTGATATTTGGAGTGTATGTTGCATTGAGAGCTGTGTAATTATGTGGTGTGTAATTATGTGGCTGTGAGTGGGATTTGGAGTGTATGTTGCATTGAGTGCAATATAATTATGTGGAGTGTATGTATGTGGCACTGAGTGGTATTTGGAGTGTATGTTACATTGAGGGCAGTGTAATTATGTTGTGTGTAATTATGTGGCACTGAGTGGTATTTGGAGTGTATGTTGCGTTGAGAACAGTGTAATTATGTAGCATATAATTATGTGGCACTGAGTGGTATTGTGTGGAGTGTATGTTGTATTCAGTAGAGCGTAATTATGTGCTGTGCAATTATGTGGCACTGAGTGATATTGTTTAGAGTGTATGTTGCATTGAGTGAAGTGTAATTATCTAGTATATAATTATGTGGCACTGAGTGGTATCGTGTGGAGTGTATGTTGTATTCAGCAGAGCGCAATTATGTGCTGTGCAATATGTGGCACTGAGTGGTATTGTTTGGAGTGTATGTTGCATTAAGTGCAGTGTAACTATGTAGCATATAATTATGTGGCACTGAGTGGTATTGGTGAGTGTATGTTGCGTTGAGCGCAGTGTAATTATGTAGCATACAATGAAGTGGCACTGAGTGGTATTGTGTGGAAAGTATGTTGTATTCAGTAGAGTGTATTTGTGTGGCGTGTAATTATGTGGCACTGTGTGGTATTGTTTGGAGTGTATGTTGCATTGAGTGCAGTGTAATTATTTAGCATATAATTATGTGCCGATGAGTGGTATTGTGTGGAGTGTGTGTTGTATTCAGTAGAGCGTAATTGTGTGCTGTGTAATTTTGTGGCACTGAGTGGTATTGTTTGGAGTGTATGTTGCATTGAGTGCAGTGTAATTTTGTAGCATATAATTATGTGTCACTGAGTGGTATTGTGTGGAGTGTGTGTTACATTCAGTAGAGTGTAATTATGTGGCGTGTAATTATGTGGTACTGAGTGGTATTTGGAGTGTATGTTGCAATGAGTGCAGTGTAATTATGTGGCGTGTAATTATGTGGCACCGAGTGGTATTTGCAGTGTATGTTGCATTGAGTGCAGTGTAATTATGTTGCGTGTAAATATATGGCACTGAGTGGCATTTGAAGTGTATGTTGCATTGAGTGCAGTGTAATTATGTGGCATGCAACTATGTGGCACTGAGTGGTATTTGGAGTGTATGTTGCATTGAGTGCAGTGTAATTATGTGGTGTGTAATTATGTGGCACTGAGTGGTATTGTTTGGAGTGTATGTTGCATTGTAATTATGTAGCATATAATTATGTGGCACTGAGTGTTATTGTGTGGAGTGTGTGTTGCATACAGTAGAGTGTAATTATGTGGCGTGTAATTATGTGGTACTGAGTGGTATTTGGAGTGTATGTTGCATTGAGTGCAGTGTAATTTTGTAGCATATAATTATGTGTCACTGAGTGGTATTGTGTGGAGTATGTGTTACATTCAGTAGAGTGTAATTATGTGGCGTGTAATTATGTGGTACTGAGTGGTATTTGGAGTGTATGTTGCAATGAGTGCAGTGTAATTATGTGGCGTGTAATTATGTGGCACCGAGTGGTATTTGCAGTGTATGTTGCATTGAGTGCAGTGTAATTATGTTGCGTGTAAATATATGGCACTGAGTGGCATTTGAAGTGTATGTTGCATTGAGTGCAGTGTAATTATGTGGCATGCAACTATGTGGCACTGAGTGGTATTGTTTGGAGTGTATGTTGCATTGAGTGCAGTGTAATTATGTAGCATATAATTATGTGGAACTGAGTGGTGTTGTGTGGAGTGTATGTTGTATTCAGTAGAGCGTAATTGTGTGCTGTGCAATTATGTGGCACTGAGTGGTATTGTTTGGAGTGTATGTCGCATTGAGTGCAGTGTAATTATGTAGCATATAATTATGTGGAACTGAGTGGTATTGTGTGGAGTGTATGTTGCATTGAGTGCAGTGTAATTATGTTGTGTGTAATTATGTGGCACTGAGTGGTATTGGTGAGTGTATGTTGCATTTAGTGCAGTGTAATTATGTACCCTACAATTAAGTGGCACTGAGTGGTATTGTGTGGAGAGTATGTTGTATTCAGTAGAGTGTATTTGTGTGGCGTGTAATCATGTGGCACTGTGTGGAATTGTTTGGAGTGTATGTTGCATTGAGTGCAGTGTAATTATGTAGCATATAATTATGTGCCGATGAGTGGTATTGTGTGGAGTGTGTGTTGTATTCAGTAGAGCGTAATTGTGTGCTGTGTAATTATGTGGTACCAAGTGATATTGTTTGGAGTGTATGTTGCATTAAGTGCAGTGTAATTATGTAGCATATAATTATGTGTGACTGAGTGGTATTGTGTGGAGTGTGTGTTGCATTCAGTAGAGTGTAGATATGTGGTGTGTAATTATGTGGTACTGAGTGGTATTTGGAGTGTATGTTGCAATGAGTGCAGTGTAATAATGTGGCGTGTTATTATGTGGCACTGAGTGGTATTTGGAGTGTATGTTGCATTGAGTGCAGTGTAATTATGTTGCGTGTAAATATATGGCACTGAGTGTTATTTGGAGTGTATGTTGCATTGAGTGCAGTGTAATTATGTGGCGTGTAACTATGTGGCACTGAGTGTTATTGTGTGGAGTGTGTGTTGCATTCAGTAGAGTGTAATTATGTGGCGTGTAATTATGTGGTACTGAGTGGTATTTGGAGTGTATGTTGCATTGAGTGCAGTGTAATTTTGTAGCATATAATTATGTGTCACTGAGTGGTATTGTGTGGAGTATGTGTTACATTCAGTAGAGTGTAATTATGTGGCGTGTAATTATGTGGTACTGAGTGGTATTTGGAGTGTATGTTGCAATGAGTGCAGTGTAATTATGTGGCGTGTAATTATGTGGCACCGAGTGGTATTTTCAGTGTATGTTGCATTGAGTGCAGTGTAATTATGTTGCGTGTAAATATATGGCACTGAGTGGCATTTGAAGTGTATGTTGCATTGAGTGCAGTGTAATTATGTGGCATGCAACTATGTGGCACTGAGTGGTATTGTTTGGAGTGTATGTTGCATTGAGTGCAGTGTAATTATGTAGCATATAATTATGTGGAACTGAGTGGTATTGTGTGGAGTGTATGTTGTATTCAGTAGAGCGTAATTGTGTGCTGTGCAATTATGTGGCACTGAGTGGTATTGTTTGGAGTGTATGTCACATTGAGTGCAGTGTATTTATGTAGCATATAATTATGTGGAACTGAGTGGTATTGTGTGGAGTGTATGTTGCATTGAGTGCAGTGTAATTATGTTGTGTGTAATTATGTGGCACTGAGTGGTATTGGTGAGTGTATGTTGCATTTAGCGCAGTGTAATTATGTACCCTACAATTAAGTGGCACTGAGTGGTATTGTATGGAGAGTATGTTGTATTCAGTAGAGTGTATTTGTGTGGCGTGTAATCATGTGGCACTGTGTGGTATTGTTTGGAGTGTATGTTGCATTGAGTGCAGTGTAATTATGTAGCATATAATTATGTGCCGATGAGTGGTATTGTGTGGAGTGTGTGTTGTATTCAGTAGAGCGTAATTGTGTGCTGTGTAATTATGTGGTACCGAGTGATATTGTTTGGAGTGTATGTTGCATTAAGTGCAGTGTAATTATGTAGCATATAATTATTTGTCACTGAGTGGTATTGTGTGGAGTGTGTGTTGCATTCAGTAGAGTGTAGATATGTGGCGTGTAATTATGTGGTACTGAGTGGTATTTGGAGTGTATGTTACATTGAGGGCAGTGTAATTATGTTGTGTGTAATTATGTGGCACTGAGTGGTATTTGGAGTGTATGTTGCGTTGAGCACAGTGTAATTATGTAGCATACAATTAAGTGTCACTGAGTGGTATTGTGTGGAGTATGTGTTGCATTCAGTGGAGTGTACTTATGTGGTGTGTAATTAAGTGGCACTGAGCGGTATTATGTAGTGTATGTCGCATTGAGTGCAGTGCAATTATGTTGCATATAACTATGTGGCACTGAGTGATATTTGGAGTGTATGTTGCATTGAGAGCTGTGTAATTATGTGGTGTGTAATTATGTGGCTGTGAGTGGGATTTGGAGTGTATGTTGCATTGAGTGCAATATAATTATGTGGAGTGTATGTATGTGGCACTGAGTGGTATTTGGAGTGTATGTTACATTGAGGGCAGTGTAATTATGTTGTGTGTAATTATGTGGCACTGAGTGGTATTTGGAGTGTATGTTGCGTTGAGAACAGTGTAATTATGTAGCATATAATTATGTGGCACTGAGTGGTATTGTGTGGAGTGTATGTTGTATTCAGTAGAGCGTAATTATGTGCTGTGCAATTATGTGGCACTGAGTGATATTGTTTAGAGTGTATGTTGCATTGAGTGAAGTGTAATTATCTAGTATATAATTATGTGGCACTGAGTGGTATCGTGTGGAGTGTATGTTGTATTCAGCAGAGCGCAATTATGTGCTGTGCAATATGTGGCACTGAGTGGTATTGTTTGGAGTGTATGTTGCATTAAGTGCAGTGTAATTATGTAGCATATAATTATGTGGCACTGAGTGGTATTGGTGAGTGTATGTTGCGTTGAGCGCAGTGTAATTATGTAGCATACAATGAAGTGGCACTGAGTGGTATTGTGTGGAAAGTATGTTGTATTCAGTAGAGTGTATTTGTGTGGCGTGTAATTATGTGGCACTGTGTGGTATTGTTTGGAGTGTATGTTGCATTGAGTGCAGTGTAATTATGTAGCATATAATTATGTGCCGATGAGTGGTATTGTGTGGAGTGTGTGTTGTATTCAGTAGAGCGTAATTGTGTGCTGTGTAATTTTGTGGCACTGAGTGGTATTGTTTGGAGTGTATGTTGCATTGAGTGCAGTGTAATTTTGTAGCATATAATTATGTGTCACTGAGTGGTATTGTGTGGAGTGTGTGTTACATTCAGTAGAGTGTAATTATGTGGCGTGTAATTATGTGGTACTGAGTGGTATTTGGAGTGTATGTTGCAATGAGTGCAGTGTAATTATGTGGCATGTAATTATGTGGCACCGAGTGGTATTTGCAGTGTATGTTGCATTGAGTGCAGTGTAATTATGTTGCGTGTAAATATATGGCACTGAGTGGCATTTGAAGTGTATGTTGCATTGAGTGCAGTGTAATTATGTGGCATGCAACTATGTGGCACTGAGTGGTATTTGGAGTGTATGTTGCATTGAGTGCAGTGTAATTATGTGGTGTGTAATTATGTGGCACTGAGTGGTATTGTTTGGAGTGTATGTTGCATTGTAATTATGTAGCATATAATTATGTGGCACTGAGTGTTATTGTGTGGAGTGTGTGTTGCATTCAGTAGAGTGTAATTATGTGGCGTGTAATTATGTGGTACTGAGTGGTATTTGGAGTGTATGTTGCATTGAGTGCAGTGTAATTTTGTAGCATATAATTATGTGTCACTGAGTGGTATTTTGTGGAGTATGTGTTACATTCAGTAGAGTGTAATTATGTGGCGTGTAATTATGTGGTACTGAGTGGTATTTGGAGTGTATGTTGCAATGAGTGCAGTGTAATTATGTGGCGTGTAATTATGTGGCACCGAGTGGTATTTGCAGTGTATGTTGCATTGAGTGCAGTGTAATTATGTTGCGTGTAAATATATGGCACTGAGTGGCATTTGAAGTGTATGTTGCATTGAGTGCAGTGTAATTATGTGGCATGCAACTATGTGGCACTGAGTGGTATTGTTTGGAGTGTATGTTGCATTGAGTGCAGTGTAATTATGTAGCATATAATTATGTGGAACTGAGTGGTGTTGTGTGGAGTGTATGTTGTATTCAGTAGAGTGTAATTGTGTGCTGTGCAATTATGTGGCACTGAGTGGTATTGTTTGGAGTGTATGTCGCATTGAGTGCAGTGTAATTATGTAGCATATAATTATGTGGAACTGAGTGGTATTGTGTGGAGTGTATGTTGCATTGAGTGCAGTGTAATTATGTTGTGTGTAATTATGTGGCACTGAGTGGTATTGGTGAGTGTATGTTGCATTTAGTGCAGTGTAATTATGTACCCTACAATTAAGTGGCACTGAGTGGTATTGTGTGGAGAGTATGTTGTATTCAGTAGAGTGTATTTGTGTGGTGTGTAATCATGTGGCACTGTGTGGAATTGTTTGGAGTGTATGTTGCATTGAGTGCAGTGTAATTATGTAGCATATAATTATGTGCCGATGAGTGGTATTGTGTGGAGTGTGTGTTGTATTCAGTAGAGCGTAATTGTGTGCTGTGTAATTATGTGGTACCGAGTGATATTGTTTGGAGTGTATGTTGCATTAAGTGCAGTGTAATTATGTAGCATATAATTATGTGTCACTGAGTGGTATTGTGTGGAGTGTGTGTTGCATTCAGTAGAGTGTAGATATGTGGCGTGTAATTATGTGGTACTGAGTGGTATTTGGAGTGTATGTTGCAATGAGTGCAGTGTAATAATGTGGCGTGTTATTATGTGGCACTGAGTGGTATTTGGAGTGTATGTTGCATTGAGTGCAGTGTAATTATGTTGCGTGTAAATATATGGCACTGAGTGTTATTTGGAGTGTATGTTGCATTGAGTGCAGTGTAATTATGTGGCGTGTAACTATGTGGCACTGAGTGTTATTGTGTGGAGTGTGTGTTGCATTCAGTAGAGTGTAATTATGTGGCGTGTAATTATGTGGTACTGAGTGGTATTTGGAGTGTATGTTGCATTGAGTGCAGTGTAATTTTGTAGCATATAATTATGTGTCACTGAGTGGTATTGTGTGGAGTATGTGTTACATTCAGTAGAGTGTAATTATGTGGCGTGTAATTATGTGGTACTGAGTGGTATTTGGAGTGTATGTTGCAATGAGTGCAGTGTAATTATGTGGCGTGTAATTATGTGGCACCGAGTGGTATTTTCAGTGTATGTTGCATTGAGTGCAGTGTAATTATGTTGCGTGTAAATATATGGCACTGAGTGGCATTTGAAGTGTATGTTGCATTGAGTGCAGTGTAATTATGTGGCATGCAACTATGTGGCACTGAGTGGTATTGTTTGGAGTGTATGTTGCATTGAGTGCAGTGTAATTATGTAGCATATAATTATGTGGAACTGAGTGGTATTGTGTGGAGTGTATGTTGTATTCAGTAGAGCGTAATTGTGTGCTGTGCAATTATGTGGCACTGAGTGGTATTGTTTGGAGTGTATGTCACATTGAGTGCAGTGTAATTATGTAGCATATAATTATGTGGAACTGAGTGGTATTGTGTGGAGTGTATGTTGCATTGAGTGCAGTGTAATTATGTTGTGTGTAATTATGTGGCACTGAGTGGTATTGGTGAGTGTATGTTGCATTTAGCGCAGTGTAATTATGTACCCTACAATTAAGTGGCACTGAGTGGTATTGTATGGAGAGTATGTTGTATTCAGTAGAGTGTATTTGTGTGGCGTGTAATCATGTGGCACTGTGTGGTATTGTTTGGAGTGTATGTTGCATTGAGTGCAGTGTAATTATGTAGCATATAATTATGTGCCGATGAGTGGTATTGTGTGGAGTGTGTGTTGTATTCAGTAGAGCGTAATTGTGTGCTGTGTAATTATGTGGTACCGAGTGATATTGTTTGGAGTGTATGTTGCATTAAGTGCAGTGTAATTATGTAGCATATAATTATTTGTCACTGAGTGGTATTGTGTGGAGTGTGTGTTGCATTCAGTAGAGTGTAGATATGTGGCGTGTAATTATGTGGTACTGAGTGGTATTTGGAGTGTATGTTACATTGAGGGCAGTGTAATTATGTTGTGTGTAATTATGTGGCACTGAGTGGTATTTGGAGTGTATGTTGCGTTGAGCACAGTGTAATTATGTAGCATACAATTAAGTGTCACTGAGTGGTATTGTGTGGAGTATGTGTTGCATTCAGTGGAGTGTACTTATGTGGTGTGTAATTAAGTGGCACTGAGCGGTATTATGTAGTGTATGTTGCATTGAGTGCAGTGCAATTATGTTGCATATAACTATGTGGCACTGAGTGATATTTGGAGTGTATGTTGCATGGAGAGCTGTGTAATTATGTGGTGTGTAATTATGTGGCTGTGAGTGGGATTTGGAGTGTATGTTGCATTGAGTGCAATATAATTATGTGGAGTGTATGTATGTGGCACTGAGTGGTATTTGGAGTGTATGTTACATTGAGGGCAGTGTAATTATGTTGTGTGTAATTATGTGGCACTGAGTGGTATTTGGAGTGTATGTTGCGTTGAGAACAGTGTAATTATGTAGCATATAATTATGTGGCACTGAGTGGTATTGTGTGGAGTGTATGTTGTATTCAGTAGAGCGTAATTATGTGCTGTGCAATTATGTGGCACTGAGTGATATTGTTTAGAGTGTATGTTGCATTGAGTGAAGTGTAATTATCTAGTATATAATTATGTGGCACTGAGTGGTATCGTGTGGAGTGTATGTTGTATTCAGCAGAGCGCAATTATGTGCTGTGCAATATGTGGCACTGAGTGGTATTGTTTGGAGTGTATGTTGCATTAAGTGCAGTGTAATTATGTAGCATATAATTATGTGGCACTGAGTGGTATTGGTGAGTGTATGTTGCGTTGAGCGCAGTGTAATTATGTAGCATACAATGAAGTGGCACTGAGTGGTATTGTGTGGAAAGTATGTTGTATTCAGTAGAGTGTATTTGTGTGGCGTGTAATTATGTGGCACTGTGTGGTATTGTTTGGAGTGTATGTTGCATTGAGTGCAGTGTAATTATGTAGCATATAATTATGTGCCGATGAGTGGTATTGTGTGGAGTGTGTGTTGTATTCAGTAGAGCGTAATTGTGTGCTGTGTAATTTTGTGGCACTGAGTGGTATTGTTTGGAGTGTATGTTGCATTGAGTGCAGTGTAATTTTGTAGCATATAATTATGTGTCACTGAGTGGTATTGTGTGGAGTGTGTGTTACATTCAGTAGAGTGTAATTATGTGGCGTGTAATTATGTGGTACTGAGTGGTATTTGGAGTGTATGTTGCAATGAGTGCAGTGTAATTATGTGGCGTGTAATTATGTGGCACCGAGTGGTATTTGCAGTGTATGTTGCATTGAGTGCAGTGTAATTATGTTGCGTGTAAATATATGGCACTGAGTGGCATTTGAAGTGTATGTTGCATTGAGTGCAGTGTAATTATGTGGCATGCAACTATGTGGCACTGAGTGGTATTTGGAGTGTATGTTGCATTGAGTGCAGTGTAATTATGTGGTGTGTAATTATGTGGCACTGAGTGGTATTGTTTGGAGTGTATGTTGCATTGTAATTATGTAGCATATAATTATGTGGCACTGAGTGTTATTGTGTGGAGTGTGTGTTGCATTCAGTAGAGTGTAATTATGTGGCGTGTAATTATGTGGTACTGAGTGGTATTTGGAGTGTATGTTGCATTGAGTGCAGTGTAATTTTGTAGCATATAATTATGTGTCACTGAGTGGTATTGTGTGGAGTATGTGTTACATTCAGTAGAGTGTAATTATGTGGCGTGTAATTATGTGGTACTGAGTGGTATTTGGAGTGTATGTTGCAATGAGTGCAGTGTAATTATGTGGCGTGTAATTATGTGGCACCGAGTGGTATTTGCAGTGTATGTTGCATTGAGTGCAGTGTAATTATGTTGCGTGTAAATATATGGCACTGAGTGGCATTTGAAGTGTATGTTGCATTGAGTGCAGTGTAATTATGTGGCATGCAACTATGTGGCACTGAGTGGTATTGTTTGGAGTGTATGTTGCATTGAGTGCAGTGTAATTATGTAGCATATAATTATGTGGAACTGAGTGGTGTTGTGTGGAGTGTATGTTGTATTCAGTAGAGCGTAATTGTGTGCTGTGCAATTATGTGGCACTGAGTGGTATTGTTTGGAGTGTATGTCGCATTGAGTGCAGTGTAATTATGTAGCATATAATTATGTGGAACTGAGTGGTATTGTGTGGAGTGTATGTTGCATTGAGTGCAGTGTAATTATGTTGTGTGTAATTATGTGGCACTGAGTGGTATTGGTGAGTGTATGTTGCATTTAGTGCAGTGTAATTATGTACCCTACAATTAAGTGGCACTGAGTGGTATTGTGTGGAGAGTATGTTGTATTCAGTAGAGTGTATTTGTGTGGCGTGTAATCATGTGGCACTGTGTGGTATTGTTTGGAGTGTATGTTGCATTGAGTGCAGTGTAATTATGTAGCATATAATTATGTGCCGATGAGTGGTATTGTGTGGAGTGTGTGTTGTATTCAGTAGAGCGTAATTGTGTGCTGTGTAATTATGTGGTACCGAGTGATATTGTTTGGAGTGTATGTTGCATTAAGTGCAGTGTAATTATGTAGCATATAATTATGTGTCACTGAGTGGTATTGTGTGGAGTGTGTGTTGCATTCAGTAGAGTGTAGATATGTGGCGTGTAATTATGTGGTACTGAGTGGTATTTGGAGTGTATGTTGCAATGAGTGCAGTGTAATAATGTGGCGTGTTATTATGTGGCACTGAGTGGTATTTGGAGTGTATGTTGCATTGAGTGCAGTGTAATTATGTTGCGTGTAAATATATGGCACTGAGTGTTATTTGGAGTGTATGTTGCATTGAGTGCAGTGTAATTTTGTAGCATATAATTATGTGTCACTGAGTGGTATTGTGTGGAGTATGTGTTACATTCAGTAGAGTGTAATTATGTGGCGTGTAATTATGTGGTACTGAGTGGTATTTGGAGTGTATGTTGCAATGAGTGCAGTGTAATTATGTGGCGTGTAATTATGTGGCACCGAGTGGTATTTTCAGTGTATGTTGCATTGAGTGCAATGTAATTATGTTGCGTGTAAATATATGGCACTGAGTGGCATTTGAAGTGTATGTTGCATTGAGTGCAGTGTAATTATGTGGCATGCAACTATGTGGCACTGAGTGGTATTGTTTGGAGTGTATGTTGCATTGAGTGCAGTGTAATTATGTAGCATATAATTATGTGGAACTGAGTGGTATTGTGTGGAGTGTATGTTGTATTCAGTAGAGCGTAATTGTGTGCTGTGCAATTATGTGGCACTGAGTGGTATTGTTTGGAGTGTATGTCACATTGAGTGCAGTGTAATTATGTAGCATATAATTATGTGGAACTGAGTGGTATTGTGTGGAGTGTATGTTGCATTGAGTGCAGTGTAATTATGTTGTGTGTAATTATGTGGCACTGAGTGGTATTGGTGAGTGTATGTTGCATTTAGCGCAGTGTAATTATGTACCCTAAAATTAAGTGGCACTGAGTGGTATTGTATGGAGAGTATGTTGTATTCAGTAGAGTGTATTTGTGTGGCGTGTAATCATGTGGCACTGTGTGGTATTGTTTGGAGTGTATGTTGCATTGAGTGCAGTGTAATTATGTAGCATATAATTATGTGCCGATGAGTGGTATTGTGTGGAGTGTTTGTTGTATTCAGTAGAGCGTAATTGTGTGCTGTGTAATTATGTGGTACCGAGTGATATTGTTTGGAGTGTATGTTGCATTAAGTGCAGTGTAATTATGTAGCATATAATTATTTGTCACTGAGTGGTATTGTGTGGAGTGTGTGTTGCATTCAGTAGAGTGTAGATATGTGGCGTGTAATTATGTGGTACTGAGTGGTATTTGGAGTGTATGTTACATTGAGGGCAGTGTAATTATGTTGTGTGTAATTATGTGGCACTGAGTGGTATTTGGAGTGTATGTTGCGTTGAGCACAGTGTAATTATGTAGCATACAATTAAGTGTCACTGAGTGGTATTGTGTGGAGTATGTGTTGCATTCAGTGGAGTGTACTTATGTGGTGTGTAATTAAGTGGCACTGAGCGGTATTATGTAGTGTATGTTGCATTGAGTGCAGTGCAATTATGTTGCATATAACTATGTGGCACTGAGTGATATTTGGAGTGTATGTTGCATGGAGAGCTGTGTAATTATGTGGTGTGTAATTATGTGGCTGTGAGTGGGATTTGGAGTGTATGTTGCATTGAGTGCAATATAATTATGTGGAGTGTATGTATGTGGCACTGAGTGGTATTTGGAGTGTATGTTACATTGAGGGCAGTGTAATTATGTTGTGTGTAATTATGTGGCACTGAGTGGTATTTGGAGTGTATGTTGCGTTGAGAACAGTGTAATTATGTAGCATATAATTATGTGGCACTGAGTGGTATTGTGTGGAGTGTATGTTGTATTCAGTAGAGCGTAATTATGTGCTGTGCAATTATGTGGCACTGAGTGATATTGTTTAGAGTGTATGTTGCATTGAGTGAAGTGTAATTATCTAGTATATAATTATGTGGCACTGAGTGGTATCGTGTGGAGTGTATGTTGTATTCAGCAGAGCGCAATTATGTGCTGTGCAATATGTGGTACTGAGTGGTATTGTTTGGAGTGTATGTTGCATTAAGTGCAGTGTAATTATGTAGCATATAATTATGTGGCACTGAGTGGTATTGGTGAGTGTATGTTGCGTTGAGCGCAGTGTAATTATGTAGCATACAATGAAGTGGCACTGAGTGGTATTGTGTGGAAAGTATGTTGTATTCAGTAGAGTGTATTTGTGTGGCGTGTAATTATGTGGCACTGTGTGGTATTGTTTGGAGTGTATGTTGCATTGAGTGCAGTGTAATTATGTAGCATATAATTATGTGCCGATGAGTGGTATTGTGTGGAGTGTGTGTTGTATTCAGTAGAGCGTAATTGTGTGCTGTGTAATTTTGTGGCACTGAGTGGTATTGTTTGGAGTGTATGTTGCATTGAGTGCAGTGTAATTTTGTAGCATATAATTATGTGTCACTGAGTGGTATTGTGTGGAGTGTGTGTTACATTCAGTAGAGTGTAATTATGTGGCGTGTAATTATGTGGTACTGAGTGGTATTTGGAGTGTATGTTGCAATGAGTGCAGTGTAATTATGTGGCGTGTAATTATGTGGCACCGAGTGGTATTTGCAGTGTATGTTGCATTGAGTGCAGTGTAATTATGTTGCGTGTAAATATATGGCACTGAGTGTTATTTGGAGTGTATGTTGCATTGAGTGCAGTGTAATTATGTGGCGTGTAACTATGTGGCACTGAGTGTTATTGTGTGGAGTGTGTGTTGCATTCAGTAGAGTGTAATTATGTGGCGTGTAATTATGTGGTACTGAGTGGTATTTGGAGTGTATGTTGCATTGAGTGCAGTGTAATTATGTAGCATATAATTATGTGCCGATGAGTGGTATTGTGTGGAGTGTGTGTTGTATTCAGTAGAGCGTAATTGTGTGCTGTGTAATTATGTGGTACCGAGTGATATTGTTTGGAGTGTATGTTGCATTAAGTGCAGTGTAATTATGTAGCATATAATTATTTGTCACTGAGTGGTATTGTGTGGAGTGTGTGTTGCATTCAGTAGAGTGTAGATATGTGGCGTGTAATTATGTGGTACTGAGTGGTATTTGGAGTGTATGTTACATTGAGGGCAGTGTAATTATGTTGTGTGTAATTATGTGGCACTGAGTGGTATTTGGAGTGTATGTTGCGTTGAGCACAGTGTAATTATGTAGCATACAATTAAGTGTCACTGAGTGGTATTGTGTGGAGTATGTGTTGCATTCAGTGGAGTGTACTTATGTGGTGTGTAATTAAGTGGCACTGAGCGGTATTATGTAGTGTATGTTGCATTGAGTGCAGTGCAATTATGTTGCATATAACTATGTGGCACTGAGTGATATTTGGAGTGTATGTTGCATGGAGAGCTGTGTAATTATGTGGTGTGTAATTATGTGGCTGTGAGTGGGATTTGGAGTGTATGTTGCATTGAGTGCAATATAATTATGTGGAGTGTATGTATGTGGCACTGAGTGGTATTTGGAGTGTATGTTACATTGAGGGCAGTGTAATTATGTTGTGTGTAATTATGTGGCACTGAGTGGTATTTGGAGTGTATGTTGCGTTGAGAACAGTGTAATTATGTAGCATATAATTATGTGGCACTGAGTGGTATTGTGTGGAGTGTATGTTGTATTCAGTAGAGCGTAATTATGTGCTGTGCAATTATGTGGCACTGAGTGATATTGTTTAGAGTGTATGTTGCATTGAGTGAAGTGTAATTATCTAGTATATAATTATGTGGCACTGAGTGGTATCGTGTGGAGTGTATGTTGTATTCAGCAGAGCGCAATTATGTGCTGTGCAATATGTGGCACTGAGTGGTATTGTTTGGAGTGTATGTTGCATTAAGTGCAGTGTAATTATGTAGCATATATTTATGTGGCACTGAGTGGTATTGGTGAGTGTATGTTGCGTTGAGCGCAGTGTAATTATGTAGCATACAATGAAGTGGCACTGAGTGGTATTGTGTGGAAAGTATGTTGTATTCAGTAGAGTGTATTTGTGTGGCGTGTAATTATGTGGCACTGTGTGGTATTGTTTGGAGTGTATGTTGCATTGAGTGCAGTGTAATTATGTAGCATATAATTATGTGCCGATGAGTGGTATTGTGTGGAGTGTGTGTTGTATTCAGAAGAGCGTAATTGTGTGCTGTGTAATTTTGTGGCACTGAGTGGTATTGTTTGGAGTGTATGTTGCATTGAGTGCAGTGTAATTTTGTAGCATATAATTATGTGTCACTGAGTGGTATTGTGTGGAGTGTGTGTTACATTCAGTAGAGTGTAATTATGTGGCGTGTAATTATGTGGTACTGAGTGGTATTTGGAGTGTATGTTGCAATGAGTGCAGTGTAATTATGTGGCGTGTAATTATGTGGCACCGAGTGGTATTTGCAGTGTATGTTGCATTGAGTGCAGTGTAATTATGTTGCGTGTAAATATATGGCACTGAGTGGCATTTGAAGTGTATGTTGCATTGAGTGCAGTGTAATTATGTGGCATGCAACTATGTGGCACTGAGTGGTATTTGGAGTGTATGTTGCATTGAGTGCAGTGTAATTATGTGGTGTGTAATTATGTGGCACTGAGTGGTATTGTTTGGAGTGTATGTTGCATTGTAATTATGTAGCATATAATTATGTGGCACTGAGTGTTATTGTGTGGAGTGTGTGTTGCATTCAGTAGAGTGTAATTATGTGGCGTGTAATTATGTGGTACTGAGTGGTATTTGGAGTGTATGTTGCAATGAGTGCAGTGTAATTATGTGGCGTGTAATTATGTGGCACCGAGTGGTATTTGCAGTGTATGTTGCATTGAGTGCAGTGTAATTATGTTGCGTGTAAATATATGGCACTGAGTGGCATTTGAAGTGTATGTTGCATTGAGTGCAGTGTAATTATGTGGCATGCAACTATGTGGCACTGAGTGGTATTGTTTGGAGTGTATGTTGCATTGAGTGCAGTGTAATTATGTAGCATATAATTATGTGGAACTGAGTGGTGTTGTGTGGAGTGTATGTTGTATTCAGTAGAGCGTAATTGTGTGCTGTGCAATTATGTGGCACTGAGTGGTATTGTTTGGAGTGTATGTCGCATTGAGTGCAGTGTAATTATGTAGCATATAATTATGTGGAACTGAGTGGTATTGTGTGGAGTGTATGTTGCATTGAGTGCAGTGTAATTATGTTGTGTGTAATTATGTGGCACTGAGTGGTATTGGTGAGTGTATGTTGCATTTAGTGCAGTGTAATTATGTACCCTACAATTAAGTGGCACTGAGTGGTATTGTGTGGAGAGTATGTTGTATTCAGTAGAGTGTATTTGTGTGGCGTGTAATCATGTGGCACTGTGTGGTATTGTTTGGAGTGTATGTTGCATTGAGTGCAGTGTAATTATGTAGCATATAATTATGTGCCGATGAGTGGTATTGTGTGGAGTGTGTGTTGTATTCAGTAGAGCGTAATTGTGTGCTGTGTAATTATGTGGTACCGAGTGATATTGTTTGGAGTGTATGTTGCATTAAGTGCAGTGTAATTATGTAGCATATAATTATGTGTCACTGAATGGTATTGTGTGGAGTGTGTGTTGCATTCAGTAGAGTGTAGATATGTGGCGTGTAATTATGTGGTACTGAGTGGTATTTGGAGTGTATGTTGCAATGAGTGCAGTGTAATAATGTGGCGTGTTATTATGTGGCACTGAGTGGTATTTGGAGTGTATGTTGCATTGAGTGCAGTGTAATTATGTTGCGTGTAAATATATGGCACTGAGTGTTATTTGGAGTGTATGTTGCATTGAGTGCAGTGTAATTATGTGGCGTGTAACTATGTGGCACTGAGTGTTATTGTGTGGAGTGTGTGTTGCATTCAGTAGAGTGTAATTATGTGGCGTGTAATTATGTGGTACTGAGTGGTATTTGGAGTGTATGTTGCATTGAGTGCAGTGTAATTTTGTAGCATATAATTATGTGTCACTGAGTGGTATTGTGTGGAGTATGTGTTACATTCAGTAGAGTGTAATTATGTGGCGTGTAATTATGTGGTACTGAGTGGTATTTGGAGTGTATGTTGCAATGAGTGCAGTGTAATTATGTGGCGTGTAATTATGTGGCACCGAGGTGTATTTGCAGTGTATGTTGCATTGAGTGCAGTGTAATTATGTTGCGTGTAAATATATGGCACTGAGTGGCATTTGAAGTGTATGTTGCATTGAGTGCAGTGTAATTATGTGGCATGCAACTATGTGGCACTGAGTGGTATTGTTTGGAGTGTATGTTGCATTGAGTGCAGTGTAATTATGTAGCATATAATTATGTGGAACTGAGTGGTGTTGTGTGGAGTGTATGTTGTATTCAGTAGAGCGTAATTGTGTGCTGTGCAATTATGTGGCACTGAGTGGTATTGTTTGGAGTGTATGTCGCATTGAGTGCAGTGTAATTATGTAGCATATAATTATGTGGAACTGAGTGGTATTGTGTGGAGTGTATGTTGCATTGAGTGCAGTGTAATTATGTTGTGTGTAATTATGTGGCACTGAGTGGTATTGGTGAGTGTATGTTGCATTTAGTGCAGTGTAATTATGTACCCTACAATTAAGTGGCACTGAGTGGTATTGTGTGGAGAGTATGTTGTATTCAGTAGAGTGTATTTGTGTGGCGTGTAATCATGTGGCACTGTGTGGAATTGTTTGGAGTGTATGTTGCATTGAGTGCAGTGTAATTATGTAGCATATAATTATGTGCCGATGAGTGGTATTGTGTGGAGTGTGTGTTGTATTCAGTAGAGCGTAATTGTGTGCTGTGTAATTATGTGGTACCGAGTGATATTGTTTGGAGTGTATGTTGCATTAAGTGCAGTGTAATTATGTAGCATATAATTATGTGTCACTGAGTGGTATTGTGTGGAGTGTGTGTTGCATTCAGTAGAGTGTAGATATGTGGCGTGTAATTATGTGGTACTGAGTGGTATTTGGAGTGTATGTTGCAATGAGTGCAGTGTAATAATGTGGCGTGTTATTATGTGGCACTGAGTGGTATTTGGAGTGTATGTTGCATTGAGTGCAGTGTAATTATGTTGCGTGTAAATATATGGCACTGAGTGTTATTTGGAGTGTATGTTGCATTGAGTGCAGTGTAATTATGTGGCGTGTAACTATGTGGCACTGAGTGTTATTGTGTGGAGTGTGTGTTGCATTCAGTAGAGTGTAATTATGTGGCGTGTAATTATGTGGTACTGAGTGGTATTTGGAGTGTATGTTGCATTGAGTGCAGTGTAATTTTGTAGCATATAATTATGTGTCACTGAGTGGTATTGTGTGGAGTATGTGTTACATTCAGTAGAGTGTAATTATGTGGCGTGTAATTATGTGGTACTGAGTGGTATTTGGAGTGTATGTTGCAATGAGTGCAGTGTAATTATGTGGCGTGTAATTATGTGGCACCGAGTGGTATTTTCAGTGTATGTTGCATTGAGTGCAGTGTAATTATGTTGCGTGTAAATATATGGCACTGAGTGGCATTTGAAGTGTATGTTGCATTGAGTGCAGTGTAATTATGTGGCATGCAACTATGTGGCACTGAGTGGTATTGTTTGGAGTGTATGTTGCATTGAGTGCAGTGTAATTATGTAGCATATAATTATGTGGAACTGAGTGGTATTGTGTGGAGTGTATGTTGTATTCAGTAGAGCGTAATTGTGTGCTGTGCAATTATGTGGCACTGAGTGGTATTGTTTGGAGTGTATGTCACATTGAGTGCAGTGTAATTATGTAGCATATAATTATGTGGAACTGAGTGGTATTGTGTGGAGTGTATGTTGCATTGAGTGCAGTGTAATTATGTTGTGTGTAATTATGTGGCACTGAGTGGTATTGGTGAGTGTATGTTGCATTTAGCGCAGTGTAATTATGTACCCTACAATTAAGTGGCACTGAGTGGTATTGTATGGAGAGTATGTTGTATTCAGTAGAGTGTATTTGTGTGGCGTGTAATCATGTGGCACTGTGTGGTATTGTTTGGAGTGTATGTTGCATTGAGTGCAGTGTAATTATGTAGCATATAATTATGTGCCGATGAGTGGTATTGTGTGGAGTGTGTGTTGTATTCAGTAGAGCGTAATTGTGTGCTGTGTAATTATGTGGTACCGAGTGATATTGTTTGGAGTGTATGTTGCATTAAGTGCAGTGTAATTATGTAGCATATAATTATTTGTCACTGAGTGGTATTGTGTGGAGTGTGTGTTGCATTCAGTAGAGTGTAGATATGTGGCGTGTAATTATGTGGTACTGAGTGGTATTTGGAGTGTATGTTACATTGAGGGCAGTGTAATTATGTTGTGTGTAATTATGTGGCACTGAGTGGTATTTGGAGTGTATGTTGCGTTGAGCACAGTGTAATTATGTAGCATACAATTAAGTGTCACTGAGTGGTATTGTGTGGAGTATGTGTTGCATTCAGTGGAGTGTACTTATGTGGTGTGTAATTAAGTGGCACTGAGCGGTATTATGTAGTGTATGTTGCATTGAGTGCAGTGCAATTATGTTGCATATAACTATGTGGCACTGAGTGATATTTGGAGTGTATGTTGCATGGAGAGCTGTGTAATTATGTGGTGTGTAATTATGTGGCTGTGAGTGGGATTTGGAGTGTATGTTGCATTGAGTGCAATATAATTATGTGGAGTGTATGTATGTGGCACTGAGTGGTATTTGGAGTGTATGTTACATTGAGGGCAGTGTAATTATGTTGTGTGTAATTATGTGGCACTGAGTGGTATTTGGAGTGTATGTTGCGTTGAGAACAGTGTAATTATGTAGCATATAATTATGTGGCACTGAGTGGTATTGTGTGGAGTGTATGTTGTATTCAGTAGAGCGTAATTATGTGCTGTGCAATTATGTGGCACTGAGTGATATTGTTTAGAGTGTATGTTGCATTGAGTGAAGTGTAATTATCTAGTAAATAATTATGTGGCACTGAGTGGTATCGTGTGGAGTGTATGTTGTATTCAGCAGAGCGCAATTATGTGCTGTGCAATATGTGGCACTGAGTGGTATTGTTTGGAGTGTATGTTGCATTAAGTGCAGTGTAATTATGTAGCATATAATTATGTGGCACTGAGTGGTATTGGTGAGTGTATGTTGCGTTGAGCGCAGTGTAATTATGTAGCATACAATGAAGTGGCACTGAGTGGTATTGTGTGGAAAGTATGTTGTATTCAGTAGAGTGTATTTGTGTGGCGTGTAATTATGTGGCACTGTGTGGTATTGTTTGGAGTGTATGTTGCATTGAGTGCAGTGTAATTATGTAGCATATAATTATGTGCCGATGAGTGGTATTGTGTGGAGTGTGTGTTGTATTCAGTAGAGCGTAATTGTGTGCTGTGTAATTTTGTGGCACTGAGTGGTATTGTTTGGAGTGTATGTTGCATTGAGTGCAGTGTAATTTTGTAGCATATAATTATGTGTCACTGAGTGGTATTGTGTGGAGTGTGTGTTACATTCAGTAGAGTGTAATTATGTGGCGTGTAATTATGTGGTACTGAGTGGTATTTGGAGTGTATGTTGCAATGAGTGCAGTGTAATTATGTGGCGTGTAATTATGTGGCACCGAGTGGTATTTGCAGTGTATGTTGCATTGAGTGCAGTGTAATTATGTTGCGTGTAAATATATGGCACTGAGTGGCATTTGAAGTGTATGTTGCATTGAGTGCAGTGTAATTATGTGGCATGCAACTATGTGGCACTGAGTGGTATTTGGAGTGTATGTTGCATTGAGTGCAGTGTAATTATGTGGTGTGTAATTATGTGGCACTGAGTGGTATTGTTTGGAGTGTATGTTGCATTGTAATTATGTAGCATATAATTATGTGGCACTGAGTGTTATTGTGTGGAGTGTGTGTTGCATTCAGTAGAGTGTAATTATGTGGCGTGTAATTATGTGGTACTGAGTGGTATTTGGAGTGTATGTTGCATTGAGTGCAGTGTAATTTTGTAGCATATAATTATGTGTCACTGAGTGGTATTGTGTGGAGTATGTGTTACATTCAGTAGAGTGTAATTATGTGGCGTGTAATTATGTGGTACTGAGTGGTATTTGGAGTGTATGTTGCAATGAGTGCAGTGTAATTATGTGGCGTGTAATTATGTGGCACCGAGTGGTATTTGCAGTGTATGTTGCATTGAGTGCAGTGTAATTATGTTGCGTGTAAATATATGGCACTGAGTGGCATTTGAAGTGTATGTTGCATTGAGTGCAGTGTAATTATGTGGCATGCAACTATGTGGCACTGAGTGGTATTGTTTGGAGTGTATGTTGCATTGAGTGCAGTGTAATTATGTAGCATATAATTATGTGGAACTGAGTGGTGTTGTGTGGAGTGTATGTTGTATTCAGTAGAGCGTAATTGTGTGCTGTGCAATTATGTGGCACTGAGTGGTATTGTTTGGAGTGTATGTCGCATTGAGTGCAGTGTAATTATGTAGCATATAATTATGTGGAACTGAGTGGTATTGTGTGGAGTGTATGTTGCATTGAGTGCAGTGTAATTATGTTGTGTGTAATTATGTGGCACTGAGTGGTATTGGTGAGTGTATGTTGCATTTAGTGCAGTGTAATTATGTACCCTACAATTAAGTGGCACTGAGTGGTATTGTGTGGAGAGTATGTTGTATTCAGTAGAGTGTATTTGTGTGGCGTGTAATCATGTGGCACTGTGTGGTATTGTTTGGAGTGTATGTTGCATTGAGTGCAGTGTAATTATGTAGCATATAATTATGTGCCGATGAGTGGTATTGTGTGGAGTGTGTGTTGTATTCAGTAGAGCGTAATTGTGTGCTGTGTAATTATGTGGTACCGAGTGATATTGTTTGGAGTGTATGTTGCATTAAGTGCAGTGTAATTATGTAGCATATAATTATTTGTCACTGAGTGGTATTGTGTGGAGTGTGTGTTGCATTCAGTAGAGTGTAGATATGTGGCGTGTAATTATGTGGTACTGAGTGGTATTTGGAGTGTATGTTACATTGAGGGCAGTGTAATTATGTTGTGTGTAATTATGTGGCACTGAGTGGTATTTGGAGTGTATGTTGCGTTGAGCACAGTGTAATTATGTAGCATACAATTAAGTGTCACTGAGTGGTATTGTGTGGAGTATGTGTTGCATTCAGTGGAGTGTACTTATGTGGTGTGTAATTAAGTGGCACTGAGCGGTATTATGTAGTGTATGTTGCATTGAGTGCAGTGCAATTATGTTGCATATAACTATGTGGCACTGAGTGATATTTGGAGTGTATGTTGCATGGAGAGCTGTGTAATTATGTGGTGTGTAATTATGTGGCTGTGAGTGGGATTTGGAGTGTATGTTGCATTGAGTGCAATATAATTATGTGGAGTGTATGTATGTGGCACTGAGTGATATTTGGAGTGTATGTTACATTGAGGGCAGTGTAATTATGTTGTGTGTAATTATGTGGCACTGAGTGGTATTTGGAGTGTATGTTGCGTTGAGAACAGTGTAATTATGTAGCATATAATTATGTGGCACTGAGTGGTATTGTGTGGAGTGTATGTTGTATTCAGTAGAGCGTAATTATGTGCTGTGCAATTATGTGGCACTGAGTGATATTGTTTAGAGTGTATGTTGCATTGAGTGAAGTGTAATTATCTAGTATATAATTATGTGGCACTGAGTGGTATCGTGTGGAGTGTATGTTGTATTCAGCAGAGCGCAATTATGTGCTGTGCAATATGTGGCACTGAGTGGTATTGTTTGGAGTGTATGTTGCATTAAGTGCAGTGTAATTATGTAGCATATAATTATGTGGCACTGAGTGGTATTGGTGAGTGTATGTTGCGTTGAGCGCAGTGTAATTATGTAGCATACAATGAAGTGGCACTGAGTGGTATTGTGTGGAAAGTATGTTGTATTCAGTAGAGTGTATTTGTGTGGCGTGTAATTATGTGGCACTGTGTGGTATTGTTTGGAGTGTATGTTGCATTGAGTGCAGTGTAATTATGTAGCATATAATTATGTGCCGATGAGTGGTATTGTGTGGAGTGTGTGTTGTATTCAGTAGAGCGTAATTGTGTGCTGTGTAATTTTGTGGCACTGAGTGGTATTGTTTGGAGTGTATGTTGCATTGAGTGCAGTGTAATTTTGTAGCATATAATTATGTGTCACTGAGTGGTATTGTGTGGAGTGTGTGTTACATTCAGTAGAGTGTAATTATGTGGCGTGTAATTATGTGGTACTGAGTGGTATTTGGAGTGTATGTTGCAATGAGTGCAGTGTAATTATGTGGCGTGTAATTATGTGGCACCGAGTGGTATTTGCAGTGTATGTTGCATTGAGTGCAGTGTAATTATGTTGCGTGTAAATATATGGCACTGAGTGGCATTTGAAGTGTATGTTGCATTGAGTGCAGTGTAATTATGTGGCATGCAACTATGTGGCACTGAGTGGTATTTGGAGTGTATGTTGCATTGAGTGCAGTGTAATTATGTGGTGTGTAATTATGTGGCACTGAGTGGTATTGTTTGGAGTGTATGTTGCATTGTAATTATGTAGCATATAATTATGTGGCACTGAGTGTTATTGTGTGGAGTGTGTGTTGCATTCAGTAGAGTGTAATTATGTGGCGTGTAATTATGTGGTACTGAGTGGTATTTGGAGTGTATGTTGCATTGAGTGCAGTGTAATTTTGTAGCATATAATTATGTGTCACTGAGTGGTATTGTGTGGAGTATGTGTTACATTCAGTAGAGTGTAATTATGTGGCGTGTAATTATGTGGTACTGAGTGGTATTTGGAGTGTATGTTGCAATGAGTGCAGTGTAATTATGTGGCGTGTAATTATGTGGCACCGAGTGGTATTTGCAGTGTATGTTGCATTGAGTGCAGTGTAATTATGTTGCGTGTAAATATATGGCACTGAGTGGCATTTGAAGTGTATGTTGCATTGAGTGCAGTGTAATTATGTGGCATGCAACTATGTGGCACTGAGTGGTATTGTTTGGAGTGTATGTTGCATTGAGTGCAGTGTAATTATGTAGCATATAATTATGTGGAACTGAGTGGTGTTGTGTGGAGTGTATGTTGTATTCAGTAGAGCGTAATTGTGTGCTGTGCAATTATGTGGCACTGAGTGGTATTGTTTGGAGTGTATGTCGCATTGAGTGCAGTGTAATTATGTAGCATATAATTATGTGGAACTGAGTGGTATTGTGTGGAGTGTATGTTGCATTGAGTGCAGTGTAATTATGTTGTGTGTAATTATGTGGCACTGAGTGGTATTGGTGAGTGTATGTTGCATTTAGTGCAGTGTAATTATGTACCCTACAATTAAGTGGCACTGAGTGGTATTGTGTGGAGAGTATGTTGTATTCAGTAGAGTGTATTTGTGTGGCGTGTAATCATGTGGCACTGTGTGGTATTGTTTGGAGTGTATGTTGCATTGAGTGCAGTGTAATTATGTAGCATATAATTATGTGCCGATGAGTGGTATTGTGTGGAGTGTGTGTTGTATTCAGTAGAGCGTAATTGTGTGCTGTGTAATTATGTGGTACCGAGTGATATTGTTTGGAGTGTATGTTGCATTAAGTGCAGTGTAATTATGTAGCATATAATTATGTGTCACTGAGTGGTATTGTGTGGAGTGTGTGTTGCATTCAGTAGAGTGTAGATATGTGGCGTGTAATTATGTGGTACTGAGTGGTATTTGGAGTGTATGTTGCAATGAGTGCAGTGTAATAATGTGGCGTGTTATTATGTGGCACTGAGTGGTATTTGGAGTGTATGTTGCATTGAGTGCAGTGTAATTATGTTGCGTGTAAATATATGGCACTGAGTGTTATTTGGAGTGTATGTTGCATTGAGTGCAGTGTAATTATGTGGCGTGTAACTATGTGGCACTGAGTGTTATTGTGAGGAGTGTGTGTTGCATTCAGTAGAGTGTAATTATGTGGCGTGTAATTATGTGGTACTGAGTGGTATTTGGAGTGTATGTTGCATTGAGTGCAGTGTAATTTTGTAGCATATAATTATGTGTCACTGAGTGGTATTGTGTGGAGTATGTGTTACATTCAGTAGAGTGTAATTATGTGGCGTGTAATTATGTGGTACTGAGTGGTATTTGGAGTGTATGTTGCAATGAGTGCAGTGTAATTATGTGGCGTGTAATTATGTGGCACCGAGTGGTATTTTCAGTGTATGTTGCATTGAGTGCAGTGTAATTATGTTGCGTGTAAATATATGGCACTGAGTGGCATTTGAAGTGTATGTTGCATTGAGTGCAGTGTAATTATGTGGCATGCAACTATGTGGCACTGAGTGGTATTGTTTGGAGTGTATGTTGCATTGAGTGCAGTGTAATTATGTAGCATATAATTATGTGGAACTGAGTGGTATTGTGTGGAGTGTATGTTGTATTCAGTAGAGCGTAATTGTGTGCTGTGCAATTATGTGGCACTGAGTGGTATTGTTTGGAGTGTATGTCACATTGAGTGCAGTGTAATTATGTAGCATATAATTATGTGGAACTGAGTGGTATTGTGTGGAGTGTATGTTGCATTGAGTGCAGTGTAATTATGTTGTGTGTAATTATGTGGCACTGAGTGGTATTGGTGAGTGTATGTTGCATTTAGCGCAGTGTAATTATGTACCCTACAATTAAGTGGCACTAAGTGGTATTGTATGGAGAGTATGTTGTATTCAGTAGAGTGTATTTGTGTGGCGTGTAATCATGTGGCACTGTGTGGTATTGTTTGGAGTGTATGTTGCATTGAGTGCAGTGTAATTATGTAGCATATAATTATGTGCCGATGAGTGGTATTGTGTGGAGTGTGTGTTGTATTCAGTAGAGCGTAATTGTGTGCTGTGTAATTATGTGGTACCGAGTGATATTGTTTGGAGTGTATGTTGCATTAAGTGCAGTGTAATTATGTAGCATATAATTATTTGTCACTGAGTGGTATTGTGTGGAGTGTGTGTTGTATTCAGTAGAGTGTAGATATGTGGCGTGTAATTATGTGGTACTGAGTGGTATTTGGAGTGTATGTTGCAATGAGTGCAGTGTAATAATGTGGCGTGTTATTATGTGGCACTGAGTGGTATTTGGAGTGTATGTTGCATTGAGTGCAGTGTAATTATGTTGCGTGTAAATATATGGCACTGAGTGTTATTTGGAGTGTATGTTGCATTGAGTGCAGTGTAATTATGTGGCGTGTAACTATGTGGCACTGAGCTGTATTTGGAGTGTATGTTGAATTGAGTGCAGTGTAATTATGTGGTGTGTAATTATGGGGCACTGAGTGGTATTTAGAGTGTATGTTGCATTGAGTGCAGTGTAATTATGTGGTGTGTAATTATGTGGCACTAAGTGGTATTTGGAGTGTATGTTGCATTGAGTGCAGTGTAATTATGTGGCGCGTAATTATGTGGCACTGAGTGGTATTTGGAGTGTATGTTGCATTGAGTGCACTGTAATTGTGTGGTGTGTAATTATGTGGCACTGAGTGGTATTGTTTGGAGTGTATGTTGCATTGTAATTATGTAGCATATAATTATGTTGCACTGAATGTTATTGTGTGGAGTGTGTGTTGCATTCAGTAGAGTGTAATTATGTGGTGTGTAATTAAGTTGCACTGAGTGGTATTTGCAGTGTATGTTGCATTGATTGCAGCGTATTTATGTAGCATATAATTATGTGGCACTGAGTGGTATTGTGTGGAGTGTATGTTGTATTCAGTAGAGCGTAATTGTGTGCTGTGCAATTATGTGGCACTGAGTGGTATTGTTTGGAGTGTATGTTGCATTGAGTGTAGTGTAATTATGTAGCATATAATTATGTGGAACTGAGTTGTATTGTGTGGAGTGTGTGTTGCATTCAATGAACTGTAATTATGTGGCATGTAATTATGTGGTACTGAGTGGTATTTGAGTGTATGTTGCAACGAGTGCAGTGTATTTATGTAGCGTGTAATTATGTGGCACTGAGTGGTATTTGGAGTGTATGTTGCGTTGAGCGCAGTGTAAATATGGAGCATATAATTATGTGGCACTGAGTGGTATTGCGTGGAGTGTGTTTTGAATTCAGTAGAGTGTAATTATGTGGTGTGTAATTATGTGGTACTGAGTGGTGTTTGGAGTTTATGTTGCATTGAGTGCTGTGTAATTATGTGGCGTGTAACTATGTGGCACTGAGTGGTATTTGGAGTGTATGTTGCGTTGAGCGTAATTTATTTATGGAGCATATAATTATGTGGCACTGAGTGGTATTGTGAGGAGTGTGTGTACAATTCAGTAGAGTGTAATTAAGTGGTGTGTAATTATGTGGCACTGAGTGGTATTTGGAGTGTATGTTGTATTGAGTGTGTGAGGGTGCAGTGTGTGTGAGGGCGAGGGTGCAGAGTGTGTGAGGGTGCAGAGTGTGTGAGGGTGAGGGTGCAGAGTGTGTGAGGGTGCAGAGTGTGTGAGGGTGCAGGGTGTGTGAGGGTGCAGTGTGTGAGGGTGCAGTGTGTGTGAGGGTGCAGTGTGTGTGAGGGTGCAGAGTGTGTGAGAGTGCAGAGTGTGTGAGGGTGCAGAGTGTCTGAGGGTGCAGATGGGGGAGGGTGCAGTGTGTGTGAGGGTGCAGTGTGTTTGCGTGCAGAGTGTGTGAGGGTGCAGAGTGTGTGAGGGTGCAGAGTGTGTGAGGGTGCAGAGTGTGTGAGGGTGCACAGTGTGTGAGGATGCAGAGTGTGTGTCAGTGCAGAGTGTGTGTCAGTGCAGAGTGTGTGGGGGTGCAGAGTTTTTGTGGGCGCAACAATGGTAGTTGTACAGAGTAGGAAACCTATGCTTTGTTTTGTATGCTATGCTATCTTTAGTTTTGCTATCCTATGCTTTGTTGTGTTTTGTTATGCTATGCTTTGTTATGCTATGTTATGTTTTGTTGTGTTTTGCTATGCTATGCTATGTTTTGTTCTGTTTTAATATGCTATGTTTTGTTATGCTATGTTGTTTTGTTATGCTATGTTTTGTTATGCTATGCTATGTTTTGTTGTGTTTTGTTATGCGGTGCTATGTTTTGCTATGCTATGATATGTATTGTTCTGTTATACTATGCTTTGCTATGCTGTTTTGTAATGCTATGCTATTTTTTGTTGTGTTTTGTTATGCTAAGCTATGTTTTGTTGTGTTTTGCTATGTTTTGTTGTTATGCTATGTTTTGTTCTGCTATATTTTGTTGTGTTTCGTTATGCTATGCTATGCTATGTTTTGGTATACTATGCTATGTTTTGTGTTGCTATGCTTTGTCATGTTTTGCTATGCTATGTTTTGTTTTGCTATGCTATGTTTTGTTGTGTTTTGTTTGCTATGCTATGTTTTGTTATGTTATGTTATGTTCTGCTATGTTTTGTTGTGTTTTGTTATGCTATGCTATGTTTTGTAATACTATGTTGTTTTGTTTTGCTATGCATTGTTATGCTACACTATGTTTTGTTGTGTTTTGTTATGCTATGCTATGATTTGTTGTGTTTTGCTATGCTATGTTTTGTTTTGTTATGCTATGCTATGTTCTGCTAACCTATGCTTTGTTTCGTTATGCTATGCCGTGTTTTGTTATGCTACGTTTTGTTATGCAATGCTATGTTTTGTTATGCAATGCTATGTTTTGTTGTGTTTTGCTATGCTATGCTTTGTTATGCTATGCTATTTTTTGTTATGCTATGCTATGTTTTTTGTGTGTTTTATTATGCTATGCTTTGTTTTGCTATGCTATGTTTTGCTATGCTATGCTATGCTTTGTGATGCTATGCTATGTTTTGTTATGCTATGCTATGTTTTGTTGTGTTTTAATATGCTATGCTTTGTTTTGCTATGCTATGCTTTGTTATGCTATGCTATGTGTGTGGGGTTGTGTGTGTGTGTGTTTGTGGGGGGGGTTGTTTGTGTGTGGGGTTGTGTGTGTGGGGTTGTGTGTGTGTGGGGTTGTGTGTGTGGGGTTGTGTGTGTGGGGGTTTTGAGTGTGTGAGCGGTTTTGTGTGTGTGGTTTTGTGTGTGTGTGGTTGTGTGTGTGGGGGGTTATGTGTGTGGGGGGTTGTGTGTGTGGGGGGGGGTGAGGGGGCAGTGTGTGAGTGGGTTGTGTGTGTGTGGGTGTGTGCGTGGTTGTGTGTGGTTGTGTGTGTGTGGGGGTATGTGTGTGTGTGGGGTTGTGTGTGTGTGGGGGGATGTGTGTGTGTGGGGTTGTGTGTGTGTGGGGGGTTTTGTGTGTGTGTGTGGTTGTGTGTGTGTGTGTCCTGTTGAGTGCCACTCACAAGGCTGGGAAGCACCACATATACAGTTGATGTCACCTCTGACGCAGTTAGAAGCGTCTGGTGAGATGCGAAGCGCTAGATGCAGTATCGCCATGCAATGTGCTGCAATTGCAATAGGCTAAAAGGGTGGCACGAACTGGATGTATATATTTATTTAGATAGCACCTTACTATTCCTATTGATGTGTTGACTTGTGCTGTAACGCACAGGCGGCTGAAAAATGCACAAAATATAGCTTTCTCTGGTGACTGAGATGCGAAGCGCTTGATGGAGGAATGTCCTGTGGTGTGATTATGTTACACAGTTGTAAGACTGTGAGGCATGGGACGGCAATGCTGTGACACAAGGGCGAGAGCCTGTTGGGGCGGGGGCTGAGGCTCAAGAATGAGAAGCGACTTTTTATATGGCTGTTGCGGGAGGCTTAGGAACAAGAGGTGAGCTATAATGCAGTTATCAATGCTGAGGGATGAGGTGCTGTAATGCCCCGTGATGGGGTGCCCTTGTAGGAAACTGAGGGAGCTGGCAGCATTAAATGCACTGTTGGTCTTTTAACGTAATGCGTGCGAGCCAGGAAGTCTGTGGCTGAGATGCAACCACTTTGTCAGGCTCAGCAGGAGCAAGTGGGAGGAGGGAGTGGGAGAGGGGAGTGATATAGATAAAAGCATTGTCATGTTGTCAGTGGCCGCAGGCTGCCAAATGACGAGCGAGCACCCGTCACATGCACTGTGTCTGATCCGCTTTTTCGGAGCATTTCTGAAGTGCCTACATAAGCTCTCGCTTTGCGCTAGCGCATGCACTAGCGGAGCTGAGACCTAAAAAGGGAAGGTTAGGGACTGGCAAGTGTGTGCACTGGCCAAGTCGACATGGCAATTAAAAACTGCGCGCAGACTCTGCAATGGCAGATCTGAGTTACCTTTTTAGGGCTACTCATGTGGGTGGCACAATCAGTGCTGCAGCCCCACTAGTAGCATTTGATTTACAGGCCCTGGCGCACTCAGTGCACTTTACTAGGGACTAACAAGTAAATCAAATATGCAATCATGGAAACACCAACCCATAACACAATTTACACAGAGAGCATATGCGTTTTAGCACTGATTAGCAATGGTAACGTGCCCAGAGTCCTAAAACCAACACAAACAGATCAGAAAAAAATAGGAGGAAGAAGCAAAAAGTTTGGGGATAACCCTGCAAAAAGGGCAAATCCCAACAGTCACTATGACCTGGCAGTCCTTAGGTGGCAGGCCTCCAGCTCGAGGGTTTGCACCAGTGGAGACAGCTGAGATTCTGCCATTGAAACCCCATGGTTCCCCACCTCTAAATCCAGCAGGGGCCCGCAAGTTTGGCAGGGCAGGAGAGCCCAGACGTGGGTCACTTGCTCTCTGCGCCACTAGATTCAAGCTAGCCTGGTTGATATGGGGTGATGCCTCAAAACTGGTCCCAGGATGCTTGTTTCCGGACCAAGGAGGACCTAGCCTAGCAGTTTGGGCTGGACTGTTCTCATGGGGAGCAGGGTCAAGACTGGTTTGCATATGGCTGGGTCCAGACTCGGGTGATGTGGTGGGCAAAATAACAATGGATTAAACGCAGATCTTTTTCTGGGAGAGTGCTTGAAGAGTTTCAACACTCCGTCCATCATTTTATTTTGTGATGTTGCTCTGTTCACCCACCCCACCTTAAATGCCCCACACCCAAGTCAGATATTGCAGAAAGCCACTGTACATTCTTGTTCTCTTTGCTATGACTGCACTGCTCTGCCCTGGTTCTTGGACGGGAGCCCCACCAATAGGTAGCATGTGGAAACTCAGACCAATAAAGCACAGATGTCAAAAAATAAGCTCATAAACAGGCCAAGCCAAAATATCAACCATACATAAATATCTCCAGACTAAGCTTCAACCCTTGTCCAATCCCACAATAAAGCACATGTCTGTACATATTAATGAAGCCCAACAATAGGTGCAGAGCCAATTTAACTGGATTTAGGAAGTAAATATAAGTCATAAGTTTTGTAGAAAAATATGTGTGGTGAATATTTGGCCGTCAATGCTGAATTGAGCTCACACAAAGGGTTGCAGATTTGCTTAAAAGTTAAACAAGTAGTATATTTTATTGTATGACTTATCCCTTCACAAGTAACAGCACTTTAGAATCTATTGCAGTAAAACGTTACTTAAAATACAAAGGACAGCAGCCTGGAACACACTTTCATAAACTCTTTAAAACCATCTTTACTTCAAGAACTCCAATATAGTAGGAATCGACACCCATGAAAATTCCGCTTCTAGTAAATAATCCTGTATCATTTAAATGTTCCCAGGCTCATGTTCAGTGCTCCACTGGTATCTAGATAGTTTGCACTGTAAAATCAAGTACCACAGAAGGGATGTGATGGTAAAGAAAGGTATGCATGGGTCAGGCAAATCTGGATTTATATGTAAGGACTATGTGTCCCTTTTTGGGCTAGCGATGACACACAAATACACCTAGCTATGCCACTTATATTGCAAGAAGATGCACCACCTACATTTTGTGGCATTCTTCATCCTTAGCAACTCCTCCCACCCTTTTAAAATGGTGCTACCAGGATGGACCCAACTTTGATGAAAGGGAGTTTTTGATATGAGATGTGCTGGATAAAAAAGGGATCCATATAAATTAGATTAAAAATACTTTGAGATATACCCAAGGGTATTCCTTTAATGGTGAGTACCTCAGGTATGTTTAAAAACAGAAAAAAGTGAATATTGCTAGTGTTCAATAACCCATCCATCCGTGTCGTGTCAATATGTTTCTGCCCTTTCTACTGCCGATATAGGTCGGGGCATTCATAAGGGCTATTTCGATTTTCCTCTCTTATTCTCATTTTTAAGGTAGGTAGGTAAAGAGGTTTATTGGGGCATGTGTCCATAAAACATTCTAAAACAATAAAACAGTTACATTATAACATCAACTTAAAACCCACATTTCCCCCAAGAGTAGCAAAACTTATTCATACCTATCTTTGAAAATCTGCTTAACAGTAGATATGAAAGGTGCAATTTTTATTGCAACATCTAGCACAATTCAGATAGAACCCCCATTGCCTCCAACCTTGAAAGTGTTTGGTATTTTAAAAATGGAGGTCTTCTAATTTTTGAGAGATCAAGTGCACAATTGTCATAAAGAAAGCATAATATCATCACATCATATCCGTTATAAAAGGCAAGGGTCAGCCTCCAGGAGTCATGTTAATAATACATGTCAGAGGGAAGGATGAGGAGTCATTCAGTTGTACATCCCTGCCCCTCATTATAAGATAGTAACAACCATTTAATCACACTTAAAACAAATTCAGGCAATTGTGGCTGTGACCAGGGTTCACAGCATGCTTCTGGTAGCATGTAATCACACATTTAGCTGTATGCATTAGCCTCATATCATCAAGGGCACTGATGAAACAGAACAGTTCTATATAATCCGGTCCTTGCTATATGCAATAGCCTCAGATCATTGGTGGCAGCAGAGGGTACGAAAGACAATATCTAAGTGTTCTAGTCTTCATCTGATTCTGTTACTGAGGCAATGGTTTGTCTTATTCTTAATAGGGAGAGGTGTGGTGCCGCAGCCAGGGTGACTGACTCCGGAATCTGGGGATCACGGTTCAATCCCTGGGGCTGGCGGCAGATTAGTCCAGCACCATGTGACTCTGGGCAATAGCTTGCTTAATCTTCCCAATGACCCTCAGCGCCTAGAGACACTAACGGGTGATGGTTTGCGCTTTACAAATGTGGATTATTATTATTATTAAAAAAGATAGAGATCCCTCTCAGTGCAAGATACCACCCCATATCACTGATTAACACAGATCGTAAAAGTTTCACTAAAGCGCTGGCCCTGCACCTTAACGACTTTATAGCTGATCTAGTGGATGTTGAGCAGTCAGATTTTCTTAAAAATAGGACCATTATGGATAATTTACTGGTCTTTTTAAACATTCTTAGTAAGGCAGTTAAGCTCAACCACTCCCTAGCGGCAGTGACTTTAAATACTGAAAAGGCATTTGAACAAGTAGATTGGGATTATTTAATGTATGGTCTTCGCTGGCATAAGTTTGGCCCTTGCTTTTTGTCAATTGATTTCCTTACTATATTCCTCCCTGTGTTCTTCTGTTTTGGTCAATGGTATTCAATCTTCTTACTTCCCTCTTTACAGGGGTACACGGCAAAAATGGCACCTTTCACCCATGCTGTTTATTCTTTCAGCTCCTTCTCCGGCTTTGGCTAAATGCGGTTCATATTAAATATAGGGCCTACACGGATTATATCCTTCTCTACATCTCCAAACCCAAAACATCTCTCCCTAACGTTTTTGAACGGCTATGAGGCATATTAACAAGGAACAGGGAAAACATAACGCTAAGGGTGCTTAGCGTTAATTTTGTTAACGCCCTCTATCGCTGGATAATATCGCCTGGTTATCGTGTTATTAACAACGCTAACCGCCTAGGCGAGAAAAAATCCAGTGATAGCGGCATTTTGGGAAGTTATCACTGGTAATGCAGCGATAAAACTACAAGGATAGGGATATCCTTGTTGATAGGCCATGGTGGATTTAGCCATGTAATCCACCTCCCATTGGAATACATGGCTAAATCTGAAATTTAGCAGACGTAAAAAAGCTGTGTTAACCATGGTTAGCACTGCTTTTTTTGTCTCTAACAGGGTTAGTGTGAAGCTTGATAATAGGAGAAATGTTGCTTTGTGACATTTCTCCTATTATTTTGCTCTGGAACGCCCACTTTGCATCTCATTAGAAATGCAAAGGGAAGCATAGTGGAAAAGGGTGCTAACATGAGATTTTGCATGTTACACCCTGTTGTTGACAGGGCAATATTTTTATCTCCGCTTCTTTGGCTTTTAAAGCCAAAAAAACGGAGATAAAGCCCTTGATAATATACCCCTAAATGCTTATTCGAAAGTATCAGGTTACAAACGTACCATAGAAAAATCTGAAGTGATGCCCCTGAATGAGTTCTGTTATAAAGCACCCTTTGCTGAGATAGGTCTATCCCAGAACCCTGACAAGATTACATGTCTAGGTATTTTATACCGTAAAACTATCAGAGATACTTTACCATCTAATATCGATGTCCTTCTCGCTAAAATTACACAACTAACGCAGGGTTGGTCATCTCTATTTCTGTCATGGTGGGGGTCGCTTGGATACTATTAAAATGATGGTTATTCCAATTATTAATTTCTTCCTTATGATGATACCTATTAAAATTCCGGCAAAATATTTTATAGCTATTGATAGACACATCAACATTTTTATAGAACAGGAAACCTTCTCGTATTTCTCTACACTGCTTAAAGCTTCTAAAATCAGTTAGTGGGGTTAATTTCCCAGACTTCTCTTCCTATCATAAAGCCTTCATTATTAAACATTGTCAAAGCTGCTTTCTTGAACTTTCAGATCCTTCACCCAAATTATGATTTCAGCTTGGACAGCCCCATATCGCTCCTTTCTCTCAAATCCTATTATACGTGTCACAACCCCCTAAATACTGGGCTCCTGCAGTTATCTCTCACTCATGTTCTCTTTTGAAGCATTTGTTAGATCACCTCCCCTAATGGTACCAATTTGTTCAAAGTCCTATTTGGCATAATATATGGCTACTAGCAAAACGTAAAACTCTTTTTTTTGAGTACTTGGTTAAATAAGAGTATATTTACTGTTTCTCAATTGATTCAACATAATACTTCCATTATTCAATTTACTAATCTCTCCTCTTCATTTTATCTTTCCCCCAAATTTCTCAACAAATATCAGATTTTAGAATCATTGTTGACTTCTACACTAACGTCTCTTCCTACCCCTTCTTTTCAGGGAAACTCTCTGCAGTCCTCCATTAGATGCATACTTCATGCTTCAAAGGCCTTAGTAATTAATAAAACACTGATAACCCCCCCCCCTCTTAGACAGACTAAAGCCCAAATTGGAGATCCTGTGGGAATCAGATTTGGTTTCTAGTTGGCCTATCTCACTCTGGCAGAGAATATGGGGGAAAATGTATTTTACAGGGCGTTCTGACAACCTTTCTCAAACACTATTACTTTTATAATAGGCTTTATTACACACCTGTACGCTTGTTTAAACTCAAACTACTCAAAAGTGATGCATGTTGGCGATGTTCTATCCATTCTGGTACCTGTCTTCACATGTTCTTTCTATGCCCCAAGCTGCCCTTATTCTGTAAACACATATTCCCATCCCATTTTCCATTGAGTTGAGGTTTTATTTTTAGGTGGTTTAAGTAGTGTCTGGTCTCCAAATATAATGCTGGGCAAATTTGTAGATATATTATTTACTATTGCATTCCAGGTGATTACCACTAATTGGAAATCTGAGGACAATATTTCATTACGACAGTGGTGGAATTTGGTTTGTCATAACCATCTTCTGGATCGGTATAACCTTCACTCCTCATCTCCGTCGGCGAAACTGGAGGAACACGGAGAACCACTAACTAAATTTCTGAACGCATTCTCAATATTACGTAATCACTTAATGTACTTAAGCAGTTGGACTATGAGTTGTTGTTTATGCATTCTTCTATTTCTGATATGGTTCTTTTAATTTATTTTTTACATGATTAATTGGAGGTTTTTCTGAATAATGCTACAGTATTTATAGTGGTTCTAGGGCTCGCCTACGCTGCGTGCAAGCGCTGCTTAGGAGGGACCTTTTGCAATCGCTCTGTACTTTCTTGGAAACTCGGGCATGTTTTGCAATATTTCCAATGAGCAATATTACTTGTTTTGCTGGGTTTTATGTTTGTCATTCTCCTTACTCTTCCACCTCTCTCTGATTTCCCCTCCACGTATGAGTAGACGAGTGTCCTGTTGCATTTCCTCATTCAGACTTTGACACGTTTTCAGTGAAACTGGCATTTTGTCACTTAGCTTCTTTTTGAACTTGAATAAAACTGAAACCTCCCTTTCTGCCTATAAGCCTTACTTTTAAAAGTGCATCTTGTGTGTTTCACGACAGGGATATCTAATATCATCTGCGTTTTTTGAGAGGATGTGTCTTTTTCAAAACTTCTACTGAAAACGTCTTCTGTGCATCTGCAAACTGCCTGAGCTGCGGTGGGTGAGCCAGATGGGACCGGATTGGGGGTATGTTGCTGCAGCAGATGCTCACAAGCTGTTTTTATCCATCACTCCCCCTGCAACCACTCTGGGTTCCCCCATGCAGCGATGCCTGAAGCAGCCCTGATTGGCCCTTGCGGGTAGCCGTGCGGAGGTGGAGTGCAGATGAAAATAGATCGACTGCCATCATTTGTACTGAGGCTGCTATTTCTCCAGGCGATCTGTAGTTTGAAGTGTCGCGCTGTACTCCTCCAGCGAGGCAGTTGACGGGCGCAGTCATGAGCTGTCACTTGTAGCTCTCACGCAGCTTTGCGCTTTGTTGAATTTGCAACATTTTTAATGAATTAATTGTCGGTTGCAGAAATAGAGGGAATCCATTTTCAAAGAAATTGGGGATATCCGTCCCCTCTCCTGCTAAAGAATAATTGAGGGTGCATTCAATGGCTACCAGGGTGTTATACTGCGCCACAAGAACTGTATCAAACGTCAGGAAGTCTGATCATATCACACCTATCCCAATTCCACTCAGGTGGCTGCCGATCGAAGCCAGAAGGCTCCTGAAACTGACCTTCATTATTCTCAAGGCCCTTTCACAGAAAGACCCCGATCTAACTGGCTAAAAAATGTAGCATTTCAGAAGGCCAACGTACCCTGTGGGGCAACAACAAACTCTACTGGGAATACCTCCCTGCAAAATAGAGAGGATCCCTCTAACAGGCCTTCTCTGGATGCGCCCCCAGGATCTGAACAACATTCCCTTTTCAGTCAGAACCAATCCATCTACTAAAGTCTTCAAAGTGAAGATGGAAAAGCTACTCATCCCTCAATTTCTCCTAAGTGGCCCCACTACCGTATCCCAGTAGCTTACTGTCTGGATAGCTCCTCAATAACAAGCATAGGCATAGCCAATAGGTCTAGCTTTTGGGGCCTTATAAGTATTTAGTTATGCAGCACAATATCCTTGGTGCAACAACACCAACTGGTGCATGGCCAAACACTTATAAGGTCCCAAAGGCAAGACCTATTGGCTATAAAAATGCTTCTTTTGTATTTCTCTTCTCTCTTTCTTTTCTTCTTCCTCTTTTTTCCGTATTCCCTCTTCAATTTTCTTGAATTATACCATGTTCAATCCGGTTACCTTCATCCAACATTTATTTGTATTTATGTTGCTGGCATGAGCCTTTACATTAAGTTTTTCAACTGTACCTCATTGCTCGTTATGGTTGTGCTTGCGGAATTCATGTATAATTTACACTTCTTTAATAAAAATATTAAACTAAGTGTTCTTATCTCAAAAGAAATGAATATATCGCCTAATATGGCACTTCATGCGGAGTGGGGTCCTGGGCGTGGGCCCTATTAGTGGCTCCCGTCCCCTGACCCTGCTGCGTCCTGCAAATATCTTGGGCCTCTGCCAGAGGGGCAGGGTGGTCTGTGTTGATCTTCCCACTTGAATTGCACCCTACGGCCCACGACAAGGTGTGCGCCTCCGTCCGTGACTGCCAGACGGTGTGCCATCTGAGGCGCTGGCCCTCCTGTTGCTCCAGGTCAGTTCTTGTGGGCCCTGAACTGAGGTGGTCCCCGGCGCCCGCTGGCCGGCATGTGGGGGTGCCTGGGTGTGGCGGCTGGTCTGTTGTGGTCCCCCTCCTCCCGCTGGTGCCCGTGTGAGGTGGGGGGGGGGGGTTTCGACTGCAAACCCGGGCAGTGGTGGCTCTGTCTCCATTGGGTCCTGCGGTGGCGGGTGGACGTGGCTCACCTGGAGGTTCTCGGCCGCGACATCGAGCGGCGGTGTTCTCTTGGCTTGGGCCTGCCCGGGTCCCTGCCAGGGCTCGGAATATTACCTTGACTGGGCATCAGGTGGCTGACCTCGGTCCCCCTGCCATCCTCAACCCTACCCTCTAAGGACTGGAGAGCCTGGAACTGTTCTGTTGCCCACCGTGAGGGCAGCGGCCTCGACCAGAGGGGCCCTACCTGCGGCCCCGGGGCCTGCACTTTAGCCGTCTCACCCTCCCCCCCTCCTCCCTGAAGTCTTATTCTGTCCGGGATGGCGGAATCGGCCGAAAAAACACGGGTGGCGACGATCTGGTCCCAACTGTGCTTTGGCGTTGATTGTCCCACCCTCCTGACTTTGAGCCACCCACGGGGGCTCGCTGGTTTCCCCCACTACAGGATCTACCTACAGGGTACCCGGGCACTGCAGCTCTTTGGGGTGCCGCCATGGGCAGGACGGACAGATCGGCGAAGGCTCTGTCCACCCAAACTAAAATGGAACGTTCCACCACATTGGAGGCGGGCGCCCTCAGTGGAGTTGTCTACTATGCTGCAAGCCATCCACGCTTCGCAAACCTCGGTGGAGGGCAACGTGGTACGTGGACATGACTCTTATCCGGCAAGACCTCCGAAACGCCAACTCACGGATAAAGGAAACTGAAACCCGTATCTCGACCGTGGAAGACGATGTACAGCAACTGAAGGGGCAGGTGGCCTGCCTTCAATCACACACTCAGGAACTGCACCGCCGGGCGGTAGATGGTACTACTTGACTGTGTCTTGAGCTCGTTGTTTTGTAGGTTGTCGCTGGTCCGCTACTCTGAGCCTGCGACGGGCTACTGCCTACGGATGCCGATACCCCTTTACCGGCATCTGTAGGATTTTTGGAAGGAGAAAGCGCTGGAGAGAGAAGAGAGAGGGCGCGTTTGAAATCAGCAACGCGTACCTGCCTGCGCCCTGACAAGACGAGAAAAGAAAATGCCAGTCGCAGGCTCAGAGTAGCGGACCAGCGGCAACCTACAAAACAACGAGCTCAAGACACAGTCAAGTAGTACCACAGGACCCTTCGCCCCACATCAAGTGTGGCTACAATAAGAAATACGGTACACAAATCATGTCCTTTTGAACTTGTATCTCCCCTGATGAAGACCTTCACATAAAGAAGTGCCACTTAGAAGGTCGAAACGCGTTGGCCCACTTTGAGAGAGGTTGCCAGGCAAACCAAGTAGAGTACAGACCTCAAACTGAATCCATCCAGCCCTGAACTCAGGGTTCCTCTGTCCCTCGTGTTGTAAATAACTCCCCTGACCTCTCCCCTGGCATAAAAGAGTACCATCAGCCTGAGGACAGTTAAAAGATATAATCTGCCCTTGTTGTTTTTTGTACAAAGTTATAGGACTAATGGTAGATGGAAAAAATCCACATCCACATGTACCATTGAAATATTTTTAATATTTCCGTATGTTTTTTGTCATTAAAATACACCTGTCTTGAACGTATATATTACCACGTCTAAGTTGTTTTCCACTGTATATAATTATAGAATACACTGCCTTGCTCTGATTGTACACATTAAGAAATGTTTAAAATGTTCACCATTGGGTTGTGTTTGTGTAACTTGAAAAAATGAAAAAAGAAGAAAGATAAATGCAAATATCCCAGCGTTAATTAAAAAACCGTTTGGGTATTTCATTTGTTTGTTGAATTCATGGTGTCAGAAGCACGCTGTTGTTGCATAATTATATTTTGATTCCAGCCTCTTGACAGTCCTTAACTGAATCAATCCCCCCTGTTTATAGTGCCCCCATGGAGATGGCACAGGCATTTGCCGCCTACTACCGCAGGCTATTAGAGGCCCGAGCCCCAACCTTGTCACTTACGGATCTGATGGACGTGGAGGGTGGCCACCTTCCGGGTGGGGATGCCGCCGCTCAAGCTGATCTGGACCTCCCATTTTCCCGTGAAGAAATTAGAGAAGCAATCGCTCTTGTTTCATCCGGCAAGACACCGGGCCCAGATGGCCTTCCTCAAGAATACTATGCTCACTACCGGGATGTACTCATCCCCCACCTAGATGCACTGTTTCGCAAAGCTGTGGAGAAAGGCTCCTTCCCTCAGGAAACAGACATAGCCACTATTGTGGTCCTTCCGAAGTCCCAGCCCCCCTCACCACAGTGCACAGATTACCACCCTATCTCCCTCATGAACACTGAGGTCAAACTGTTTGCCACCCACCTTGCCCAGCGACTCAAACCCCACCTATCTACATTGGTCCACCCTGATCAATGTGGGTTTATGCCCTCTCGCGGAACCCGACACTGTCTTCGCAGACTGCACTCTGCTTTGGCCCATCGCCACCTCCTTACCCCATACCTCGCGCTTCTCCTGGTAGACTTTGAGAAGGCCTCCGATTCGGTGGACTGGGGCTTCCTTCAGGATGTTCTTGATACGATGGGTCTTGGTCCCCACTTTTGGGCCATGGTCAAGGTTCTGTATGCCCTCCCGAGGGCTTGTGTTCTAGTGGACGGAGTCCTGTCGGAGCCCTTCCTGGTCTGCAGAGGGACGAGGCAGGGATGTCCCCTTTCCCTCCTGCTTTTTGCCTTAGTGATGGAGCCTTTAGCGTCCTTGATGCGATCTTGCAATTGGATAACGGGGATGGGAATGGCCCAGCGCCGAACCGGACAAAATCGCCTTCGATCGAGACGACGTCCTTATTTACTTGGCAGATCCTGCCCGGTCTGGACTCCATTGTCTTCATATCTATCAGTCCTTCGAACAGGCCTCGGACCTCCGTTTGAATCCCAACAAATCGGTCCTGGTTCCCCTTCACCTCTCTCTGGAATGCTTTGACTGGCAATCCGAAATACCTCTACGTCATCAATCATTCCAGTACCTGGGGATCTAGGTGGCCCTGCTACCCGAGCTCAGTTGGGCCCTTAATGTCACTTCACTGGTGAAGTGTGCCAAGGCAGACCTCCAGCGGTGGCAGTCGTTGCCCCTCAACCCCATGGGGAGGGTGGCCCTCTTTAAGATGATGGTGCTTCCCCGCTTTCTTTACATGCTTCAGAATACCCCCATGTGCTTTCCCAGGGCCTGGTTCTGTGAGCTCGATGGTATGGCCGGCAGGTTCTTATGGGGGAAGGGTAGGTTCAGGCTGGCACTCAGTACTTGCAGGATCCTTTCATTCGACGGGGGTTTGGGGATGGCTCACCTTTACCTACATTATTTAGCCACGCAACTTCTTTCCATACACAACTGGTTCAACGGGAGTGGTCCGATCCGGCCTATAGGCTTGAACTGGGGGAGCTGGGCCTTGACAGAATCCAATCCTTTCTATATGGACCCCGATCCATTCCCGTCTTCCGGAGGTGACACGCTCGGTGTTACTGGCCTGGTGGGCAGGGTTAAGGCGCACCAACTGGACACACACACTGACCCACTGTACACCCCTGTGGCACGGGACCTGGCTCAAAGAATTGACCGGGCTTCAGGGCTTTGAAACTTGGGACCTCATAGGTATCACGTAGTTGGGAGATGTTTGGGTGTGGTATCATATGCGCTTCTTTGAAGATCTCCAAGCCAGGTACTCGCTGAGCCGCTCGCAATTATTTTGCTACCTCCAGCTACGGCATGCCCTACGTTCACACCTCACAACAGGTATGCGGCTGCCAAATCATAGCCCACCCGAGGCCCAGATTATGTTTGGGGACCTGGGGAAGGGTGGCATTTCTTGCATTTACCATGAGCTGATTAACAACACCTCGACATCCTTGGACCGACTACGGGCACAGTGCGACCACTGGGTGGGCCCCTTGGAAAAAGACGACTGGCGTGACGCCCTTATGGCCCCCAGAATGGTCACCGCCTTTGCTAGGCTGCGCCTGGTGCAGCTCTATTACCTACATGCTGCATACCTCACCCCCGTCCGCCTTCATCACGCGGGGCTTAGTCCGTCCTCAGCCTGTACCAGGTGTGGCCATGACCCTGCTGACTTCATTCACATGGTTTGGGCCTGGCCCCTCCTGCCGGGATTTTGAAAGGGCATCGAAGAAGAATTTACTGAGGTTCTAGGGCGCACGACCCTAAGCACACGATCCAGGGCATCACTGATTGGCTGGACGGTTCTCGCAATGAGAAATTGTTCTTCACTACAGCTATGGTGCAGCTAAAAGAGACATTGCGGCTTCCTGGAAATGCCCTGAACCACCAAGTGTGCGGCTTTGGCGGACTGGAGTAGACTGGTGCGCCACACAGGAGAAAGTTATGTATGTGGCGCGTGGTTGCCCTTAGAAATACCGCAGAATTTGGGGGAAGTGGTCTAATCATGAGGGGTCTGACTGTTTCCATCTAATTTTTGTTTTATTAACGTCTGTACATTGGGTAACGAGAACTTGTGATTGTAATCCTCGATTATTGAAAACGGTGCTGACTGGCTGGTGCGTTCCTTCTGAAAAGTGAATAAAAATGTGTTTATCAAAAAAAATATATATGGCACTTTGTTCAAATTGCACCATGGGACATGCATATATTTAGTATTCTGAGCACATATAAAATGCTGCTATTGACATGTGCCGAGCTTGGTTCCGCCACTTACTTCATCAAGAGGTGTCCCGGCTTAGTAATCTACTTGGCCTCAATGCACCGGCTGATTCTGGTGTCCGGGGTGCACGCGAGATGGTGGGTAAATCTCATGCCATGAAATGGCCATGAATAATTAATACAGGTCTGGGATTCATGAGTTTATATTGGCCACGTAGGTTCCAACTTCAAATACAAGGTAAATATGTTTGAGGTCATTTTTAGTAGTCATAGTTTAGATGGCATATCAGAAAAATACAGACCATCTGAGCAATAAGGTCCCTTTAGAACGTACGGTCCTATCAGTGACGTTCAAGACACTCCTTATCCGCTGGGCGGCATGCTAAGATGCTCCACTGTTCCAGATGAGGCTCAAGTGCGTATCCACACTTTTCAGCGAATAGCTTCCATGTGTCTTTCTAGAAGGAGGCTCATCATCACTTATAAGCTCATGTCCAGCTCATGTCAACAATCCTATTGTCTTAGGCACTTTGTTCTGCATCAGAGGAAAGCCACAATCCTCTAGTCAAGCACCAGCCTCATATTTGCCTCTTGTAAATTGCTACCTGCCCTGAAATCTTTGCAAAATGTGAAATTACCTTCTAAAGGTTCCTTGAGGAATTACACAGCAAGTGAAGCAACATTGTATCATTTTAATTTCACAAGTAAACTATGCCTGCTTACTTCTGTCAAGCAGTCTGGGCCAAGAATATGAAACTGAGCGGTTATTCTGTCTTTGGGTGCCAGATTAGCTTAGCAATTGCATGTTATGTTATGTTAATTATATTCAATATGGCACACGAATCCCCCATGGGCATATCAGCGCTGTCTACAGTTGCAAGAATGTATCCACATGGATCGATTCAATCGGACCCTGTCAGCAGTCCACCAAATCTGAGTTTCCACCCCACTACGAGGCTAACGTGCCCTCGCTCAACCACCTTCATTCAGGTTGGGATGTTTTCTTCCATGTCCCTTTGGCATCTGCATCGCCTACCTAGGACTCCCTATCCAGCAGACAGGCACCGACACTGGCAAATTGCTCTGCCTTCTGGAACCCAGAGACAGTCCTTTGCTTGACTTAAAAAACAACCGAGCCATGCATCTTAACATTGTTGGGAGAGGTGTGGCGCCGCGGCTAGGGCGACTGACGCTGGAATCTGGGGATCACAGTTTGATCCCCGGTGCCGGTAGCAGGTTAGCCCATCACCATGTGACTCTGGGCAATAGCTTGCTTAATCTTCCCGACGCCTAGAGACCCTTACGGGTGATTGTTCGTGCTTTACAAATGTGGATTATTAATATTTGTACCGCCCTTGAAACATGAACCACTTGGCCAAAATGACCCCGGTATGATCTCCAAATGATCCTGTTGTAGTCTTCCTTTAATTGCTGCACTCTCCCTACAGTGGTTCCCTGCCTTGCTGCCCAGCTTTGGATGATGTCATGTAGAATGTTGAGTGGGTTTGATGTGGTGAGAGTCAGTTGGTCTGGATGGGCTGAGCAGCGAGGAGTACTGCTCCTGGTGGGGCACTTATTGGCATCTGAAGGACTTTCCATCTACCTGTAACTTAAGAATGAATATACTAACTGTAACTACAAAACCCTGACTGCGCATCTTTCATCTTTACAATAGATCCGAGTTTACATCTCCAGGGGTTGGCTCACAACCTACTTGTGGTGCCTCATTAAGTCCCTGTCACCCCCTCCAAGTAAGCCGATGGTCATAAACTCGTCTGCTAGTGACTCCCAGTATTACACCGGAGGCGCCACGTTCTAGGTAATAGACTAAAAGTTTGGTACCTCCCTTGCCCTCTATACATGAGGATCCTCACTGATTCCTCCTAGGCACACTCAATGGGTCTTTGTACCCCAAAGCAAAGCACTGACCCTACAATGGAACCTTGATACTACTACCCATTATGCCAGAGACACTCCGTTGGGCATCGCCTAGCTTCAAGTTATTGCTGCATACTCGCACCCTTCCCCTCAGATAGGCCCACCTCCTTCTGGCGACAATTGTGGGCTAGCCAGCTTTAAAGAACGATGAGGCCTCCTCCGCCTCGTTTCTAGGCAAACGCGGCCCAGCCTTAATATTATTGTTTCTACCATATGTGGAGGCAATGTACGAAAGCGGAGCATGGTGCCCTCCTAGAAAGTCCCAAAAAACGTTCTAACTGGACCCATTATCTAACTGAGTGGACTGCCCCTATGGAATAAGTCAAAAAGACAGTTCTTCTTTTAGCAGATATTCATTTAGCCGGTATCACCATGCAAAGGAGGAAGAAGGATACAAGAGCTGAACGACCTACCTCCCATTTAAAGGAACATCAAGAACACCTCTGTTGCGAGAAGGCCCTAATATGCAACATCCCCACGGGATCCACCCAGTGCATCCCTTCACAAATACACAATACATTGGAACCAACTTCCGACCCCTTCACCGAGGGGTTCCATCACAACTCAAATCCAGGGCACCACATAGCGCACCGACCCTGCGAGGGTACCTGAATACAGGCGCTGCCCACAAAGTTGCAAACCAGTCAGGCAGGAGAGTTACAGGATCACCAGTAAGTCAGTCCCCCCTCCCACCAACCCATTGCCTACATACATGGATAACACCCCACCCAGGCGTCAGTCCAGTCGCAGAATCCACTCTGCATCAGACATGATGGAAGGGACATAAGGTGACCACATGGGTACACATTGGTACCAACTTCACCACATCCCCTCCCTCCTGGAAGGGTACCACCAAGCTTGAATCCAGGGATAGTGATTAGTGCACCAGCCTGGCTGGAGTACCTGAACACAGGCGCAATCCCCAAGGTTCCAGACCAGGCATTGTGAGTTAGGGCGGGAGAGTTCCAGGACCACTGGGAGGTCAGTCCCCTCTCCTGCAAACCTGTTGCCTACATGGATAACACCCCATCCAGCGGCCAGTCCAGTGTCAGACTCAAATCCAGAGCATGGCATTTGTTGAAACTCCAATATATATCAACGCTGGAATGAGGATGTGAAATAATGTGGCATTGAAGAAACTCGTTACCAATAACATTACATTAAATCCAGGTTCGCCTTCATTGCTTTGGGAGCTTTTGTTCTGCAGCTGCGACGGATTTGCGGGGCTGCTGGTGCTCCTATGCTCCCTTTCTTTCCACTCTGACCAGAGGCGTGCATGCTGACCACCTCACCAACCACGACCTCACGCCACACTCTGGTGGGACTTCCAGTCCCAGACCCAGAGTGCAACGCCAGCACCTAATTGGCACCAGGTGCGAGGGAGGCGCGGCTTGAAGACTCCTTTTAACCGCTGCTTGCATTCCGCGGCGCGGGATGCGCCTGGGCGAAGCCCGGGCCAAGGGCGGGCCCGTCCGGGCCCGTACGAGACTGGGCTGGGCCACCCCTCTTTCGTGTGAACTGTGAGTACCACCTTATGGACTTCCTCCATTGCGGGACACTTCAAGAGACTGGGGACTTGTGACCACACATTTTACTGTGTCTGCGGTTTTTCCAAATTATAGGGTATTTTTTGTTATTGTACAGCAACTCACAATATAGAAGCTAACTCTCTCTAGGTTTTGTTGCGTGTAGGCAAGGAAATAGCTATGGGGAAGTCTACCCCCCTCCGCCAAAGGCCTAACACTAGACAGAAACCTCCCAAGCAACCCCCTCTCTCTCATCCTACTGCAATTGATAGAATGTTAGAACAGGTTTCCTGTTAAATCGAACACACAGAGAGGCTTTTGTCTCTTACACCAAGAATGCCTAGTCTGTCTCAGTCGGTGGAGCTAGACACCTCTGACACCCCTGAGGTATCTAAACAACTAGTACCTTCCAATTCCCTAGATCTACCCCCGTAACAAGTAAGTGAATCCACAACTAGACTAGAGTCAATAGTGTGGTCAAGGGTGGGAAAGGGAAAAGGAAAGGTGCTGTCCAAAAGAAGTGTACAGCTAGGGGGGTAACTCGCGCTGGGCACCCCGCAGAAAGTGCGCCCACTATCATGGCAGGAATAAGCCCTTTGGACGCTTGTGAAAATATAAATTCCGATGCTCCGGGCTTTTGGACCAGCTCCTTAAATCGGAACTTAGAGATGTACTGAAAATCATTGCCACACTAAAAACATCTCTGGAAGCTTGGGGGTCCAAAATTGATGCAGTATTAAAAACTACTGATAGCCCCAAGTCTACAAATAGGGCCACCACTCCCCAAGGACTGCAGGCTCCCTCGCTCCCTGGTGGGCACAATGATTTCCTTGTAGGCCAAGTCCCTGTCTACAACCAAAGTTTGTCCATCCAGACTAGCGGCCAAACTTATGAACATTATCCCCCAAGTAGTGCCCATTATAGGGCTTTTGTACCATCCCTTAAAGATCAAAACCCTAGTTCTGAGGCATCCGGTACAGCCATGGTTGATGCTCACCAGGTGCCACAACCAGTGTCAAACCCCGCAAGGAACACCATACTTTCAAAAAACACAAACAAGTTCGACAAACCCTGCCCCTCCACGCATAGATTTATCACCAGAATCAACTCCGTATGTGGTCATTCTAGCTGCAGTGCCACCTCTGGAGTCAGGTCGGGGTGAAACGTTTTTGGAACTGAAAAATAAATGAATCTACTGGTTGAATAAACACAGGCCACTTCCCTCTCTGGTACATACCGAAATGTTATTTGCCCGCAAGGTTAGTTGGATCGGACAGAGACAAAAATACATTTTAGGGGACTGTGTGCTGATACATTTTAGAGATAGGAGGGGGGTTCAAGACATTCTTAAAGGGGGACAAACAATAGTGACAGGAGGTGTTCAAGTACTTCCACTGGGTTATTTCTATTCCCCTACCCCTCTCCTGGATAGAATGGACAGTATGTATAAAAAATGGGAAAAGAGTGCCCAGAACATTCTCCCGCCACATTCAGTTCAAGACTGGGGTAATCAGGAGTATTTTAATATTCCCGTAAATAATCGCTTTAGCACTCTGGTCCTGGTCGATTGACCAGTTCCCATCCACGAAAACTTGATCCCGGTTTCGAACTGATCTTCGCCATTTAGAAGACCAAAACCCTAGTAAACAAGTCATACCATCCTCCTTAAAGATAACTCCCCTAGTTGGAGATCGGTCTATACCTAATTTTCTACAAAGTAATTTTGCCCGACCGACACAGGAGCTACTGGGGCATGATGAATTGACAATGGTTATTCCCTTGAACGCACAGCAGGGTGGGCCCCCAGAACAGAATAATTTTGGTCACCACAGAGCAGAGTACCAAGATTGTATCTTGGAACGCAGCAGGCCAATGTTCGAAACTGGACCTTCCTGACTGGGGTGCCTATATAGACGCCCATGAGATCTGCTTGTTCCAGGAAACTTGGTTAAGGGATCCCCCATATAGTGTGGAATGAAGCATACTCCATCCCAGCTATACAAGGGCCCAGGGGGAGACCTTCGGGTGGCTAATGTATTTGGGTTGGAACACACTTGGGGTGTAAAACCAAAGTGATAGAAACATTGTCCCATGATATCCAGTGTATCCTTCTGACTTTTATTAATGATATGAAAATAGCTCTTATAAACCCCTACTCACGCCCAGTGAAACGGGGGTTGACTTAGCAGGTTTTAGACTGTCTGACAATTTTTTGTACACACCCTCCCCGAGACCTCACATATAATAATTGAGGGGGATTTTAATTGCCACTTCAAACCTTTAAATAACCCCATCACCAGTGGGGAGGACTCTGTATGGTCAATACCTGACTGTAATACCTACTCGGCTACGGGTTGGTCCCCGTTAGTTCTTCAAATGAATTCTCTAACCCTGACACATTTGCTTAGGGCATAAAATGGTCGTTTTCCTTCAGATAGCCCGGGCATTTCTACCTACAATAAGATAGGTCAAACTTATATCATAGATTACATATTGGTAGATGCGGAGTTATGGTATAGAGTATTGGAATTTGCAGTAAACCCCGGCTGCGAAAGTGACCATAACCCATTGGTTCTAAAAATCAACCTGCCGATCCTGGAGCAAGACCAAAGTCAATCTACCTTAGCAAATTTAAATTTGGTAGCAACAGGAGGAGGCAGAAGAGTTTGGTGGGAAACATTTGCTAAATCAAATGACCAAAAGGCTATTCTTTACGAACAGATCATTCCCCACTTGGAACTCGCCTCTCAAATATCAATAATTGACTCCAGTCCCGGCTGTTTCCTGGAATTAGCCAAAAATCATCAGGAAATGCTTGCTAAAATCGCTGTGTTTTTTTATAACACCGATGCTAAATATACTCCCTGTGTTAGGAATAACGATTCTTGGTATAACAAATCATACAGGGATGCTAAAAGCGCCCTGTTGACAGTGGTTTAAGATAAGGACATCATTCGCTCTAAGGAAATCAGGACAATAAACAAAAAAACTGTAGCAGAGGCTAAATCTTCAAGGGAAGTAGACAAATGGGATGCAATTAAACTGGCCTGGAATCGAGACACAAGAGCCTTTTGGAACCTAGTGAGAACTGGGAAGTACGAAGGCAAATTGGCAATAGATCCGAATCTAGGGGAGGAAGTCTGGAGGTTGCACTTCCAATCCCTATATTCTAAATCTGTGGAGGGAGAAGAACCTATCAGGCATCCCATAGTACACAATACTCCCTTGGCTCCTAATGCCCCCGCTTGTTCTGTAAAAGAAGTTACTGCAGCTCTGGCTAAAATGCTTCCTGGCAAAGCGCCTGGCTTGGACAAAATCCCCGGGGACCTATTTAAGAATGAAAGCTCTGTGTGGGTTCCCTATTTAAGAAAGTTATTTAATGCCATCTTTCAAGGTATGGAACTCCAACCAACTTGGGCAGGTGCGGAAATAATCCCTATCCACAAGAAAGGCTCCCCAATGAACCCTGCTAACTGTCGCCCAATAAGCTTGATAGACGTGATGCAAAAGTTATTTGCTCACGTTCTTTTGGGTCGGTTGCAGTCATGGATCGATGAATATAATATTTTAACACCTCTTCAAGCTTGATTTAGAAGTAAAATCTCAACAATCGATCAGTTATTTAGACTACAACTGATCCATTGGAAAACCGTTACTTTGGACGGTGGCAGCCTGTACTTAACCTTCGTGGATCTCAAATCCGCATTCGACATGGTGCAACGTGACCAGATGTGGGATATCCTCCGGGACATGTTCCAATGTATCTATGCCACCTACTGATACGCTTGCACCATGATACGTATGTGAAAATTAGATATGGCAAAAAAGGGGATTTGACAGCTCCTTTTCCAGTGGAGAAGGGGTGTGGCAAGGTTGTGTGCTTGCACCGACCCTGTTTTCCCTCTTTTTAAATGGTCTAATTGACGCCCTGCTGGCAATAAAAGATATAAATTCACCAAGGCTGGCCAACCACAAAATACCCACGCTTATGTTGGAAATTAACATCCAAAAAACCTCAAATTGCCCACAGCCACAAATGAATGGAAAGCCCTTGGAAAGGGTTTCTACCTTTGATTACTTGGGTCTCACCCTTAATGACAAGATGAATTGGGGAACTCAAGTAAAGAAGGCAAATTTAAAACGTACTCAAGCTATCGGGGGCATTTTAAAAGTTTACAAAAGCTGCTCACAAAAAGCTGTGGGCCCGCCTGCTGAAATATATAAAATCCAGGCCAGGGGAGCCTCTCTTTATGGTGTCGAACTCTGGGCCCCTTGCTATCCGAATGTCCTCGCAACAACAGAGAACTCTTTTCTTAGACAACTCTTGAATTTACCAAAGAGTACTCCTTTAACACCTTTGAGGATGGATCTCGGGATTGGTCCAATAAGTGAATTAATTGCTTCTCGCCCGCTCTTATTTTGGCATCGCTTATGAAGCACGCCTGAGCTCTTAATTTATAGGGAGGAACTGAAGGAAGTACTTTCTATTTTGGGAGCGGGGAATTTACCCTGGATATCACACATTAGATCTAGATGCCGTCATCTGGGATTGTCAACCATGTGGTCTGCCCCGGAGGAGACTTGCTCCCTTACCTAAAAATTGCTGCGATGTTCAATGATGCGAGTTTTTATGGGGCGGGTTGTCATCCCAATATACTGTAAATTGCATGGGCAGATCAGCAAGTAGATACAGTGTGTCGTATTGCAGTTGGTATGGTGCCTGAGTTCCCAATTAAAGGTCTCGGAGAGTTTCATAGTTTTGACTGTCATTGTGTATCTACAAACCCCACAGGAACCACATTTTAAATCACTTCACCAGGCAACTAGCTTTCCTGCCCACACACCCGCACCTCACCATAAGGCAGTTGGATACAAAAGATCTCCGCTAAAGAGCCCCTCTTTGAGGTGAGCCCGTCGGGGATTGCACCGCATCCCCGACGAGGAGCAACCGCCAATGATGAAGCATGACACCCTTCTGGGTGTGTGAGGCAAATACATCCAACAAAATGGATGCCCAAAGGTGTAATATCCACACCTTCGGTCACGCCAACCTTATCTCTCCCTTCCTTTAGGAACAGTTCAGCAACCCCTTTGTTGTATCACTTAAATAACATCCAACCACTCCTTGCCTAGAAACTATTCCTGCAATTCAGACATGGAGTGCTCCCTCTCAGAGCCTTTACAAATAACTGGAAGGGAAGCACCATGCTTGACTGCTCAGGGTGTGGGTCGAGCGAAGAGCCAGACCTTAATGTTCTTCTCTTCTGTCCAGCTTACAGTAGACCTAGGGCCAAATGGTTGCTCCAGCTTTGTAAAAACCTGGGGATAAGAGATTATACTGAGGTTTACAGGTTATTAAAATAAGACACCAGTCAACTATTTGTTTTTCCGACCTCGAGATTCTTGCTAGCGATGTGGCATATGCGTAGAGCAATTATTAAGAGCCAGAGCTCCGTAACCACTGAAGAGTGCAAATAAATTGTTTATGCTGCTATCCCTATATAGGAATAAAGTTTATTTTTATTCATCGTGTAAAATTTGGAATTGCTACTCTGCTATTCTTATTTCTTTTAACTGTTTTTATTGGATTTTTATCTCTGTTTATTGAACCGCTCTTATACATTTCAATATGTGCATATTTGCCCTGTCTCTGAGCAGAACCCTTGTCCATGTTTTGTGTATAAATCTTACATCCCCTTAGCATTGTTCATTTTTCCTGCAGTCTCCCCCAAAAATGTACACACAATCATCTTTACATTTTTCTGAAATTGTTCTATTGGTGTTTTTTGATAAATTTTCTGTTTGTGCTTTTATGGCTTTCAGCCGAAATAAAGTTTATCTGAACTGAACTGAACATTACATCCAGGCACATTGCAGCTATGGCTGTTATGTATTATCCATTTAAAAGCATTCCAAATTGTCCAAGGACCCCACAACAAATTAATGCCAGAGCGCGTTCTGTCTTCAGGAGTGTGGAACTTGTACACAGTGAATGAATATAGGTGCAGGGCTTGGATAAAATGTGAATTTGTGTGTTATGCCCACCCATGTGGGTGCAGTGGAAGAAGCTGGAATCAAACCAGATAAACTACACCCTTATTGCCCGACGCAGTACCCCCTACACTGACTGGACCATTTTTAGGACAACTCCAGTGCTTTAAATGGGCCTGTACTCACCGGTACTGAGTACCGGCATTTCCAAATTTTATAGACACCAGTACCAGCACTTTTTTTCAGTCAGGGATAATACCGGTACCCTGATTGATGGAACGGCAGGCTTGGGTTAGGTATCTCCTCCAACGCAGGACAGATGCCGCTCTGCTTCCAGATGTCGCAAATCGCCCTGAGCCCCTGAAGTAGTCTTTATGCAGAGGCTACTGGATTAGCAGCACCCATTGGAATTTCCCCACACTGAAGGTGTTGGAGAGGGCGTGTGTCAGCAGGAATTAACAACCCTACACCCTCGCCAAAGCTGGGTTTTTTTTAAGCACAGGAGCTACTTCCCTTTGTGTGGCCCTCCAACACTAATGGCTGCATTTACATGATAACAGTGAGGGATCCCTGGGTGTGAAGGCAGCTCTGCCCAAAGAGCATTGAATAGCAGGGACTGCTGCAGGACCCAGCCAGGAACAACTGGTTGGGAGTAAAAAACGAGGTAAACATAGAAGGAAGGGGGGGGGGGGGTGGAAAACATTGTGGTGACAGCAGAAGTTAGGATTGCCACTTTTTTCCCAATAAAAATACCAAATACTTGATCAATTCTGAAATGGGTGCTTAGAAATCGGATTTTAACAAATTTTGGTGAAGTAAAAAATCTGTATTTCTTGAAGTAACTGGTTTAACTATTGATTAACCACATGCAATTTCAATCAAATTACCTCTTTTAATGCTGGGAAGTAGTCTGATCAAGAGAAATTAAATAACCTTTAGCCTATAATTTACTTTAACCGTTGCCGGGCAGCAACGGTGCATGCGCGTGCTCTCGGGCACACACTTTCACAGCTTGCAAATACTTTCGAAGTGATTAAATTATTTGTGCTTTTATTTAGTCGAAAAAATATCAATCCAGATTTATCAAGTTGTTTTTTTGGGTGAATCTTTATATAAAAAATCAGGCCTCAACAGTAAGCGTGCTCTATCAACACAAATAATGAAATATAGCGCAACAAAATACTTGCCAGGTGGCAAATTTAGGGTATGGGCACATCATGGCGTGGAGAAGAGGAGGCAAGTGGGTAAACAATTGTGACAAAATGTAAGAGACTTGTGGAGAGAGTAAGCGAGAGGTGGGAGTAAGAGGGGCAGAACCACAGAGAGAAGGTTAGTGGCTGGGTATAAATGAGAGATGAATCGAGAATGAAGAGGAGATGTGTGCGTCCATTGGGGCGTAGGGGCATAGCCCCACTAAGCCCTGGACGCACCGTGGTACTGCAGCTGAGCTAAGCTTAAAGCTAACAAACATGATAATTCTTCACAAAATAATAAGCGCCACAGCGCAGCGCGGGAGTGAGTGTGACACGGATCATGTCGATAATGGTGCGGTCCGACTCGAGTGCGCAGGGGGTGGGGGGGGGGGGCGCCTGCTGGTCTGCTACAGCTGCTTGAGTGACAGTCTGCAGCAGACCAGCACTGTGCGCATGAGAACTACCGGGCTGAAACTTGCCCGCGCATGCGCCGATGCCAGCAAAACACTTTAGGCATAGAGAAGGGGCCGGGGGTGCGGCTTCAGCCGGGCCGGGTTTACAAATGCTGCCCAGGGCGAGTACACAGTGTGCCGCCCTAGCCAATCCTGGTGCTGCATGCAGCGCCAGGATTGGCTGGTCCACCGCGCAACATCCATTATTGGATGCCGCGCGTGGGTGGGCGGGGGCAGAGTGGCACGACCCCGGGCAGGAGGAGAAGCAGACCACGGCGAGAGCCCCGAAGCAGCGGGTTAGGAGAGAGGGGACTGTCTGGAACCGAGGAACCAGGATCTGAAGAGCAACCGGAGCCATGGAAGGGTAGGAGAACAACCACCCGCCACCCTGCACGCCTGTGCACTGCTCTCGCCTAAATGCACTCCCCCCCAGTTCTCCCTCAAAAGATTCCCCCCCCCCACCTCCTCCCGGAGTTTAGAAAAAAATGCCATCAGGGGAGTCATCCTGCGTGGTTATATATGGACCATATGTATCCCACGTGTCTTCTGTGGCTCCATTGAAAGGTGAGATGCATCTATAAAACATAACATCTAACTTGCATGACTCTGTGCCTCGATGAACGGAAATAGTAATTATCTCAAAAATAACCTGACCGTCTCCGGGGCTCCAATTGGCGAACAGTAAAGTTTGCTATCCTCCGCTTTTAGGGCTTTCTCAGGCTTTGCACCCAAGTCCCGACATGCTCTAGTTGCCCCCCTGAGACGGACGTCACTAGTACCTTAAGTGTTTGCTGAAATGCTACCTCCTTGAAAAATACCAACATTACCATTCCAGTACATCTTCCGGTTGATCTTGTTATTTAAATGGTAGAAGAGAAAGTCTGTTGCTGGATTTTGGTTCATGAAATATTGCTTAATCTGTCAGCTGGCTGGTCGTGTTTCTTTGATTAAAGTGTAAAATCTACAGCTTTGTTGAAGCAGTGACATTGCGTGGCGCAAGGGTAATTAAAATTCAGTATCTGCTCTTGAGTTTAGGTAATGTTTAAACCTCCCCTCTTTCCCCAGTGAGACTTCCAAATGCTTTTATTTACTATATCAAACATGTTAAACCCCACGGCTTCCCTCCTATAACCACACCACTGTAATATGTTCTACTGATTATAACTCCTACTGCTATTTACATCAGATGGGTCTGAAATTCTTGTGAGGTACCATAATGTCCTCTGGGTCCGTGTTTCAACTAATATAAAACTTCCCTAATAAACTGAGGGAAGGGTTGAGATCATGGGAAGGGGTGACTGGGAAGGAGGAAGCTTGGGTCTGGCAATGGAAACTGAGCCTGTTTAGGAGGAATGATGGATTTGTGCAGGAAGGGGTGTGGTTGAGGAAAAAGGCATTTGACACTGGAAAGTGTCCCTTTAACAAATGAGTGGTTCGCTAATTGGTAGTACTTTAGTTGTGAGAATGGGAGGCAATCGGTTTGGGTGAAACCTGGGAAGATGTGTGTGGTTTGAGACTGAAAATTGGAGCCGGTGTCCTTGATAAGATATGCAGGGCAGGTGTAGGTGTGAATGGAAATTGTAGCCCCCACTAGCCTGTTCACCACCAGGCCCGGTGTGTCGAGGTATTCTTTGCAATGCCTTTATTGTCTAAAATTTTGGGGAATGCTCATGAGGCTCTACTCCAACAAAATAAAATGGACCCCCCAAGAATGCTTTGCATTTTCATGGTAATGTTTATTTACTTACAGCACATTCAGGTGTCAAGTATTGCGTCGCTAAATTGACAGGTCTTGCACTGAGAGAAAACAGATTCACTCATTTATAGCTGTGTAACTATGTGGAATCAACATAGACATAGACACAACTACTCACAGAAAAAAGGCTTTGCAATTTGCACCCTTCTTGTGAAAGCTTGTGTACAGGAATGAGGAGCAGAGTCTGATATTTCCCTCTCACACACAAAAATATTCTTCCGAAAAAGTTGTGTGTGCCCGGTGGTCTCAGAAGATGTGCACTGGGAGGCTGCCATAGTTTTTACATCTTGTTGTGTAGAAGGCTTGTGGCTCTTGTTCTAGGTTGTGATTTCACAACAGGCTCTTTGTGGTTGCCATAGACAAACCTATTCCATTGTTCCTTTAGATCCTTGTCCACAAAGACAGATGGGCACAGAAAGCTAAATAGGGAGTGGAGTCATACATATCACTGCTCGAAAATACGTGTTTTTGATGCTTGGTCAAGGGAAAATAAAAAATACCACCTGTGTTTTCTGGAAGTATGTCTTAGAAACCTAAGGTAGCATCCCACGCCCTTTGAATTGACCCATCATTGTCTGGGGAACAAGAGTTGCTCCTAAGGCGACATTCCTTCAACAGATTGGAAGTGTCTTGGAATGCTTGACACTTTATGAGCTGTATAAAATCTCCATGGAGTGTTGGAAGTTATGTTTAATATTTCACTCTAATTTCCACGTGTATGTGCTTTATACCATAAGTAGCAATATTCTTGGTTCTTTGATGTTCTGCATTTGACTTTAGGGTGTATTTTAATTATTTTCTTCTGCTACTAAGGATTTTCATGAAAGTCTTATAGTAAGAATTCTACACCTGAGCGTAATAGGACCGGAATGTATGAAGCTCTGTGGTTATACTGAATAAGCAGCTACCTATGTTATGACATCTATTAATGTAATAACTTCACTTTCACAATTGCTTTATTAACCTTCCTGCTTTCTCAAATTTGCTTGAAAATGCACCATTATTCTTCAAAATTTTCTTCGGGGGGTTAAGCTGCCCAAACCCCCCCTTTGGGGTTCGGGCTCGCTCGCTGCGCTCGCTCGCTACGGTGCTGGATGCAGATCACTTTGCGCCCCACCACTTTGAAATGTCACCCACCGCCCCTGGATGTAAAGGCACTGAACCAGCAAGAGACAGGAAGAGCCTGACCGTAGTGTAAAGAGCAGAGACAGTGCTTTAAATAGGACGATACTCTCATGGACTGAGAACCGGCACTCCTTATGTTTTATCTATTAGTATCGGCACTTAGCTACTGGTAGGATCATTGGCTGATAGTGCTGGTGAGCATTAGCCTGTCCGAGAAGAAGCTGTCTCTGACAGCCAAGGCACTTCTGTAGTCCCAAACTCAGCCGCTGCTGACTATTCAGCATAGGCTCCTTTTCATGGTGGAATGCTTTTGTGTACGTCTGCTTGTTTGTTTCTGTGTGTGGGCATGCTTGAGAATATATAGCATTGTAAAAGAAACAATTGTTGTTTTTGAATATATAGCATTGTGCCAAACAACAACAAATAACGGTTTGACATTAAGAATTTGCAATATTACAAAACAAGGAAATGTTGACATATCCTGTTTGGCTTTCATTATGTGTAATGATTCAACCTATTTTGTTCACATAAATGCATTTCTGTCGTGGTTTGATATGTGCTGCACCTGATATAGAAGTAATTAAGTATCATTATGTTTTGCCCTTAGCCCCGCCTTTAGCCCCGCCCACTTTCCACACCTCTAGCTCATTATAATGAGTACCTGCACTTATTTTTTCCCATTTAAAGCACTGGACAACTCCCATGCTCAGTTTTAGTATAACTGCCTTCCAGACCAGTGAACTCTGCTTCAGTTCACCGTCCTTAAATATTCTCGGACTTCCCAGCTACAAAGGGTCACAAATGTTATGAAATGTCCGAAATTCCCAACCAGAGCACTAGAGTTTGAAGAAAATGGTAAAGGGTGTGAACTGCGAAAATCACAAATGGGAAAGCGGCTTCTTCTGGAACCGCAAACTAGCAACTAATTTTCACCAAAGTGCATTCTGTGTAGAGCACGTGCAAACGTCACATACAGTCGGAACGCCTATATAAGATGTTGCGGAGTGAGCTTGCTGAACCCTGTGACTAACTGAAAATGTTGGTGTCGCGTTGGTTGGCACCGGAGACGTGCTGTGTCACGAACCAAAACTACTACTAGACCTGTGGTATCCTGCCCTACCAGTATACTCCCGGCACGTGCATAGGTCGCAGACTTGGGCAGCATGCAAGTAAGGGACACAGACACTGTGGTTCACTGCTAGACCAAGACCCAGAGTGGTCCTCTGCCTCTTTCTTTAAGCCCTCGGGCGAGTCCGCCCTCGGGGTGCGTGCGTGCATTTGATATGTGTGTGGACGGGCCAGGTGGCTCCGTCACTACATCCTTCCAATCTTTTAGATACAGAGACCCTTTTGGGTTTCATTCAGTCTTTCTTTGTGCACCACACAATGTCTCTCAGTCACTGGCTGGGGGTTGGATTCAGCCGGAGACCATACCTCTTATTCCGGGAGTTCTTCATGGTTTCTGACCCCTCCATGTCCCTCTCTGGCCCGGAGGACACAGCTCCATAAGTTTGTGGTTCTTCCGCCACCTCCAATTCTCTTCCTGCTTGGTGTTGTGTAGGCTCCGGGCTGCCAAGAGGGGTGTCTGTGATGACTCCCCCTTCCCCTTCCTCCAAGTCTTCCATTGGTAGGTCGAACGGTGATGGCCCGCTTACGATTTTCTTGAACGCTTTATGATCGTGATGCAATGTTAAATAAGCCCAAAAAACCGAAGGAACAACAGCGAATTGTTTTTGTGAGCCAATTTAGCTCTATAAGCAATAAGCTTAAAAATATAGTCAATAAAAACTGGAATATCTTGAACGATGGGGAAGATGTAAAATTAGAAAGACCCCTCTTTGCTTTTAAAAAAAATAACAACCTACGCAGCCAATTGGTACACACATACAGGGATGTGCCACAATCAAGACAAAGAACTTTGGAGCATACCATTGCGAAAGGCAATGTTCCGTGTGGGAACTGCATGATATGCAGTCAGTGTATTAAATCAAAGAAACTGCAACACAATGGTATGACAATAGAGACGCATACATTGAACAATTGCAGAAGCCGTAACATCATATACTTCCTGCGCTGCCCGTGTGTATTAGCCTACATAGGGGAAACAAGTCGCGAACTGAGAATTAGACTGGCTGAACACAAATCAGCAATAAAAACTAAAAAACTGACTGCACCCTTGGTAGTGCATTTTTTAGAGAGAGGACACAAAGAATCTGATTTTCAGTGGTTTATTTTAGAGAAGGTGATTCTAAATAAAAGAGGTGGCAGTATGGAAGACAAACGTAAAATGCGTAAGCAGTGGTACATTTCAATTTTGAATACTGCAAGACAAGGGCTAAATTCAAGAGAGGAATGGGAGAAAGTAATAAGGTGAAACCAGCAACCTTTTGAAATTGAAGATATAGGATGACTTATCCATATGTGTAAAATACTTTATTAAATATAGATCAGGACAAATGAACCCATAAAAATGAAGCTTTCTAGCTCTAGAAATATAGAGTAATGCGGAAATAATGATACTATATATGTAATAACCATAACGATACTGTGGAGAAATGGAGTAAGAGGCTTAGTCCAGATAATAGTGATAATAACATCCAGGGTACTGTAATTTGAAGTTTATAAAGATGCGACATATAAGACCACTCCAAAATGGCGGCAGTATATACCTGCAATATGCAAAGACTGAATACACAGCACCGTCTCATAATGGCAGCGGGTTTTCGATCACAAACTTAGTTGTGTCCGTCATCCCCTCCGCTAAGAGTAATTGATTTAGGTAAAAAATAGACCTTGGTTAATATAATAAAAAATACCTAGATTCACATACTGTGGTTTTCTAATAATAAGTTCTTAAGACTGATATATCAATTTAGAATGGGGGCGCAGCTGTTACTATAATTTCAACTTAGCCTGATAATGATGTTGCCTAATATCATTGTTTTTACCGCTAATAGTATTTCGTTCCAAATAAAAGAAACAATAATATTTTGAAATAGCTATCAGGGTATATTTCTCCAGTATCACACGAATATTGGATATTGTAAATTGGGTAACATGTAAAGATGCGACATATAAGACCACTCCAAAATGGCAGCAGTATATACCTGCAACATACAAAGACGGGATATACAGCACCGTCTAACAATGGCAGCGGGCTTTCGATCACAAACTTAGTTGAGTCCGTCATCGGTGTTGCGAGCAACCGATGGTGAGGTTGTGTTCCAGCCAATCAACAATCACATATAAGGGCTCCGTAACACCCGCCATGCATATACGCCGTTTGGTGGAGAACTACGGAGATTTTTCAATCCCGGTAAGTCGGATGGCAAAATAATGGCGCGATAGAAGCTCTCTGCGAGGTGTGCTTTTGCAAGTAATACCTTATATATGTTAGCAGTATGAGAGTGTACCCTAAACTAATTTAGTCGTGGATGGCGGGGATTGGAATTTGTCGGACGGTAAAATATTGGTGCGATAGAAGTTCTCTGCTAGGTGTGCTTTTTAGAATATTCTGTAGCACTGACTGATACAATGGAGTGTACTCTCTACAGGCTAAGTACGTGTAGAGCTGGAAAGCCAATATGTTCCCAGAGCCATAATAGAACGTTTGAGTGGTTAATTTAAGATAGAAGAGAAGTAGCAAATAGTTTGAGTTAAATAAGACTCTCTAACTAAAGAATAGATGAGCGTAAAAGTGTGAACAGGAAATGTGGTGTATATCTGGCCACAAATATGAGTCAATATATAGGAGATATTTAGCTATTGGTGAATACGCTGGCTATATTTATAGATCAAAGTAGATTTACACATTTTTTTTAAAAAAAGTTTCTAAAAATAAAACACGTCTATGCAGGCTCTTGTTAGAATGATGAACATTCTAACAATTGAATTATAAGCAAATTGCGCAAATAGTCTTGTAAGATACATCCTTTTTAAACAACTTGACATAAAATAACTGTGATTAGTTTTTTTAAACATTGAATATGATTGCTTCAAGATTGGATTGCCAAACGTGTGGTGGATATAAATAGAAGGAGGAAAGAAAAAATCCTTTTTAAAGAATCAATTATAAATATGAGAAAAATTAAAAGAAGACATGGAACCCTAATTTTACAGGTACTATAAAAGTAGAATAAACAACACAAGTTTTATGGCGATATATTCATACCACTTTAGTAATAAGGGTGCAATCTTTGTTTTTAGGACTGTTCTCCTGCTATTGGCGGAAACTATCTGAACAATTCCTCATTCTCTGTATGCTTAAGGCATATTAGCCTTGGTATGTATATATAATTTTATTAAGGAGAAGGTAGATAAGTAGATCACCCATCTCAGAGTAATAATCTTACCTTGTATATAGAAAATTCAAAGAAGGGTTTTCCAAACATCCCCTGAAGCTAAGAAGCTCACCACATTCGAATATCAGAACGATACCCCTTGAGGACAATTTCTGGGGAACCTGTGCAGATTTTTGGTGGGTATCATGGACACTATATGTGCCTTATACAATAGGAAGGAGGTTCTTAAATCCCCTCATTTTTAGGAACAAATATTTATCTTTTCAGATAGAACAACCAACCTACTAGCATTAATCAAGAGTGGGTTGTATGCTTATTTTATATAAGCCATTCTGTATAACATAAGAATAGTGAATGAGTGTATGTGTGGTTTAAGTGTGTTTTCAATAAATTTGGAGTTCCTTGAGTTGGGTCTTTTTTGTTAACAACACCAGTAACTCAAATATTAGTACAGTACCTGTTGGTCTAACCAAGTCGACAAATCTACCAGACATTTTAATAATCAAAATCTATAGAAATATGTGCAATATACATTGTTGTTGTTAAATAATATAAATAAAATGTTTTTGCATGTATATTTATATAGATACGCAGTGTGAAATAGATGTGTAGCAAGCCTGAAGAAGGAGGTGGATCAACAGAACCCTCCGAAACGCGTCGCTGTCTTTTTGCTCACAAACCCCTAAATGCATTTGTACATGATCTTTTTGATATAAGTGACTAATGTTAAATCTATTTGAAAATTGTCATTAATTTGTATTATATTTTTTGTATTTCTGTGACTTGTTTTTTATATTTGTTTTCAATGTGTATATTGTTTGTGCTATTTGTAGCAAGACACTTTTAATGATTTTATATGAATAAGTTTAAAATAACAATAAAACTTTCCTCACAGAAAATAATTCCTGTCTAAATGTTGACTTTCTGGTGTTGTAAGTATTGACCCAATGAATGTTTTGGAGTGCCGTTGATTATTGAGGTATGTTTGGATATATTGTATGACAAGAGAATATCCCAAAGGGAATTTTTCATAGACCGGAGGACACGGCTCCATAAGTTTGTGGTTCTTCCGCTACCTCCAATTCTCTTCCTGCTTGGTGTTGTGTAGGCTCCAGGCTGCCAAGAGGGGTGTCTGTGGTGACTCCCCCTTCCTCCAAGTCTTCCGTTGGTAGGTCGAACGGTGATGCCCGCTTACGATTTTCTCGAACCGTGAGGTGTTCCTCGTTTCTACGCAAGTCCCTCACGTAGCCGATACCATAGTGTCGTGCACATTGATGACCTCCCATACCTCGGGCTCATACGGGGTGCGATACTTCCAGCCAGGGTGGCGGTCTTTCACCAAGACTCTGTCTCCAACGTGAATGTTCATCAGTTGCACCCTTCGAGCTTGGCTCGCCTTGTAAGTAGACGCTTTCCTTCGGGTCTGGGTGGCCCCTTGATCCAACGCTGGGGGACTCCACGAGGGGTCAGCAGGAACACTGTCTCTTGGCGCCCTCCAAAATACCAAGTGAGCCGGCACACACTGGGTGGTGCAGTGTTGGGTTTGTCGATAGGCAATGAGAAATTGTAGAAGGCATTGCTCGGCATCTTCTCCCTTTTCAACTCCAATCCTGAGGGCCCAGTTCATCGTTCGCATGAACCGTTCCACCTCCCCATTCGCCTGGGGCCACTGTGGCGTGATCTTTCGGTGTCAAATGCCTCTGGATGCTATGTACTTCCGGCAGTCCCTTCCCTGGAACGGCTGTCCATTATCTGACATGATCTCCGCAGGCAGCCCCTTCATGGCGAAGGCGCGCTCAAGAGTGGTCTTGACGTGGTGAAGGGCTGTCGATGACACTAACTCCACCACTGGGAACTTTGAGTGCGAATTGACAAGTGCCAGGGTGCTCCGTCCGTCTGGAAATGATTTAAAGTCAAGGCTCATTTTGGACCATGGCTCCAGGCATGGATCTTCTGTGATTACCGGGTGGGGAGCAGGATCGCCACCTGAGATGTCGCAGACATGGCACATGCGGACAACTTCCTCGACCAAGGCATCCATCCCCGGGAACCAGACTTTGTTCCTCAGCCTGGCATTGGTCTTCTAGATTCTTTGATGCCCATGATGCACTAGACGAACCACTTCCTCTTGAAGGCTCCTCGGAATCACAAGGGTGGTTCCCCGCAATACAACTCCATGAATGCCCTCGCTCAGTTTGCTCTGGACCCTCCACACTTGTTGTCGGAACAGCCTTTCGTCTGCGGTCAGGGAGCTGATACCATCTAGGAAGTGACACCAGTTCCTGTTGGTAAACGTGGTCTTGACCTTGGCAAGGCACTCATCTGATTCGGTAGCCTTTCCGATATCTTCTAGCGTGAGGGCGACTGGGCATTCTTCAAGGGAGACCATCCGGACAAGCTCTTCAGTGTAGTCTTCATCGACCAGTGCATTGGACGGCACTGGTGGGCCAGGGTGCCCGACAGGAAGTCGGCAGGGTTGTTGACCCCCGGACGGAAGATTACTTCAAAGTGGTAGGCCTGTAGCTGAACTGCCAACCTCTCGATTCGGGGAGGGGCGAGCCGAGACGTGCCAGCGAAGAGAGGAACCAGAGGCTTGTGGTCCGTGACCACCCGGAATCCATGCCCATACAAGTAGAGATGGAAGTGCTAGCAGGACCACTTGATGGCCATGGCTTCACGCTCTATCTGTGTGTACTGCATGTCCGTTGCAGTCAACGCCCTGCTGGCATACGTGGTTGGAACCCATTCTTTCGACTCTCTCTCCTGCATCAGGACTGTGCCCAGTCCTACGGAACTTGCATCCACCACTACTTCAGTGCGCCCATGTGGGTGAAAGTATGCCATGACTTTGTCATCAATGAGGGCCTCCTTTACGGCCTGGAATGCCAGATCTTCCCTTGCGGACCAGCCCCACTGTTGACCAGACTTTGTGAGGTCCCGGAGTAGCTCGGACAGGGACGCCAGGTTGGGAATGATCCCGCCACAGTATGTGGCCATCCCAAGGAAACTCCAGACTTCGGTGGCTGACGCTGGTCTGGGGGCAGAACGTATGACCTCTGCCTTCTTTGGGTCAACACCCAGTCCTTCCCTGGAGAAGATGTAACCAAAGAAGTCCACCGACTCCTGATAGAACAAGCACTAGGCTCTATGCAGGGTGAGTCCATGGTCTGCTAGCCGTTGAAGGGTGGCTCGGAGGTGTACATGGTGCTCCTCTAGCATCTTGGAGAATACGAGAATGTCATTGCTCAAGTTTATTGCACCCTGCAGTCCTGTGAGAGTCTCCCTTATTGCGTTCTGGAACACCTCCGCAGTTGACGAGACGCTGAAGCTCAATCTCTTGTAGCGACGCAGTCCTACCTGGGTGGAGAACGTTGTGATGTTCCTACTTTCAGGGGGGAGCTCCAGCTGATGGTAGCCGATATTGAGGTCGAGTTTGGTGAACCACTTGGCGCCGTTCAGGTCGGCCACAATGTCATTCATCGTGGGTGTCAGATGACGTTCTCTCTTTACGACCTTGTTTGGTAGGCGCATGTCGAAGCAGAGTCAAATGGCTCTTGGCTGTTTTGGTTTCGGGGCTACGACTAGAGGGGAACCGACACCTTCTCTATCACCCCCAGGTCCTCCAACTTCTTCAGCTCCTCCTCCACTTGCGGCCGCAAGTGAAATGGCACGCGCCAATGCCTCAGAGCCATGGGCCGGACCGTCGGATCGGCGTGCAGCTTGAACGTCTTCCCCTTCAGGCAACCAAGGCCCTCGAACAGCATGGGAAAGTCGCTGAGCATCTATTGAGCATGTAGATCATGCACCTGGTTCGCAAAGAACACTAACTCCAGGTCCTCCGCCTTGTGCAACTGAGGGGGGTGCCTCGTTTCCCTCGGTGACGTGGAACTTTGTGTTGAGATGATGACCTTCACTGGTAACTTCGATCTCCATGACTCCTCGTAGAGTAAGTGGCTCGTTTCCATCGTATGTGTATATCCTTGCCTTGGAGGGCAAGAGTGGTGGGCGTGGTGATAGCTTCTCGTACTGGTCACTGTCCATTATGTTTACTGACCCTCCAGTGCCTATGAGGGAACTCACAGGAGACCCAGCTACGGGGATGGTACACATGGGTGGCGGTCGGCGCAGTGTTCCTTCCCGGCTGACAAATGACACAAAGAATATGTTGTCGTCATCAGCTCCCAGGCCAAACCCTGGTGGAGTGTTGTCCACTTGTTCGGCCGGGTCCTCCAGCGTCAGTTGCCTCACCGCCGTCGAGAGTTCACGTGCTCCGGGGGCGTTGCCCCTACCTCTTCCACTCCTGCAGATCTTTGTAAAATGATTACGTTTTCCGCACTGGGAGCACGTTTTTCCTCTCGCGAAACACCTCCCTGCCGGAGGGTGAGCCAAACCACAGTTTCCGCATGTATTTCTCTGGGGAGGCCTCTTGGATCCTCTTGATTGAGTCAGTAGTCTGTGAATCGCATCCACTCTCTCTTCTTTGACCACAAGGGGTCATGGCGGTGTGACCAGCGGTGTGGGCCAGTTGAGGGCCGCTTCCATCTCATCCGCACGTGCGTTGGACAGCTTGTGGGACCTGGCGAGCACAAGGATCTCATCCAGACTGATGCCTGGCTGGCGTAATATCAGCCGGCGCAGTGTCACTGAACGACATCCCTGGATGACTTGCGCTCTGATCTCCTCCCTCTGGTCTGGCGGCGTGCCTGAAATCGCTAACTTTCGGAGATGGGCTTAGGAAACGACTATGGTCTCAGCCTCCCCTTGTCGCGCTTGTCTGAGTTTGAATCGCTGGAAGTCGCGGTTTATCTGGGGGTCGAAATGCCTGTTCCAGGCCGCAACTGCTCCGTTGTAATCGTCATCCGGCCCAGTGTTGGGCAATGTCTCAAACAACTCGTACAGCTCAGCACCTCGGTAGCACATGAGGAGTGACCTCTTCACCCTTCCGTCGGTCTCCCGGACACCCACGAAGTAATGGTCTAGGTGTCTGATCCAAAACTTCCAACATGCTTCAGCAGTGGCAGGACCCTGGAGTTCACAAAATGGCGGATGGGGGCAGCCATGGCCTGACCAGGCCGAGGATGATCTGGTACAGCTGCCTGCTGGGGTGGTGGTGACGGCACCACAGGTACATTACCTCCTTCATCAGCGTTCTGCACACTCATTATTGGATGCTAGCATGTGCACCAACTCCTGGGGCGCAAACAGCAGGGCAGGCATGGTGGGGCAGGGACGCCCACTGGCAGGCAGTCGCAGACGGTAAGAGTATGATGAAAGGCCCTTTTAGTTGCAGAGTCCATGTGGGAGACACTGGTGTGTGTGACAGGCAGGTAAGTGATGTGACTGGTAGGTTGCAGGCTGAAAATGACGTGCCTGGGGTGTTGAGCAGTCTCTAGGGCCAGGGGCCAAACAGAAGGCACTGGTGTGTAGCAATGTTGAGCTGCCGCTGCGGGCACCTGCAAACTGGTGGGCCAGGTGGGAGACAATCGCGCTTGGACGCGCCAACACTCACTTGGGCCCCGATGCTCTCCCGCTTCACTATATGGGTGGGGAACATCTCTCTCCAGCCTGCTGGTCGCGAGCTCAGCCACGTCACCGCCAGAGCGCGGCACACGGCAGGCCTCGCTGGTGTTTGTTTATATATGCTTGTAAAGCGCTCGAATGCTGAGGCGTCTTGGCGCTGAGGTGTGTAGAGGGAAAGGCTGGGGGGTGAGATCTTATACGGCTGTGAACAGCAGGTCTTTAAGCTCTTTCTAAAAAGCTAGAGGTTGGATTGAATCCTCAGAAGGAGCAGCATCTTGTTCCAAAGTTAGGAATCACAGTGCGTAATTGCTCTGCCCCCCCATCTTGCCCGTCTTATCCTTGCGGTATCAGTAAGGCCCTGGTTGGCTGATGTGAGGGGACGGTTGGGGATGTAGAGTGTAAAAAGAGCTTGGAGATCCTCAGCACCACCACCATAGATTACTTTATGTACCACAGTTAGAGCTTTAAACTCGACACGCTGTTTAATAGGCAGCCAATGTAGGGTTTTTATGCCAGCTGTCGTTGGCTGACCTCTGGGAATACCCAGTAGGAGTCTTGCTGCGGCGTTTTGCAAAGACTGCAATTTTTGCAGCTGGTACAATAATCCAGTTTCGACAGTAGAAGAGCGACCATCAAAGTCTTTCAGAGGTCTTTGGGAATATACGGGAGTATTTTCCTGAGTTCTTAAAAGATAAAGGCATGATAAAATCAGACTGTTTATCTGTGAGCCAAAGTTCAGTTTGGTGTCGAAAATAATACCCAGGTTCCTAACTTTTTCTACTGGAGAGGGACGGTCTCCTGCCTCCAGGGGCCACCAGGACTTGTTCCACAGCGATTGTCCCGGCCCAAACTCCATCAGCTCTGTTTTATTGGTGTTAATTTTCAGATGATTCTGGCTCATCCAAGCCATGATCTCGGAGAGGCAGATGCGAAAACTGGCTGCTATGGTCTCTGGCCGGTCGCTTATGGAGATGACAAGTTGCGTATCATTGGGGTACGAGACGAACTCAAAGCCATGCCTTCTGACGAGATTAGCCAACGGGGTGACATATAGATTAAACAGGGTGGGGGAGAGGGCAGAGCCCTGCGGGACACCACATGGAAGGATGAAACTGTCAGATTTTAAATCGTCCCATAACAGCTGTTGCTCTCTCGTCTCCAAGAAGGAGGACAAGAGGTCTAAGGCAGTCCCCCCTATCCCTACGTCTCCCACCCGCTTTATCAGAGTGATGTGATTCACGGTATCAAATGTGGCTGCGAGATCGAGAAGCACGAGAATAGCTCTTCCTCCCTTATCCACCGCCCTGCAGATTTTTTCTGTGGCAGGATTAAGGTGGATTCAGTGGATTGGTGCGAGTGGAAGCCATGTTGGGAGGGGTCCAGTAGTCTGTTATCGTCAAAATGTTTAGTTAGAGCCATATTTAAGTTTTTTTTCAAGCACTTTGGCTACCATTGGCCAGCAATGGGTCGATAATTCTGAGGGTCAGTGGGATCTAAATAGTTTTTTTTAAAAGAGGGGTGATGAATGCTGTCTTCCAGATTACTGGATAGTGGCCGGATGTTATAATTTGGTTGAGGACCGGAGTGAGATTTTCACAGACAGTATGAGCTGCCTGGTGCATAATGGAAGGTGGGCAGGAATCTGTGGGCGCCCCAGATTTAATGGAGAGTAGAAGTTTATACGTCACTTCATTTGCGGGGGGCTGAAAGCATGTCAGTATACAGGGGGGGCAGCCACCCTTGAATTCCTGACTTGGGATGTTGTGTTTATGGAAATATCGTTACAGATTCCTTGCACCTTCTGTTGAAAGTGTTTGGCCAATCTGTTACAAAAGGCTTGATCAGGCTTGAAAGTGTTTTCTTGTTGCGGTTTTGTTAACATGTTAACTGATTTGAATAGTTCTTTAGTGGAGTTTCCGGCCTCCTTGATTTTGATAGTAAAGAATTGTTTTTTTTGCAGCAGTAATAGCTTCCTTGTATTGAGAGATAGTGTGATTATATAGAAGTTTCTTTTGGTTATCATAGTTCTGTCTCCAAAGACGTTCTGCGTCCCTACAGACAATCTTTAGACGCTTGAGCTCAGGCGTGTACCATGGTGATGTATTTTACCCTTTTTGACTGTCACCAGCTTTTCTGGTGCAACCTGGTCTGCAGCTGACAGCAGCCAGTTGTTAAACTGGAGGGCAGCTTCACTATTGTTGTTTCCCGAGAAGACAGGGCAGGGGTCAAGTGCTGACTCAAACACACCATCTTTCAGTTTTCCCCATGTCTACTTCGTATCTTAGATGTTTTAGTTTATGTATCGGAGTGTGGTTGTTCTATTTTGAGACCAAAGTGTATGGCTTTATGGTCTGTCCAAGGAAGTGCTGTCAAACTAGAAAGAATGATGTCAGGGCTGCTTGTAAAGATCCCGTCAAGCGTGTGCCCTGCCAGATGGGTCATTTCTTTTACAATCCGGCTGAGATTGAAGGCCTCTAAGTAATCCACCAGTCTGGCGGTGTCAGGATTATCTTTGGATTTCAGATGATAGTTGAAATCCCCCAGAATTGTAAAGTCCTGGGAGTCAGTGTATGTTTCCAACAGCGTCAGGAGAGCTTGGGGAAAAGTTGTTTTGGTGCCAGGTGGTCGATAGACAAGGATCCCTTGGAAGCTCTGGATATTATTTGGTTTTATACAAAAGTGCAGAGCCTCAGCGGGAAGAGGTAATCTTATCTGTCTGCACTTTGTGATCCCGGTAGATGATAGCTAGCCCTCCCCCTTTACCTGTCCGTCTATCCTGTGATAAAAATGCATACCCGGCTGGTATAGCAATGTTCCAGTCGGGCGTGGAAGTGATATCTGTCCAGGTCTCCGTTATAAGAATGAGATCAGGGGAGGTAAATTGAATTAAATCCTCCAGCTCATGTTTGTGCTTGGGTATCAAGCGGGCGTTAAGCAGTAGGCTCTTGATGTACTCTTTACTCGTATTACTGAGGGTCCTGTGTTCCCTTTTAGCGTCCCAACTACTGCCCTGTTCGTTGTTTCCCTCATTGATGGAATTTTTACCAATGCGCCCTTCTCCAGTATTGACTACAGGCCAAGAGCCCAAGCGTGGTATAGGGTAAGTTGTGAACAGGCATGTCTTACACAGAAGCTCCTTCTCGGTGATGTCTTGAGGCGGTAAACAGTGAGGAACGCACCTGTCTGGACGTAGTTCTGATAGTTCAGAGCTACCATATGAGTATGAGGTAAGTTCTGGCCCTGGACCCGCTCCAGGCGCCTGGTGGTGGGCGGGACAGCTAGAGCATCAACCCCAGTGCATTGCAGGACCCGGCTACTTCCGGATGCCGCAGGGGCAGAACGCGGGGGAGGTAGGAGTCGTGCTAGATGCAAACTGTGCGCGAATAAACAGGTGAGAGTTTATATTTAAAAGCACATTGTTAAAATTAAGCAAGTTTTATACCCCAACCTAAAGTGTTTTAATATAACAACGCCGCTAAGAACAGAGACTCAGGTGTCCCAATCAGAGTACTAGCTCAAAAATGCAGAAGATAAAAGTTTCAGCGATGAAACAAGGCTACAACCTTACCCCTACATGCTGCGCCGCCGCTCCAGCATGTCTGATATAGTGGTGGTGGGCGGGACAGCTAGAGCGTCAACCCCAGTGCAATGCAGGACCCGGCAACTTCTGGGTGCCGCAGGGGCCGAACGCGGGGGAGGTAGGAGTCGCGCTAGATGCGAACTGTGCCCACCGAAACTCCCTTCACGGGCCGTGGCTGTCAGGTGTCCCAAGCAGAGTACTAGCTCAAAAATGCAGAAGATAAAAGTTTCAGCGATTCTACAGGGGTGCTGGCTCGACCACACAGACGTGGGAGCGATGTGTCTGGCGTGCGCACAGACACGCATTCAGCAGGGCCAGCCTCACCTCGTGAATGCGGCGCTGCTGGTCTTTGCTCCGCTGCAGCCGCCACTCGACCAAGACGTCAGGGCAGGGAACCAGGCACCGTGGGGTAGGCACCTGCTGATGAGGTGCGCGACGGCGCGACCTCCACCGATGGGCAAAAGACGATGCGCGGGGTGGGTACCCGCCGACGGCACACTGTGGGCTGGCAGGTTAGCTGCGCACGCCCCGCGGGGATCCGATCTGGTGGCACCCTGCTGTGACCACAGCTCCAGGACCGAATGAGGTGAGTAAGGCACTCATCAATTGAAGATCCCAAGATTCAATCAATCACTGTATGGTTGATCAAGGGATTAACGTACCTTCTGTGGAAATCTGAGAGTAACATGCAGGTCACAGATACGATTCCTGGCAATATAGCTTAGGACGATGAATTGCCTACTACATCCATGTTTGAAACCTGCAAATCGAATATAAAACCTAGTAGGGTTAACTCACTCACTGTAAACCTACGAGTGTAACCTGCAAGTCACAGATTTTAAATCCAATACTCATTGCTAATTGTAGATGCATTTCTGTATAAGATCGGTGATGTGTAATTCGCTGTTTTTTCTCTCCTTGGGAGTCGTTTCAATGGGGGGAGCGACTTGCACGTGTGAGTACACTAATAATAACCAACAAGCAATAACAGGTAAATAAACCGATTCACCACAAATAAACGCAGACGGACACAAAACGCTAACACACACACATGCGCACCAAAAACACAAACTTCAGCAAGACATCCATCACTAATTCACGTACAAACATAGCGCCACCAAACCAAAATAACACTTCAAGACGCCCACTTTGCCTACAGGTTGACAAACACACCAACATAAACTGTTGTGAGCGGCATCTTCACATATATGCATGTCACTAACAACGCCCACATTAACATAATCCACCAACACACACGCCCAGCACATATTTAAAGAACTCATAGCACACTGCACAGTCAGTTTCACCAAGAAGAAGACAAGACACCTCGTTTATGAGTTGTTCGTCATTTCGGAATAATTTGAAGTGTGCTTTGTGTCTGCTGTCCTGCCAAAAGCAATAAAAACGGTATGAAAAACACATGGCTGGCATTTTCTTTGCGGTTTTTCCCAATACTTTTCCAACTTTTATTTGAAAATGGCTTGTACTTCGTTTATTATGGAGGACAAAGAACAAATTCAAATTCAAATTCAAATGATCTTTATTCGGATTAATACATCCATAAAAGTACATACAGAATGAGAATACATTAGAAACATTAAAAACAACTCATACACATAAGACAATAATCGAATTAGGTTTTAGATTAAGCAGCAAGGTGACTTAAAGTGCATAATATAATTTGTAAAGTGCATAGTGCCTAATACTAAAGAGTATTAATTCATCAATATCCACAGTTGCCCAATATAGAAATATCTCATAAAATCATTCAATATTATTGCTATTTAGTAACTGATACTCAAATACGTGAACCAACATAACTCTGTTATCCATTATCCAGTTTCCATGGTTGCCCTAGATTTTACACAGGCTTTTATAAAACAGCTAACAGAGTAAATAACATCATCCATATGCAGCATTTGCAAAAATTGTAGAGCAGGAATAGATTCCCGTAGATTATATTTACGTAAAATTGGTCTTAAATATTGACATGTATACAATTTGTAATGGCCACAAAAGAAGAAATAATGCAGTAGATTTTGTCGTCCACCTAAAGAACAGGGACAATCCAATTCTTCTAAATTTTTATTGTAGCCAATGGGGAAGCTAAGCAGATAAACTAAGCTTCCCTCCCGGAACCTAAATAAAAGACTCCGGTTCCATCTACCTATTGGCAATGTCAAATATCTAATAAAACTGTTAGGATTATCAGCATCTGGGTCACAAATGCGTGAATATTTTATGACCACAGGTTTACTAGATTCTGATCTCATCCTTTCCTCAGTATATACCTCCAAAAGTGCCCGTTTAATGCTGTTTTTATGGGCGGGTACAATTAAGTCAGGGGAACTAAATAAAGATCCTAGTCCCACCTGTTGCAGGCTAGTTTTGACTGCTTTTAGCCAAGGTATATGTTGAGATCTATCACTAGACAAACAGTCAGATATAATACTACGAGTCAATGTTGCTGCTGGGTTTAACCAGATTTTAATCCAAAATAGGGCAGGCCTTGACTTTATAAAATCAGCAATGTATGGCAGCCTCAATTCATTATGGCAAATCAAAGTGGGAGCACAGGGGACTCCCCCTAGCACCCTCCTACAGAATCTATTTTCTGCCACCTGAAGGGCCGAGCTGTTACAATATCCCCATACTTCTGCACCGTAAGTCCCAGTAGGTCGACATTGGGTACGGTAGATGGAAAGAAGAGGGGTAACAACATCTGCCAGTTTCGGTTGGCGAAGGGATAGGATCGAGTTAATCGACTTGCCAATTTTGTTACTTGCAAAGGCTACATGTTGCTGCCATGAGCCTGAATTAGAAAATGTCAACCCTAAATAAGGAAAAGTGCTGGTGCATTTTAAAATATTATTACCAGATTTAATGGATGCAATGTTATACTTCTTTGGTCCACAATTCATTATAAAAGATTTTTTAAAATTGGTATTTAAACCAAGGTCGGACATGAAGGCAACAAAGCCGGAGATTAAAGTGCGTAATGCATTCGGCGTACGCCCCATCAATACAGCGTCATCCGCATAGAGAAGAGTGGTGATGGGCGAGCCGTTTATTATGGGGACATCCTTAACAATCTCACTCAAGGTGTTGCTTAACCTATTAATATATAAAATAAAAAGCAATGGGGCGAGTACGCAGCCCTGTCTAACACCTCTACTAATAGGGATGTCGTCAGACAGATCACCATCATTGTTAATTCGTACTCGTGCTTTTAGATCCCTATGTAAATAAGAAAGGAAATACACCAGTGAATCGTCCAAACCATAATCAAGCAAAACTGACCACAACCTAGAACGGTTAACAAAATCAAACGCAGAACTCAAGTCCATAAAACCTAAATAAAGAGGGGATTTTTTAACAATAATATATTTAGCCATAATCAGGTTTAGATTTAAGCATTGTTCTGTGGTGCCCACCTTACTTCTAAAACCCAATTGACTACAGTGAAGAATATTGTTTTCTTCAGCCCAATCCCTTATCCTTCTGAAGATTACTCTTCCCAAGATTTTTAACGTATTGTCGATTAGTGAAATCGGGCGGTAGCAAGCGGGATCCGACCTATCGCCTTTCTTAAAAATAGGCACGATGACACTGTTCGACCAGGATTCGGGGATTGAGCTGTCATTTAGGTTATTAAATAGGTTGCATAAAAGAGGAGCCCAAAAATTAATTTCTGATTTTATTTGGTCGATGGAGAGACCATCAGGACCCGGAGCTTTGTTGCTAGCACTATCAGTGATCGCGTCCTCGACCTCAAATAATGAAAAGGTCAAGGGTTCATCACTAAGGGATGGATGGACAGTATCTGAAGGGGTAGCTGATGCGGCATAAATTTGGGAGAAATGATCTACCCATGCCTCGCCCGTTATATTACTGTTAATTTGGCTGATGTTAGAGCCAAACGATCTTAACAACTTGACTTCTTTCCAGAATCCCATTGAGTCCTTCAGTTTGGCGGTGCGCGTAAGTGATTCCCAATGTTTAATTACTAGGGTTTCAAATCTAATGTATAAGACCCTTTTATATTGTGATCTTAATGTTCTCACAAGTTGAGGGTCCCTCGGGCTGGTGTTAAGTGCAGCCCTCAAATCCCTGTTGGCCCTAGAGCAGGAGGTATCAAACCATCGGGGTCCCTGCGAGATGTTCTGCCTAACAGGTTTAGATGATTCAATTTTAATTGCCCTACATAGATCACCAAAAGCGCCAACCACCTCATTGCCAGGACTTGTATGCGACAGGCAAGTTTCAACTGTCTCGGGGTGTTTTTTAATTACTCTGGAAAGTATCCCTTTATTGTCAGCTCCCTTCCATGCTAGTCTCAGTCTATCGGTTGATAAAGCTAGGTTTAAAGGACCTACATCTGGTTTCACTGCAACCCTTGAGGTCTGGGGATTGTGTATGTTAACTTTAAGCGGATAGTGATCACTGTATGCAGAACAGACGACTTCAGCTTTTAAGGTTATTTCACTTAACTCAGGGCATGTGAAAATATAATCAATCGTAGAAGCACAGCCCTGACCTATGAAAGTGGGGGTTGTTACATTATTTATACCTGTACCTGCAAATTCCATAGCATTAACTAAGTCATGGGAAGCTATAAAATCTTTCAATTCTGCCCCATTCTTACATATTGGGCTATGGCGATACAAGTGTGCATTAAAATCCCCTCCGATGCAAATACCATCGAAAGATCCATGCTTTTTCCCCCCCATAATTTCATCGATAAAATTAAACAATAATATAAAATTGCCATTTGGGCGACTAACAAAATCATTATTATAAAAGTTTATAATACATAATTTCAATCTGTTAATGTACTTGATGGCCATAAAACAACAGATACCTGGTGTAGGGATCAATTTAGTATGCACCCCGTATTTTATCTTGGACCAAATAGATAGTCCCCCACTAGGTCGACCCATGGGTGACGGCAGAGCCTTAAGATTGTGGCAGCAGTAGCCCTCAATTGTTGGTGACGTTGTACTCCATGTTTCTTGTAGCAACAATATATCACAATTATTATCAACCCACTTAAGCCACTCCGTAATTTTCAATTTAGAATTTAGGCCAGCTATATTCCAGCTAACAATAGACAATACTGAGTCCAAAGGCAAATGAGCAAGGGTCTGATGTTGTTTGCTCAGGGTTCTTTGAGGCGAGTTTTCCGGGGCAATCAGGAGTTCGGATACCGGAGAAGAATCGACAAAGGTAGTCGAAGATGGTCAGTCTTGCATATCCAGGTCCGAAAGTGGTGCATATCTATTGTACATTTGTAATGGGAAATAGGGTTGGTGGAATTGCATAGGAGGTGGGCGAAAATGCACAGATGGTGGTTGAAAATGCATAAAAGGTGCTGGCTGTGAATGCGTTAGTGGCACTGTGAATTGCATAGGGGGTGGGCGAGGTTGAGTGGCCGGTTGTCTGTAGAAATAACTCAAGGGTAACATAGTTGCAACAGTTGGGATGGTTGAATAATTGCAATTTCTGTTTAGGAGGTTTCTTACTGTCCCAGGATTATTAAAGTTGAGGACTACGCAGTCACCTTCCTTGTCCTTGAGTAAAGGGCCAACCCACGATACCCTGCGCGCAGATATAATCTCTCTAGAGATATCGAAACCAACACCTTTGTGTTTAGTTAGCCAGTCTATGCTCTTATTCCGCAATTGCACCCACGATTCCCCCTGATCCTCCCTCAAAGGCGGGACACCTGCTAGAACCAGAACAAAAGGACAGGCATCCGGTGGCAGATGTAATGCTGGTCCTTGATGTTTAAAAGATTTAGTAGACCCTTGGGAGCCAGTGCCCACGTTGTTATTAACCGCTGTCGGTTTTGGAGCTGCACTTAAGATGGTTGGGCCACTATTGCTGCTTGGAGCAGAGGTATTAGAAGTCGATGGAATGACAACTGTCCTAGGAGCAGGTATAGGAGTTGGTTTCGTGGATGTATTAACCTTACTCGTAGCTGGCCCCTTTTTAGTGGTTGTGGGTTTTACTGATAATTGTTCCGTCAGTGGAGAGGCAGAAACAGAATTGCTTAGTGCCCCACCCGAGGTACTGATGTTAACCTGTTTTTTTGATGACAATATATTGTTTGCATTTTCCAATTCCTTCAAAAGGCGATCTGCTCTAACTTGATCCAAGATGATTGACCCTTTCCTTTTTGTTTCACCAGTTTTAACCAGGTTATCCAATCTATCAAGTCTTTTAAAAACATTATTAAACTGGCTGATCATTTGTTTTTCAATTCGATTAAAAATAGTATCAACTATGGTTTCTATCATATTTCCATTCTGTCTTGATAGATTAAAATTATCACCCATTATTGTAGTTTGGGTCCATATGGTTTTAGAGTTCCCACAAGAATTAGTGATGGATACATCAGAGAAGCTGTCCAGGTCCGCGGATTCTTTATCCACTTTATCATCTGTCAAGACAATTTGTACCCCCGATGATTTGTTTTTATTCCACAGACTTTGAGGTGTTGGTTGGTTTTTGTGGAATACAGTCTGTTTTCTTTTATTCGCACTTAACTTGGATGTGCCTCTTTTGCGTTTCTCCCTGCCCGGCTTGTTACTACTGGAGTCGATGATGTCCACATTAATGACATCATCCTGCGAGGCAGTTACAATTGTAGTAACACTCTCTGTCTGAGTGGGTACCGGGGATATCATTGTCAGTGTTGGCTTTGGCGTTGCTGCCACTGGTGATGTCGAGGCAGAAACTTGTGCTGTGTAGATGACAGTATTTTCATCATCCTGAATTATGGGCACATCAACACAGGGATATGATGGTTTTACCACGGTTATTTCTGGATTTATATGTGCATTACCATTGATGCCACTGGAGCTACTTGTGGAAGTTGTTTTACTATTAATAGAAACCATAGAAAACCTTCGCTCAGTCTCCACTATTTCATTAAAAGCGGAGTCTATCATTGACTCAAAGGAAGTAATAAGGGAAACAGAGGCGTCAGCAATCTTGTTCCCTACATCATCATTCTCGTTGTCGCCCATTTTAGTATCCGTAATAAGTGCTCGCCTTTAGTAAAGTTGTTAGAGGGGTGGCCCGCCCGTCCACTGCAGTCCACTGACGGCCACAGACGGCCCCGCCCTTGTCCCGGGCTTCTCCCGGGACGCTCCCGCACGCTCCCGCTTAGCGGGAACTAGCCTTTCCTTATATAGGTGGTCCGTATGGTTATAGGCGGGGCGTGTGTCCAGGGAGAGCGGCCAGGTGACGGGAGGCGTGGTGTGCAGGGACTTCTGGGATTTGAAGTCCTGCCCCACACGCTCGCAGCCCTGGACCTTCACGCACTGGTGCAGCAAGACTCCCCTGTCGTGCTGATGCGCAGCGGGACCCGCGAAGCGGGTTCCGCAAGTTGTAGATCCGGTAGCGGGAAGAGAAGGGTCCAAGCAGAGTCCACGACCCACAGCAAACACAACCGCTACGGTGCTAAGGTTTCCCGCGTTCTGCTGTCCTCACAAGCCTTTTGATGGTTACAGGCGGGGCGTGTGTCCAGGGAGAGCGGCCAGGTGACGGGAGGCGTGGTGTGCAGGGACTTCTGGGATTTGAAGTCCTGCCCCGCACGCTCGCAGCCCTGGACCTTCACGCACTGGTGCAGCAAGACTCCCCTGTCGTGCTGATGCGCAGCGGGACCCGCGAAGCGGGTTCCGCAAGTTGTAGATCCGGTAGCGGGAAGAGAAGGGTCCAAGCAGAGTCCACGACCCACAGCAAACACAACCGCTACGGTGCTAAGGTTTCCCGCGTTCTGCTGTCCTCACAAGCCTTTTGATGGTTACAGGCGGGGCGTGTGTCCAGGGAGAGCGGCCAGGTGACGGGAGGCGTGGTGTGCAGGGACTTCTGGGATTTGAAGTCCTGCCCCGCACGCTCGCAGCCCTGGACCTTCACGCACTGGTGCAGCAAGACTCCCCTGTCGTGCTGATGCGCAGCGGGACCCGCGAAGCGGGTTCCGCAAGTTGTAGATCCGGTAGCGGGAAGAGAAGGGTCCAAGCAGAGTCCACGACCCACAGCAAACACAACCGCTACGGTGCTAAGGTTTCCCTTCTTTTGTGCTGCACTGCTCGCCTAACAATTTTAAAGCATTATTTTTGCTTTGCAACGCACCATGCCGCTCTTTATCTTAAACAATGACTGGTGCGTGCCTATCGTCAGCAGCTCACAGTCACTTTAACATGTGTGGTGTACTACCAGCCCGCTCCTCTAATTGGGCAGTGCAGGCGCCTTTACATCATGACTTAAGTCCTGCTGCAAAGACAATCCACAGCACATACCGCACTGGCTTCGAGCATCCTGAGGACACATGTGTGCAGGAGGAGACGGGAAAGGGCAACCTATTCCAGGCCTACTACAGCTGGCAAGGCTGGTGTGACCTGTGCTGGGGCCAAACACAGCAGTGCACGCTTTGCTGCACCAGTAATTACAGCGCCATGAGGTTCACACATACAGTGTTGTATTTGTCACACTTTAGCATGTAAAATTCCCGGAGTTAAGGGTCTGCAACAGATCTCCATACATTTTGTTTATTTCTGGGGTTGTATGGCTTTCCAATGGCACCATTATGTCTACTTCGTGGTGCTAACTCAGCTCCTCAAGTTTTGCAGCCACCAGGCCGTGACTCATTTAATTTTTTTCTCCTTTTTTGATCTTTTATGCTCCGGAACTCACTCGCACCCACACTTGCTCCCTCTCCTCGTACAACTGCTCTTCATATTTGCTAATGCTGGCACCCCCTCCTTGGCTACAGCTTCTGACTCCCTCTATCCTTCCAGGTTGATTTCTATTAACAGTTGCTCTTTATCTTAAAATATATTGCCAATAACGTTTTTCAAAAACATTTACTATGAGCGGGCACTTCTCTGGGAACTTGTGCGGATGCTTTATATTACCAAAAAGCGCTTGTGGCATGCGGTAACGTTGCGTTTTATCTTTAAAAATGGTGGCAGCACCTTCTTCTTTTTTTTTATTTACTACGGACAAACATTCTATTTTTTTTTTTTAGAATACTCCACACTGCACTCCATCTTTATCATTTCGATCACGCGCGCCTTCTTTTGTGCTGCACTGCTCGCCTAACAATTTTAAAGCATTATTTTTGATTTGCAACGCATGCCCACAATCATTAGGGGTATATAAACATAGGCACCGTACCAACCTGGGACTTTTAAGTGAATGTGTACAAGGTTAAGAATGCTAACTCTCGCAGTGTCTGTCCACCATGTTTCAAGAGATTGCAGTGAGTGTCCTGCTCCTAATGTCGATCTTGACCTGATGCTTCAGTCCGAATTTTAATGCCACTTCTGCACGCAAGTTCAAGGAATGTGTCCCCTAGTTTTATATTTTGTACTGCTGGTTCCAACGTAAATTAACATGTTTTTGTTTTCTACACACGCACCCCCTTCCGCCCTCCCACACACACTCACACACACGCATTCCATGTCCCCAGAAGCTGCCTAAATGAAGCATCGCACACAGACGTACACGCTGTTACCCCTTGCTTTACCTTTAATGCCCACGGCAGTGCCGTTAGTCACTGGCCTCGAGGCACTATCAACACATTTTTAACAACCATCTCAGCAGGTCCGCGTCCGCTGTGTCTGCCTTTTATCCTTCAGTGGTTAAGTCCTATAATGGAAACCTACCAGTGAGATGAACTCTGTAAAATGATTTAGTAGGCTCAGGTATCAGCACAATTTAGTTCATAATTTTAGTGCGGCTGCCAGGGCCTATGGTCGCTAACAGGAGAAGGATCGGCTCCACGTTGGGTCTTGTGGATGGTAATGTTTACTGGTAGAAACAACACTTTTTAATTTCAGAATTTCGCTTTGAAGTCTTTGCTACCTTCCACTCCCACTGCTTCACACTTCACAGCCGCCAGGCCGTGACTCGCGTTTCTCCTCCCCCGCATTTCTCCTCCCCCCTCCCCACAGCAATGCCAAGAGCTTGTTTCTTTTTCCTTTTTTTCACTCTCCGTTCTATTTTTGAAAATTATTTTGTATTAAATTTCCATACAGGTGCGGCCGCGCTACTTCAATGTTGTTAGAGGTACACATGTCAGGAACACAGAATGTTATAGGGCGCTATATTGACCGTTTCAATGTTAGCTTTTAATTACTACTGTGACAGGGACCTGATCGACTAAAGGCCTTGATACACGCATCGTACATCCAGGATTGTTGATCGGCTTTTATAACAGAAATGCATGTGGCCCTTGAACACTGCATTGCGCTCGTTTTTTATCGCCATTATTGCAGTTTCCTTTGCATATATGCGGACAAACTGCCCAACCGTACTTATTCCTCTCACTCCCGCTTGCTACCCTGCTCCGCCTCCCCCACCCCCCACGCCTCGCACCAGACTACCATTTGTTGCATTTAGACTTCCTGCTCCCCCACCCGACTTGAAAGGCAGCCTCGCACACCAACATTTGTCTCTCACACAACAGGCTCCTGCTCCCCCGCCCACCCAGCAATGCTGAGAGCTATTCCCTCCCACTTGCTGGCTCCCCTGCTCCCCCACCCGACTTGAAAGGAAGGCTAGTATAGTCTCTGCAATATATGTTGTGTGATTTATGCCCAAGAAATGTTATCTGTTTTGCTCCCACTTCAACATTTATTAATGGGCGAAAGCCAAAGCCGCCTCCTTCCTTTCTATTACCACCCACCCCTACTTCTGTTGGAACTTGTGACTGGGGGCGGGGGCTGTGCATGAAGCAGGTAGCTTTATAGTGGCTACCTAGATCTGTAGCGCGCCTCAAGGAGCTTGGGGCTCGACAGCAATGCCCAGCTGGCTGTCAATGTCTGCTTCTTCCGTGCCATCTTGCCTGCCGCCTTTCACCACCGTAGATCATCTTTGTTAAAAAGTAGCATTTGCATGTTTTGTAAAACACTATGCACGCTTTTGGGAGCATTTGTGGTGTGCACTAACACCAGCCACGACCTACATACTTACAGATCCGAAACGCAAAGGTCTTTAGTCTCTCCTGCTTATTACGTTCCTTATCTGCATGCTTTACCACCTGCCTCCTGCCCCCTGAAGCTAGAATACTGCCAGTGATGTGAATTACACTGCATGGGTGACTGACCCCTGCTCCCGTGGTATGCATTTCAAACAGTTTCAACACCATATGTCCCCTTCCACCAGTCAGCAATATTGAATATTTGGTTGGCTTAAATGGATGATTCCTTTAGCTTGCTTCACTCGGCAACACCACAGCTTCACTCAGCACCACCACAGCTTCACTCAGCACTACCACAGCTTCACTCAGCACCACCACAGCTTCACTCAGCACCACCACAGCTTCACTCAGCACCACAACAGCATCACTCAGCACCACCACAGCATCACTCAGCACTACCACAGCTTCACTCAGCACTACCACAGCTTCACTCAGCACCACCACAGCTTCACTCAGCACCACCACAGCTTCACTCAGCACCACCACAGCATCACTCAGGGCCTCCACAGCATCACTCAGGGCCTCCACAGCATCACTCAGGGCCTCCACAGCATCACTCGGGCCTCCACAGCATCACTTGGGGCCTCCACAGCATCACCCGGGGCCTCCACAGCATCACCCGGGGCCTCCACAGCATCACCCGGGGCCTCCACAGCATCACCCGAGGCCTCCACAGCATCACCCGGGGCCTCCACAGCATCACCCGGGGCCTCCACAGCATCACCCGGGGCCTCCACAACATCACCCGGGGCCTCCACAACATCACCCGGGGCCTTCACAGCATCACCCGGGGCCTCCACAGCATCACCCGGGGCCTCCACAGCATCACTCACGGCCTCCACAGCATCACTCACGGCCTCCACAGCATCACTCACGGCCTCCACAACATCACTATGTGTAACCACAGCATCACTGAACGCCACAGCATCACTCGTCGCCACCACAACATCACTCCGCGCCCTCACAGCATCAATATGTGCAACCATTCAACAACAACAGGTTCAAATATGTTCTCTCAATGTTACAAGATATGGGGGGCAGTATGATGGAGGATTTTCCGCATCCTCCGGGCCGGCGGAAGCCACCGCCGGCCCGGAGGATGCGGAAAATCCTCTGTGGACCCACCAGGACCCACCACCACATTAGGATGGCTGGTGGGTCATGGTTTAGGTCCGCAGCTTTTCCGCCGCGGCTGGCTTACAACCGCGGCGGAAAAGCACTAAAATGGTGACGGTGTCTCTCAGACACCATCAGCCAGATTAGGATGTGCTTGGGAACATGCTTTTCCGCGGCGGCTTTTCCGCCGTGGAAAAGCATGTGTAACTGCACTGCGGGGGCCCGTTGCGGGCCCCCTAGGTGTAGTGGGGGGTGCACATGGGGGGTACCTATGGTACCCCCCTGCATTTGCGTGCACAATGCAGCAGGCACCGCGCGGTGCCTGCCGCTTTGTGCACGCAAATTCTGTGCATGCATTTTTAACATTGCTGCGGGTGCAGCTTGAAGCTCCACCCGCCGCAATGTTAAAATAGAGGATGTGACCGCCACCCAGGCGGTCACATCCTAATCTGCACAGAGGGAACGCCGCAGCCCATGCGGACGTTCCCTCATGCTCTGGGGTCGCGGACGGACTCAAGTCCGTCCGCGATCCTAATGACCCCCTACAAATTTCACAAAAAGATGTTAATAATTCACTTCTCTTCTTGGATTTTCATCACAATAAAATACACTGAACATAATCTTCACAAAAGTTATTTACAAAAGTTTAAGCTATTGCCATTATAAATTACAATCACTTTTATTTAAGTATTAATTATTTACAGAAATTAAAAGCCATTGTTATTTGTAATATTAATACATCTAAGTCATGTAAATACGAAACATGTTGCATTATAAATGCTATAGGTGTCACATTTGCGAAAGTTATAACTATTGGCATTGTAAATGACAAAGCTATTCCTTTAGCTATTTTCAAAACCAACACATAAATAAAATAATTGTCATTTACAAGACCAATAGCTCAAACTTTCCTAATGTGAGACCTATTGCATTGCAAATGCTTGTTTTAAAAGCTGCATCCGACCAAACCCCTTCTGTGTTTGGCAGACATGAGGCTGAGGGTTGGTGCCGGGGTCTGTCTGCTTGTTCCCAACTCTTCTTGCTGAGGCCCCCGCCTGTAAAAGCTCTGCTACCCCAGTTTGAATGCGCCCAGGTGTGCCCTCTTAGGCTCAGACACTTCTGCACGCACCCAGCTCGGGCTACAATTTTACACAACCCTAAATACACAGCGCTAGGAACCTAACACAGGACCAACACATGTTCACATTATGTCACAACACACGTGATCCCCACACATCTATGTCAGTTCTGGGGAGGGCTCTCACACGCCAACCTATGTCATTTCCGGGGCGTGGCTCCTGTCACTTTTAGGTGATGAGTAAAGGTATCCCTCTTTACTACTCATGTCTCATTTCACTTACAATACGTCATTCTTTTTGTCTGAGTTTGATTCTTGCTGGGAGCCTTTGGAGATGAAAATGATGCCGCTCTTCACTCGCACCCGGCCTCAAAGGCTCCGCAGCTCATTAAGGGAAATAAAGATACATTTAGTGTGTCATGTCACAAGCTACCGAGGTCTGAAAGTGTTTACGTTTTCTGGCTTTCCCAGGCAGTGTAGGAAGTAGCTGTGTGTGCGCTCTGCTGTGGTGTCCCTTATGCAACGTAAAGCCTTTGTGGAAGACAGTCCAGCTGTTGGCATAGTCCCAAAATTCATTCACAATATGCTTGGTGTTAGTAAAAGGGATTGCACCCCAAGAAAACTCTCGGAACAACATTAAGAAAATAGTTCATATTTCCAAATGCAAACCTCACTTGCCAGTTCCTGGGCTGCTTGCGTCACCACACAGATATTAAAGAGAGATTAATGCCAGCCCCTGAGCTCAGAAGGACTCTGTATCACAGCATTTATCTTTCATCATGTCACATAGGGTCCCAGTCTTAAGGTACCTTCCTCTAACCTGTTGGTTGTCATGTGATGGACTCTCCCTCTGATAAAACGATCAAACTGGAGGTCCTATTATTGCATCCCAGGTAATGTATTATTAGGCTGGTTAAATTTTTTCAGCTAAAAAAGAGAACCCCTCCCCCCCCCCCCCCTCCTTTTTGGTTCCAGGATGTTGGGTTCACGCACACTCACGCCAAACATTCTATCTTGAACACAAACCCCCAACATACCTAAACCAGGCCTTTATTGAGAGAGATGGAAGGTTTGTCTAGTGGAAGTTTTGACTCTTGGTAAGGTAGACACAGTGGGTTAATATGCATGCTGAAAAGAATGTGTACCACGCAGATCACAAAATGCATACCATGTAAATTGGTCAGTGAGTTACTGCCTTTGTCTGAGAGATTCTGTTGGTATTTGCAGTTTATAAGTTAAAATCCTAACATTGAACAGTGAGCTATTAACCGTCATCAAAGAGCTGCATGAAAACCTCAAGGTATAGATTTGAACATTATTATTTTTACCCAAGATTTCCTTATCCTAATGTTGGAAAATGGGTTAATTAGGATAGAAATCAATTCTGATTATTAAAGAGAACCCCCTAACCCTGGTGTTATGTTTTAAATTCTGAGTGTGTGCTTCTTTAGTGTTGCAAAGCCATCCTGTGCCCTGGGCACTCCCCAACGTTTTGCTGACTGGTACTGGTGGTACCCGACTCTGACTGACCCTGTCCTCTTCCTGAAAAGGCACAGGGCCAGTACTATTCTGAAAGAGACGCTTAAAGATACTGTGAAAACACCTACATACACTAGGGTGCACTATGGGTTAGGGCACCCCTATGATTGGCATGACCTCTCCTATAAGGCCCTAGTTCATAATAGGGCAGGGAGATTAGAACTACCTTTAAGTCCCTAGAATATATTAGGGCATGGCAGTTTAGAGGCCAGCAGCCCTTTCTGCATTTGCATGTGTGCACTGCTGAACCCTGAGGTCAGTTTAAAAGTCGCCCTGTGTTGTAGGACTGCTTTTAAAATGCAAATTGTGCCCAAACTCGACTTTTGGGTTTGGGGAACTTATAAATTGATCAACTACAATACTGGGGCAAAATTAAGTTAAGTGGAAAAAAAATTCCACTTAACTATGGCTGTATCATATTTGCCACATAATGCATCATCTGCTGCACAATCTAACGATTTGACCCAAAACAATTTTGTAGCTCAAACGGTTCAAAAATTACTAAAAGAAATGTGACTTATGTTGCTGTGAAATCTAGGGCCCTTTGCAAAGGTTGACTGGTCACCTTTCCCTGTGCTGCCTTTGTATGTTACACAGGTACTCATGAGGCAAAAGCTTTGCAGAGACTGTTAGTATGTATAAATATGTTAAAATAATAAAGTAGCTTAAAATGCACTGCATTATGCTGCAGCCTTTTTATTGTTGCATCCTTTAGTCAACACTGCAACATAATTTTGGCCTCCATTGCTGCATAACTCCAATGGCCCGAAAGAAGGCTGCACATGTTAAAAGTGTTTGTGCATGAAGCAGAGACCATGAAGTTTGCAAACTTAGGGGCTGATTACGAAGGCAGGCGGACTCAGTCCATCTGCCATCGAATCGGGGAATGGGACCGCTGGCCTTCAAGGTGGCGGCCCGACGATAGGCATTACAATGCAACCGCCACTATGGCGTTCGCAGTGCCTATCTTTTACATTGCAGCAGGTGCTGCTGGCTGCATCATCTGCCGCAATGTAAAAACTAACATGTCATTCAATCAATCATAGCATTTGTAAAGCGCACTACATACCTGTGAGGGTCTCGAGGCGCTGGGGGTGGGGGACTGATACTGTTCGAAGAGCCAGGTCTTGAGGAGTCTCTTGAAGGTTAGAAGATCTTCGGTTTGTCGTACGCCGATGGGGAGGGTGTTCCATGTCTTGGTGGCGAGGTGGGAGAATGATCTGCCACCGGTGGTCACTCTTCAGGTGCGGGGGACAGTGGCGAGGGCGTGGTCTGCGGAGCGGAGCTGGCGGGCGGGGTTGTAGAAGCCAAGTCATCTGTTGAGGTACGCCGGTCCGGTGTGGTGGACTGCCTTGTGTGCATGGGTGAGGAGCTTGAAGGTTATCCTCTTGTTGATGGGGAGCGAGTGCAGGTCTTTCAGGTGGGGTGTGATATGGCTGCGGCGGGGTGTGTTGAGGATCAGTCGTGCGGAGGCATTCTGGATGTGTTGCAGTCGTGACAGGAGTTTGGCCGGGGCTCCTGCGTAGAGTGCGTTGCCATAGCCCAGTCTACTGCTGACTAGGGCTTGGGTGACCATCCTTCTAGTTTCGGTGGGGATCCACTTGCGAAGCATGCGGAGGGTGTTAAAGCAGGTGGAGGAGATGGCGTTGACCTGCTTTGTCATGGAGAGTGTGGGGTCGAGGATAATCTCTAGGTTTTGTGCGTGGTTGGTGGGTGCTCCTAGTGCCGTTGGCCACCAGGAGTCGTCCCAGGCAGATGGGGTTGAGCCGAAGATGAGGATCTCTGTCTTGTCCGAGTTCAGCTTCAGTCGGCTGTCCCTCATCCAGTCGGTGACAGCCTTCATTCCTTCGTGGAGGTTGGTTTTGGCAGTGTGGGGGTCCTTGGTGAGCGAGAGGATCAGCTGGGTGTCGTCGGCGTAGGAGATGATGTTTAGGTCGTGCTGTCAGGCGACGTGGGCGAGTGGTGCCATGTAGGCGTTGAACAGCGGTGGGCTGAGGGATGAGCCTTGGGGTACGCCGCAGCTTAGCTCTGTGGTTTTGGAGCGAAAGGGGGGAGGCGGACGCTCTGTCAGGTCCCATGTCTGGGGGCTGAGGGGAAAGGGGCCCGCTATGGGCCTCCAATGTCCCTTTCCGCCAACGTTTCCATGGCGGGTGAACTGCCATGGATAGGCTGGCGGGTAAGGGGTATCTTAAGCCTTACTGTGGTGCCTGGTAGGCACCACCAGCATTGTAGGAACCAAGAGCCCCTCCGCCGCACTGGAGGGCTCAAGTAGCCAGTAGGGTGTGTGGCGATTGGTCTTTCCGACCGCCAGGAAAGCACCCGCCATTGTGATATGGTTGGCGTTGATGCAGTCACCGATGGCAGTGGGACAGCCATTGATGGGGTGATGTGGCAGTTCCACCTTCATTATAATCACCCCCTAAGTTTGGTGTGCATGCAAATCCTACATTGCCAACCCCTGGTAAGTTGCACCACTACTGCTGAAAAAGGCCAATGGAGGTACCAATGGGTCCGGTGGACTGGCCTTAAGGATCTTGTAACTTCAGTGACAGTCACTGTCGATCTAGGGTGTGCTTCTTTGTAAGCCTGCTCGCAAGACTGGAGGTGAACTGCAGTATGGATTGTGGTGGACAGGCCTTCCAGGTTAACTCACACTTGCCACCGTTGGGGTCCACCTGCGGGTGCTAAGACACCAGGGCTTCTAAGGTCTATCGGGCCTTCTAAGGTGTAGCATCGGAATGAGCTCTGTCAGGAGTACGGTCTGGTGGACTGGTCATGAAGGCTGAAAATGGTGCTCCAGTTCCAAATTCAGCAGCTCTGGCCAGAGTGCCACATCCTCTCCCACACTGAACACCATAGTGCCCCACTGAGAGAAACTTGCACTGCCTTCAGCTACAACTCAATTATGCTGCAACTAAATTCAAATTATGCACTAGACAACAGTAAAATGCTGCCTGAAAAAAAAATTGAATAACACCCTGAAAAAATCAAACACTCATAAGGAATGCAAGAATAAGCAAATCATGTGAAATGTATTCAGGAACAACATGGTTACCGTAACAGTTTTAAACTCATTATTCAGAAATCAGTAAGTGATTTTGCCTGAAAAATTCAGGACATGGCTACAGGACCATGAAGGGACCCGTTTCAATGTCCATCACTTATATCCTTTCAAAATGTAAGCAGTTTGGTTAAAAAAAAAATCACATCCCTGAACACAGAGCTGCAGTACACATTTTATAAGCTAAAATAATTCAAACAGTTGAAAACGATCATATTAAACATTTTCACTCCACTCATCAACCAGGTATTGCAGTCCCTTTAGAAATTGTGCACTTCCCGTGGGAAAACAATGTTGTTCAAAGAAAGAAGAAAAAAAAGAAAGTAGCCCTTTCACTGGCAAACTCTGTAAAGTGGTTCTAATGTGTGTGGGTGTAAATAACAATCTGGCCTGTCCAGAGGCGTAGCTAGAGCTTGTGGCGCCCGGGGCTATCCTTCAGCTTGCCGCCCCCCTGGGGTGGTGCTGGGGAAAAAGGACGGCGAGCACCTGAAAGAGGTCCGAGAGACACGTAGTATCACTGCTAATAGTTACCTCAGTCATGCAAATTACATGCACATACATGACACGGTCCAGGGCGAGTCAGCCCCCGTCCCCAAAATAGTGAGGCTGGGGCGGACTGCCCCACCTAGCTACACCGCTGAAGGAGAAGCAGAAAAAAACCCAAAACTTACATCAGTTCTACCTACCTTGTTTGTGACATCCCACTCATAACATCACAGCTTGTTATGAGCCGCTAACAGTAACCCTAGAGCTACCCCTAAGTTGATGCCCAAAACCACCTCTCCACTTCCCACATTTCAAACCCTTGCATCCCAATACATTTACATGACACCCATTCATAAACGAATTGTTGCCCAACAGGTAAGTCACCCCGGAACTTTACCTTCTAAATCAGCTTCCATAAACACCTCACGATTGAAATACAAGCCCCCACGTACTGCATGCTTTCCTAAACCTGTGCTTTTACAACCTGTGCTCTGTGTTCACCCTCCTCCTTTTCGTAACAACCTGCGTTAACCCTATATCTCCCTCTTCCATGCTGCATTAGGCAGTAACCTTTCCTTTCAAGTACTTCATAATCATTAGTGATTTATTTAACGTTCTGACGTCTTTTCACAATAGTAACCTCCCCTTCATCTTACCTTGGTAACCTTGTAACAATCGAAGTGACCCCACTCTTCTAAATCCGTCCTTCGTGATATTTGACAAAATCTAAATCTACTACATGTCCCAAAATACACTGCTTGTGCCCAGGTAAAATGTGTCAGTGCTTTGTCTATCAAGCTGCATAATTTACACTTCCTCCCCCACTGCGCATGAAACCTAACTGCCCGTCCAACCTAAGATGACATACAACATAGCTGCCCAAGGTTTCAGATTGCAAAGTGTGACATTTTCATAATTTCAGTGCAATTTTGAGTGACATTTCAATTTTCTAGGAGTGACACTTTCTACAACGCAAAATCAAGCAATGAAGACCAGGAAAACATAAATATCAAGAATTGCACCCATTTGTGCAACAATGCACTGTAAGAAGAGGTTACAAGTGCTGGAAAGCACAAGAAACTGAAGCATTGAGTGCCCTTCTAAGCTGATTGTTAAACAAAACGAGGACTCACTGGGATCTGCACTACTGTGTGTGTACCGCGCCACTGCAAACAAAAGAATGTTTCTGTAGATTTCGACAAAGTCCGTTATTATAGTAGGGTCAGATTATCTGTTGAGAAGCCGGCGCAGTGTGCCTGTCACTTTCTTAACTCAAGCATAGAAAATAACATGACTGCTATAGTGGGGGCGGGAGAGAAGGAGGCGGATGAGGACTGTTTTAAAGATTTGATGTCCTCACTTGAAAGCATCCATCATGGTACGCTGGGGCACTCAATGTAGACTCCACTACCAAAATTTTGAGCAGGTGTAGTGTAACGCTTTAATTTCTTCCGCTCTGACAAACATAAAATAAAAGCATTACCTTTCTTGATACTCGCTGCTATAAATCTAATAAAACCAAAGGGACATCACTTTTATTAAGAGCAACGATTGCAATGTCAGAGGTTATAAATTATGTTTAATTTTACACTTTTTTATTTCTTGAAGCAGGGGACGAGCGGAGCTGGTCCAGCGACAATAGGCGCCTTCCCCCGGGCTGGTACACACTGTTACAGCTACAGGCATAAGCCCGGTCCCGAGTCTGTTAACCCCTAGGCCACGGGACCACAATTATACCACTATGCACAGGTCAAAAGTAGCAAGCAGCCGGGTCAGGACGGCGAGTCAGCAGCCACTAACGCAGGTTGGCCCGGGTCACGGTGAGCTTCAGAGGCCGAGGCACGCCTGCGGTGGTCCGAGCACAGCGCAAGCACAATTTCCTATGAGAGATAAAATGGGAAAACACTATTTTTACCCCTCCCCCCCTCAGTTTTTCCACTGCATTGCCAAAAAGGACTTTTGCGTGTGGTGCAGGCACATGAAGTTACACAGATGTTTCTCGATTGCAAACCAAAGAAAAGTGGTTTTCCAGATGCCTGTTGAGTTTGCCACATAGTACACCTCATTTCATCTGCCATGAATAACTGTGTATTGGGTATCTAGAAGACAAGATAAAGTTGGCCTGAGTATTATTATAAGTCTCATGGGGTCCAATCCCATGGCCTGTCTGAACATGGAAGTCATTTCAGACTGCCTAAAGGTAGATTCTATACACAGGATACCCTGGTCAGAATCGGACTAGCCAGTAAGGCAATCAGACAGTGCCAAGCCCAAAAGACTTTCAGACAGTGCCTGGTGAGCTACTGATAGGTCAGTGTGTGGGCCGGTTTCTTAGCTGCATATATGGGCCTAATATTTACTGTCCGACTTCTTTACAGAGGTATGGCGACAGATAGCAAACCTTGGTCCTGGGGCGGGGACTTCAACAGCTTGCTTCATTCTAAGATAGATAGATAGGGCGCTGTTGTAAATAAGAAGAAGACTCCAAATCCGGAAAGATGGCAAGTAAGTGGTTTATTACAGCAGACAGAAAAGTAACAGGACCGTTTCCTCATCTGGCCAGGGAGTAACTGACACAGAATGGAATGACAGATGGTGACACAGAGAGAACCATGTAAGCAGTCTAGAAGGTTGGAGCCAGGGCAGGCAGGGAGAGGACAGAAAGGGATAAGCTATGTACAACACATCTCCCCCCTTTGGATACAAAAAGAAAACAAGAGAAAGAAAGAGCAAAATAACAGTAACAACTATTATTGAACATAGTCACTCAAGTAAGCCGGAGGATGGCGAGAACGTGGACACCTTGAGCAGACATTGGAAGAAGGAACACCAGAGGTAGTAGCAGAGTCAGAACTCCCAAGCACATCATCACACACAGATGAAGGAGCATCGCCACCACCCACCTCCCCCCGTACAGCAGGTGAACCACGCAAATCAGAATCTCGTTGAGCAGACAACATATAGCCACTGCAGCCCGTCTCAGAAGAATTAAGGTTGCAATTTGGGGCATTTGAGACTTCTTTCTGATATAAGGCAACCCTTCTGTAGTTCCATTTGGCACCATTCTCAAGCAGAACAAATTGGGGAAAAGCCTTCCTAACACGAAAAGGACCACTGAACTTTGAGAGGCCCTTAGAGCAGCGACCCGGCTTGACTTTAACCAAATCACCAGTGGATATGGGAAGAGAGGGAGCATTTGAAGGAGAAGAATGCTTACTATCTTCCCTCAACCAGGAAGGGGTTAGCCTGGAAACAGGGGAACGGCCACGCATCAGTTCAAAAGGAGACTTTTCAGCTTGCCCATGGGGCGTTGAGCGGTATGCCCAAACCAGCTCTTGTACACGCTCATCAGAAAAACACCCGCTAGCAACTGACATTTGTATCACACCCTTTACCAATCGATTGACCCTTTCACACAGACCATTGCTTTCAGGATTATAAAGGCAGGTGCGGTGATGAGATATTCCACATTCACGCATGAAACTGGCCATTTTGGTAGAGGTGAGCTGGGTGCCGTTATCCGTAATTAGAACTGAAGGATAACCCTCATTCATAAAAACAGACTTGAGAAAAAGAATTGTGGAGTCAGTTGTAATCTCCCTCATGAAACGTACAGTCAACCACTTGGAAAAACAATCAACAACAACCACCGCAAAACGTGGATTTAGGGGTAATTCGCACATAGGGCCAATGAAATCTAAGCATATCGTATGCCAAGGCAAGCTTTTAAAGGAAATGTTGCCAACAGATTGGGAACCAATAACCTTGAGGCGCTTCTCTCCTTCCATGCATAAGGAACATTTGACTACACAGTCTACAGCATCACTGTCGATTGAGGGCCACCAAAAATTTTCTTTTACGCGCCGCTGAGTAAGAGTTTGGCCCAAATGACCCTCATGAGCTAAACTGAGAATCTTTCCCCTCAAAGAGCTTGGAGGAATATAGCGATCACCTCTCATCAATACGTTTTTCCCAAACACAGACAACTCATTAACAACTTTAAGAAAGGGTCTGACAGCTGGTTCCAAGGTACTTTCTCTTCTTGCCCCCTTGAGAACGAGATTAACTACAGCTTTTAAAACATGATCTTCATCCATGCCCTTGGACCATTCCTCGGCTGAAAAGGAACTCTCACACAAAAACAAGACATCGTGTAAGGAGGCAACAGCTTTGTCGTCACACTGCTCACTCAAGGAATCCCGGGGATTAGGGGAAGAAACCGGGAGGCGCGATAAACAGTCAGCTTGGACATTCCTCCAACCATGAACAAATTCAACTTCGAACTGGTAATCCTGAAGGCGAGAGGCTAACCTGGCCAGTCTGGGCGAGCCTTTACCTGTACCACCGGGTGCTAAAACATTTACTAGGGGTTTGTGATCCGTGCGAAGAACAAACCGAGAACCCCACAGATATGTTCTAAAATAGTTAACCCCCCAAGCAGCCGCAAGGGCTTCTCGCTCCATAACAGAATAATTGACCTCAGAGGTAGACAGAGGCCTAGAGGCAAAAGCGATAGTTTTTTCACCACACTCATGTTTCTGAAGAAGAACAGCCCCAAGGCCAACACCACTTGCGTCAACCATCAGAACAGAAGAACGTCTAATGTCGAAAGGAGTGAGAACACCTGAGGACTTAAGTTCAGATTTGATGCAGTTAAAACAAGACTCTTGTTCACTCGTCCAAGAGAACTTGACTCCTTTCTTTAATAAAGATCTTAAGGGAGCAGTCTTCGAGGAAAAATCTTTAACAAACTTAGAATAGAACTCAATTAGTCCCATGAAGGACCTGAGTTGTTCTTTATCCACAGGGGAGGGTGCCAGCTCAATTGCTTCTAAGAGATTTTTCTTAGGCCTTACACCGTCAGCAGAGAGGCAGAAACCTAGATATTCGACCTCTTCAACCAAAAATGCACATTTTTCTCGACGCAACGTGAGACCAGCATCTACAATTCTACCTAAAGCACTGCGTAAGACACGATTGTGCTCTTCCAAGGTATCGCCAAAAATGAGAATGTCATCTTGGAAAAAGATAATTTTATCTAACCCCTTGAATACCTCAGACACCATGCGCTGGAAGACGCTGGCAGCGGAGATTAGACCAAATGGTAATCGGGTAAATTGAAAAGTTCCCTCACCCGTGATAAAAGCTGTAAGATGTTTTGAGCTATCATCCAGACGAATCTGGTGATAGGCGTGCTTAAGGTCTAGCTTGCTGAAAAACCTAGCTCCCTTAAGGGTGGAAACCAATTCGCCTATATTAGGTAAAGGGAATACGTCGGCCACCACGCATTTATTCAAAGAGCGTAGGTCTACACAGAAACGAATCTTGTTGTCAGGTTTCTGCGAGATAACTACGGGAGAAACCCACGGGGAAGCTTCAATCGGTTCGATGATACCTCCCTGTAGCATCTCATCTAGAACAGCCTTAACCTCATCACGCAAGGCAAAAGGGACACGCCTCGCTTTGTGCTGTACAGGAATACTGCCCTCCTTTAACAGTATTCTGTGTGTGTACCCTTGTAGCTCACCTAGTTCCTCGCGAAAAACCTGACTATGATTGGCAAGAATGTCATCAATGTAACAATCATCCACAACCAGAACGGGTTCATCAGCTCTGGGATTAACAATTATGTGTAGGTCGTACTGATGAGAACGTCCCAGTATTGCGGGACCATCCACAGACACATAAATCTTGCCCCAGGTTGACCTGTTTTTGAAAACAATCATCGCTTTAAAGTAACCAAGAAGGTTGATTTTCTCACCCTGGTATCTGGATGGAAAGATATCACACACATCCAAGCATTTGTTTCCCCATACCTCCTTCAGCATAGACGAGGGAATGATAGTCTACTTGGACCCAGTGTCAACCATCAAATCGACATTTTTCTCATCAATCAAAAACTTTGCTTTAATTATACGCTCTCTCTTCTCATCACATGCACACACCGAATCATACAAAACCAGTATTTTGTTGACATCACGCTTTAGATCATTGTAGTCACACACTACAGTAACCCTCTGATTGGTTCTGTTCTTACATACCTTTGCGAAATGGCCTATTTTACCACATTTTAAACACTCTTTGTTATTAGCAAAACAAAATTTTGCATCGGAAGAATGAGAATAACTCCCACATCTAGAGCACATTTTGGATACAAACTTGTTACCAGGCTGTGACTGTGGCCTACTGAACGACTGTTGAAACATATTTTTCTTTTGTAATACATAACCTTTCTTCCTAACAATCGCAACAGCAGCCGCTTCATCATCACTAATATCGCTATTAACCATTTTATGAGATATCTCAGCAACTTTGGTATCAGAACCACCTTTTGATAACTCCTTAATGCATTTCTCACTCTCCTCAACTACTTTAGCAAGTTCGATTGCTACTTTGAGAGTGGGGTTCTTCGCGGCCCACAAGCGTTCCTGGATTTTTCTATTATTAGCTTGTACAACCAATTGGTCCCTAATATGTTCGTCAGCCATTTGGCCAAAGTTGCATTTGACAGACAATTCACGAAGGCGAGCGACAAAGTCATCTATACTTTCACCCTCAAGTTGTTTGTTTTTATAAAACCTATAACGTTGAAGAATTAGGTTTTCCTCTCTTCCGAATCTGTTCTCCAGTCTGGCAATGGCTTCTTTAAATTCGTCCAAAGGTTGTGATGTGGCAGAAAGAACTTGGGGTAAGTATTTAAAAAGTCTTTGCCCTTCTTTTCCTAATGTGGTCATCAAAATTGCTTTCTTTCTTTTGGCAGAGAAACCCTCCCCATCCAAGGCTTCAATATAGTCATTAAACATAATGATCCAGTCCTCCCAAGGGGTGGAAGGATTACCAGGTTCACTCAGGAATTGAGGAGGAAGGGCAATATTTATAGATTGTGCCATGATAGTCCTGCACTTAAAAAAAATATGATTACTGACCACGGAGCACTGAGGGTTCAGTGTAACAAGTAAATGTAATTGCAAGAAGTCACAACTTTTAAAATGGATTTGGTGCCAGACTAAGAGTTAGGATTTAACTTGTCTGTGAAGAAATGGTTAAAAGAAAGAATGTCTCAGAGTAAGTACAGTTCATGCGTAAAAATTTGCTTCCTTGGACTGAAGACTTTGAGGTCTGTCCACCAAATTGGCTCAGCGCTAAACTTTTCAGCGTTAAAAGTAATACATAAGTGACAGTAAATAACGCGCTTACTTGTGTTGTTTATTTCGTTGTGTGCTGACGACTTTGATATTTCCTCGTGGGATCACTCCGGTGAAGAACTCTTCGTGTCAGAGCGCTGGAGGTAAATATAGGTTAACGCGAACAAAGATGGCCGCCTGCGTATGTCGTCACGGAGGTCACGTTAATGACCTTGCGTAGACAACGCGTAGCGTCCAGAAGTTCCGCGTTCCTGCAAGTGCGCGATGCGCTCAGGCACAGTCCAGACACGAGACACTGCTCGCGGTCACAGATCTTCGCGAGGCAGTTGTTATGGCAACACAAGAAACAACACACGCGCCGTTGGGCTCCGTTGCTACGCACCTTTGGTTTGGTTGCCAAGTGACGCTGCCGATAGCAACCAAGGGGGAAAAGGTCACAAACGCTGAAACGGGACTTTAAATCCCGAAAATCTCGACATCCAACAGCTGCAGAGGAAGAAGTCGTCGAGAATACAGAGCGCTGCCACTCGTGGGTTCGTTGAGGAACGGATCACTGTTTTGCTCGTCTTTTCTTAAGCTGTAAACGAAATTTGGCCAGATGCTCCCGTCCAGAAGTCGCCAAAATGTTGTAAATAAGAAGAAGACTCCAAATCCGGAAAGATGGCAAGTAAGTGGTTTATTACAGCAGACAGAAAAGTAACAGGACCGTTTCCTCATCTGGCCAGGGAGTAACTGACACAGAATGGAATGACAGATGGTGACACAGAGAGAACCATGTAAGCAGTCTAGAAGGTTGGAGCCAGGGCAGGCAGGGAGAGGACAGAAAGGGATAAGCTATGTACAACAGGCGCCTCTCGCCACAGCCACCCCAGTGCGGCAGCACAGCTTCACATCCTAATGCAAGATTTTAACTAAGTTGATGTCGGGAGGCACCTAAACCGGGACCGTACTGAGGAGACATGTGTCACATTGACGCACGGAGCCTGATCGCATATAGACTACTAGCTGACCACTTGACTTGCGGCGTCCTCACTTGGACAGTCAAGCAGGGCAACCCCCCTACACATTGTCAGATCATGCCCTTGTGCTTTTTGAGATCGCTTTTCCATTGGAGTTTGTCCCCGGTGCATTTTGGGACCAGGTGTTTTGTGCTGCGATTCGCACTAGTATAGATCATTTCACAACAAATGAAGGCTCGGTAAGCTCCCCTCAGGCGCTCGGTGAGGCCTCATCGCCCCCCCCCCCCCAAGCTACGCCGGTGGAGCAGCAAGGTACTTCACTCACCTCAGCTGAGCCGGACGGTGGACCTTTTGTATTAATAATCGCCGGACCGACCCTGCATGCATCTCTGCCATGACTGTGCGGCCCCTCCAGTTAAAGCCGGTATTTGCACGCATGATTGAGGAGGCACCAAAATAATTATTGCAGCATGGCGGGCATTAGCAGTGTAATCAAACGTAACTACCGTTTGCCCTGCCTTCGCGCCCAGAGACAGTAAAAGGATACACTGTTAGGTGCATTCACGTGACCTCTCCATGTCACGTGAATGCCAACCCACTGGCTGCGCAGCGCTTACACTTTCAAACGGCGGCCGCGCGGTACTGGCCCGTTGAGGCAGCGTTTATAATTTATTTGGGTACACAGACTGATGGTAGTATTAGTCAGTGTACCCAAATAAATTATAAAGGCTGCCTCAACGGACCAGTACCGTGCGGCTGCCGCCGCCCTCAAAATAGTGCCGCCTGGGGCGGACCGCCCCCCTCGCCCCCCCCCCTAGCTACGTGGGTGGGCCTGTCTGCTGACCACTCTGTATTGCTTAATTTAGATATTTCCTTTTTTTTTGTCTCCGTCCCGAGGTTTTTCTTTGGAATTCTAAAACGGTCAGGAAATGAGGAAATATCCAGTCAAAGTGTCAGCCTATTTTGGATCCATTTCCCAGAGAAACAAATGAAGAAAAGGAGATGCAAGAGAGAGTAATAACAGCTCTTGAAATCAGAACTTAAGGAGGAGCGGAACAGAGACAGAAATGGGTATGAAGGAAAAGAGAGAGTTTTTTTCCATTCTCTGCTCTTCCCAGGACTCCGAGCCTTCCTGCCTTCATAGCATAGGGCAGAGGGCGGGTGGCCTCTTTGACTCCAGGCAGGTCAAGTGCAGGGCCATTAGGTAGCTCTTTCGCATGCTAATGGCCCTGCTGAATAACAGAAGGGAGAGGGGAAATTCTTTTGTCCCCTTGTCCCCCAAACCCTTGTCCCCCGTGTCCCCCCCACTCCAAAATCTGGGGGGGACATATACCCCGCGTCCCCCACACTTCCTACGCCCATGCCTGGGTCAAGCACCCCCGCCGTGGCAGCCCTGCTACCCCCTCCTTGGCAGAGTGGGTGGGTGCCACCTTCCAACCTCTGCACAGAGCAGGCCTGAGAGAGCCTGCACCAGAGGCAGAGGTGGGTAAACCAGGAATGGGTTGAAACAGCTCTGCATGATGTGACATTAATATAAGCCATATCCTTAGGCTAATACTTACAACTTGTGTTTATTACTAGACAAATGAATCCATAGTTTGCACGTTGAACAAAGGGAAGATTAAGATAAAGCTGCAGGAATGCAAGCCTCTGCCTTCAGTCCCCCATGCAGATGTTTGAGGTGGGAGTAGGACTCAATTAGTTATTTATTGTACCCAGATCGGAACTTGTGACCCACCAGGTGCGCGAGGATCACTGCAACACAAGCATTAACCCGCTGAGGTATCTTTCTCATAATACAAATCAAAACCCTAAGTCGCGTGCTTTGCTCTGAAAGGCACATTAGCTTGAAAGGGCATTTTTTGAGGATTCAAAAGAGTGGCCATAAATTACAAATATAACTCTGGGTACTCCAATTGGCTTAAACACCCATTTTTTAAAAAACATTTTTTACAGCATTTCAAAATGACAACGCAGCACGAAGCGCTCCTATAAAAAACAAACACTAATCACGGACAGCGAGGCAACTTCAAATTTAAATTCATTGCACAGAATAGTTACTATTCCTAGAAGGCCGCGCGGCTCCCTGAACACAGCGGGAGGCCAGGCGGGGGGATAGGGAGTCAGAGCCTGAGGGAATCCGTGATATAGGGGACTTTGAATACCACAGGTCTAAATAGAAAGGCTCAACTTGAAAAGGTGGTGAAGGTGGAGAATTGTGCCCCAGGCTCAGGTGGGACCAAAACACTGCACTTAAAGTCACTGGCACCCAAAGTCACTGGCACCCCAAAACACGGGCACCAGGATCTGCGGTGGGATTTTATGCCTCAAATGTGGGAGAAGAAGTGTGTCGTGATTTCTGACCCACAGACCACCACATGGCACACAGCCCTGTTACTGTACATAGAGTCATTGGAGAATGGAGTCTCTCTGCGGCTGCCCGAGGCCACCCGGTGGCCATCAGGAGGACGGGCCCGTAGTCACAGAGGGTCTCCCCTGCCCCCTACCTTCGGTCATCCACTCCTCCCCGGGCAGGTGGAGTCCCGGCAGGAGGGTGGGCGGGCCGGTGACGCACGTCCGGGGCGGCAGGCAGGGCGAGGGGTATTTAACTTCCCCTCGCCATTTTAGATGCCTCTTTGCCGCTCCGGACGCCGCACGTCTTGCTCCAGGGACACTCTTTTCCTCTCATAGGATTGGCGGTAAGGTGGTCCTTGGGGCCATTCTCTTCCCCCTCCGCCTACTCCATCCTTCTCGGGAGGTCGAGCCGGGCTAGGCGGCCTGCATAGCAGCGGGCCGCTGAGGAGGCTGGGGCAGCACCGTAAATCGGGGTCGGCGAACCCACTTGGGGGAGTGTTCGCTGGCGGGTGCTGTGGGCGATCTCAGGACACGCAGTCCCTGGGGTTGCCTGTCGGGGTTTTGCCGCAAGGAACTGCCGATAAGAGGTGCTCCTATCCCTCGCATTGGTAGCACATTGGAGGGAAGCTGGTAGACACCAGCGTTTTTGCGGCTGACCCATGGTCCAATCTTCAGCCTGCCCTGCGTTTTTGATGGCGTCTGTTCTCCGGCAAGTGGTACGGGACGTCTCTCATTGGCACGATGGCCCTAGCGGGGGCTGGGGTTGGCCATGCGTGGCGCGGCGACTTGATATGGCACCGGGCGGTGACTAGAGCAACCAGATGCTGGCAACTCTGCTTTAAAATGGGCATGGGTGCCACGCGTTGAGGGCCGCAAGGGCGAGAGACAGCGACCCCCTGCGGGTTCTGTCGCTCAAACGATTATTGATGGACAGGTGCGCACAGTTTTCAGTCTGGGCCACGGTAGGCCACCCAGCCCAGAGCGTTCGATCATCCTGAATATGCGCGGTGCAATGGGGCGTCATCATGCCGATAGCCAGGCGCCGCGCTCCATCTCACCTAATATGGCGTAAGACCTCGCTGTTGCTGCGCCTGCGCTAGCTTATCCCTGGGGCGTGCCTCCCAAACCTCGATGGTGGATTGGCCATAGAAGCAGAGGACAGACCTCAGCCTATCCGGAGGCGTGGTCGGGCCACCCCGGTGGACAGTAGGCACAATAATGTCTGTATGCAGGGGGTCTCTTCTGAGACCCCGGCGCCCGCCGCTGCCTGTTACTCCAGAACGCCGTTGTCCCCAGGCCCCCTGGTATTGCGCCTCTGTGGGAAGGGGGCCGGTTCTGGCGGCCTCCCGCATTTCCTTGTGGGGGCCGGCCAGCGTCTGGCGGCTAACATAGCAGTCTTACCACACTGTGCGGGGGGCATTGAGGAGTGTCAGCCTCCCTGGCGTGGGGCACGGAGTGCTGGAAGGAGTCGACCGCGCCACTCTGCGGCCACTGCCCCGCTCTTGTCCCAGGGGCACGCGGTGCTTTCGGAATTCCATACAGGTGCGAGGTTTTTTCACATGCCCATCGGACAGCGGATGCTGGGGTGGGAAGTTCAGCCTTCGTGACCCCAGGGCCCTGTAGGTCTGGGTTACCTTGGCGGAAATAGCACCAAGCCAGGCGCCGCCTTGTGGCGGAACGGCCAGGTCCTGAACGCTGGAGTCATAGGTACAGGGACATGCGGTGCCAGACAGAGCGCTCCATGGCCCAGGGATTCGCGGTTTCGAGTGCAGGGGCGAGGCGGGCCAAGCCGATTGCGGGCACATCCTAGTGGGACCAGGGTCATACTCCCTGCCGGGCAGATTCGTTTGGTTTGCCGTCCTGCTGCCCGATGGAGTCGCGCCATGGAGATCGGGACCCCTCAACTCCTCTTTCCAGCAGGTAGCACGTAGCCCCCCTCTGTGCAGCACCATGCACTTGAGCGAGTGTTGGCCGAGGCCTACTATGCTAGCCAGGGAGCAAGATTGCATCCAAGTGGTGGCACTGCTGTATGCACTGTGGGCAGGGCAGCCAGGCCAGCTGGGTCCTCCCCTGCGCACAAGGGTCGTTTCGTCCGGATTCTGGAGCAGCAGGGGGGGGATTTCCCACCCATTCTCATGGCAATTGCTTTTAGGGGACACGCGCCACGCCGCGCTCTGGGGCAAGCTCCCGCTACCGAAAACGTAATTTTCTGACCTGTGGAATATAATCCAGCGCTCAGTTAAAGCGCTCTTTGCCCTTGGTCCAAGTTTGTGGCTACAAAGCCAGCGGGCCATGATTTGTGCCAAACTAAAACGTACAAACCAATATCTATCGGTGTATTCACTACATAGATGCCGTCTGAACCCCCTAATGTTCCGATTACTTCACACACAAGATCATTCCAGGATAGAAGTTAGCGTCTGGAACGTTCACTCACAAGCTAGGATACTTTCACCAGAGCGGTGCTTTACAGTGACATGTGGACGAACACTGCTTCACGGGGCCCTTCTTAGTTCTCTTGGGCTTAAATCGTTAATGATGTTTTAGCAAACATTCATGGTGCCTTTGCTGCCGAAAGTATCTCATACACCGCTCTGTTTCGTAGTGTTCCAGTGTGTGCGGAGGAAGCAGCGGGGGCCGTATGGTCGGCGGGGTACCGCGTGCCCCACCATTTGCCTCACAGGGAGCACCAGCGGTGGTCGTGTAGGCCCCCGCGACACATCACACCAACCAGTGTGCACTCATGGTAATACCTCCCTGGGAGGGCATACCCGGCGGGTCACTGCGAGTATTAGGCCGGTACGGCACTGAGCGATGGATCGCACTGTCCACCTCAGTGGCGAGTCAATATACCGAGTTAAGGTACTGAGATGACCTAACTCCTGTTTTCCTCCTGGAATAAATGTAATACGCAGAGTCTGTAATAGGGTATCGTCAACTGCATGCTAACTCGGTTAGGGTTTTTGTGGCCGCCACCAATAATAGGTAGTGTCTACCCGGTGTCTTAGAGGCAATCCTTATACAAGAAGGTGGGGGATTATTGCCACACGGCCTCAATATCTGTGTTTTGGAGGCGTCCGGGACGGTGCACATAGAGTGACTGCTACAGGCTACAGTGGCACCCCGGTAGTGAAATAGCCTCTCTCTTCACAACGAGTAAACGCTGAAGAGCAAAGACAAGGTTGCTGGGATGTTTCCCAGCTTCTGCACGACACGTGTACGCAGTTTCTGGTGTGCGATTATTCTGGCCGGGTATTAGAAAGGTCGGCATCTAGCTCGGATCGGAGATCGATAGTTGCCTGTCGAGGGCACAAAAGGTGGTGCCCCCGAGCCCCAGCATCCACTCACTGGAAATCCACACTGCATGGGGGGTGGGTGCACCACCGCTCTGACAGGCTCGCTCTCAGGCAGGGCACCAGCGGGTAGGCGTATTCCGGTAAATTTTCGATTGGGGTTGGGTGAGTCGGGTGCTTCCAATCCTGGGGCAATGATGTCTCTAACCACCACTGGCAGCCCCCCCCCCCCCCCCCGGTGGACTTGTGCATAGGTACAGCGAGTTAGGGGCATCTCCCATTTTTCCAAGATGTGTAGATTCAAACATTTTCCATTGCAGGTTGTTTTCAGGTGGTGAGCTCTTACCCCGGTTCAGGGCAATGCAGTGCAGTGACGAGGGAAGGGTATTTTGAACTAACTAAGTCAGGATGTTTATTCAGTTTGAAGTATCATCCTTTGTGGGTTTTGCGCCAACCGTGGGCTCAGCTCCACTGTTCCTTCGAAGATATAAGCGGGTGAGATAGCGCAGCTGGGCATTGGCCCGGCTGTAGACGAGTGAGAACAAACTATAGACCACAGTAGTGCACAGTGACGACAGTCAGGCATCTTAGCACTGAGGTATCTCCTGTGTCTGTGCCGTACAGCACTACTGGATCTTGAAATGGTCCTATCTATCCCTCACTACCAGCAGAGTAATAATTTGAGGTTCCACTATGCACGAAGAACAGTCTCCAGTACATGCATGAAAGATAGTTATGAATGTAGGCGCACTCATTCTGCCTAGTCAGATTAAAAAGGACATAACCCATACGTTTCTTCGCACATTGACCTATACGGCAAAGGGGGGAATGTAAGGGTCTGAGTGCTGCAGTGTTCGGCGTGTTCGGACCTCAGCACTGGCAGTCATATTAACACTTGCAGAGGTATCCGAGAAGTCTTAAGTGGCATATTAAAAGGGTATATCCATCTTACATTTACTCGAAGATGAGCATGTTCTCCATGTCTGTCTGACTTTGCTAAGATGGGAGGTGACCAGCAGTGTCAAAAATTCTTTCCTGCCATAGATCAATCATCTTCCGCGGCCTTAAGCGAAAGCTTCTCAAGATTATTAAAGGCGATCCACTGAGCCGCCATTCTACCTTGGGCCCTAACAACCTGTCTCTAACTCAAGATCGGCATGGCGGCAGGAGCAATGGGTATATTAAAACTAAGTGGCCGCCTGAAGGGTTCCAGGCAGTGGGCTGCAGAAGTGTCAGGTTTAGGAGTTGTGATGCAGGACCTGCAGCATGGCAGGATCTACAAGGGGTACGAAATGGACAGATGTCTGCCTGGCAGGGTCCCCATGCAAGCACTAGCGTGTGTTTCCTGGGTTGTCTTGGGGATCAGCAGGGGCTCAGCATTGCATGCTCCCAATGTCAATTATATGGTAGCATTGAGCGGACTACAATAACTGGGTTGTTCAGTGCCAATATACCATGGTAGGAACTCCTCCCAATCAGCCGGGATGGAAATTTTATGGAAGGTTGTGGCATGCTGTAGGTCCACTCGGCAGTGTAGAACTCAATCGTTTTCACATCTTCCATATGCTGTTTGGGCGGGCAAGCAGTAAGTTACAGCCAGACGAAACAGCAGCGCACCCTATGCCGGATGCACAGTAGTCATATTTACTGGATGGGGTTTTATATTGGACAGGTTTTTCACTTTAAGGGGTTATGTAGCGCTGGCTAGACCTTGACGCAGAAGAGTGCTTTACATGTGTAGCAGACCATTATGGTCACATCATTACAAAGGATACAGGGTCAGAACACAGCTACATGCCTTCTATTAGCCAGGGCAAGCTTCAAGGGAATATTTCATACATGTGCTATCCAGATTGAAAGCATCCTACTGCTGCCATAGTTAGCTCCCCTATGTGTGCTGAGGCGCCGAGCGTGTGCAGGAGGCCTTAGTTAGCTAGAAGCACCTGACCTGTAGCCCTGGCTGCAGGGAGAGTAGGGAGTTGCCACCTTTTCCAGTGCGCCAGACTTAGAGATTGGGCGTAGCACTGGTTTAGAGCACAAGGGGCAACTTCGGTGCAGTAGGAACACCTGGCATCCATTGTATCATATGATTGGGCAGGTATTGGGCATATTGTTCCCCAACCCCCCTTTTTGTAACTTGGCTGCCCCAGCCACAATGCCAAGTTGAGAGGAGCCCACGACCCAGCTAACTCTCTTAATCAGGGCAGCATTGAAGGGCTGGTGGAGGGAGGAACCGAGGGTCCCGGCGACAGTTCCCCCATAGTTTTTCCTTCCTTGCAGGCTTTGTTAGATGCCCTACAGGTAGTGACCCGCTCCCACTTTGAGGCATCCCTTTTGCAGCAGCATGTGGCCCAGCGTCTTGGGGGCTTTCCGGAGCAGCGAGATAGTGGCTCGCTCTAGGAATGACCGCACAGGGGACACCCTAGGTGTCGAGGACATCAAGGTAGATGGGTACTTGGCCATTACACTCTGGAAGTCCAAGACTGATCAGGCTAGGGAAATGGATAGGGATCGCCTTGCACCGCTTGGGGACTTTTGGGGGCGGACATTAGCATAGACAATGCCCACTCACTATGTACCATATGGACAATATCATGTGGGCATGCCTCGCCAGAGCAGGACTGTTGGGTCGGGAAAAGAAGTCTTCTAGCCACTCTTTCAGTATATGGGCGGCTACTGCGGCCTGCTAAGCGGGCACACAGCCAGCAAGTGTTCTAAAAGTAGGACGATGGGAGCCCCTTTGCTACAAGCGGTACATCCGCCCTTGAGCGGCTAGCGGTGCCACAATTTGCTTGTCATGTTCAGTTGACCGTCTCCAGGCTGGGTCGGTTGGCTGCGATCAGGATCTGTACGCAGGGTTTCTCGAACGCGGAATGTGTGTGGTTGGGTTTCCCTAGCATGCGCTGGAACAGCCTATTGTATAGAACAACGGAAGCGCTATCAGCAGTAGGGGCCCCTCCTCATCACTTGGTCATACACCTGGGGGGTAATGACCTCCCGACCCTAGGAAGGTCTACAATATTGCAGAAGATGAAAATGAACCTGGGGGTAATCTGCAGATTAGTGGGGGGGGGTGTAGTCTGGTGGTCTGAATTTGTGCCACGCACGGTGTGGCAGGGCACTACTCCTTGGGTTGCAGTCGACAGGCCTAGGAGTAGAATCATCAGCGCTATGAGAAAATCCACCCATCAGAGGGGTTTGGGTTTCATCAGGCATGAAATGATTCAGGACAGGATCAAGGGTTACTTTGAGGTGGATGGGGTCCGCCTCTCACCTGTCGGTTTGGACTTGTTCCTCTTGGTCTTACGAGATGCTCTGTAGAGCAAGGGTTGCAGGTAATCTAGGTAGCGAAGTGGTGGGGGGCCCGGACGGCGACGGGAGCTGCTGGCAGGCTGTGGCGGAGTTACAGGGAGATCCGGATGCAGAGAGGTGCAGCACTGTACTTCAGCGGGCACATAGGGGTGCCAGAGCCTAAAACCTGGAACCTCAAGGGAGGTCCGGGAACCCGTGTCGGCGCCCCAGTAGTCCTTCAGGCGGTTGTGTGCCAGCGCAACCAGGGGTTTGCCTAGATACGCCCCGCAAGGGGCGTGAGTATATTTATTACCATAATGGTGCAGCATATGGGTGGTTCGCCATGGTGCTGTTTGGCTCATCAGGCGGGCAGGTGGCGAGAATGCGGCCTGCCCTTGGATCGCCCGTAAGATAACCCACTATGATTACATAACGTTTTATGTAATAAACCTGCAGCAACTTTTCCAAATCTAACACTGGTGTCTTGTGTGTTATTTGCGGGATGTTAGGTATGTTGCGGGGCGGAGGGTTCTGTTGACATGATGTGACTATATGTAGAGCCTCAGAGGAAGGGCTCCTGCGTGCAGGCGTGCACGCCCGCCTCTGCGTGCCCCGGCTCCCCCTCTCAAAGCCCCCAGCCCGGGGGTGATAAATAAACCTGGTCACCGCAGGGCCGACTAGAGTTGTCATGACGTGACCCTGACACATTATAGGGGTGCGTATACCCTTTATACCCCCGCTTGAAGATACGCCCCTGTACACACACGACAGACACACAGCACCACACGCAAACACACACCTTGGCCTACCCCAAACATACCTAGCTCTCTGAAGGCCACGCACACCCATCAAGACACCTGCGCACCCTGCACGCACCTCAGCTTCCTTCTCTGGAGTCTGGGGTGGTCGGTTGTGTCCCTGTGGGGGGTGAGGGGGTGGGGGTTCCCACGGGTTCAGCAGAAACACCTGCAGTGAGCTGCATCACTGGCAGAACAGGAAGGGTTTGGGGTGGAGAGGGCGGAGCACCCGGGTTAAGGACCAAGCCAGGGGATCACACAGTGCATCAGAGGGAGAAGAGAGACGCTGGTTGAGGAGAGAGGGCCCCAGGGAAGAGGCTGCCATCAGAGGGAGGGACAGTGGCAGGTGAAGGAGAGCCCTAGGGAAACGGCTGGCATGAAGGGGGCGACGCTGGCTGGTTAGAGGGGACACTGGGGAAGAGGAGGCAATGAGAGAAGAGAGAAACGCTGTCTGGTGAGAGGGAGGCGAGAGGCGCAGTTTGAGAAGAGATGCGCCTGGGACCAGAAGGAAAGAGGCAGTAGTGTTCAGAGAGGGGTTGGGGAGGGGGGCACCTACTTCCGGAACCACCGCTGATGAGGCCACACTGTGGCGAGGAGGAGGAGGGAAGTTGTGAGTGCGGTGTCTCCCTTCGGGACAGAAAGCGGCAGCAATATGCGAGACCTAAAAGAGCAACAGGTTTTAGGGAAATGCCCTAAGCAGGGCCATGTCTAACAACGCAGGACCAGCACGACAGGGAATACGTGACCAAGAGGAGGAGGGGAGGCAGGAGCGGGCTGCTATAAGCAACAGAGAGAACCTTTACAGGGGTGGTGGGTAGTAGGAGGGGGTCCATGTGAGTTTACTTGTGAAGGGGCTCTGCGGGACATAGGGCATGCGGATAGCTGCCAAATGCGGCCAGCAACCACTACCAATAGGTACCCCTCAAAACAAAAATGTTGCCGGATTTGTTCATTTCATTTTTTAGTGTTAACAAGCTTCACGCCTCTAAAAATTGGCAACATTTAAAGAAAGAATGCTTAACTTTAGTCAGTAGACTTTTTAACTGGAGACCTTTACATGTAAGAAGGTATAACAGCTAGAGAATAATGCCACAGACTGTGCGACATAATGTATATTTCATTGCATCATATTCTGCATAATCTAGTCAGCCTGCTGTATAATCGAGTGATTCTGCATATCTTACATGACCAGTATTGTGCGATCTATTAGCTGTGCCCTTTCTAGGCAATGTGTAAAATGTTATATTTATTCATTTATGCAATTTTATAAAGCCAACGTTTGCATAGGAGGTGGCAGGTTACATAAGAACGAATACATTACATGACAGTAAATGCGAATTAGACCAATTTACCTGCGAGCATGTGTGACCTTGTGCGCTCCGCTGTATATGACTTTATTAACGAATGTTAAGTTTTAAACATGAAACAATGGTGTTAAAGCGGCACGCGCAAACCCACCTAAATAGAGACATTGCCATTGTAATCCGACAAACATATACCACGGCACTTCCCCAGAGCATTACAATGGGGCATTTAAACCCCTCTCCCCTCCTGTCCCGCTAGCTGCAGGGCCTTGAAAGGGCTGTTTGCTCCCGAGCAGACAGGCCCTCTAACCCCGAGCCTTGAATCCACGGGCATCACATTGACGCCCCCCTTAGAAAAACTGAACAGCAACTTTGCACACCCCCTTTACCACATTCAAGTTCAAGCTCCGAGGTTGGGGCTTGGCGGGGGAAGGATCTGGGCAGCCAATCCGGCCCGTATCGCATGCGGTCCGGTAGCTCTTTGTGATGGCACAGTTCCAGATTTCACAGCTCCTCAATGGCGCTCTTGTGCCGGCGGGCCTTGTCCACGGGCGTGCCACAACTCAATCGCCCTCGCCTTGTTGCGTGAATCAACAGCCCTCCCCCTCCCTTCATGTCACGGAGGTGCATCGCTTGGGAGATGGGCGCGCGAGGGGGAAGCAGGCGCCTGGCGCCCAGGGGGGCCGTGAACTGTTGTCCCCTGTCCCAGGATCCCATTCTCCAGGCCTCGCTGGCCGCAGCCTGTCCACTCTACGGCCCTACTCAATTGGAATTTGAATGCTCCCCGATTGTTGCAGCGGACAATGGGGAAGCGCTGCATTAAGGAGTAAATGACTGCAAACAAGTTATCCGCTTTCGGCGAAAAACGCAGAGCACCGGGATGGCTAATTTGCAGAAGAGTTCATTTTAAATGTTATGACAATATACAATCCTATTCAAAAGTCCGCAGGTTAAAACTCAAAGCGATCTGAAAAACAAAGCCGCAAGTGGTGTCTGGGCATGAGAATTGAAACTTTATGGCAGGAAATGCGCGTAATAGACCTCAATAGGCCTGGAGCATAGCTATGCGCCCGCCTCTGGCCTATTGGTGTCTATTTTACAAAACAACACGCAGGGAAAGTCCAATAACAGGCAGCAAATGGAAAATCACATGCACGAGTGTGTGCATTTTCCAGGTTCATTTTCAAAACCTGGACAAAAGGAATCTCGATGCACGAACACTGCTGCGCAGTGTATCGCTAGGCGCAAGACCTAAAAATGGAAAAATAAAACTGGTTTAAAGCCCATTTTATTATTGTTTTATTTGGCTTGTGCAGGGGCTTGGGGCGGGGCCAGGGTTGTGATAGGCTGGAGGGGGAGTGGTGGGCTCTACCTACACTGCGCATGTGGTTTTTGGCCGGCCGGCACAGGCCGGCCTAACCCCATGGCAGTGAAGCTCTCTCCAACCCCAGTTGCATTGCTGAGGTTGGAGAAAACAGGCACAGACTCTCGTCTGTCCAGGAGCGCACATCATCGGCGCTCAGGTTAAACCTGAAACAGCTCTCATGTGTGAGCAGCTTCAGGATTGGCCACAGGGCAGGCTGGGAGCCTGTGCCTTCCTGCAGTGGCAGAGAGGAGCAGAAGGGCACAGCGCAATTGTGGAGGACAGTAGGTAAGTTTTGTTTTTGTGTCTCCGTTCTCCCCCGTTCCCCCACCCTGCCTCTTTTCCCGAATACGATCCGCTCCTGCTCATTCACTCTCTGTCTCGGTCTCTCTCTCTTGTTCTATCCCATAAAATAGATCTAAGCAGTAAAATACAAGTGGCCCCATGACTGAATTAGAAAGCTAAACAAACACTGGCAAAGCCAATATGTCTCACCTATGCAAGAGCTATTGGCTTTGCTAATGTGTTTTAGGCATGTTGTACGCCACCGTGTTCAGCCTGGCTAAAAGTTTGTGGCATGGAGTGGAGTGTTGTGGAGTTGAGTAGCATTGGAGTAGAGTGGAGTAGAGTAGAATATTGTACAGTGGAGTCGCATAGAGTGGAGTAGAGTGAAGTATGTCATAGAATGGACTGGCGTAGAATGAAGTAAAGTGGAATAGAGGGAATTATGTAGAGTGGAGCAGAGTGGCATAGAGTTGAGTGTCATAAAGTAGAGTGATGTAAAGTGAAGTGACATAATGTACAGTGTAGTGGTGTAGAGTAAAGGGGTGTGGCATAGAGTAGAGCGGCTTAGAGGGGAGTAAAGTGTCGTAGAGTGGAGGGGCATAGAGTGGCATATAGTGTAGTTGTGTAGAGTGGAGCAGAGTGGGGAACAGTGTCGTACAGGGGAGTGGCATAAAGTGGAGTAGGGTGTTGTACAGAGGAGTGGCATACAGTGGAGTGTTATAGAGTGGAGTGTCATAGAGTAGAATAGAATGGTGTGGGGTGTCGTAGTAGGAATTGAGTAGAGTGGAAGATCGGAGAGTAGAGTAAAACAGCATGGTGTAGAGTAGAGTAGAGTGTCATAGTGTTGAGTGGCATAGAGTGGAGGTGCATGGAGTAGCGTAGAGTGAAGTGTTGTGGAGTAGTATAAAGTGTCATAGAGTGGCATAGCGTGGAGTAAAGTAGTGTGGAGTGTCAGGGAGTGGAGTGTTATAGAATGGAGTGGTGTATAGTGGAGTATGCATGATGTGGCAGCGCACTGCCATTACAGACAACACATTTTCAACTGAACTGATATAACATTTGCACGGACATACAATTGATAAAACTAGCCAGCACACAGATGATAATGTGTGGAAATGGCACCACCTAGTGTATTGATTGTGTTGATCAAAATAAAATATTTATTTCCACCACACATCAGAATAACAACAAAGTGTTTGATTTGTGCTTTCCTAATTCTGACATATTCTGAAATATTTGCACAGTTCATTTACAGACATTTAAATTTTGGTGTGTGCTAGAAAAAAGCCTTTCCATTGTTCTAACCAGCAAGAATGTCACGTACATCCTCTCACCTAGAAGTAAGAGAAAGAAAAGTAAACGCCAAGCTCCCTCAGAAGACAGACTGACATTTGACCTCTGTCTTTGAATCCACAGTTAATGAGGCAAGATAACAACAAAATGTATAGGCCTGTTTACAGAATGCGAGCACTTGTGGAAGAGTGCAGTAAACAGCCTATGCTCCACGGGTCTAAGTAACTCAAGCTGGACAGCCTAATACAAATAAAGTCAGCAAACATAAAGCAAGCAAATGTGAATAACAAACCACAAAGCCAATGGTAAGCAATGCATTCCCTGGGAAGTTTTCTTAATGTCCATGAAAAGTGTTTTCGCAACCAGACAGCTGTACTGTCTGGTAGGTTTCAACCTAAAAAGTGGGCCATGTTTGCAAAGTGTGACAGTTTTGAACTTGTAAGGAAATGCTGTATATGTGTTTTTGCAAAGTCTGGAACACTGTATGAACCTAAGCATGCTGCAAGCAATGTTTTTTTTTTAACATCAGGGAAAATGGCTGTAAAAAATGATCCAGCAGGCCTCAAAGCAGGCGAACAGCAAAAAAAACCAGCTGCAAACTTACCTGTCAGAACAGCCCATCGGGCACTGCCTGATTGCCCTATAGGCCAATCCAACACAAACACACACACACACACACACAGTACAGCACAAACAGCAACAGTGCAAGCTTTACGCATATACACACACACCATGAGTGCAGAATGCCCAGCAGCAGTGCAATCTTCCTTCATGCACTGTATAGGTGCAGTGCATGTTTAAGATTGCTTCATGCACATGAAAAGAGCTCAGGTGGCAGCAGTGCAATGTATGTATAAACACAGAATGGGTAGAGGGAAGGCTAATACAGAGAAAGTCTCCAGTAAACAGACACAAAAAGTACATTACAGATGACAGCAGAGCAAGATCTTTTATACACATAACAGGCCCAACACAGACAACCTCACTACACGATGTCCCTCAAACCCAAAAGAGCTACAGCACATGCAGCAGTAGTGCAAGAGGGTCATTGCACAGAGAGGGTAATCTAAAAGCAGCATCATAAGAGCATTTTTACAACACGCATTTGCAATGCAATCGGTCTTGCATTAGTGAAAGTTAGAGCTATTGGAGTTGTAAATGACATTGCTTATTAGTTATGTTTTTTTTAGGAGTTCTAGCCTGGCTTTCGTGTTTTTAATAAAACATAAACCAGCAGAGCTTTTTTGAATGCAGCATTGCGAGTGACTCATATCAACTAACCTTGTGGTTAACGAAAAGCCCATAAACAAAACAAAATGATACAGGGGACTTCGGACTCCCCCCTCCCCCCTGAAAGGAGCGCATAACACCCTACGGCGCCTTCCCCCTGGATATTACCAGTTCTCTCTCATCCTTTCACGTGGACAGAGCAACACTCCTAAAGGGTCTCTCTCCTCCCCGAGGATTGTTACACCCGCCGGCCGCCGCCCCATAAGGATGGGCGGATTTTCTCCCCCCGAGAGACGGACAGCTGTCTTCCCAGTAGGGACTGTTTTTTTGCTCATCCTGGAGCCCCTGTCTGACAGCAATGCCCCCCATTTACCTCCGGAAGGGATTGTCAGTACCAATGTTCACAGTCAAAAACTAGGGAGGATCTCCTACTCCAGATACGCAGGGAGTCTCGTTTCCACCTTGCACAGAGATACTGTTAGTTTATTCGGCTCCCCCTCCCTTGTTACCTCGAGGGAGACTCTCATTGGCTCCCCTATAGAGGGCTGTCACCCTCCTTCCGAACAGCAGAGCAGACAGTCTTTGCAAGAGAGGGTGCGGTCACCCATGAGTCGGTATCGGATTGGACAAGCAAACACCTCGATCACAGTAGTCCAGCCCCTTGGGGGTCTGCCCGCCCACGGAGCAGGCGTAGACTCTCTTCCCCTCACCGACTCCGAGCACTCATCTACCGAAAACACCCGCCACGAGGCTGCAGAGCTGTGTTACACAGCGTAACCAGATTGGTGTCACCCCATGTGATGGTGTCACCAAATGCAGTCCGCACCCCCTAGTGACACCACTGGAAGGAGCTGCAAAAATAGGGTCAAAGTCCTGGCTGTCCCAAAGCAGTGAGTACTGCCGGTCACCTGAGGGAGAAATGTTGTTGTTTGTTGTCGGAGCCCTAAAGTAGGGGGACCAGGCGTCCCCGTTTTGCCAGGACGGTCTCTGTTTTTAACCAGCTGTCCCAGAAAATTTCAAGAAATTTAGCTCATGTCCCCGTTTTTAGAGAGGGTCGACTGAAAATGGTGGGAGGTGTTTTTTATGTTGTACAAAGCAGGAATAGTTAGAAGTTGGTTTAAGACAGCACTTTAATTATCAGGAAAGCGACTGGGCTAAAAAATTGCATTTTATGTATGTTCTTACTGCCTGTTCTGTAATTCTCTGCTAAGGAGCGCTCTCATCGCTTGAAGTAAAATTGTAGTCCTTCTATTTTTGTGAAATATCCCGGTTTTTGGCTTTAAAATTCTGGTCACCCTACCTAAAGCCTCAGATATTATGTGGCGACCGGGAAGTCTGCATGTGTGACTGAGAGTAGACCCGGGGAATGGTGTGAAAGTTCAGTGGAGCCAAGAAATCTTCCGCAACCATGTAGTTACATTAGAAAACTACAAGTCCCAGAATGCAAATAACAAGACAGGACTAGAGGTACTCTTGGTACGTAATAAGCAGCGCATATGTTTCATAATAAAATACATGAGCAATACCAAAACTTACATTCAAACAAGTGTTCTTGCGTACACAATAAGCACTATGTTTGAACGTGAAAATCAGTTCCACTAGTTAACAGGAAATACCTCAAGCTAAAAGAAAGAAACAAACACTCGGCGCACACCATGGCGTATTTGTAAACTTCTAACTATGGGATGCGAGTCACGGGTGCCATTGTTGATTTTGTGCGCACGTGTTGTGAATGTAAAAGTGGGCGTTGTGCTGAAACTTAAAGCGCAGTGTCATGGGGGGGGATGGTGGGCTGTGAGCCAAGGGCGCCATTGTTGATTGTGTGCGCCTGTGTTGTGAATGTAAAAGTGGGCACAGTGTTAATGATAAAGTGCAGTATGCAATCTGGAAAAGAATGTTTTACACATGCCGCTTCTTCTGAGCGTTAGAAGCGGTGAAACATAAGACATGCCCCCTCGTTAAAAAAAAAAGCAGGCGCTGTTAAAGATAAAGCATGGTGTGTGTTCTGGAGAAAAAAAAAGTTTTACATACGCGATGGCCCCTCGCGTCGCATGCCACTTCTTTTGAGTGTTGGAGACGCTGAAACATAAGGGGTGCACTCGCGGGTATGAAAAGTAACAACATACGTAACAGGTGGTGTCCTCATGGAAGGTTACAAGAAGAGAAAATGCGGTACTAAGGAGGGATTACAAAGCCTATTTACCAATGAAAAGCCCCAGGAGTAAATTAAAGAAGATGGGCGGAACGGGCAGAGCTTCATCCCCATATCCTGGATACAACATGTCTTGAAGAGACAGTACAAGAGCTGCCTAGGCGAGACCTAAAAAACAGGATCAACACGTTCAGCAACAGTGATTATTAATTTTAAGCACAAACAGATATATACAAAAGCATCAAGGTACCTTCTCTCATACATACAACAGGAGCAGCGTATGCAGTGGCAGTACAATTTTTCAACACATAAAGCAACAGCAGCAAAAGGGAAAAATTCCCTCATACATACAACAGACACAGCATAAGCAGTAGAACAATAAACCTCAAACACTCAAAGATGAGTTAAACTTTGACAGCAGCAGAGCAAGCTTCCCTCACACAAACACAGGGTACTGGAAATAAAGCTACAGTATAAACGGTGTACTGCACTTGCAGCAGCAAGAATCCATTCTGCCCCGCGCGAAACAGGTACAGCGTATGCATCAGCAACGCAACATTTCACTCACACACACACAAAGGGCGTTGCACAGGAAGCAGCAGCGTTCCCTTGTGTATATAAATCAGGAGCAGTGTGGCCAGCGGCAGTGCAAGCTTACTTTGCTCATGTAACATGTACTGCTCTTACAGCAGCAATTCCCAATCTTCCACATGCAAAACAGCAACACAAGCTTCCCTCACATACACAAGGGTGCCGTACAGGAAGCAGCAGTGTAGGTTTCCTTTTCATACAAGTGAAAAGCAGTGCAGGCAGCAGCAGTGACAGCTTCCCATACAAATACAACATGTACTGCTTTAGCAGCAGCAATGCAATCATTCCCTCGTGCAAAACAGGAGCAGCTGATGGATAAGCAATGCAAGCTACCCACACACATACAACGGATACAGCATAGGCAGTACTAGTGCAGGCTTCACTCACACACATGACATGTCCAGCACAGGCCGCAGCAGTGCATGTTTTTAAAACATGGGAAATGTACACCACTTGCAGCATCTGTAATCGCTTTTTAATTTTTTTTTTCGGAAAGTGAACAATTACGTAAATGAAAACACATTTCAGAAGCAAAGAACTGTTCTAACAATAGCCATTAGAAACTTCTGTTGTGTTAGTGCTGAAAAAACATATACACGTGTTATGCATGTTTACATAGCTAAATGCAAATGAAAACAAAACATAAATAGAGCTATCCCTTATGTCAAATCCTTTGCACGGAATAGACAGCATTACCAGGGGGCTGCCAAATGCTTCTACTGTGTGGCAGCTCAAGAGACTTTGTAGGAAGAGATTTCGATTTCCCATCCTGTACCCAACACATTGTAGGGGGTGATCATCTCAGAATTCCTGTGCCGGGTCTGCCTGCCTAAGCAGCCTATTGGTGACAGTCTTTCCACCCTGGTCCAGCCCCCTGAAAAATAACATCTAGATGTTATAGGTTTGTATTTCTTGACAGGCCTCTGCCCCTCCATCCCTAGAAGTGAAAGGCTTCCTGTCCCTGAAGCTAGCCCCCTACAAAACCTAATTGATGTGCCAAACCCACAAGAAAATCAAACAAGAGATGACAGGGTTGGCAAACTTGTGCTAATCCCTTGAACCCATGCAGCAGTGGAGGTGAAATGTTCTACACACCTGTGTCCAATGCCCCATGAATTTCAAACTCTTGGTGATAGCCTCTGTATCCACTCTAAACCCCTTAGAAAATCAGTATAAGAGTGGCAGACTTGGCAGTTTTGTGTCAACCCCTCTGTCCATCCAGCCCTAGAGGTGAAAGACAGATTGACTAATCCATACAAAACCCAATGTACGGGTGAGGGGCTCTGCATCAGGGGAGGTAGCTAGATGCCTACTCATGAAGGTCTTGGAGCTGGGTTAATTCCCACCTGAGCTGAAAACCTACATTAGACATATCCTTAAGAAGAAAATCGACCCAGCAAACTAAAGTCCCATATTGAACGTACCATTCTTAGGAAAACATTGTGAGGGAGCAGTGTTTACTCAACTCTCTAGCTTTACAGGACATAATAACTTAATGTCAGCCCAACAGCCTGTCTTCAAACCAGGCAGAGGCACAAAGTCAGCGGTCATATTCTTCTGGGATGATCTAAAATTCACAGTGGACAAGACCAGAGTAGCTGTCTTATTGCTTCTGGATTTAAAAGCTGAATTTGGACATGTTCCACCACCACACGCTACTACAAAGACTCTACAATCTCAAAATCTGTGAAAATGGATTGCTTCTTATATCACAGACAGACAAAGTGTAGTCTACCTACCACCTTTCACATCACGCACAGCACTGTGGCAATGCCCAGGGGTCCGTCATATCCACCATTCAACATCTATCTAATCCCCTTATCAAACCTGATTAAATAATTCAACCTCACCTGTTACACCTATGCAGATGACACCTAAATCATCTTAAGAAAGGATAGCCATGAAGACCTCTACAATTTAAAACTTTGCAACTGCCTCCATGCCATAAACACATGGATGATGAATAACCATCTAAAACTCAATACAACAAAGTCAGAGATTAAAACCTGCAAACAATGTCAAACGTGCTAGTCTACCGCCATATGGCCTAAGGAACTTCAAGCCCCTCCAACATCACTAAGAGAAGTTTGAAACCTAGGAGTAACCAAAGTCAGACATGTCAATGATACTGCATGTTAACAATGTCACAAACAGTGCCTTCTACACAATGAAAACACTATGTTGCATCTTCCCATACCTTGCATACCAATATCAACTGCAAGCCATCCTCACACTCATCATCTCCAACCTAGAATATGCCAACAGCCTGTACTTTGGCGCACCCGCATTCATCATACGCAAAATACAACTCATCCAAAATGCTGTCCCAAGTCTACCTCTCCACCTCCACCCAAGAGAACGCATGACTCCAGTCCTCCACTGACTCCACTGGCTACCTATAGCTAGAAGGGCAATGTTCAAGGTACTCTGCATTGTGTACTGAGCCTTTCAGTGAAAAGGTTCTCTAAACCTACAAGTTAAATTCAAGCAACATCAACCAAACAAAACACTGCACTCCAGGCTTGCCCAACTTATCACCATACAACCTTACCATAAGAAATCCGTAGGAGGCATTGGTTTCTCACTACAAGCCGCTAGCTTTGGAACTCACTACCAGGCAGCACTAGAAGCACTGAGGTTCATATACACTTCTGATGACAAATGAAAAGATGGCTATTTCTTAGATAACTACACCAACCCACCCCACACATTCCAGCAACAGAGCCCAGAAAACAGTTGCACCATCAAGCACAAGCCACAACTTGCAACCCACAGATTGGAAGCAACCCATCCAGCAAACTGCTTTCGTAATGCAGGTAAGCTAAGAAGAGCTGACCAATGGCATTATATAGTTATATACTTCCACATATGACAGTAATGGCCCACAATAATACTAAAACCATAATATGCAGCGGTCACCAGAAAATGTTAACTTATACCTCTTACATTCACGTAAGACATATCTGCTATGTGGGTTGTCCATCAGAAGTACTGTAAAGTCAAAAAAAGACATCACCAAATCAACAACATGGAGTAATTGAAGATATCTGTCCCACATTTCTGCACATTTTGGAGGATTTTAATATAGACAGAACACCTGCGGTCCATCCTTGATTCCGGTCAAATGGTGGCCCTGATCTTGCTTGATCTCAGTGCCGCCTTTGGCACGGTCTTGCATGGTATCCTGTTACAACGTTAGGAGGAAGTTGGAGTGGCTGGTCAGGCCCTGGAGTGGTTCAGATCGTTCTTGCCCAACAGATCTTTTCGTGTGTCAGCCCCTCCATTTCTCTCCCAGGCTTATTCTATCGACCAGGGAGTGCCCCAGGGCTCTGCACTGAGCCCTTCACTATTCAATCTCTACGTTCAGCCTCTGACTGCAGTCGCCAGGCAATGGGACCTTAAAATGGTCTCATACGTGGACGACACGCAGCTGGAGGTGGTCCTGTCGGACGGCTCCCATCTGAACATCTCCAGATTCAGAGATGGGTTGGGTGCCATTGCGGAATGGATGACCACCAACTGCTTGCAGCTAAATGCCAGCAAAATTGAGGTCCTGTTAGTAGGGAAGAACTTGAGTGCCTGGAATGAGCACTGGTGGCCAAGTGATCTGGACCCTGCCCCGAAACCGAAAGCAGTGGTTAAAAATCTGGGGTTTGGATGGATTCCTCCCTCAGCTTCCAAGACCACACAAAAAGAGTTGCTGGCACCTGCTTTGGCCTTTTGCGCGGCCTTAAGCCCCTTTTGAAGTTTTTTGATTTCTCACCAGCTGATTGTCCAGTCAGCTATTCTATCCCGACTGGACCATGCCAGCTCTATTCTTCCAGGGTCTAACCAGGCTGAAATCACTTGAATGTAGCGCGTTCAAAATGCTGCTGCTAGGGCTTCATTGGGAATCCCACTGACCTGCCCCACAGCTGCTGCCATCAGGAAACTCCATTGGCTCCCCATGGCTGCACGTATTCTATTTAAAACACTGTGTCTCTGCTTTAAGATCTTGAAGCTGTCCACGCCTAGCATATTGGCAAATCTTCTCACTCCTTATGCTCCCTCCCGCCAGTTGCGTTACCGGTGGCAGCACTTGGTTACTGTACCTCGTGTGAAACGTTTCCGCGCTGGTGGTCGGTCCTTTTGCTACCTGGCGGCTAGACTTTGGAATTCTTTACCTGTCCAGATTCGCAGTATGGATAGCTTGCTGGAATTTAGAAAAGCCATCAAAACCCTCCTTTTTCCTTCTTGTTAGGCTCTGCTCTCCACCCCGCTCTTTTCAGCGTTTTTTCTGCTCTGGTGTATAGTTGCCATTTTGATGCTGGCAGCGCCGGGACGCCCCTTTGCTGGGGCAGCTGTGCGCTATACAAATCTTAATAACATAACATAATAATATAACACTGAAGTTCCCAAATATTTATACACTCTAACCGCTTATTTACATCTCACAATGACACTCAGATATGGGAAGATAATAATATAATATTTATAACAATTTGTATGTGAATAAAATAGCATGTGTTCTAGTAAACCAATCTTTTGATGGTGATTGACTAGCATTCCGAGGAAGTTGAGGCTACACTTCCCCCTTCAAGGACCATTGTTTTCCTTTATCGAAGAAAGAACAGGGGCAGATTCGGCTGTTTTAGCATTTATCGTGACCTGAAGGCCAGTTGGTGAATGACTATATGGTGGGAAGCGGTCTTCAGTGACATACTCTTCCGTTGACATGACCATCAACTTGGTGAATAGAGTGGGAAACGGTCCGCTGTTGGCCAAGCGTGACATTAAGTCGGAATTACGCCTAGATGTTGAATTGTTGAGCATGCAGTTTGAAGGGCAGTGGTATGTAGATAACATTTTGCCCTTGAGCTGCTCTATCTCTTGTGCACTGTTTGAGTGAATCACTTCTATTCTGCAGTGGTTGTTCACGTTTGCGACAGGACACATGACAGTGACACATTACTTTGATGGTATCTTTTTTGTGGGAGAATAGTAGATGAAGCTTGATATATTAGCGCGAAGAGTAGTTTTGTAAGGCAAATTACCTAGGTAACCTTTATATTTGTGATGTGCACCTGTTTCAAAACAGCCTTTTTCACACTAAGATGTATCAATGGTCTGCGCTGTACCCTCTCACTCAATGCAGGACATTGTTTTGAAGACTGGGGCCCTCTCCAAGCCCAGGCCCCTGTGACTCATCTGAGCATTGATCAGTGAGCGTCTACTTGGGAGGTTCGAGGCCAAATGCTAGTTTATTTCAGCTGCAAGCCTCTACTCACTCCCAAGACTTTGGCAAAAGTACACAGAAAATATGAAAAAACAAAGTGAGATGAAGGGGAGGCGGTAAGTGAAAAAGAGAAGGAGGGAGAGAGGGGGAAGAGAAGGCAAGGGAGAAGAGAGACCTGGAAGAGGGAGACAGGAGGAGAAGAGATGTAGGGGGAGGTGATGTAGCTTTACAGCCAGAGCTTCTGACTTTTGAAACGAGAAGCAGGTTCCAGTCTTTGTGTCGATTCAACATCATGTGATTGTGGGCAAATCACGTATTCTCCCGGTGTCTAAAAAAAGTTACAAAAAAATAAAAAGTGTCCTTGTTTAATGTCATTTGTGCTGATGTAAAGCGTTCCAATAAGTGGGTCAAGTCCGAACTACATACAACTGCAGAACAAAAAAAAAACAAAAGATGAAGAGAGAGCGAGAGAATGGCGACAGAGAGAAAAACATTACTGAACTCATTGGCCGCTCCTCCGCAATGCCGGAGGAGCTTCACCCCATTGGCTCAGAGCCAGCAGCTGAAAAAGAAAACCACATTTTACTATTGTTTTATTATTCCTGGCTCTGAGCCAGCGCGTGTCAGGAGGGGCGAGGCTGGGCCACAGGAGGAGGAGTGTTGTGCGCTTTTAAGTGCGTAAGACGGCCGGCCAAACAGACATGCGCACTTAGATTTCTCTAACCCGGCTGTATTTTACAGCCAGGTTAGAGAAAGGCACATATATACTGTGCCTCAGCGGAACGTAAAACCAGCCCACTCAGGCCAATCCTCAAGCTGCTCATATTATATATGAGCAGCGTCTGGATTGGATGGGGAGTCCTGTTGTTCCTGGGAATGCCGGGAGCAGCAGAACTGAGGAGCACCGAAACTCGAGGCGGCTGCAGGAACAGGTATGTTTTTTGGTCTTTTTTTAATTCAATCACCCCCCTCTTCGTGCCCGATGCTCCTGCTGCCTTGCCACCCCTCCCCACCCCACCCCTCCATAGTGGCAGTAGCCGCAACTGCCGAAAGGATGGAGACCGGAAAGTGAGGTGAGAGAAAGCCAAGGAAAGAGAGATAGGGAGATATGGAAAGAGGGAGGGGAGGTGGTGTGGGACACAGGGAAAACTACATGTAGAGACGGAGAAGAGGGGTAAGGGAGTTGTAGACAGAAAGAAAGAGGGAAGAGAAAGGATATCAAGTGGAAGCAAACTAGTTGAACACTCACAGGAGGTCAGAATGAAGCAGGGACGATGGAAAAAGGAGGAGGGGTGTGTGAGGGAAAAGTACGAATGTAAGAGAGTAAGATAGATATAAAGGATGGTGTGATGGCGGGAGAGAGATGGTGAGAAAGAGAAACACAAAGCGTGAGATAATGATAAAGAAAGTGTGAAACTGAGAAAGTGGTTGAGAGAATGTGAGAAAGACGGAGCAACAGAAAGAGCGACAGAAAGAGAGAAAGAGCTGAGGAAACAGGAGGTGAGAGATTGAGAGAGCGCAAGGGAGGGAAAAACAAAATAAGGCAAAGAAAGTGAAGAAAGTGGTAGAGACAGAAGGAGACAGAAAACTGGGAGGCTTATGCGGAGAAAGGTGAGTGAAGAGGAAGCTAGGATTGGGAGTGGGTTGGTACAAAGGCAGGTGAAAGAGAAGCATTGGGAAAGAAAAGAAAGAGAGCAGAAAGGGGCAAGAAGGTGAGACAGAGAACAACACTATGCAGAAGAAATAAAGAAAGACAAAAAACGGAAAGAAGAATAGGAGACGAGTGACGTCGGGAAAGAGCCAAGGGAGCAAACGAGACGAGGGAGAGGCAGAGGAGAAAATGTGACCGCGCGAGCGAGGGAAGGGAAGTCAACATGGAGTTATTTGTGTTAACTGCGCGGAAGGGGCAAGAAAAGTGATGAAAAACAACCGGGAAGACGGACTCAGACGAAGGTACTGGAGAGAGTTCATGCTCGGATTTGTTTTACGGGATTTTATATTTAGTAGTAGGACTTTTCCCAGACATTTTCCACGCGGGGCCCATTTTGTGGCAGAGAAAGAAGCGAAGGGAGGGGGTCTCTTTGCGCTCCCCTCTCATAGAGGCTCAATCCCTGCATTCATGGCCTGCCCTAGGAGACTCGAATTTACAGTGATGAAAGGTAAACACCTCTGGGGAGGAAATGTCCGTCTGCAAAACATGTTGTCGTCGGAGCTGAAAAGCGCCTTTCATGAGGAGAGAGGCAGATGGGAGGGCCCCGTGAAAGGAACGTGCTTTCCCAGCGACGAGTCACTCCCAGGGGGTGTGGAGCAGAGAGAGGCAGGGGCACCTTTCCCTGGAGAGGGCCCAGCACATGCAGAGCTGCCCCGTCACAAGTGGGGCTGAAATATGTTACATGACTAAGCCATAGAAACTGAGAGGAATGTAAGAGTCACACATAAAGCGCTTCGACGCCTCGTCAGGGGTAGTAAGCTATATAAATGCAATTACAATTATAGGGTGACCAGAACTTTAAAGCCAAAAACCGGGACATTTCCCAAAAATAGAAGAAGGACTGTAATTTTACTTCCACACAGCGCACATAATGACAGTACTCCTTACAGAGAATTACAGAAGAGGCAGTAAAGACGTACATAAAATACTATTTATAAAGCCAGTAGCATGCCTGTTAATTAAATTGACTTCTTATAATAGTAGCTAACTATCACTGCTTTGAAAAACTTAAAAAGATACCTCCCAGTGTTTTCAGCTGACACTCTCTAAAAACTGGAACATGAGCTTAATTTCTTGAAATTTGCTAGGACAGCTCATGGAAAACCGGGATGCCTAGTCACCCTAAATTTCAATACAATACAAAGAATACATGTATCACTTGTATTCAGCAGGAGAGTGATAAGGGTGTATGTAGTTGGTTGTGCATTTAGGAGTACACTGTCGCAAATATATTACTAAAGCATGGTGTGGTAGCGCACTGTCATATTACAGAGAGCATAATTCCCATTGAAATGGGCTCAAAATTAGCACTGACATGCAGTTTTACTGATAAAACTGTGTAGCACATAAACGATAACGTGTTGAAATTGAGTTTCAGCGAATATTGATTATTTGCGCATCCCCAAGTGTCTTGATTTTTTTAGATCCTATTAAATTCTTTGTCTGCATGCCACTTCAAAATCACAATAGAATGCGCCTCATGTTTGGGTTCCTAACTGCTGATATATTCTGAAATATTTGTTCAGTTCATTTACAGATATTTACATTTTCTTGTGTGTTAGAAAAAAATGACATCCTACATCCTTTCCTTTCACACTCCTGAAACATTGTCACGTAGTTCACTTTACAAAATCCTGTCACTTTGCAGTCCGAGAAAGTAAACTCCAGTCACCATGTTAAAAGAATAGGCAGCAATTTGTCAAAAGACCTAACTGTGCGTTTGGCCATTTGAAGCACAGCAGATGTGACAAGATAAAACCAACATTTAAAAGCATCTTTGACTGATTCTTTTTGGAGCACTTAAGCAACCGTGCACCTCAACTTCCAGCACACGCCCCTCACACAGGCCAGTGCCACAAGGCACTCCCTGTGGTTGGGAAGTAGAGAAAGGCAGGGGTACCTTTCTCTGGGGAGGGCCCATCATATGGTGAGCTGCTCAGGCACCACCTGGAAGTGCCCAGTGGCACAAGGCAAGTAGAGGAGGCAGGGACACCTTTCCCTGGTGAGTGCCCAGTACATGTAGATGTACCGCGTCACATGTGGTAATGCCATGGGACATGCATGTCTAGGGGGTGGCGAGTAAAGAGAGGCAGGAGCATCTTTCCCTGGTGAGGGCCCAGCACATGCAAAGCTGCCCTGTCACACACGCCATGGGGCATGTCTCCCAGCGTTTGCGACTAGAGAGAGGCAGAGGTCCCAGCAGATGTGGTGCTGCCCAGTCACTTGTACTAGCACACAGGGCACTACCACGGGGTGGCGAGTAGAAGAGGGAGATGCCGGGACACCTGTCCCTGGTGAGGGCCCAGCACATGTAGAACTTCCCCGTCGCACGAGCTACAGTCACGGGGCACTCTCATAGTGTGGGCACTAGTGAGAGGCAGGGACACTTTTCACCAGTGAGTGCCCAGCACATGAAAAGCTGTCCCAGCCAGTGGACACTAGCTTTTTCTTCTCAGTTCCCCGTCAGCACAGAGATCCAAATATCTGGTTTCCAGATCCAATCTTTGTGTCTTAACTTTCCTTTTATTGTACCCTGGCTCTCGTATTTCACGCCTATAGCTTATCGCGCTTCCAAGACATCAGCTCTACTCTAGCCCAAGATAAACCTGGTGAAGTGAACCTGGGCTGGGACACCAAGATCTCCTTCAGATCAAACCCCTGGCAAAAGAGACCATGAGCCATATCATTTATATGTGGGAATTTTTTAACAGATTTACATATTTATTCTTGTTTAGGTCTTGCCTGTGACAAGGCATGCACGCTGGCTTGCAAGAGATATTGTATACAACAAGGGGCTTGCATCCCACCCTTTCCTTAATATTCGATGGCTTCATTGTTACTCTTATTTGCCGCCTTGTAATTGGCCAGCACATGCTGGATTCAATACCTCCTCTTTTGACTGGAGCATGGACCGAGTACTGATTGCTTTGCCCTTCCACTGATCCCGCTGTGATTGAGGTACTACTTGAATTTTTTGTTCATCCCTATTGTTCTTTTTGAAACTCGTTTCATTTGTATCTATGTTTAACTATGCCACACACACTTCAAAGAAGCCCCTTTCTCCTTTGTAATGGATCTTTATTGTGAAAACAGATGTTATCTACTTTTATTGTGACAACAGACATGGACATGGGCGCAATTGCTTTCTTTATGTGACACGATTTTTTCCAAGTGTCATATTTTTGTCTTTTTTTCACGCATAGAGAGATTAACTGATTCTCTCAGAATCACAGGGGTGTTGTGCCAAGACCTAACAAGCATTGGCAAAGCCAATAGGTCACGCCTTTGAGATTATTTTCTGTGCCATTACCTTTTGTTCATGCTGCACATCACGTTGGCAATGATTTGTAGCCGTGCTGTATAGCAGCATGGCTAAAAATAATAATAATAAAGGACTGTGTACTTAAAAAAAACGTCCTGGCTGCATCATAGCATAGATTGTTTTAAACTTAATTTTAGCCACATTGCAAAGCATCCATGCTGCTATACAGCGGGGAACAGCCTTTACAACCTGGGTATTACCACGCGCTACCATTACAACGCTGCTATTACAACGCAAGTCGTTAAACCGACTTGCGCTGGAGGGCGCTGTTGGATAGGGAATAGTTTAATTTTCTATTCCAACACTTTCCCTACTGTAACGCGGGCTGGAGTTGGAATAGAAAATTAAACTATTCCACTATCCAACGCTTACAACGCAAGTTGTTGTAATGACTTGCGTTGTAAAAACAGCGTTGTAATGGCACGCGTGGTAAAAGCCCGCGTTGTAATGCCATACAACCCTATACAGCTTGACTACAACACATTGCCAAAGCCAATAGCTCTCATACAAGAGAGCTATTTGCTTGTCATATGCTTGTTGTAACTGAAATGAATTTTAAACTGTACTGGTGGAAAAATATTAATCAATTTGCTTTTGTCTACTGCTGTAAAACACTTATTACAATAGGGCAAACATGACCAATACCAATGTCCCATTATTTATTAACTTTGCTTACAAAATAAACTGTAGAGAAAATATATTTCTTCACTTTTCAGATGTGAACAACAGAGCTATGTTTGATGCAAACCAATATATTTCTGTTACACAAGTAGCAAAGACCTTGCACAACCAATTTGCTCATTTGCTTTTAAGAAACATTGTTCATGGACAATTTTTTTTGTTGTTAAAATCTCTGACACATCTATATTGCTATATAAGCAAAAAGGTGTGTTTGTTCTGCAGAAGCTCTGGAAGTAGGAGCGGGTTCCACCCCAAGCCGGGTGCACAGCTTAAATGTCCGCAGCATTCCATAAATGCCAGCAACTCAATTCTTTTATCCCAAAAATCTTTTTATTTTATCATAGTAATCCAAAATTCAACGTTACTTCATGCTTGTGCCCAAATCCAAGCCTTATTCTGCACCACGAGAGTGTTCGTAAATTGTTATCCACATCCATAAAACTTGTTTTACCCAATGCATTTCGGGCCTTCAGTTCGGCCCTTCGTCAGGGGTTTATGTATCTAAAATACAAAACACATTATTTTAGACAATGCTACGCCCAATCCCATTCAGTGCTAAGATATACAAAACAACTAATAACGCTATTTCGAATCAACGTTTTCCCGCTAACACAAGTGAGGGAAGGCACTCATTGTAACGAGTAGCCTACAGCTACGTTTGTTAGTGGGAAAACGTTGATTCGAAATAGCGTTATTAGTTGTTTTGTATATCTTAGCACTGAATGGGATTAGGCGTAGCATTGTCAAAAATAATGTGTTTTGTATTTTAGATACATAAACCCCTGACGAAGGGCCGAACTGAAGGCCCGAAATGCATTGGGTAAAACAAGTTTTATGGATGTGGATAACAATTTACGAACACTCTCGTGGTGCAGAATAAGGCTTGGATTAGCATTTCTGCCTCATTAAGAATTGAGTGGAGTTGTAAACGTCTCCTTTGTGATTTGCGCACAAGCATGAAGTAACGTTGAATTTTGGATTACTATGATAAAATAAAAAGATTTTTGGGATAAAAGAATTGAGTTGCTGGCATTTATGGAATGCTGCGGACATTTAAGCTGTGCACCCGGCTTGGGGTGGAACCCGCTCCTACTTCCAGAGAATTTTCAGCAAACAGCGTTGGTTTGGGCTGACCGCGCTTTCCGGGGAAGAGCACGCGACAAAAGAGATTAATGTTGAAGGAAAAAGATAAACATTGGTGTGCACTTTGTCACCCTTACAGTGCAATTTGAATATGTTCTGCAGAAGCTCCATGATGTACTTTCTAATATTTTATATCTAGAGAAAAAAGGTTTCCGTACTAAAGAATGGACCAAGATTTGGACAATCCCACATTATGGAAGTCAAGTAGCACAACAGGTGTTTGCACCACCTGAAAGCTTCTGTAATAAGGATTGCTGCACAAACTGGCTGTTTGGGGTGCAGTGGGCTTATGCTTTTGTCTGTTACTCCAGCCTGATGGCAACGCTCTGTGCTGCAGTGACACTGCTCAAGCGAAGACGAACATTCTCGTGGTAATTGACAAAACCAAGGACACCCGTGGTCTCTCCAGCCTAATACATAAAGTTCTTTTTGGATGACCGCAGGCTTGACCAAGATCACAGCTCCAAGCTCTCCCTCTCCGACCAGGGGCCTTTTGTATCATTCATCATGTGAAACCAGGTGTATCCTGGTCCTGGAGAAAGTGAAGACAGCAACTCGAAGGACAGCTTGACACCAGTACCCAAAATCCTTCCTAAGCAAAACAAAAGTGGACAGAATGTTCAGTTTTTGGTATTCCAAAGACTTAAAATAAAGGAAGGAAATTTGGGAACTCCAGAGGAAGAAGCAAAAATCCACTCGAAAGAACCATAGTGTTAATACGGACATCGATGAGTTGATCGATAAAAATGAGCTATCGTCCTTATTAGTAAAGTCATCCGTCGAGAGCTCTACATCTACCTCAAGACACAAGTATGTAGTCAGGCAGACCCTGTGACCTAGGCCCGGGATTTCTAATTGATGAGTCACAGGTGGATGAGTGCATAGCTGGCAGGCAAACACATGGGCAGGTAACTCTTGACCAATCCCACAGATCGGCGCAGTGCCATCACAGAGATCAGGGGAGATTGCCCCCAACAAAGCACACATGGCCGAGGGGGGAACACATGCGTCGAAAAACACCATAAAGCCATATGTCACATGAGTTAGGAACACATAGCCAATCATAACCTAGCACACATAGTGCTCATGCTCTCCCCATGCTGGACATCTGGACACACTCACCACTGGCCACACTGTGTCCATACAAGCTTGAGACCCACTTGTGGCAACTGTTTAACCATTAATTTATGACTCGAAGTGAGCAACCAACATTCCTCATTATATATGGTACAATGGATAACCCAATAAAAATTGAGACAGTTCTCAGACCTCATGCCTCAAACTGTTCTCCCAGCCAAATTGTTTAATTAAACAAACTGTTCCTGTTTTGCCAAACGCCTCTAGTTTTCTGTTTTTACTAAAGAATTTGACCTGAGCAACATTTTAGCAAGCCAGCCAGGAGTGATTTGGACCTTGTAACCGACTAGCTGAAAGAAGGTGATGACCTCGCCTGGACGGATTCACGTTGCGCATTGACAAAGGTGGGCGGACACCGTAATTGCTTGGAAGTTCTGCTGAATCCATGGGGCGGAGGTCCATCCTGAAACGGCTGTCAAAGAGGGTAAGAGACTACACCTGTACCTGAAACCTTGTGCTTTAAAAGCATTTGGCATATGACAAACTAGGGAGAAGCGTAGAAAGATAACTTGAGCACCCTGCTACTGCAGGGTCTGGCCTATTACCTATTTTATTTGCCCCAGCTGTATCAGTTGTAAGACAACCTCAGAGTTGATCCCAAGGAAATCACCTTTCTCAACAGTCAGCATGCTAGGAAAGGTGAATATTTATTGTATAGCCCTTTATAACTCCCAAGGCACTACTTTTGTGATACAGCTATATTGTATGGATGGAGTTGGCACCTCAGTCTCATAATGTCTTTTGATTTAAAACAGATTTCTCAGTGCTAAACCAGTTTCTTAACACCGTTAGTATCTGGAAGGAGTGAGAGGTGTTGGTCGCTTGGACCTATAGGTGCGACACAGAGCGTACACTTGGCCTCTGGGTGTGACACAGGGTGTAATTCAGACTTTAGGGAAAACTTGGACCCGGGAAACTGGGCCTAACTTGTGTGGGCCAAGAGGGGCTAGTAATTTCCAAGTTCTTACTAAATGATGTCTGTGACTACTACCTTTTTTTAGGAGCGGATAGTGACCGATTCTCCAGTTTACTTAGGAACGTGTTCCATGATAGTCTTCTCTTGCTTGAGGATACATTGCAATGAACAACTACATTTTGGTCGTCACACAACCTCAGCAGGGATCCAGCAATTGGGTAAGCGCTTAGCAGCACCCACAGAAAGGGAACCCAATGAAACATGCCCCGGGGCCACAGCAGCCGCAGGGAAGGGTGACAGTGTGGGGGGTAGCCCATTCGTGCAATCACAGAGCCAAAATGCACAGTAAAATAAACCCCCCAGCACAAGTAGAAAGGACCCCAACAATTTAAAACGCAGTGGTTAATAACTAACACCCACTTACCATCTTCCCCCAAACTAGTACCAGATGAAAAAAGGACCAAGAGACAGCAGTGGGAGTACCGTTTTTAGGTTTCGCCTGCGAAGAGATGCGCTCTGCGCATCTTTTCGGCGCAGGCGAAATCCTGTTGAGATCTGTAGTGTGGCTTGGTTCGGCCCTCGTCCTTGATTGGCTGGCTCCGTAAACGGAGCCTTGCCATTGGACGAGGGGCCTGTCCGTCAATGCCGGACCAGACACGGGGGCGTTCCCGACATTCTTTGGCTTTTGCCGACGTCACGGGACGCCGGGAACGCCCCCGTGTCTGGTCCGGCATTGCCGGCACCTCCCTTGCTGCTCGGGTCTCCTTATAATAATCTCCCGCCTCCCTCGTCCTCTCCCGCCCCCCTCCCGACGTCCGTGACCTTTCCCGCCCCCCTCGTCCTCTCCCGTCCGCCCCCCCCCCCCCCCAGAGCGGAGGAGGGAAGCCCGACTTGTTATCGCCTGCTGTTGAGTTCTACTGCTTGTGCTGTTTTTTTTCTTAAATTGTTTCTTAAATCGCTCAAACACAGCTGAGTTAACAAGCACAGAAAGAGAAAACCTGATACTACTGCCAAACAGACAGGAAATTGTAGTAGACCTTGCAAGCAGGGAAGCGTTGAACCACGCCTACCGCCCAATCAGCTGTCCGGGCTGTTGCTATGTGCGCTCTACTCTGCCTTCTTTGTACAGTAGACAGAAGAAATGCATTGCACGGAAAGACGGGCTGTGCACCGAAAGCATAATGTTTTTGTCTAACCGCTGCAGCCATCTGGATTCATCCGAGAAAAACCCCGCAGCTTTTTTACAACCGATGTTCGGCTTCCTAACACAGGGATTTCAGTATGATTTACAGTGGAGACACAAGACTGCAGAAAGGTGTGTTTTGAAGGAAGTTCATGTTACCCTTCTTTTTCAGTCTTTTCATTGTCAAGTAATGTAGCGGTATTTGTCAGGGATAACATATTTTAAAAGTGTGAATTTAGTTTCAACGGAGATGGCATAAAGACTGTAGCTTTGTATTTTTCTTCATGCCCAGTACCAAACAATACACTTCCTGTATTCCAGTCTAGAGGCTAAGATTACTGTATATACAAATGCAGTGTTGTCAAAGTTGGTTTTTTGTAGAATTATAATTCGTTATTTGTAAAAGCGAAGGATACACAATTGAATCTTTCATGGGTACATTTGCCGTACTCTGCTAATTTGATCGTTTCGAGCAGGCCTATGTTGTGTCGTGTCTGTTGTCACCTGTAATGTATGCTCAGATTTGTTACCATAAGATGTTAAACGGAATCAAGTTGAGCATCATTTTCATAATTCTTTTGCACACATCCCAGTTAAGTCCTGTTTTATGAAAATAAAGTCTGTGCCATCGTGTTATGATAGACTTGGATGGAAGCCTGTTTGTTGACTAAAAACTGGAAACAAAGGCCCCACTATTTGGTTTAATTGTTTTAGTATTGTGTGCATCGAAAGATCACTCGAGCACTACGGCATTTGAAATTAACTTGACACAAATGTCAGCTGCTGGCATAAACTTGAAATTAAGTGGTGATGTGTTTAAATAGGTCGTTGGCTTCCACTGTATCAGAAAGGAAACGCAGTTCTCGCATCGATATGCAACATTTCCACTTGAATCTCTATTTATTATATTGGTGCAGTTCCAAGGATCATTGCTGTGTGTTGTATTGCATTTCACTGTATGTGAGCAGTATGTCGGTATTTGTTGTTAAATAAAGCTGCTGTTGGAAAACATCTACAGTTGGAGTTGTAATCAGCCTATTCCTGTTTTTGACCTGTATGGCTGTTATGCCATTCATGGTTAACATATTTCCTACAGTAATTTTCAAAGAGGATTTGTGACCGACTTCTATAATCATTAGCTTATTTTGCTTCATAACCTTCAGCAGTTGGCTTGAAAACTTAGTCACATCTTGGAGTATTTCAGTCTCGTGTTTTTATTTTTATTGGATATTTGTTTGTGTCCTTTCACCTTCATTGTCATGCCTTAAGGGCTGTTTTGTAGACTGACAAAAGCAGCTGAAAAACTTGCATCAGAATGAAAGCAACTCTTCTTTTTCTGTAGTATCCATTTTTCAGATGCTTTTGTCTGCACTCGCCCCTCTGTACAAACACAAGCATTAGTAAAGCGTTCATTCGAACCCACCAGCTCAGACAACATCATGTTATTGTTTTCTTAACCCACTCTTTTGTGTAGCGTGAGGCCCTGGAAATACTGCTTTTGTTAACAAGTGCTTATTGCCAGGGCACCACGCGGGTGGACGGCGTCCCCCCACTTATTTTAACCGGGAGCTCAGTAACTGGGAAAAAATCGAGCCACCCATTCACTCTTTGGCCTCTCTGGGGCGAGATCGGAGCTCATTCAGAATGCTGCTCACATGCTGGCTTCTCTGATGCAATCGCATCTAAGGGGTGAGCTAGGGTAGGTAATTAGTCAGATGGTGCAAGCCACCTTTCGTGAAGTAACTTCCTGTTTTGACGTCAGCGTCGCCCCACTTCTTTTTAGGTTTCGCTGGGGGACGGAGCCGTTAGGCTCCGCCTCCAGAGAGGGGACGGAGCCGTTAGGCTCCGCCTCCAGAGAAATCTATTGATTACAGTAAGCACTCTGGAACACGCCCCCCTGTCCCATTGGCTAGCTCCATAAATGGAGCCTAGCCATTGGACGAGGGGCCTGTCCGTCAATGCCGGACCAGACACGGGGGCGTTCCCGAGATTCTTTGGCTTTTGCCGACGTCACGTGACGCCGGGAACGCCCCCGAGTCTGTTCCGGCATTGCCGGCACCTCCCTTGCTGCTCGGGACGGGTCTCCTTATTTGTTCCTAGCTGCCCAGGCCTGGAGGTGAGTGACCTTCCCCCCTCCCTCCCTTCCTCCTCCCCCCCCTCCCTCCCTTCCTCCTCCCCCCTCCCTCCCTTCCTCCTCGATCCCCGCCCGGGGGTTTCTTCGGGCCTTGAGGGTGACCCGGAAGTGACTAGCCGGCCGGCCAATCCTAGCGCGGCCGGCCGGAAGTGCCCGCCCCCCGCCGCCCGGGGGAAGAAGGAAGACGGCGGCCCAGAAGTAGTATGGCGGCCCACGCGGGGCGCAGCGGCTTTCGGGCGGATCAGCTGCAATTTCTCGTCTGTCAGCGGCCCACGCGGGGCGCAGCGGCTTTCGGGCGGATCAGCTGCAATTTCTCGGCTGTCAGCCGCCCGCTCTCTGCCGAGATGGTGCGGCCCTTTTGGGCCTCTGAGATATGGATACTTTTAAAAGTATTTTTGTAAATCGGACCTGATTTTTTTTTTTTAACCGGGCCGAAACATCTATTAGCCGATTGACCGATGTTTCCTTTTTCTTTTCTTTTCAATGATTTTGTATTAAAAAAGAAATAAAGATGATGGGATTACAAATAATCCTATAGGCCTCATTGGGGCAGGTGGAACTTCAGTCTTAACAGAAATACCTCACTGGAGTTCAACTAAACAATATTGGAGGCCTCTTTATCCGTAGGCAGAATGAAGGTCAAAGTTAACTCTGGGAAAGCCGTGAGAGTTCCCTCCGACATGTGGGAAGATGGCTTCAAAGCCGACGTCACGTCATAAATGTGTACACACTCCTCCTGACAGGGAGCCGAGGTAGGTTTAAAAGAATGCACGCGCTCATCTGTACAACGAGGAGGAGGGGGGGGGGGGCACTGTGAGCCACTTTTTCTGTTTCAAATTAGCTAAACCCTTCTCTCTTGCTCTGCGCGAATAAGCAATATTTAAGTTGTTTTTATATTTCCCCCTCAAAGCATGTCCCCTCTCTGAACTTATACATTCTATTTCGATGCTTGCAGTCATAGCCCTACTGTTTCCAAATGATGTATTTCGCTGCTCTACCTTTCCGTGTTTTTGAAACCTGTGGGTCTGTCAAGCACAGGGATATTGCTAGTGTATGAAGGATTAAGGACTGTTTATTGATGAATCCGCTCAGTAGAGGGGTTTCTGTGAATTCCCGTTCTCATAAGTCAATATTGTGTTCCAGGACGGCAAAGCCTGAAAATGCAAAGAGAGTGACACATGTTTTCAGGTATTTCTGCCATCGACCAGGGGTGGTTGGTGTGTAGAAGGCCACTAAGTCGTGTTCTCAAAATCCCTTGGACACAGTCTAGGGCTGGAGCGGGTTTGAACAGAACCAGATACCTTTGAAGCCAGTGCTTTGTATGGGCCGGTACTGTCAGGGACAGAGTACCAGCACTTTTTATTTTGAGAGGGAGTGTACCGACACTTCTCAAGAGAGTCGTAATACTTTTAATTGGGGAGTACCAGCACTGATCAGAAACAAACAGGTACTCTGGTACAGAGTACCTGCATTTCTATTTTTTTATTTCAAGCACTGTTTGAAACCGAAGCCGATCTACCCAGAGCTTCAAATGAATCCCCACCGGAGGTAAATCCTGCCTCTAAGGTCTGTTGATGTGATGCTCTGGTCACTGATTGTGCTTGTGTGGGCTTACTGTGTCTTGCCCAGGTGGTACCCTGACATTTTGTGCCACCTGTTTTTTCCAGGCAACTAGTGGTGCCATGGAATGGAGGAGCCTACAGCTCCACGGTCTAACAACTCTCACCTGGGCACAGGATTAGAGAGGGCCAAAGAATGTGAAACAGGTTCTCCAACGAGTAGCTCGTGAGCTAGTGGTATCTCCAAATACCTGTAAGTGGTTCTCCTGTGTGCAGCCCACAGGAGTAGTAGGTGTACAGGACACTGCCTAATCTGTAGCCTGCACTACCTTATTAATATGTCCTGACCAGTCACATGAGCAGTGGCTTGTCCCGAGAATGGGTTTTGTTGTTGCTGCCTAAACCAAGGTGGGGGCTTTGGAATAAGTTATATATTTTCATGTATATGAATTAAGAATTTTAAAAAACGTACCCCTTGGATAACAGTTATCCTGGCTTTAAAATGTATTCCCCACTAAAATGTACTCATTACAAATGAGAAGTGCTTGCTTTACTCTGAATTTTGGAGTGATATATTCCTACTTCTAAACATTATATGGAGTTCTTAAGTAAACTGCTCAACTTTTATTTATGTAAGATATTGTTATTGTATTTTCAAAACAGAAATCAGACATATGGAACAAGACAGGCACTGCAATACAATCAGCCATGACCCTCCGGCCGTATGTCTGTACAAGGATAAACATTACAGTCCCGGGAGCCCAAAGTAGGCCTACCAAGGACCCCATATCATGTGATGTTTATATGGGGAAACAGCCTGAAAAACTAAGTCCGAAGCATGCAGTATCTCAAGCGCGCAGTCTGAACCACGTGAAAGTCTTAACCACGCATGGTTTAAGCACGGAAATTGATGAACCACGCACGCTCGAAGCACGCACGAATGAACAACACATTAAGTACAGGAAGTACATGATGTATTATGTATATTTGACTATATATATATTACACTAATATTAGTACGTATGTTGTGATCGGTAGTCTGTCACCTGCTATACATTCCACCATACAGTTTAAGATTCTTTTTGGTATTTGTATTCATCCATTTACACCCTTTTACGTTAAAATAGCTATAGCTTTACTGTATAGTTGCTATAAAAGCTTATAATATGGTATAGTGGGCACTTAAAAAAAAATATCACTCCACTGCTAACAAAGCATGAATAAAAAACATTGCCATTTACAATGCCAGTAGCTCCAACTCCAACAAATGTGAGACCTATTGCAATGTAAACAACGATGCCATTTATTTAGAAGTAAAAAAAAAAAAAAGAAGTCATGAGCAATGCCAATAGCTCTAACTTTTCCAAAGGCGAAACCATTGCATTGTAAATGCTTGTTTTAACTTGTGTCCTGAAATTCGGAGTGGCTGAGAGCGGTGTCCATCAGAGGCCCGTACCAGGTTTTATAACAAGAGGTGATCTCATTGGGCCCTCACTCTGCTGATGATCCCGCCACCGGGGGGTAGGGGATGGCTGGCCACGCCCCAAGGGCAGGGCAGTCTGATGATGGGGCATGACCAAGAACTGTTTAAAAGAGCCTCCCAGGTCCCGCATTGAAAGTCAAATGGGATGCATTCCAATGACCAAGTCAAAAGGTCCCCATTTTGGGGCACCATCTTCGGGGCCAAAGTTTCTTCCAAGGTGTGTAGCCCCAATAGCACCTCCAAAAGCTTGAAGCCTCCGCACCTATGGAGGCCCCCTTTCAGTTCTAAAACAAAGCCATCCTCGGTGACAGGAACCAGGATTCCTGTGCGCCTAGGATGGTAAAACTCTGAAACTCCACAGCTTACACACGAAGAGCAGTGAGGCCTCAGCATGCTGTCGAATTCATGCCTCCAGTTGGGAGGTTCACCAGGGTGACCAGGCCAATCAGGACCTAGCACGCAAAGTGATCATGTGCTCCCCATGCCAGGCATCTGGACACATTCACTATTGGCCACACTGTGTCCTCCAAGGTTAAGACCCACCTTTAGTAACCATCTGACCATTAATTTATGACTCTAAGCCAGCAGCCAACATTTCTCGCCATATATGGTACATCGGATACGTTTATGGCTTGATATGAAATTGTACATAAGACTAACACGAACCCAATATAAATTGAGACAGTCTTCAGACCTCATGCCTGTAACTGTTCTCCCGGCCGTATTGTTTAACTAAACAAACTGTTGCTGTTTTGCCAAACACCTCTTTTCATCTGTTTTTACTAAGGAATTCTAACCAGAGCAACAATAGTAACCATAGACAAGGAAGATCATGCAAAAAGAATTTTTACAAGGTCATTACCACTTTTTTCAATACATAAATTAGTCAGGCCCACAATGTCCCCACATATTTTTAATATGATTCAAGCTCATATAGAGCAGCCTATGAAAAACTCCAGTGCACCAACAGAGAGTTCCATCAAACTTGCCGACATTTTTATTAAAAAGATATCCAGCATCAGAGACACTGATGAGCAAAAAGTTCTAATAATGCATATCGCGGTAAAGCAAATATCCAAGGTCATGAGGTCATCGGTCCAGCCCACTGACAGTAGCAAGAAAAGTAAAACTATAGCAAATACTAGACCACCATCCCTACCTCAACTACTCCATTACAGCCTCTTTAGATAAAAAAACAAAAACAAAAAATAGCCCACAGCTCAATTAATTATGGGAGGTATTTCCTGAAGCAAGACATTATATCTGGGTGTTTAAAAACCAGCAGGATAACGCCTCTCTTAAGACAAGCAATCCAAAAGCCAATTGGTCTTTCCTTTAGGTCCTTTCGGCTTTGCCAATGCCTTTTGGCAATGCTATACTGCATCAGTAAGATGTGCAGTATGGCCAGAACGAAAATAAAGTCACAATGACACAAACATGCTTTTTGTAGTTGCATGCGTAATGGCATGAGTGGAGAAGTGTGGCTCAATGTGGAGAAGTGTGGCTCAATGGTTAAAGCGGCAGACCCTGATGCAGAGGTCTAGCCCGGGACCAGGGTTCAATTCCCCGCCTCGGAGTGTCTTGGGCTCAAAATCCCATGGACCTGATAATTCTCGCCTCGGTGCCTATTCCAATCATGGAGTCCCACTCTGCAACTCTGGGCAATAGCTTGCTTAATCTCCACAACGGTCCCCACAATGCTAAGGATGCCTGGCCTCCACCTTGGGGGTGCCCAGGAGTGGACGCCTCACAGGGAAAGCCAGGATGGGTTCCACAGCGGTATTCGTACAAGCACCTTGAGACCCTTGCGGGTGAGTAGTGCGCTACACAAGTATCAATTTACATTTACATGAGTGCTTGTGCGCCATTATTAATGCATGCCTACAAAACGACATAGGTGCCTCCTTTTAATTTGCTGATTTTTGCTGATCCAAGGTGGAAATGAAAACGTGCTTTTTTTAAGGCAGAGGGACCAGCAGCAATTTGCTGCCTGATCTACTCCCCTAGAAATAAAGGAAGAATAAAATATATATATATTTTAAAAGGTGGGAGGTGTGGGGCAATGGTGAAGCAGGTGAAGGAAGGAACGGGTGTTGGAACAGAAAAGTAGAACACTAGGGAGAGCAACATTAGTGGTGGGAGGAGAAGCAAACAAACGAGAAAGCAACATCGCACAGGGAAGAGAGACAGTTTGGTGGTGGAGAAGAACACAAGAGACAGCAACATGTATAGTGGGGAGCACAGAGGCTTGATGGGAGGAAGCACATGAGGGACAGAGGTGAAAACACATGCTCATTCATGAAGTGCTTTAGTAAAAAAGTAATTCTGTAAAAGCGAGCAGTGGAAGGACACAATTCAACCAGTCAGAAAGATGGTAAAGAGGCTGTTCTCCAGGGGAGGGACACACTTATGAAAAACAAGCTGGAACAAGAAAACCCATTGAAAAAGAAGTCAGCAAATGAGTGACAATGGAGTAATCTTGTGGTAAGCATTGGTGGGCTGTAACTTCTTGTGGTTTTTTGGTAAGCCTAGAATGGGTATTTTGCAAAAAGACAGCCTAAGCTATCTAATTAAAGTAAAAACACATTGACCAATGGCATTTCCTAATAGCTACTGAGTTGTGTCCTGTTTCTTTTGAAACTGTAAAACGGTAGTGACATTCCTGAATAGCTAATGAGATCTCTCCTGTTTCTTTCAAAACGCCTTGATAGCTGTGTGGTGAACCAACTGAAAAGTACATATCTGATAACATATATGAAGAAATTTTCAATCTGGCTGAGGCCTGGCTAGCAGCACACAACAATCACGATTCATGTAGCTGATGATGCCTGTAACATCTTGGAGTCATTTCCTCGTTCTGCTCGACCTTTCCGCAGCATTCAACATCATTTATCACAACAATCTCCTTGATACTCCGAATTACCCACTTGAATTTTAGGACTCTGTCTTAAAATTGTTCATATCATACATTTGCCACCATAAAAATAGAAAATCCTTATGGATGATCATTCCTTTACTCCATGCTCCATGCCACGTAGTGTACCCCAGTGTTCCATCCTTTCTCCCATTTTGTTCGACCTTTACATTGAGCCAGATTGCTGGGGCTGCTTAATGATCTTAGCATATATTTCCACCGGTGTGATGATGACACTGAACTTTACCTTCAAATAAACTGTGGATGATGTGTTGTTCCTTTTCTTGGGTGAATCGAGTCAACTCCTGGGTGACTGTTCATAAACTCCGGCTCAACCCCTCAAAACTGAGGGCCTCATTTATGAGGCCATGCGTCACTTTTACGCCGCCGGTGCATCACTTTTTGTGACGCACCAGTGGGGTAAAAATGCGCCTTGTTGATCCATATTTACAAAGTGACGCATCTAGGTAGTAAACCCCTGCGCCACGTAATACCTGCGCCAGGTATAATGTATGCAAGGGGGCGTTTTGAAGTAAGAAAGGGCCATGGAAGTGACGCAGTGAAATCTATAAGATTTCACTGCGCCACTTCTTGGACACAAATGCGTCAATTTGTCACGCTCCCTTGAAACTCATGCATACAGCTTCTGAGTGCATGCTTTGGCTGCTCATACCGAGCATGAGGAAGTTGGCAAATCCCCCCAGTTTCTGTGATCCTTCTACAGCTGGTTTCCATGAAGAGAGCCCCTTTGGGGATGTAGCTGGTGGAATTGTGCTGTTCACAGCAAAGTTGAGATGGAGTGATTTGTGCTCGCCTCCCACATTCACCCCGACTGATGGTGCAGATCCAACCACCCGCATTGAGCTTCCTAGGTAATGAAGGCATTGGAGCCTCCACGTGACACTTATCGACCAGACCCTCCAGGTGGAAATGGTCGATGGTGTATGCATGTGATCTGCTCTTTATCCATCCTCTTCTTCATTCACGGATGGTGTTTCTAGGGTTAGTGGTACTGGCACAAGCGAACAATGGCTCTCCCTGCCCCACGCCCCACTACTAGAACCATAGCTACACGTCCCTTCGTGGCTGGCTCGGGGCAGGTTGTTCATCGGGGTCTTCTGTATATTTTGAATGTTCTGCTTAGCCATCTCAAGTAAGTGAACCTGGACCCCCTTCCTCCAGCTCTTGTCTGGGGTCTGAGAATTGTCTTTCTGTCACTTTCGAGGGCTGCCTCAGTTGTCTTTCTTTAAGACATGTTGTGCAGGAGTGCGGCTGCTGTGCAGCATGGCACTAAGTTAAAAAGAACACTGTGACGTGGTCAACGCTGGCTGCAACACAGCACTTTAAAAAAAAACTGTCAACCTTGTTGTACATCAGCCCCTCTGCTGTTAAACTTGCCAAAAAAAGCATTATTGACAAAGCCAAATAGCTCAGCTCTTTTGGTTTTGTCAATGTTTTTTAAGGAGAACATCCCTGTGTAGCTTATGGTCCGCACGCATTATTACAGAGTAAATAAACTCCAACACTTAAGGAGACAGAAGAGTAATACTCATAACAGGGTGATGGGGAAGCCTAGGTACCCGACCAGATGCTTCAGGGCTGACTCAGACAGCAGTGCAAGTGCTGCAGCAGAACATATCACAACAGGAACCAAAGAGACAAATCATACAGGGAAAGCGCACGCTAACATTAACTGTGGCTCAAGGGGTGAAAAACACCACAGGCAGGGGATTGGGATTGGAAATGCCAGACTTCACAAGTAGTGAGAATGATAAACAAGCATCAGAAAAGCCAGTAGATCTCGCCTATGTGAGCTCCACTGGCTTTGGCAATGCTTTTTAGCCATGCTGCATACTAACGTGGCTGCTGTGCCACATGTCTCAAAGTAAAGACAAACAAGCTTTGGAAATACAATAGGTCTGGCATTTGTTTAAGTTAGAGGTATTGGCAGTGTAAATGGCAATGTGTTTTACCTACGTGTTACGGAGTGTATGTATGTGGTGTGTAGTGGAAATATGTGGGTGGTACTAGATTGGTTAGTTGTGGAGTTGTGTGGAGTGGATTTGTGTAGTGGAATTATGTGGCATGGTGTGCTGTGGAATTATGTGGATAGTAATTATGTGGTATTGAGTGGAATAATGTTCAGTGAGATTGTGTGTTATGGAGTGTAATTATGTGGAATGGTATTTTGTTTTGTAGATTGATATCTTTGCAGCGACCATGGTAGTACTGTATATTAAACTGCATATTAACACCAGTGGCTACATAGATATGGATGAATGGCGAAAGCAGAGTGTAGCTATGACCGCAAACGTATGAGTGGTCTGCTTGCTAATGTGCACACCTGCAATTTATTGCAGGCGATATCACTAATTATAAAAGACCCTCGTCTCGCAGCCTCCAACGCCCAACATCTGTTAGAGAAACATCCAATATCAACTGTATGCTCATGCAAGCTAACGGCCATACTGATTAAAATATACTTCCAACTACGATGGCTATATCAGTCACAATAAATAAACTATGAATCCACCGAAGATCACACTGTATATGAAAAATACAAGTAAAATAGCTTGTCAGGGAAAATGCATGTATTTAAAAAATTGCATGTGTATGTGAAGTTTACAAGCTTTCATCTAATAAGATGGATATACATATCACTTTTATTTACCTTCTGCTATGAACTGAAGGAATACACATTGATTAAGAGTCACGGTACAGTGAATATGGAAATAAAAATAAAAATTAGGAGTCACATAATACAAATGCTGAGGTATTCTGCCTTTACGGTTCTAAATAAACCAAGCTCAGAACTACTTAAACGAACCATACAAACCAAACGTTTGTTGCGACGGCGGCGTTAACAAACCCCAAAGATGTCTTGTGGATATTAAAATGAAGATCTGCACATAAACTCATTGCAACATATACTATTGAACGTTATAATGAACTTTAAACAGGAAAATATAAGAACGCCAACGTTTTAAAACTAGAAAAGCAGAAAGAAACAGCATACAGTGGTGGAGATGGAGTTCAGGTGTTGGGGCTTAGTGGGTGGGGTGCTTGGGTGTGTTGAGAAGCTGTTCATTTATGTGCAGATGGTTGCATCTTGAGAGCTGGCCTTCCATCTAAGGCAACTTTACAATATGAGTACTTTAGAGATGCATTGGTGAAGGTGCATACATCCTGTAGCATGAGGGTGAGTTTGTAATTATTTGACTATTTTTGTACATTTGGATTCAAATGTGGTGCCCAGCCCTGGGTCCAACTTTTTCAAGTCTGGTGTGGGAAGTGGATGTGTTTACAGCATGGCTACTATACCGAACCAATGGTAGTTGTGGCACGCATTGCTATTCGGTATATTTATATGTAGTGCACTGATACTGTGTGTCCTGTTGTCATTCCACAGGTGTATGGGAGTTCCTTCCAGGAGTGTAACCTTGCAGCTCCGGTGCCTCTGTTTTTGACAAGGCAGGTAATTGCTGTAACCAATGGGTATTGAGCTTTGTAAGTAGAGCTATAGGTCTTTGTTGCTAGTTAGACTGTGTCATGGTGCACTTGTTGTACTTTAATCTGTGTTTGTGGGTCTGTCCGCTTCTTGTGGTAGTATAGCCTAGTGTCCCGACTGTGCATTTGCAGTGTTTTTCCAAAGTATCTTACTTATGTTGTATCTTTGTGTTTCAGTACGCTATTGCTTGATATATGTTCATTTCATAGCGTCATGTCCTTCTTAGCGTTTTGCAGCTGGATTGAGAGTCTTGGCTTTGTAGGCTACCACAGGCTTTGTAGGCTTGTACAGATGCTCCCACAAGAGAGAGGAATAATATTGTTTGAATGGAGCTGCTTACTGTATTTGTGTATATACATTGTGTGGCTTATTTAAAAGCTCCTTGCGCCACCGGTGCGTCACATTGCGTGACACACCGGTAGCGTGACCTTCTGCATGATATTTACAAGCACATATAAAGCCACCCTGAATGGCTTTAGGTGTGCTTGTAAATATCGCCCCTTTTCACGAAACACTTTGAGTGTTAGGGGCGTGACATGGATGTTGCTGTGGGTGTTCCCACACAACACCCATGTCCACTGATGCATTTCCAGATTTATGAGCAATCGTAAACCTGGAAATGCGTCTGAATGCTACTCCACCTCCAGGGGTGGTACAGTGAGGCACCATGAGGAGTATTGTCTTCATTTCTCCTTGTTTTTTTGATTTCGCCTAGGCAGCACACCTGCGCTGCTTTAGGAGGACCTTAAGCCATCGGTCTTCACTTTTCAAGCACTGCACTCGTGCTTGTAGCGGCAGCCACCTTGCGGGAGAGAGCAGTGCCGCGCCACAAGCACGAGTGCAGTGCTTGAAAAGTGAAGACTGCTCTCCCAAGCCCGCACGTGCGCGCACACCACTTGCGGGCTCACCACCTACTCCCCTCTCTCTCACAACCTCTCCGCTTCACGGCACCGCGCTTCATGTTTCATGAAGTGCAGACCAGACAGAGACGGGCAGTTTTGTTCTTTTTACCAAGCTGACCTAGGCGGTCCCTGCCTCTAAACTTAAGTGGTGTTAGCAGGATGTTTTTTCCCCCTGCGTCGCAATTACCAAATTGCTGACTGCACCCAACCCCCAAACATAATTTCGGTCCTAAGCAGCCGGTCTGACTCAGAGAGCAGATCGTTGTGCTCTGAGGCCAGTCGCCTCTGCAGCAAAACCAGTAGAGCGTTAATGGGTAGAATCTCTAATATTTAGATGTGCATCTCATCTTCATTGCTTGATTTTTGCCCGCAAGATAGTGTCAATCATATGCGTTGAAATGACACTCATAATTACACTGGAATTATGAAAATGTCACACATTGCAATCTGAAACATTGGCACCTATGAAACAGAGTCAAATGGGAAGGCCTGTTAATTACTTGCTCTTTGGGGTCATTCTCCTGTGTAGCAGCACCGCCATCCGCTGGGACATTAACACCTCGCCGTCACACCATGACGCACATGACTTCACAATACCAGGTCGTTCATGGGTACTTGACTAACTCAGATGTGCTGCGGCATCTGCACCACCGACACCAGAAAATATGGACACCTCCGATGCTTCGACTCTGGACATTGTAAAGGGACAAGGAGGTGCTTTGCGCATCTTATTGGCATAACACTCCTTAAATTACTTTCCTTGAAATTACCCCCCTTTGCCTCCTTTTCATGTGTAAAATAACCCTGATTTAGACAACGGCCGCATGCATATATTTCTGGAATCACTGTGCAAAGCGCCTTGCTATCAGGGATGATAACATCAGAGAGCTGCAGGGAAACATGACATAGGTTTAGGAAATCCCTATTATTTTGCTCAACCTTATTCTGAGATGGATATAAAAAAAAATTAAAAAGGGTTCCATTGGGTAGTAATACATTCCTATTAGTATAGTCAACCCCAACCGCCATGTTTCGTTTTAAATCCTGAGTATTTCCAGACCAAGCACTATGGATTACTGCCCCTATTCCACCGCAGTTTGTGTTGCCTTTCTTCATGCCCCCTCCTATTGTCTGTGTTAACCTACTTCCCGCCCCCTCCCACCTTAGTTTGCATTGCCTTTCTCCCCCCTTGAGCAATGAGAACCTTTAAAAATATGCGGCAACTACGCAAAACACCTTAAATCTAGGACAATAACCTGCTGATCTGTCACATCCTATATTTTTACGTGCATTCCAGCGCACCTACTTGATGTACCACAGACAGGCCACACTGCTGTCTCGGGTGTAACATTTCCAGACCATATTTGGCTACATGCACCTTACCAGAACTAGACTTATCATTAAATTCAAACCCCTACGTGAAACCTTTCTTGCGCATACCACATTAGACAGCTCCAAATAGGCTTCACTCTCTGGCAGTGTTTGACCCTTCTTGACTGGGCACTTTTTTCTGCACTTTTATATAGCATGAAGCTGGCTTAAAGGTATTGGAGTGCTTGATATGGGCACCAGTTATACTACACAAGTATGCATTATTTTTTTAATTTTAGGCAAGGGGAGTTTAAGTGATTTACCCAGAGTCACAGGATGTTGAGCGTCGACGCAGAGTTTGAGCCTGGTTGACTAGTTCTGAAGTTCGTAGCTCTGACCGATAGACTTATCCTCACTTACCAACTGGGAAATGCTGCAGGTCCGGTGTAGTGGTCTCTATCAGTGCCTCGTTAAATTGATTGTTTAAGTGCTGATGCACTCAAATTGGTGTCACGCTGATAGACAAGCGCTGATCCTCTTTTTTTACAGATTCATGGGGCTCAGTGCAGTTTGTAGTCTGAACTGAGTGTCGCCGCCGCAGCTGCCAATCAAGCACAGTCACAAGCTGGTACGAACCTTTAAAGACAGTGACGCAGTGCTCACCTACACATCTGCTCATCTATAACCCCCAACACACATGGCAGGAGGGCAGGTAAAATGTTGCTTACTTCCCAAGCCATATGGCACCTGCAATGTATTGTGTGGGGGGAAGGGGCAGGCTGCTGCACTATTGGGGCAGGAGATAGGCAGAACTTTCAAAACACTGTGGGGTTGCATGTGGACCGGATGATGTACCTCTATCATTTCAGCAGGCACAGCAAGGAACAAGCATTAGCCTAGCCAATAGGTCTCGCCTTTGGGACCTTTATAAGTATTTAATCATGCAACACAATTTCCTTGGTGCAACATCAACTGTTGCATGGCTAAACACTTATAATGTCCCAAAGGCGAGACCTATTGGCTATGCCAATGCTTGTTTTGTAGTTTTATATAGCGCAAACTCAACCCGAATGTTAGTCATTTAAATCCTTCAGCAGTGTGCTTCGGGTGTGACCACACTATTTGCAATTTCCTTTCAAACATCTGCTGTGTGCTTATAGCACAAGGACACTTGAGACAAGTTACTGTTTTGCATAAATTGAATACAAGAACAAGCATTTGCAATGCAATAGGTATCACATTTTAGAAACTTTTAGCTATTGGTATTGTAAATGACCATGCCTTTAAATATTGCAGGTTTTTTAAACACATAAATAAAAGGCATGGTCATTTACAAAGCCAATAGCTCAAAATCTCGCAATTGCGAGACCTATTGCATTGCAAATGCTTGTTTCCTCTTTAAATGCGTGCTGCATTCTACAGCACGCATTGGAAGAGGAACTCACCTCATTTTATCGTTTTTGTGCTGGAAGGTGCCCCTTCCTGCTCGCACAAAAATCAATCTACCCGCTATGCAGGCAACCTTGCATCATGGTGCAAGGATGCCTGCACCGGGGCAGGGCACCATCTTGTGCACCAGCGCAGGGAAACGCACAGAGATGCGACATATTGTTGTAAATGTGTCACATCCCTGTGCCTCGAAACTAACGCAGCACGGCGCAGCAAAAGGACTTGGGGCCTGTATCTTTTCCAGTTTTAGTAGTGTAGTTTGTATCTACTTCCTTTGCTACTGAGGTATTTATTTAATGCCCATTAACAGTGCGAGGCGTACGGGAGCGGTATTTAGTGCTGTTTTTGTGCTGTGTTTATAGTACACATGGACTTCGCGGTCCATCTGTTTGCTTTTTATCTCCTGGATGTCTCTATGCTGGCCAACACTGCTAAACCAGGCTTACTAGATGAGCTCAGGGTATTTGGAATATATGACTATGAGAAATGTGCTTTAAAATGTTTCAACTAAATTCCAGCTGCACAAAGACGACGAAATTACTACCAGAACTATAAACACTGTCTTGTTGCTGTGCAACCTGGGGATCAGTGTTGCAATACCTTAACGCCCTCCCTGGAAGATGCATTCAGAACAAAGAAAACGTGTGTACATGTGGACGCACCCAGTGGTCAAGTTTCATTTAAGTATATACTTTAGGTGATGGGACGCCAAACTGTATTTTGATTAACCCTTCGGCCAAGTTACTGACCTTCTGCCAGTGTCCCTGGACCGCAGAAGGAATACATAAAACAAAGAAAAGGGAAACAAAGTTAGACCGGAGGATCGGACCAAGTATAAAATACAAGCATTTTGAGTGCACTAAGTCTTACATTTGCGAAATTTAGAGCTATTGGCGTTGTAAATGTAAATGTTTTTTACTCGTGTGTTTTGGAGTGGAGTGGATGTATGCCATGTGTAATGGAGTTATGTGGTATGGTGTGCAGTGAAAATATTTGGTGTTAGGGGCTGGAAAACAATTTTTGGGGCAGTTGTATATAGCACAAACTGGAGCTGAAGGTATAGGTGCACTTTAAGGGGGTCCTTAGGATTGCGGATGGACTTGAGTCCGTCCGCGACCCCTGAGTAGGAGGGAACGTCCGCATGGGCTGCGGCGTTCCCTCTGTGCAGATTAGGATGTGACCGCCAGGGTGGCGGTCACATCCTCTATTTTTAACATTGCGGCGGGTGGAGCTTCAAACTGCACCCGCAGCAATGTTAAACATGCACGCATTGCATTTGAATGTAGAAAGTGGCAGGCACCGCGCGGTGCCTGCCGCTTACTGCATACAAATGCAGGGGGGTACCATAGGTACCCCCCATGTGCACCCCCCACCCCCCCACCCTTCACCTAGGGGGCCCACAACGGGCCCCGCAGTGAAGTTACACATGCTTTTCCACAGCGGAAAAGCCGCCGCGGAAAAGCATGTTTCCAAGCACATCCTAATCTGGCTGACGGTGTCTGAGAGACACCGTCACCATATTAGTGCTTTTCCGCCGTGGTTGTAAGCCAACCACGGAGGAAAAGCTGCGGACGGAAACCAGGACCCACCAGCCATCCTAATGTGGCGGTGGGTCTTGGTGGGTCCGCAGAGGATTTTCCGCATCTTCCAGGCCGGCGGTGGCTTCCGCCGGCCCGGAGAATGCGGAAAATCCTCCATCCTAATCAGCCCCTTGATGCGGACCGGTGAAAGTACACTTTTTTTTGTTTTTGACTGTAGATCCTTTTTAAAGCGAATTAAAGTCATTGTGCATGTGAGATTAACATCAGAATGGATGGTGCAACCGTACATACAATCAGCTGGAGTTTTGGGGGACTGTTTGTACCCGCTGATCAGATACCAACTACGTTTTATTCTGGGGGACGGAATCTGGTGAACACACGCCGGGCCTAGAGAGACTAAACCGAGAACATGCACACCACAAACAAGCACTAGCAATTACCATGCTATGATAATTACAATGCTATGCTACAAACATGACCGATTTTTATTGGTAACAGTAGTTATAAGGCACATTAAGTTCACCTTCTAACTTGTAAATTGTTGTTTAGCGTGCATTTCCCTGTTAATGAATGGATTCATTGTTTGTGCTTCTGGTATGGAAGGATTAGACAAAAGCTGGCAAAACTTTTTTGTAAATTATTATTTAAGCATGTGCAATAGGGCTGCTTAGTGAAGGATGCCCAAATTGCTAAGTTATACATTGTGCATTATATACAGGGCCACTGAAATAATGCTGCAGGGGATGTCCAAATTATGCAGCAGGCTAGGGTAAATGATGCAGCCAGAAAAGGCAAATTATGCAACGGAACGGTGTGATAATATTACTTCATTATTTTGGCATTTTTTGGTTTCGCCTACACAGTACATGCGCTGTCTCTGCGAAATATGTTGCTTACATGCAATGGGCTTACATCCCACCCACAGCTTACCATTTGTTAGCTTCAGTGTCGCTCTCATTTCGATCATCCCCATTCTCGCGGCACGTGGGCATCATGTCCTCTTCTTGTATTTGGCCCCCCCCTGGAACATGGACCAAGTACTTGTGTCCATCCACTGTTCCCATTTTGGAGCTACTTTTTCTTTCAAACCCTCCATTTGAGCGCTTGTGTTTTCAATCTTTCTCCCATATCCCGGGGAGGGGGGTGAAGTGTGAAGCAGTGCTGCTTTTGTTAGTGGGGGCCGATATTGCAGCACTGCTGCAAAACCAGCCCCCACTCTACACCACGCCACTCTACGTTACTTCGCTCAATGCCACGTCACTCTACTCTACGCCACTCCAAGCGACTCTACGCCAATCCACTCACCGCCACACCACTGTACACCACTCCACACCCTTCTACACCGTGTCACTTCACTGTACTCTACGCCACTCTGCTGTACAGCCCAGCTAAAAAACATTGGCAAAACTAAAAGTTCTCCCATAGACAAAACAAGCATTGGCTTTGCCAATGCTTGTTACACTTGTGAACACTGCCTGGGCATTGGTGGCACCTCATTAGTACCAGTTTGACACCCAAATAAAGTGATAGGCCACAGAAAGGCAGCCAGTCAACCTTTGCAGAGGGCCTCCCGCTGCACAGCAACACGTCGCTGTGTTTTAATAAACTGTACTGTTTGAGCTAGAAACAAAATGGTTTTTTTTGTTACATACTGCAGATTATGCAGCAGATGATGTATTATGTGGTAAATACATCAAATCTATAATTATGCGTATTTCCAGTGGCCATGGTTACATTATAATAACACATGGGCCTGCACATTCTGTTCACTCCCAGGCGCTTTTGTGCCCTTGTCGGTGTCCCCTAGGAGTCCAGACCTATGTTGCGCAGACTTATGGCTGATGTCAAAACTTTGCTGCTTTTTAACAGCTCACCGGAGCTTTTAAAATTCCTTCTTACTCAGAGACCCCAAAGAAAGTCTTCCGTGGAGCTTTTAAATTGTACCTATACCGATGCTCAGCCTGGCATATTTTGTATTTTGTGCAATCGCTATGTTACTGCTCAACAGATCACTGTTTTTAAAATATATATTTACACACCAGTTGCCAGAATAACTAGGTTTGTTTATGGACCCAGAGCAGGGATCTTTGTGCCAGCTGCGTTGGCACTACCTTTTATCCGTCATCAAGGCACTATTGACAAACGGCAAATAAGAGTACTGGCCTGAGTTCTGAGTTTTAAATGCACTTTCATGCAGCTTTGTATATTTGCACACCATTTAGAGAATGTGCCTACCTGCTGCGGAACGCTGTGCATGAGAAGCAGAGGGCTCCGGCGAAAGCCTACATCACAGATTTGATAAAATGTGCCCCTTGCTGCTTTTGAAATTCGTACCTTCAATTTCTGAGGCTGGTTTGATCCAAGTCAATAATCGAGAATAGAGGGAAATGTAGCATTTTTCCACCTTGCCCACAGTTTGCTCTTTTGGACTTAGCCGCCGGCCTTGGAAATGGAGAACCAGGTTTGAGTCTGGGTGTGGGCAACATCAACAAGAATACAAGTGCCAAAATTCAAAGAAAAAACGTGGACTGGAGTAGCACATCACACATGGACTTTGGTAACTTGGCAGGGCTGTAGCCTGTTCTCAGTATTTAGGACTGCTGCTTTTTTTAATACTTATGCAATGTTCTAGGCCTATTTTAAGGCACTCGGTAACACCTCTGGGTAATGTCTGCGCTATTTAAAACCTCATAAATAGATGAATACATAAATAAATACTCACGCGCATCCTCCGGGTCGTACTGCTGATGGTGTCATTACCCAGTTTCTACCGCTGCCTTTATTTTCATCCAACCCCATGTACTTCTGCCCCAGACTTCGTACAGTACCCGCAGCCAACTCTGCCTTCACCCAGCCCATTTGGCCTTTCCTACTTCACTTTAAAGTGTTGATTCTGTGTCTAAGCAAGGAGATGGGATGTCCCCTCTTGGATTGGATGTGTTCAGGCATGGAGAGGGTATGTCAGGGCATTAAGTAGGTGTGCGGGGATAGGGAGTGGGTTTGTCCAAGGATGGAGCAGGTGGTTCAGGGTGGTGCGACTGTGGCCAGGTGTGTTGGCGGGGGGGGGGGGGGGGGGGGGGGGGGAGGGTGGGGGGGGGGGGTGTTGAAGCATAGTCATGGAATGGCCTGGGGAGCCCATGTGTGGTGTGGGAGTGTCAGGCAGGGGTATGAGTGTCTTAAAGGATGGTGCAGGTCTGTCCAGACTGCAGGCAGGGGGCCGGCTGCCTTGAATGCCTGGGCTGCCATGACCAATGGAAGTACCATGGGCCCCTTCTAGTCGGTGCTACCTCCTGTAATGTGGGGCTGGTTTGAATATTTTTGCCAGGGATTATTTTGGTCTTCAGTAAAGCCCTGCTGAGACCTCCGCGTTCCACAACCTTACAGCGTCTACCAGTCGCAATCTGACTTATCAGAGACTGGCACTCACTCATGCTGATTGCTACAGCTTCCAGCTGTAGGGGGCAAATTGTGAGTCTCTTGGTTCCACATATCGACCTATGTAGTGTGCTGCAGTCGTCTAGTCGAGCCCCTGTCGCGGCTTGTATTATAGGAAAATGACCAGATTGAGGGAGAAAGAGCAGGGTATTTCGTAGGAGCTTAAGCTATAAGAAGCAAGACATAGTAATCTCCTTTACCTGTGCTTGAAAAGCAAAGTCCACATCCCGCAGAATCCCAAATCAAATGTTTTCTCCAATTTAGCTGGAACTGATGGAGTCCCCATAGATTCAGGCAACCAAGCTGAAGCCAAGGTGGGGTATTCCCAATGATCAATACTTCCGTTTTATCGAGATTTAATTTTAAGCTGGTAACTTTTTCTTTCTTTTTTTATTCAGCACTCAATGAGAGGGAGTGTGTTTTATGCCTCCCTTCCTCATGTGCTGCTTACCCCACCCATCATCCCCCTTCTCTTAGTTTTGTTAGCCATCCCGCCTAGTTTCTCTGTAAAAGCACAGAGTCAGGTATATTTGTGCTTGGGTCCGACTAAATAGCAGACATTAAGGGGTGTTTTTGTTTTATCTCATGCTTTCCACATATTGCATGAATGCTCAGGCCTTGGCGCATCAAAGCTTTTATGGTACTGGGGGGGGGGGAGTTGGCTGCTACACTCCTCCAGCAAACATTTGAAGCAGAAGGTGAACTTAGCATGTCTGAAAAAGAGTTGTCTCTTCACCTAGATGCCTGTACATCTGCTCCCTGCGCTCTTGCAGAGGACCAATTAACTGCAGCATGTTTCAGTTCTGAGCCCTGTGGAAAGAAAATTAGGCCCTGTGAAGCACTTTTCTTTATATTCTGAAACTTCCTTTTTTTCTTTTTAAATTAAGTTCAGCTTGGTGCTTGAAAAGCATTGAAAAATAAAGCCCGCTATTTATAAAGATTGGAAATATTGAATTCGGTGCACAGTTTTGGAATACCTTAAGATTTGTTTACCCTTCCTCCAGTATTTTTAAATGTTTTTCTTTTCAAACAATGCTTTACAAAGAAGCATGAGCAAAGCCAATTACTTGGCACTTGCATCTCAAAAGCAGGTCCTATTGCCTTTACCAGTTTTGTTTTTGTTGTGGACTGAATAACACAGTCGAAATCAATTTCTGCCAGCCCCAGAGAGTTGGCAAGGTTATTGATTGAGGGTAGTCTTCAGTTTTCAAAAAAGCACCGGCAAATGGCTGCACGACTCAACCATAAGTTTAAAGTCGTTGATTGCGGAAGGACTTTGAAAATGCGTCGACCTCAAATCAGATATCTCTTGCTAGGTCGGTCATGAAAGGGTGCACTCTGCTGAACTGGCAGTGCAGAGGCATCTCTTTTTCGTAGGATTTCTTCAAAGAAAGGGAAATTTGATATGAATGCTTCCATTTCTGGGTAATTTAGGTTACAAATTGAAATTGTTTGTTTTTAGAACTGGGTGCCCTATGTTCCTTTTTTTTCTTTTTTTGGCCGTTATTAATACTTAACGAACGTGCGAAGGAAACACATTCTTAGGACCCATTTGTCATCCATCAGTCCTTTTTTGTCCCTGTTCCATGGAATTGTTTGTAGCAGATGCAAAGTGGGGTTGTGTCATCGTTTCCTTCCAGCGAGGATTGTGGGTTATTTCACTTCCTCGCATCTGTCTTCGCACATTGATTGCCCGTCGCATTACTCTTTAATTACTTTCATCTTTTCCCGCTTGGAGCCATCTCTGGTGAGACCTTTGTTATTCGAGCCACTTTCCGCAGCTATGGTTCTCTTGATGGCGTCACTGATGGAAAGCGGTTGTGGCTATGTTATCATTTTTAACCTCCTGCATGCAGTGCTGGCTAAGTGATTTTAGTCTTATATTTTTGGGTGTGACTTGACAGAGTAGCTGTTTGCATGGGGGTGCTTTGGCTGCTCCCAGAGGAGTATTTCTCCATCACGTCATGCTGTCAGCTGTTTAGTATATAAGTCTGTCTTCTATGGAGTGCTGGCCTTGCAAAGTGAGGGCCTGTTTTACGTCTCAAAAGTACTTTGCCTCATCACCATTAAATTATTTATCTCATTGATGCGTTGCATACTGAAAGCTATAATGTTTGTTTTGGTTTTTAGGAAGGAAGTTCATTATGTCTGTCTGCAGGCAGCTTTTAGCTGTCTGTTATTGAAGGACCATTGTGGACAATACCACTACTGGCAGTCCGGCTTGTTGAGGCCCATTGCTTACCATTGGATGGTTTTCCTGTCAATCTCATTTGCCTGCATTTTGTTTGATGGCTTTCCTTCCTCATCTTGTGCTTGTTCGCTTTTTGCCACCCTTTTTATTGGGTGATTTGAATCCTTCCAGAGCTCCACACAAATTAACTATTTTTTTTGTATTTTGCTTTCAGCACTCCATGCGACGCATGTGTTTTCTTGCTCTCTTCTGTCTGCAATTATCCCCTCACTTAACTGCCCCCATTCTCTCACTGTTTTTCCCACCAAGCCTGCCCATTGCTCACCCTCCCCAACCCCCTCCATTTTCTTTTAGATTGAGCCTGCAATCAACATGAATACGCTGCTGTCACTTGGTGACCTATTGCATCTAAAAAAAAAATGTCTGCATCATTAACACTCTTCTTAACTGCCTACTAATTTGACAGCCTGTCCCAGGTGTCCGTTCCTGCGTCACTTCTATTCTTTGTGTGGCGCATGGATAAAGTACAAACTGATTTCTCTTAATTGGTGTCTGTCTGCAGCTCGTGCTGTTAATGAGGCACCATTTCTTCTTTTTTTTTCAATTTATGCACTCCAATCCACTCTACTCTTATCCACTCTAATTCACTAAACTACTTCAATCCATTCCAGTCCACTCTAATTCAATACACTCCAACCCACCCATATCTACTCAAATCCACTCCAGCACACTAATCCACTACTCTCTAATCCACTCCCCTCCTCTTCAATCCATTCAAATTCAATCCAATACACTCCAAACCACTCCAGTCTAAGCAAATTCACTCCACTCTAATTCACTTCATTTCAATCCACTGCACTCGAATCCAGTGCACATCACTCTAACCCGCTCCACTCTAATCCACTCTATGACACTCCATTTCACTCCATGCACCTCCATGCTACCCAACTCTATGACACTCCTCTATATGACACTCTACTCTACGACAATCTACTCCACTCTAGCACACTCTATGCCACTCCAGTCTATGATACTCCACTCTATGACACCCTTTGCCACTTTGCACCACACCACTCTACTCCACTCTGCGGCAGTCTAGTCCACTCTGCTCCACACCGCTACCTTTTAGCCATGCTAAGTAGCAGCCATACTGTTTTACAACATGGCTAAATCACATTTCCAAAGCAAATAGCTCTTACATTGGCAAAACCTATTTGTTTTTATAATTTACACAATCCCCTCTCTAATTAACTCTGCTTATTCCCCTCCGCTGTTTCCTGTACCCCATTGCATTCTTTTTTCTTTTTCGGAGGGCCCATTAGCTACAATTTGCTGCTGGGCCATTCCTTGAATAGGAATGGTTTTTTAATTTACAGCTCCAAGGTAGGTGCCTGCCATCTTGGAATGGTAAATGTGGAGAAACACAAACATAGTCATTGTTTCATGACACATGCACAAATGCATCATCATGCTTGGGCAACCATAGCGTAAACATGCATATATGTACATTTTTCATGACCGATGCTTGACTATACATCTTCATGTTAATTAATATATTTATTTATTTATTCATTTTTGATGAAGCTGTTCTGCATCGGCAAACAAGCATTTTTTGCTAGACTGATTAGCATAGGTAAACATGATTGGCATAGTTAAATGGTCGGGTAGCGCTTTAGAATTGCGAGACCTATTGACTGTGCCAGTGCTTGTATAATGTTTTAGTCTGCTCTCAAAAAACAAGATGGGCATACTGGCATTGCCTTCTGCTTCTTTTGAAATGTTGTTGGTTTTACTCTGAATAAAAGAGAATTGCTATCTTAGGTACAGTAGAGGAATTGCTTCCTTTGGGTAAGGACAGGGCCTAGCAGAAACGGAGTATAAGGAGGCAAGTCTTTTGGAGAGAACAGAGATTTCAGGGCTGAGTTGAGAGCAATAACAGAGAACAAAGAATGAACGTTCTACACTAAAGACTATCCACAGAAATAAACAGTCTTCAATAGAGAAGATAGACACTTCAGGGCAGATTTACTATTTCTTCACAAAGCGCACGGCAGCAAATGCTGCCATACGTGAAAAGGAGAAAGGAGAGCAGTCTATTTACTAAAATAAGGCACTCTCCTCCCCTCTCACTAGCGCTGGCACTGAAATCAGCCACCGTGCGCCACGGAGACACCTTTGTGCCATGGTGAAAGGATGTCTCTGTGAGCCCAGCACAGGTTTTGTACATGAAGGAGCCCTTCCATTACAAAATACTATGCACAGACTCACTTTAACCATTTCCCACTTTGTATGTGTGCTGTAAAGTGCAGCACACATGCAAAGTCAGAAAAGGAAGGAGAAATACAAGTAAAAGTATTTCTCCTCATTATGCCTACTTGAAAAGGGCACAGTGTTCTCACGCTAACCTCATTCTACTTTATTTAGTAAATTGGGTTTATTGTGAGAAACCTTGGGTGGTTTCATCGGAACGCCCATTAACCATCCATTGTACACCCCTACAGTGCAAAGTAATGCAAAGCAGCACATAGCGCAGCTTCGCATTCATTTTCAGTTATTTCTAGCGCTAAACAAGTTTAGCGTTGGAAAGTAAACTGGGAAAATAGATTTTACTCCGATTTGCGTCACTTTTGTGAGCAAATACAGCGCAAAATCTTTAAAAAATCTCCGCCTTCAGGTAGGACAGGATGCTGACAGAGAACGAGGCAGTAGAGTCACAGAGAAAGGCAGGCTTTCAGGAGGAGGCAGAGGTGGCTGACAGATGTGCTATTGGGAGAGGTCTGAGGTCTGCCACCATGGGAAGGAAGTAGATAGGGCTGTGTGCGACAGCGATACAAGCAGCCACCATCACCCGACGGCTCGCGCTTCTTATCTCAGCTTCATCTGCCACACAAACACAAGAAGGACATGGTGATGAAGCTGAAGGACAATAGACACTAGGGCCTCTTTCATCTCCAAGGGAGAAGTGTATCAGAGGCTGGGGTAGGGCTGAAAAGCAGGGACCAGCAGTAAGCTCTGTGGAAAAAACTGACCTCGTCTGGGTACCATGAAAAGAACTCTGGCGGGTACTCCCAGGCAGAGCTCCCAGCCCCTCTGAGAGCTCTAGAGCAAGTACTCACAGGACAGAACCCCCCCCCCCCCTCCATGAGATCTATAGCCAGTACCCCACGTGAAGTGCTCTCCGCCAATCAGCCTAGAGCCTTTACACGCACAGGGCCTAGTTACAAGTTGGGCGGTTAATTCCAACCGATGCATAAAGTGGTAAACCCCTGTCTACGCATACATTGGAATTATGAGTTGTTCGGTTTTTAACGCATCCGATAATTATCGGATGCATCAAATAACTCCAGCTTCATTCAATTTCAGCAGGTCAAACCTGCCCAACTTTAACAGGAGAAAACCATGAGGTATAATTCTGTATCATGCGGAGTTTGGTTTGTTAAACACCAAAATCTGCACGTTATTCCGCAACAACTCGTAACAGGTGGTATTTATCGCGCTCAATAAATAACGTACCGCGTGGTATCATTATTTATCGTTTTTTTAACATATTTTTATTGATTTTGCACAACAGATATACATATAATGGAAGGCAGTATATCGACATTCTGTTTGTACAGATTAAGTCTCTTTTGTTTGCAGTTGTTACGCAACATTTCTCAACAGCGTTCCTGGGGAGTCTATACAATTCGTAAGTAGCATTATGTCAGTTCTTAAGTGCAAACAATTAGGGCTATGGCTTCGAAACCATGTGTGTCCTTATAACTCGAGTGCCTGTAATCAACAACAGCCATAATACGTCATTTAAATTTACAGTCATGTCTTCTCATTTCACATCTAACCTACAATAACAAACACCCCTATCCCACCCACCCCCGTAGCCCGGCCCACTTCCCCAGTAGTCGTGTATTCACATGCTCATTCGTTCCCTTGTGTACACATTTCCTCTGTAATTCTCTCTATTTGCTTCCCACCCCTCCTGTGATGAGAGAACAGTACCGTCACAGACTATTGCAGTCACTCCCTGTTTTTGGGGGGATTCAGTGAAGGTGCATCTATACGTTCTCAGTATGATAGTATGTCTATCGCAGTATATTCCTCTATCATCGTATTCCAAGCCGTAGATATCGGTGTTCTTCGTAGGCCCCTGTGGTCTTCCTTTTGTAGTTCAACCCCCTCTGCCTTCCCCCATCTGACCATTTCCGCATGCCACTCCTGCAAGGATGGAGCCCTAGCGGCTTTCCAGCATATTGTGATGTTTCTTTTTGCTAGGAGTAGTGCAATATTAGCAAATGTATGAGTTGGATTACCCTTCTTCCCACGGTGTCCCAGGCCCAGTATACAATATTCCATTGTGTCATTATTGCGCACTGGGGCGATGGTCGTCAGTATCCGACACACTGACGCCCAGTAGTGTCTTAATCTCGGGCAGTCCCACACCATGTGTAACAGTCCCGTGTTGGGTGCGTGACACCGGGGGCAGGTGTCTGCTGCTCCCGGAAATATGGTGCTCAGTCTACATGGGGTCAGATATGCTCTGTGTAACAGCATCAATTGGATGAATTAAAATTTGAGGTTGCGAGAGACCTTTTTGGGGTAGCTTATTATGGTGTCCCATTCTTTGTCTGTAAAAGCACAACCTACGTCTCTTGCCCACTTGTCTTGGAGTGGCTGTAACGAAATCGCAGCTGCGGTGCAGATCCCCTGAGACAACCACTTGGTCAAGTGTGCCCCATGTCCCATTAGGTATTGCATAGTGATGAGTGTGTTTGTAGCGGGTTCGGTACCCCCTTGGGTCCAGGTGACATTAATAAATCTCGAAATACTGGCGTTTAAAAGGAACAGTCTATACGAGGTTCCATGTTCATGTACGAAGGCCTCTTGTGACATTAGGACACCTTCCGAGAAGAACGCCCCTACTGTAGTGATTTGTGTGTCGGACCACACCCGCAGAGGACGATTAGTAACCACCACTGTCTGTAGGGGAATACCCAGCAGCGGGATGGTAGGGGCATATGGTGGTATCCGCTTTATATATCTCAGTACGAGTCTCCAATATGTTAGTGTTATTTGTAATAGGTGGGGTGCCATTGTTGGAATTTGAGCCCTGGGTAATAGGACTCTGTGGATATCTCCTCGGTCCCATTACTGATGCAATACACCAAATTCCTTAAGTTGCGTCCCGCTAACCAATATACGAGCCACTGTAGTTGGCTAGCATAGCAGTACGCCTTCAAATCCAGCACTCCCAGTCCTCCCTGACCTGTACTCAGTTGTAGTTTCACTAGGCCAATTAGGCTGCGTCCTGTACCCCAAATCAGTTCTGTCATTAGAGAGTTCAATGATTTAAAAATCCCCCCCGGCACAAGTATAGGCAGGTTGGTAAAGTAATAAAGCAGCCTTGGTAATAGCACCATTTTAGTTATGGCAACCCTCCCAGCCACCGACAGGGGCAGTGAGGTCCAAAACTTAACCTTAGGTTTGAGAGCAGTTATCGCACGAGTCAGATTTCCTTCTAGCAAGTCTGTTGTATCTCAATAGATCTGTATACCCAGATACCTGAAGGTATTGGGCGCAATGCTTAATTCCCGTTGGCCAAAATGCAACTGTCCACTACGCGTGGGGGCATCAAAAAAGTAAACATAAGATTTGGCGGCATTAATCGAGAGGCCAGACAACTCCTTAACAAAATTATAAAGTTGAGAGCTGAGGCTCGAGATCTGTATCCATGTCTTTTAGGTAAAAAATGATGTCTGCATAAGCAGAGACAATATGTGTTGCGGTGCCTCTCACTATTCCCTTGCACCCCCATAGAGAATGGAGCCTATGCAAAACGGGGTCCAATTCCAAGATAAACAATTAAGGGGACAGTGGGCATCCTTGCCTGGTACGTCGAGCCACAGTGTATTGTTGCGATATATGCGGTCCCATGCATGCGCCTGCTGTGGGGTGCGTATATATTAGCCGCACCCATGCAATATATTCGGCTGTTATGTCAAACCTGGAGAGGGCGTAGAGCATGTAGTCCCAGTGTAGCGAATCAAATGCCTGCTGTAGGTCAAGCGATATGCATCCCTCTGTTGTCCCCGAGCTGAGTGTGCCTGTCATAATCTGATGCAGTTGTCGGATATTAAGCGCCGTACTCCTACCAGGCACAAACCCGCATTGATCAATGTGTATCGACTTCGGGATAAATTGACAGTCTGTTGGCCAACAGTTTAGTTCGAATTTTATAATCCGAGTTGAGTAGCGTTAAGGGTCTGTATCCTGACATGTCGGAACCTTCTCTCCCAAGCTTTAACAGTGAAACTACAGTTGCTTGCAACGTAGTGAGGGAGAGCACACCCGTCTTCAGTCATTCCTGATATAGACATTGAAGGTGCGGTACCAGTAAGACAGTGTATACCGCATAGAATTCGACAGGCAAGCCGTCATTACCAGGGGTTTTATTGCGTGGTAGAGCTTTGACCGCCTGTCTGATTTCTATTCCAGTCTCCGGCCGCGCTAGTTCTTCGCACTGCTGTTACGTTAGCTGTGGCAGCTGCAACCCATCAAAGAAAGGTACAAAGTTTGCGTTGTTGTGACCTACTGGTTGTGTTTAGAGGTGCTCATAATAATTCTTAAATGCAGTGTTAATTCCCAGTTGTGTGTTGACGATACCACCCTCGTTAGTCTGGATCTCTAAAATAGGGGATGGTGTGGGAGCATTTTTAATCAGTTTTGCCAGTAGGGGGCCTGCTCTGACTGCATGTGCGTGTTGCTTCTGCGTGTAACGTCGAAAATCTATTATTCGCAGCTACTCTAAGAGCTCCGCATATTGTATGTTGGCTTCCTGTAGCTGCGTTAGTTGCTCATTTGTCCCGCTGCCTCCCCTTCAAGTGTGTTCAGTGTACCTTCCACTTCCGTGAGCCGGTCTATAAGAGTGAGTCTAACTGCCGATTGCGTACCGATTGGCATTCCCCTTATAACTGTTTTGAAGGCATTCCATTCCAGTTGACCTGTGCTAGCAAACCCTGTATTCTCTGAGAAATATTTAACAATCGCCTCTGATAGCGTGCTACGGAAGACCTGGTCTTCGTACAGTAGGAGCTGCAATCTCCAGGTCGGTATCGGGATACTACCCCACTGTAGGGATAACTCCACCAGATTATGATCCGACAATGTCTTGCCCATGTGAAGCACGCTGTTAATAGAACCAATCAGTGCTCCAGAGCGAAAAAATCTGTCTATTCTGGTATGTAGCCGGTGTGGTGGGGAGAAAAAGGAATACTCTCTGTGTCTCGGATTTTTCACTCACCAGGTGTTGTGCATTTCCCAAACCCAGGCAATCCCCTAAGTGTTCCTGCTTGTTTTCTACTCTCAGTTGCGTGCAACGGGGGATGGAACCTATCCAGGTTAATATCCAACACCGCATTACAGTCACTCCCTAGTACCCAGTGGTAACCAGTCCAGTCCGTCAGTGCCACGCTAAGGGTCGCCAGGTATTCAGGGCATATATACTCCCAAAGAATATGTGTGCCCCATCCAGTAATCCATGAAGCAGTACATAGCTGCCGTGCAGGTTCACTCTTTGTGCTAGTAACTGAAAGGGGACAGTATTACGAACCCAGATCGCCACCCCGAGCAAATGTGGAATAAGCTGTGAAAAACAATTGTCCCCTCTATTTCTTTTGCAATTTAGATGCTTCATCATGATTCAGGTGAGTTTCCTGAAGGAAAGATATGTCTAGCCTTCTTCTATTTAGCTGTGCCAGAATGCGATGTCTCTTATGGACCAAGCCCATGCCCCTTACATTCCAGGTGCAATATTTATACTTGTTATGTGACGTCATCTTGAAACAGGAGGTGTGATGTCCATGCAGCATGTGGATTTCTGAGCAAGTGAGGTGTCATGGGTGTGAGGGCCGAGCATACATAACCAACGAAATTCCCAAATACTAGGTATCGTTATTTATTATGTGTGATAAATACCACCTATTCTCCTAATCTGGGCCAAAGCAGAGCTTCCAGACCCTTTATCAGCCCTAGAACACATGTTGAGGCAGTGCTGACAGCCACTCTGCAACAGATGCTATAGATCTAGTACATTGAGGTCAAGCTCCCAGCCTGTCCCTAAGCACTAGAGCTCCTACAACAAATGGGCATAGCTCCCTGTCCCCACATGAGCTCTAGAACCAGTACACACATGGGGCCGAGCTCTAGTACAGGTGTTCCGGCAGGGCTCATAGAATCCACGAACAGCAGTTGTAAAACCAATGCCGACAGATGAAGCTCCCCGCCCCTCCGGGAGCTCTATAAACGGTGTACAAAGGACAGAGCTCTCAGCCCTTCTATGAGCTCTTGAACTTGTGAAGACTGTTCCACCCCTTTGAGAGCTCAGGAACCAATATATAGAGTGAAAAGCTCCCAGCCCCTCCATGAACTCTGGAAACGGTACACAAAGTCCAATAAGCTCTAGAATGAGTACACTCAAGGCAGCTCTTTCGGGCTCTCTATTCTCTCTAGAAGCAATAGACGTAAGACGATCCTCCTCCGCCCTCTTTTTGGTACAGGCAGAGCTCACAGTCCCCCAAACAGGAGAGATAGAATCAGTACCAACAGGTCAAGTTCCCAAGTTCTCTAGAACATCCAAACTTGTACTTACAAGGCAGTGCACACAGCTCCTCTCTGAACTCTAGAGCTAGTGAATACAGTCACAGGGTCCAGCCACACTGGAAGCTCTAGCACCAGAGGACACAGCAGCAGAGCTTCTTATCCCCGCAAGAGCTATACCCGGTCCACAAGCCCCTCACAAGAACTCCAGAACAAGCACACACAGGCAGAGCACTCACTGAGTCTTATGCAGCATAAAAGCCGATCATGCTTTATACTACACATAAACCAATCTTGACAATGAAAGATAAATGTAAATTTTGCACATGTCTAGAAAAACAACATTGAAACTGAGAAAAGTTGAAGTAACAGTACCATAAAAACGTGCTTGACTAGCTAGAAACAGTAGGATTAATCAAATAGTGAATTTAAAATGTTTACTAACCCATTACTTTATAGACTTAACAAACATTTTATGAAAATTAATGATGAAACTTAGCGTTTATATTGATGTCATTGTAGAGCCCCATTACAAACTCAACAATGGTGCAATTCATGCATGTAATATACAGTGCCTAACATTATAACGATCTTTTAATCATAGAAACATTTTTTTAAATGTTTTTTAGAAATAGTTCACATGTTGCTACTTTTTACATTTTAGTAGTAGGACACAATAGAAGGTGAACATTTCTGTGTAACAATCACTGCCAACTTTATAAAATGCTCATATGAGATATGTGTGATTTATTTTGTTATGCTTGAGCTTAATTAGGACTTTATTTTACTAAATAAGAAATACTAACTTTAAACTGTATTGAGTTGTCTTTTCTCCTTAGGCTGCATTATTTCATAGCCTTAAGAATGGACTTTGATACATTTCTTCAAATGTTGCTTTATGTGTTCACATAACTTTGTTTAAGTGACAGGAGACTTTCTTACAGCATCTCTTTGTGTATGTAAGGTGGGAAACTGACCCTTGGACTTTATCCATGGAGAGCAATAAAGTAAAATAGCTTTTGTCAACTAACCTGTGAGGACAGAATGTCGTTTCTAATGATGAGCATGGGAAAGTATGCTGGAGTATCAATTTGTACATGAAGAACAGAAGAATGGTCACATGATGATCAGGCCACTGTATGGCGATTACTGATGTCACCATGAACAATTTGGACTGTAAAAAGTGACTTTCATAGGAGAAGGGAGAGCTGGCTTCTTCATTCCCCCTCTCCTTGCCTCCTGCCTGCCTGCCGGACTTTCTCTATTACCACCTTGCCTTTTTGCTTTTGCTGATGAACTTGCTTGTTGGATGATTTTGAGCAGTTTGGTGAGAGACCATTCTTGAACTTTCCTGATTCATGCTCCATTCCCCTTGTCCAAGCCCATGGACTTTTCCCTGGTGGACTTTAACTTGATCCCGTTGCCAATGCTAAGAGTATCTGTGAGAACGATCCTCCTGCCTTTGTTGGTGGGAGGAATCTCTAATGATTGGAACCATCTGTATGTAGCAATAGATTTACTTTGGCTAGATGTGTGATTTTATATTTCAAGCTGTAAGACTCATGACTGAGCTTCTTAAAATAATACTTACACGCATTCATTTTGGATCCAATAATCAAATCATCTCAACTGTCTGAATCTTTTATTGTATCTTAATGTTCTTTTCACAGAAACTGTGCTTACAATTCTCAGATTTTTTTAATGCATAATACAGAGAGTCATAGATTATTTCTAGAACATCCGGTTCTTTCTCGCTTGTTCTGTGTAGCCACACCAGAGCTATTGGTATGTATTTGTGAGTTGGCTTCCAATTAATGGTCCTCATTGGGTGGCTGAGATTGGGACATCCTGAATTCTCACCCCTCACTCCAACAAAGAAAGATCCATCAGAGGACCATCGCCTCTGAGATGAAGTATAGAATCTGAGTAAAATTCCTACCCTTATGTACCCAGTAGGAGTGCTAGGTTGAATTTGAGTAAATGTTTCCACTGCAACAAGTGCTAGATCCAGTACACACAGGGCAGAGCTCCCAGCCCCTCCGACAGCCCCAGAACTGGTCCATGCAGAGAAGAACCAAATCATACAAGTAGAGGTCACACCCTCTTCGTGAGCCCTAGCATCAAAACATACATGGCAAAATCCCACCCTTCCATAAACTCTAGAACTGGTTCCAAGAGAGTAACACACACACACACCTGGAGCATTAATATCTAACGTTACATCACTACAGTGCTCTTACGGATTGTGGTGAATGTTAAAGTGATTTTCCCAAGTCAAAAATATCGATCCTCTCCTGGAAACTGAAGCAGGATAAGAGAAAAACAATTGCTCCTCTAAAGGCTTTCATATAGAAATAGTGATAAGAACCCCAAAAAGCTAGAATGTGTGTACATGTATTGTAAATTCACACAGTTCTTTCTAAAAAAAAAAGAGTTTGTCATGTTAAGTGAAAGATATACTCACCTCAGTAGTTTTTTGTCAGTACTTTTCACAGAGTACTGCCTTTGCAAACAGGTGCTATGCACAGCACATGTATGACATGAGTAGTATTGTGAAGATGTTTCTCTCAGTTTTTACCTAGGGTTCCTCCTGGAAATATATTGCTATTGCAGGGCTGCCAGTCCTCTGCAATCAGACAATGGTAGCTCATTACCACGAAGAATGAGAGGGCATGTGTTATATTTAGCTTGGGTGACTAGCATGTTACACAGTTTATGTTCTATATTCTCTACATATGTGCTACCATCAAACTTGTGATCTTGAGTACAAGCATCTCAAATAGGAGCAATAGTCTTTTGCTCCCTCTTATAGCTCTGTGCCAATTTGGATCGAATTGCTGCTGTACTGGCTCCCATTCTGCCACTGTGGTAACACCAGATAATGAATTTAGCTTGGCGAAGGCAAAACAGATGCTAAAACTTATTGTCCATGTCAATATATGTGTAGGGCACATCAGTATAGCTGAATATTGCTCCAGTTTGGGAAAGAGTTGAAGACTTACCTCTAAAGAACACTACATCACAATGCGTTAACCGTCCACAACTCAGCTTACTCTCCTAATACTTGCTGACTTTAACCCGTTAAGTGCGTGCGTCGGGCAACGGCCGTTGCGAGCACTACCTTGTTAGTGCTTCGCATGTCCGTTGGCTGACGTGGCCCCGCACGCGTAATAGAACGCCTGCACTGTGGCGGATTAAGTTTGCTTTTCACCATGTTCGGAACTCCGCTTCTTTCTGGCTAGGCCCATGATATAGAAATAACATATACATACGTGCATGCATACCTACATACATACCTACAAAAATCAGCAGGAACTCTGTCCGAATTCCATTTGCATTAGGTAGTTTTTGGGCCTGATTTTACCACTGTTTTCTTGAAGACTACAAAACTATTAAAAGCTGTGGTTTTGGGGGCCCTGGGCAAGTCATATTTAGGGGTCCCTGTATGGAATTTTATTAGCCATTCGCTGCTAATTCTAGTCCGTATGATGCCAAACAATAGTAAATTATGTCTTGCTGGGGACCTCAAAAATCCTCACAAGGATACAGGGTCAAGAGACCGAGTAAGAGGTAGAGTTAGGCACAGAGAGAGTTATATATATATATATATATATATATTTATTTATTATATATAAACACGCATTGAAAATGCAATAGGTCTCGCCTTTGATTAAGTTAAAGCCAATTACTTTGCTAATGGTATTGTATAGCAAAGCAAATGGCTTTAACTTAATGAAAGGCTCGACCTATTGCATTTTTAATGCTTTTTATCTAATGGTATAAGGACATGCAATCAGGCAATGAACTGGATTTTTAGCACCATGGTGCCCCTCGAAATGGCAAGAATATGCTAATTCTATAACGCTGTACTGGACTCCTTTACAAACTCACAACAAAGCATGATCGTGAATCGATAACTCCTGGGTTTTGTACCATGGACATTAGGTATTGTAGAGTTTGGTCATTTTGCACTGTCTGAGATGGACTTGGTAAGGTATTTTATCTCTTCTATAAAAAAAACTCAAATTGGATCAATCATAACAGACTGCTAATAGTTAAATTATCGAAATCTAACTAAAATTGCTTGTATATTTTGATTTTCTTTTATTTTCTTGGGTACTATGCGTTAGGATCTTACAGGGCCTTGTAAGGAATTACCATTCTCTTTGTCATTTTGTATATTATGTATTTTTTTATGTTTTATATTGTCATGGTTTTAAGTAATCTATACAATAAATGATGCATTGCTACTGACCAGTAGTTGCATTTGTATGGTGCCTCATACCCACGACAAGGCCCCTAGGTGCATTCAGTGAAAGGGTAGCAGGCTACTCAAATTGTGGACAGTGTTTAAAGAGGGACAACATAGTGTGACAGGTGAAGTGTTTTGGTGTCATTAAGAACAGAGGGGTCACTGTGCCGTCTGTGCCTGGGGAGTGCACGTGCCATCCTTGTGCACAGTGGCCTCTGTGATAAGTGATAAGTGCTATGTGTCACTTGTGACGCCCAGAGGAGTGCTCAAACTATGTCATGCCCATCTCATACATGCACCCGAGTGTAGAGTGGAGCAAAGAGCAGCAAAACACACATTTTCCTGTGCCGCTGACTACTTTTTTAAGTGGGACGGGAGCAATTCCAATCTGTGGAGTGAATAAGGTGTACTATTGGTTTGTATAGATAGAGTGCGGCGAGGAGACTCAAAAGGATGTTAATTTAAGGCAGGGGATCCTAACCCTCTGTCCTAAGTGGACCCCGATTGAGTCATTTCTTGAAGCAGGGGACCCCGGTCTAAACAGTCTGTACCACTTGAACTCAAAATAATAAATACAAATACAGGAACAACTATGCACAGGATTGTGGAATTCCTACACCCATGGCTCTCTGGAGATATTGCTTGGGGTCACTTTTTAAAAAACTTTTTTTAACTGTATTGAGTTTTCTACTGGCTTTCAACGAGAGTAGACCTTGTGACTATTTTGATTTGGCGGAAACCTTTTGATTGACTCTGTAATTGTTTTTGAAACATAGGAGGACTCCCCATACAGGAAGATACTAGCTATTGATCGAAGAATAGGAATACTTCTTTTGAAAGCATCATTGGTGCTGACTCTGAAAATAGTTCAAGGTATATATATATTTGGACTCCATTGACCCTTACTCAATTAATGTTTCCTTACTCCAACCTCATTTCTTCTTTAAAAAAAAAATGTTTTGGGGGGCATGGCTTGCGCCCGACGTGGATGGCGGCACATCCGTAGCTCTCTGAGGCGCTGGGGGCGAAGACGGATCAGCTGTGCCTTTTTCCAGCATGGACTGAGCTCAACTCGGAGGACTGCACGTACGAAGCTGCCAGGGTCGCTTTGAGATGTCCTGTTGACCTCTTTTACCAAAGGTACATTACCTTTTCGCTGCTTCTTTTCAACCGCGGCTCCGCGATTTATGCGACCGCCATTTTGAAGACTGAGTCAGGGATCGAATCCCTTCGTTTCGATCCCTCTGTGCTGCTCTACATATCTCCTTGCTTCCTCCGCTCTTTCTACATGGCATGCGGTACTACTGGATCTTCCTTTGCAATGTTTTTAAATCCTTAATACTCACTTTTTAAAGGGATTTGTAGCGTTTTGGTTTCAATGCCGCCATTTTGTTTATGGAATCTCAGAACGCTATCAGACAATCCCATATATTGGATTTTTTACTGTTAGATCTGGGGGTCTCTAGTTGGCAGAGGTAGGTACCACTGTCCAAATAGGGACCCTTGATTCTAGTCAGGGTAAGGAGGAAACCCTCTGAGATAACCCCTGCTCAACCTCTAGGTAGCTTGGCACGAGCAGTCAAGGCTATTCAGGAGGCAGTGTAAAGTATTTGTACCAACACTCACAGTAACATAGTGAAAACACCACAAACTGACTCCACAACAGTTTAGAAAAATAAAGGTATTTATTCTAAACTACACAAGACCAAAATGACAAAAATCAAACATACACAGTTCAAGAAAAAGGTTTCAAAGAGTTCTTAAGGTTGTAAGGTAAGTTCTTTAGGTTGCGACAAAATAATCTACAGATGTGCGTCACGTTTACTCACAGTACCTTTTAGTTGCGACAAAGTTCCAAAAGCATAAGCTGGTGCGGTGGAAAACAAGCGATGCATTGCTCCTGAGACCCTGGGGAGGTGATGCGACAGTCCCGCTGCAGCAGCGGGCGTGTTGCGACGAATCCGGTCTGTATGGGGAGGAAGGCCACTTGCATGGATTCCGGTGCGTAGGAAGTTTGTTCTCGCAAAGGCACGATGCGGCGATCTCTGGAGGTGCGACAATCTCCGGGGCGACGATGAGCGGACCAGCGGTGATCTTCTCTCTCGCAGCTCCTCGATGCGATGGTTTCTGCGACGACACTCGCAGCGACGTGATGCGGTCTGCAAGCGAGCAGTGCGGAGATCTCACCCAGCGACGACAGGCTCTGTGACGACACTCGCAGCAATGTTAGGCTTCCCGCACCGATCGGGTGCGTCCCGCAAACGAAGGATGCGACGGCTCTGACAGTGGCAACAGGCGCTGCGACGATCTCGACCTTCGTAGCGGCGGGAAACTTCTCGCACTGTTGGGGATACGCTCCGCAGCGAGCGATGCAATACTTTTCAATTGCAAAAGTCTCTCAAGCTTAGTTTCCAGCTTCCCAGCACAGGTACAACTTCCAGAGGCCCCACAACTGGATCAAGTACTCTAGGAAGGACAGAACTCTCTCAGCAGAGTTCAGGGAAGTTGGGGGTGAAGTCCTTTTGTTCCTGGGACTTCAGAACAGGGAGCCAGCTCTTCAAAGGCCCTTGGAGATTCCTTCAAGACAGGGGACACAGCACAACAGCAAAGTCCTTCTCCTCTCCTTGGCAGCAAAGCAACAGGTCAGTCCAGCAGAGCAACAGCAGGACAGTCTTCCTTCTTCAGATTCAGCTTTCCCCTTGGCAGAGGTTCCTTCTTGATTCCAAAATGGTCTAATTTTCTGTTTTCAGGGGTCCTGTACTTATACCCCTAAAAGGTTTTGTTCTATTTGTGCATGTGAGCCCTGAGCCCGGTCTGAACCAGTTCTGGGTGTTTCTTGAGTACTTTGTTTTCCTGGCTTCTCCTTTCCTTTCAGAGTGAGGGGCAGGGTCGTCAGCCGCCCAGCAGGAGGTGGAGCCAGCATTGTGGCAGGCAGGCACAGCCCTATTCAGGCCCAGGTGCTAACTCCTCCCACCACTCATGTTGCAAATGCAGTCATTCAGCCTAGGGCTGACTCAGCCAGCCTCCTGGGGAATCCCCAGCCCTTGTCACTCTCAAACCAGACAGTCAATACTCAAACAGGCCAAGGCACACAGAAGGGTCAGACAAGAGAACAGCAACTTTCTAAAAGTGCTGTTCTCAAACACAGGATTTAAAAACAACCTTTCCTAAAAGATGTGTTATTAAATTCTGAGTTCAGGGATACTAGATACTTATGTCCTATCTTGTTCCTATGGGACGAAATGCTGGAAGCCACTGTAGCCGGTATCCCTCATGTTAATCTACGGAGCAAGATAGCCTTACAATAGTGAAAAACGAAAATGGCTGCCTTTCAGTACCAAAGCATGTCACCTGCACCAGTACATGCTCTACCTTTTACATACACTGCACCCTGCCCAGGGGGGTACATTGGGCCTTCCATAGGGATGTGCACAAAAAGGGAAGGGTTAGGCCTGGTCAGTGGGGACACTGACCAGGAGGACACAGCAGTTCCTAGACTGCACACAGGCACTGCAGTGGCAGGCCCGAGACACCATTTTAGGGCTACTCATGTGGGTGGCACAATCAGTGCTGCAGGCCCACTAGTAGCATTTGTCATCACCAGCCCTGGCACACCCAGTGCACTTTACTAGGGACTTCGGGGTGATACAAATATGTCAATCATGTATATCCAATCATGATAACAATTTACATAGGGAGCACTTACACTCTGGCACTGATCAGCAGTGGCAGAGTGTCCAAAGCATCTAAACCAGCAAAAACGAAATCCAGCACAGCATCAAACATACAGGAGGCAGAGGCAAAAAGATAGGGGAAAACCACACCAAAGATGCCAGGTCTAACACTTACTTTTTTTTCTGTACCGCAGTTCCTGTTTCCTTGGTGTCTGCAAGGCATTTAACTTTTCTACATTGCTGAATGTTATGAGAGGCACTCATTTTGAATGAGGTGGTACCAACGCTGTTCTAGTGCTTTCTCACAGAACTATATACCACATATGACTTTCCTCATGTTTTTACTGCTGTGCTGACTGGTTTAATCCTCTTTCACCTGATGTGTTATCATGCCTTTTTGTCAACTGTCATTCTACCATCCTTTACTGACTAAATTAGGTCAAGGTGCATAGCTTCAGGGGTAGTCTTTTTCACAGGCTTCCTTTTCTTCGAACTGCATTTCGTTTGAGCTTGGTGTCTGCGGCAAGTTTAATTTTCTCCTGCACTGCTACGTTTATTAGAATGCATGCTGTCGCAACATGAGATGAATTTTCTGTGTGCCATATACGATTTCCTTCATAAGTCTACCTTCATGCTGCCTAATACCTCTTCTGCACCTGTTGCTTCTCTTGCCTCCATGTCAACCGTCATATGCAACCTTGGTGTCTGAGCAAATAACTTAAGGAGACGCATCATCCCAAGGTGTGGTACTAGCTTCTTACTTTTTCTACTACTATTACATATGGGCAGACAATTTAAAGAGGTGACTCACTCTTTGTCTACACCACGCAAATTCCTGCTTCAAATTAGCTCACGCTATCAGTGTTTAGACATGGAAGATTCACACTCCTCATCATCCAAACCTGCTTCTTCAGCAGCACATACTCCAAGTACTCTCAGCAATAAAGTCACGACCAAGCGACTAAAGAAGGACCCGCCTTCTCCTCCAACACCGACCTCTTCATTCACCATGGACATTTTACTTGAGGAAATTAGGGCCTTACGTCCATTTGTGGAAGAAACTACCAATACTCTCCAAGTGACTGCGTCTACTCTCCAAGAACTTTCTAACACATGGTTGAATGTAGAGGGTTGTGTTACTTCACTGGAGAAAAATGTTGAGTCCTTAACTTCTTCTGCTTCCAAGGTTAATTCCTTATGTTCCCAAGTGTCTACCTTGCACAAACAGATTGAAAACTTGGAAAATAGGAATCGGCGTAACAACCTACGCATTTATGGTCTGGCAGAGGGGACAGAGGGATCGGATTCAATTTCGTTCTTCAAATCCTTTTTACCTAAGCTCCTCAAACTTCCGGAGAGTACCTGCCTGAACATTCAAAGAGCCCATCGCTTAGGCTCTATGTTGCATCATGCCTCTTCCACTGCCATGCTTAAGAGGAGTAATACTATATTTTCTTGAATACACTGACCTACTAAAAGTTTTAGCTGCAGCAAGAGCATTGAAAAAAATTCTTCGGTCAGGAAATACATTGTTTTTTGTTCAAGATTATGCTAAATCAACAGCAGACCGACGTAGAGAGTTTTTGGCATTGAGACCGCAGTTGCGTGACATTGGTGCTAGATATGGTCTCTTTCACCCTTGTCTTTTTAAAGTCACTATCAACAACAAGACTACGTCTTATGAAGATCCACTGAAACTCAAGAGTTTTCTCTATTCCTTCCAGTCCTATTCCATGGATAATTCAGCTGCATCTACTTCTAAATAGTGTTTTTTGGCTTCCTTTTTCCTTGTTGCTCTTTGCATTCGTCTCACCTGGTTTGGAATGTATTTTTCACCTCCAATTCTCTTTTTGATTTTCATAGTTTAATTTTTCATGTTTCTGATTCTTTTCCTTGTTTTGTATCTTGATCTTTCTTGTTGTGATCTTATTTGTTTCTCCTATTAACTGGTTATGCTTCTTGGTTGTTTGGTGCTATTTAAACTACGTGCTTAATTTTGTTCTTCCCAACAGGTTGTTCTGTCAAGTCGTCCTCCCTCTCCTCATGTCTTTTCAGTGCTCTGTTGATGCTGTTTTCCCCCCCGCTCCTCCTTCGAGAGTTTGGATGACGTAATTTCCCCGTCTGGCCTCCCACCCTCCCCGCCTCTGTATGACCTGCTACCTCTGTGAGTTTTCTTTCCCTTTCTGTAAGTTTTTCATCCCTTTTCTGTTCTATCTCTTAATGATCCATTATGTTCTTCTATGTGGACCTTACTCTTTTCCTTTGCTTTTACCTTTCTATCCTCGCTCTTTCTCTCCCTGTTCTTCTACTTTCTCCTTTACTTCTACATTTTATGGCTTCGTACTTTTCTAGGTTTTTCATAGTTTGGTTTTACTAATGCTATACTACATTGTATGCTTTTTGTATCGCCCTAATACCTTTATTTTGTTACATTCAGAGTTACTTCATGGAATGTTAAAGGGTTAAATAATCCTATTAAAAGACAACAAGTGTTATCCCACTTGGCTAGGTTAAAACAGATATTTCTATGTTACAAGAGTCGCATCTTTCTGATATTGAAGCTTCTAAACTAAGAAGACTTTGGGTTGGTAATGTTTTCTTCTCCCCTGCTTTAGGGAAGAAGAATGGTGTAGCCATTTTAGTTCATAAAAAGTTCACAGTTTCTGTTCTTCATCAGGAATCTGATTCTGATGGTCGTTGGGTGTTTATTAAACTGCTAATTGACAATGTACCTTTAGTTATTTTTAATGTTTATGCTCCAGTGTCAGTTAACAATACCTTTTCGCCCCTTATTTCTGATAAATTAGTCTCCCTTGATGATGATTATAATATTTTTGGTGGAGACTGTAACCAAATTCATGACCCCATTCTTGACAGACGATCCCCTGTTAAATTTGTCCATTCCAAAATGCACTCTCAATTTACCTCCGCCATCCGACGTAAGTCCTTGGTTGATATATGGAGAATTTGTCATCCTGACCTTCAGGAATTTAGCTATTTCTCCCCTCCTCATAAAACACAATCCCGAATTGACTAGCTTTTCTTTAGTAAGTCCTTGACCCAATGCGCCCTTGCCTCAGAGATAGGCTCCATCCTTATTTCTGACCATGCCCCAGTCACTGTTGACTTCGATCTAATTCCTTTCTCGCCCTCCCCTGGCAGATGGCGTTTTAATAATTCCCTCCTTGCAGATCCTACCTTCTCTGGCCAATTCAGTTCTTTTATTGAGGACTTTTTTGTTACAAATTCTACTCCTGACTCCTCTCCGACCATGATATAGGATTCTTTTAAAGCAACTGCTAGAGGTTTTATAATTAACTATATCTCTCAGAAAAAAAGAAATTTGAGAAACAATCTACCCAACTCTTAGCTCAAATAAAGCAATTAGAACACGCCTATTTTCATTCCTTTTTGGATGCCTCTTTGAAAGATATTATCACCGCTAAGGTTGCTTTTAATAAACTATCTACCGACACCGCTGCCTCATATCTTTTGAAAAGCAGCGCTCGTTATTACGGAGGTAAAAAAAAAATGGGTAAACTTCTAGCTAATTATTTGAAATCTCGCCGCAATAGAATTCGGATTACTTCCATAACTGATTCTTCCGGCACTTCTCATTTTAAGGATGATGAAATTTTGCAGGAATTTGTTACATTCTACAAAAGCCTATACACACCCGAATCTTCTCCTCTCCCCTCTGACTTATCCTCCTACTTTCAGTCAATCACCTCTCCTTCTTCCTCCCACATTGATTTTGCTTCACTTGAAACATACATAACTTTTAGGGAAATTTCCCATGCAGTCTCAGTTTTAAGGCGTGGTAAAGCACCTGGTCCAGATGGCTTTTCTATTGAATTTTATGATCATTTTTCAAAACTTCTTCTCCCACATTTGCTTGTCCTATTTAATTCATTCATTGCTAATGGTTCTTCTCAAGGTACATTTCAGGATGCTATGATTTGCCTTTGTCCCAAAGAAAATAAGGACCTTTCTTTTTGTAAAAATTATCGCCCCATTTCCCTTGTTAATACAGATTATAAGATTTTTGCCAAATTACTTGCTTTACGTATTGATCCCATTTTACCCGAACTTATAGGCCCTGAACAATCAGGTTTTGTTAAGGGACGTTTATCCTCTGATAACTCTAGAGTTTTCTTTAATGTACTCAGTAGGGCTTCCTCCCTACAATATCCGCTTGCGGCTATTACATTAGACGCCGAAAAGGCATTTGACAGGAGCAGTTGGGACTTTATGTTTCATGCCCTCACTTGGATTGTTTTTTCCCCTAAATTTATTTCCCTCATTTCCCTTTTGTATTCCGGACCCAGAGCCTCTATCTCTGCTAATGGGAACATTTCTGATTATTTTTGCCTTTCCAGAGGTGTCCGACAAGGGTGCCCCTTATCCCCTCTATTATTTATTGTGGCATTGGAACCATTTCTTACCAGGTTACGACAGGACGCCCAAATTACTGGTTTTAACCCTGGCCCTAATCAAGTCAAATTATCTGTTTATGCAGATGATATCCTCTTCTATTGCTCCAATCCTGAGTCCACTCTCCCTGCCTTTCTACTTCAAGTTGATGCTTTCTCACAAGTCTCGGGCTATCGCCTTAACCGTGATAAATGTGAAGTCTTACCTCTGAATGTCTTATGCCAGCATCATTACTTTGATCATACTGGTTTCTCTTGGCAGTCAACTAAAGTAAAATATTCAGGACTATGGTTTTCCCCTTCTATCTCGGATACTTTGAAAGCTAATTTTGAATATATTACAAAGAAGTTGTCTGATTCTATTACTAGATGGCACCCCCTCTTTCTCTCATGGTGGGGCCAATTAGATTCCATCAAAATGATGTTGGCTCCTATTGTACTATATTCACTTTCTATGATTCCTGTCCGTATGCCTGGTTATTATTTTAAATGATTAGACTCGCTCTTGATGAAATTTCTTTGGAGGGATAAGCCTCTGCGAATTGCCTTGTCCTCCCTCAAAAGGGACAAACTGTTTGGAGGTCTTAAATCTCCGGATTTTAAATCATATTACTCTTTTATTCTCAAGCAAGCCTCTTGTTGGCTCTCAACGGATGTTCCCACTTAAACTCCTGTTTGGCTGTCCTTGGAGAGATCTCTTCTCTCACCGTTTGATTTTTTGGAGACCCTTGACTTCTCTGCTAACATATCTTTCTTGAAATCTCCTGTTATTGCTCATTCCCGCCATCTTTTAATCCCCCTCTTGCCCTCCTCTTATCCCTCTCTTGCTTCTTTATCCCAGCAACCCATCTGGTATAATAAGCTGCTTTGCATTAAAAATTGTTCTTTTTACTGGAAATCCTGGAAATCTAGGGGTTTATTATGGATTTCCCAACTTCTGATCGATAATGTCCCTTTACCTTTTACGGATCTTCAATCTCAATTTCGTCTCCCCACTTCCTCCAAGAAACAATATGACCTATTACTACCTGCTCTCCACCAATATCTTCAATCTCTTCCTTCATCCCCTGAGTTGCCCTCCTCCTGCTCTACTATTTTCCCGCTTTTAGAGACCTCTCCATCCGCTTCTCATATTTACAAATGTCTTGTAACACCCTCTGAACGGCTCAAGACAAAGACTGAATTGGCCTGGGAGCGGGATTTGTCAGTATCCTGGCCTGTCTCTTTATGGGATAAGCTGTGGTTGAAAATACATAAAACATCCATAACTGCCAACACTACCCAAACTCTTTATTTCATATACCAACGTTTATTATTAACCCAGCAAAAACTGGCATCATTTTTCCATGACCTATCATCTAAGTGTTGGTCTTGTACTAGCCAAACTGCTGATTTACTCCATATGTTGTTTCATTGTCCCAATATCGCTTCCTTTTGGCAAATGGTCTGGTCCCGTATGCATGACATTTTTGACTTCACACTTACTTTCTCTCCCTCCAATGTCCTTTTGGGCTCCTTATCCCCTGACTTATCTCGTTCCCCTTCTCATTTTAAGCTATTTGACATGTTTTTGGCTGTTGCCTTTTACCTCATTACCTCCAATTGGAAGGACTCCACCAAAGTCAGTTATTCGGCATGGTGGAATGCTATCTGCTTCCATCATAGACTTGATACCAATTATGTTACCCCCGTTTCCCTTGCTGTTAAAAGGGATCTCTTATGGATTCCTCTCACTACTTACCTCTCCAAGCTCTCTTCCCCACCTCCCACTTCCATTGTCCCTCACCAAAATCCATCTGATGATGTTCGTAAACCTTCATGATTGTTCTCGTTTGTCTTTTTACTTCGATTCACTTAGTTTTATAATAATCTATAATTAGTTGTCTATTTTTATAATATATAATTCATTTTGTCATTTGCATGCGATGTTACATTTTACGATTTACCATATTTAGCTTGTTCCATTTTGTTTTCTTTCCCCCTTTCCCTCCCCTTTCATGGTTTAGACATAGATGTTTATTGATTCCGTTTTAGTATATTCTCCTTAATTATACCTTTGTGCTTTTTCATATGCCTTTTTATTGATTAAGTTTACTGTCTCATGCTTTTTCTATGTTTCGAATTCTCTATTTTTGCTGTTGTAAATCATAGTATTGGCAATTTTTCTATCTGGAGGATGTAATTTTGGTGATACTAATGCTTGGACATTTTCCCAATATTAGAACGTGGATTTTTGGGATGATTCAACCCTGGTGACGCCTTCTAGTGAGAATTCGCGTTTACCTGACTTAGATTACTACTTTTTAGGTGCTTTCTGCGTAAGGTGAGATGCCATTGGTTAACTCTATCTCCCTTCTATACATACACCAGGACTTGGTCCTTATCTCTTTCTCTTTCTTCTTTCTCCTGTTTTTTCTTTGTTCCATTCTGAATTAGATTGATCTATCTGTGCACAGCAATCACATTATTGCAACAGTGCATGCTTTTTAGCTATAATGTCGACTTTGTACTTAGTAAATATTGAGGAATTAATATGTTTTTCTGGATAGCTTTTTGCTATTATTATCTTTGTTATATGGGTGAATCTCTCTTTTTTTTTGGTTCTAATAATCCAAAATGTAATTTATATGTATGTTTTGTGTATATGTGTATATTATTTCTTGCTTTGGGTCTATACGTATGTCGTGTGAGGTTCAGTGTAAAATATAAAAAAATGGTATTGTGTACTTATGTTTTATATATGTATATTTATGTTTGGGTATATTATGATTATTACAGCCCTGACCAAGTTCCCGTGGCACTAGGGGAACGAAACGCGTTGGCTGTGCCCTTTTTTTAAGAAAATGAATGAATACGAATAAAGACAAGAACTTAAAAAAAAATCTGCACAATTGACTTCATTGGAGTGCATCTTCCTTTTTCTATGAACATTTTGTTTCTTATACATCCTCTAGCAGCGGGTGTTGGGAGAAGTTGCACCAACTTATCATTGAAACAGACGGAATTAATGTGCTTGACATTGGTCTGCTGCTGTGCTTTTTGGTACCACACATGCCCAGCCTGCCTCGGTTATCATCACAGAGGGTGGGGAGGTATCTCTACATCTACCCCCCACCCCACCCGCCAAGTTTACACTACACAAGCCCAGGCTTCCTCGGTTATCAGAGGAGGGCGTGGGGGATCTCTACATCCACCCCCACCAAGTTTACACTACACATGCCCAGACGGCCTGGCTTATCATCACAGAGGGAGGGGAGATATCTCTACATCTACCCCCTCACCAGGCTTACAATACACATTCCGAAACTGCCTGGGTTATCACAGGGGGTGGGGGGATCTGTACATCCACCCCCCCCCCCCAAGTTCACACTACACATGCCCAAGCTGTCTGGGTTGTCACAGGGGGCGGGTGTAAAACTACACCCCCACTCCTACACACACAGTTTACCCTACTCCACTCCAGCAGGAGCCACTTCCATGCACTGTCATCACAACAATATCCCTGGGAAGTGAGGCCATGCCCAACCTGGTGCACCGGTACGTGCAGGCCTGAATAGGACTCAGCCCCATGTTCATTACAGCACAATGAAGCTTCACCAGCGTGACTAAGCACCCACCCGCCCCCGATCACCACAGCTTGGGAGGGAGCCACCCTCCCCCAAGAGCATACCTGCTGGGGGGGAAGGGTGGCCCAGGTAGACTGCCCTGCGTGGAGCGGGTGGGCACAGAAGGAGGGGTTGGGGTGGTGTGTGTAAAGAAGAGGGAGCAGGGAGTCAATAGGGAATAAACTATGGTGAAGAGAAAATTACTACAGTGGGTAAAGAAGGCAGAAGTAGGTGGTGAAGGGGGGCTGGCCGGGGAAGGGAAGGATTAAGAAAACAATTTAGGAATTATTAAAAGAAAGGCGAAAGAATGAGAAAGCAGACAGGGAGGGGCTAAGGAGTGTCGGGAGGAACTAAAAGCAGAAGACAGACAGAAGGGAGTAGTAAGGGAAAGTAAAAGGAAAGAGTGGATTTAGAAGATAGAGTAAATGAGTGAGTCAGAGAAGACGGTTCGAGGAGGGGTAAAGGGGTGTAAGGATGGAGGGGCGCAGGGATGGAGGAGAGGTCAGACATTGGGGTAGGAAGGTACAGAAGATATAAACTAAATGAGGGAGCAAGAGGCGGGTGTAAAGTATAACAGATGTTTATTCAAATCCCACTCAACGGCAATCATTGTAAGAATGTATTTGTATTTACTATAGCACTGACATTACTCCGGGGTTTCGAGGCGCTTTATATAGGCAGGTATGAAAAAAACACCAGGTAGAAGTCGACCATGAGTTGACTTAAGGCATAAAGCACATGTTTCCAATACATCGTGTTATACAAACATACGGGATTTGAGTACAGTGATGTGTGTTGGGCAGTGGGGACGGTTAAGTGCATTGATGAATTATAGAGGATTTATCGACATTGGGAGGCTGATGAACCGAGCGAGCCCGCACGGATTGGAGCCAGTGACAATGGGGTCTAACACAGATCCCCGCAGTCTGCACCACTGCAGGTAGAAGGAAGGAAAAGGGTGATTGGCGAATGGATCGAGAAGGGAGGGGTGCAGACGACTGTGCAGAGGAAGGGCAGACGGGAGGGAGGAGAGGGGAGAGCAGTGCTACAGTGGAAGGAAGCATGGTGAGAGATAGTTATTAGCCACGGAGGGAATGACGGAGCCAAGGGAAGGGGATAGGGAAGTTACAGTAATGACTGAAGGTGAGGAGTGACTGCCCTGACATGAGAGGGGCAGTGTTAACCCCAGTTCACCCCATACCACCCAGGCTGGCCAGCATTCATTAAGCCCATGCTTCTTGCACAGTGCGGCGCGTCACCTCACGACCGCCTCACAGCACTTTATTTCTATTTGTTTTGCTAGGGGTATTTATAGCGCCCATAGGTACCACTTCTTGGAAGCATAGCAACGCCAGCGGATTCTAGGCGCTGTGCAAGAGATCTTCGAGAGGCTTTCAAAAGAGGAACAGAGGAGGGGGAAACAATAGAGAAATGTTCAGGACAGCAGCTCCATCCATTTCTGAAAACGCAAGCCTTCTTCCTTTCTCGCATCACGCAGCTTTCCTCGTGCTGCCTGTATTGCCTCTCCACACTGTGCTCAATAATATTTAGTTACACAGACCTCCAACGCTAGCTCCCGAGAGCTGGGGCTAACCCCGTACTCCGTTTAGGACACCACCACGGCGCACCTGGGTACTCTTACCGATGGGTCGGGGACTTTGCAACCCCTCTGACGGCTCCCGATACTCACCTCTTTTACCGGTGGGAGGCTCCCGGTGTTGTGAATACATATCTACTGAAGGGAGTGTCCGTGATTCACTCTTAGTCCCGCCCAGTGCATGCCTGCCCGGTGCGGTGGACCTGCTCCGGTCACAGGGCAGGTGAGTGTGGGAGGAGCGCTACGTGGAGAGAGGGTGCAAATAGGGTGGAATAACGAGCGCAGGACAGGGCTGCCTCTGCCCCGGGCTAAGGACCTTGGATGGGCCCGCCCCTCTCCCTTCCTGTTTCTGGCTTACATTCAACTGAACTTTATTGCCACGACAAGGCAAACGGGGGTTGCCGAAGTTAACCGGAACGGCGAGTTAGCCCTTCCTTCAATATACAACAGTAGTTCGGTGGTCAGGGCTGTGCATTTTACAAGCTGTGGCAAAGTAAATTTGTACAATAGACAAACCACCTACATCTGTTGCCAGGCGATGCTGTGCATTTCTCCACACCTTATTGCTTCTGGCCCGTGTGATGATGAGACAAATGTTACATATTGCCATCTCACGCCAGAGTTTTCCCTTTTTATTTTCGAACATTTTTGATTCATCTTGCTGCAAAGTACACGTAAATAAGTCGAAAGAAGGATTGCCGGTTTTGATTTTTTACGAAGTCTATAAAATGTAGCTAGATCAAAGCTCTACAATTTGTGTTTGAAAAAGTATTCGCACAACGGTGATTGGTCGGTGTTTGAAAACGCTGTTACAGGGAGTTACAGTAACATTATTGTGTGTGTGCGGGGGAGACTGGGAAAACGTTCTGTCAAAATTGTTATCTACTAAAACAAGAACGGCCCACTTATTACGCAGAATTTTCTGTTTTTCTGCCGTCCCACTTGGACGGACTCGGCCGGACTTCCTGCTGGCGTAAAAGGTTTATTATCTTCTTTATGGGTATAGAAAGAGAGAGTTCTCCCAGTTGATTTGAGGTCCAGAGGGGGGAGACAAACCAAGCAAAAAGTACAAAACCTCAGTAGGGACCTATATTTCTTTTAACATTGAGTAAATCTAAACAGTTTTTTCATATGAAGGATGCCAATGAGAGAAATAGAAACTACAAAGTATTATCAAAACATATATATTTATTAATCTTTTTTCATTTTTTTAGATAAATATTTTTGCGAATATTTATGCGAATATTTATGCAACTGTACATTTCATAAAGAAGATAATAAACCTTTTATGCCAGCATGAAGTCGGGGCAGCCAGTCCAAGTGGGATGGACAAAAAAGAGAAAAATGTACGTCAGAGGATGCGCTTTCCCAATGGCTGACCACTGTTTAGCATGAGTGGTGACGCCGGCTGATGGGAAATAGGAGCGGGGCTTAAAGCCCACTAGTGAACCCTCCTGATGACACTAAATCTCGCCAGCGAGACTGCGCATGTGCGCAGTCTTACGCTAGGCTTCGACCTAAAAAGGGTAGGCAGAGGACACATGGAAGGAAAATCCCCCCAGGGGCCCCATGGAAGGTGGGGTCCATAGGCAATTGCCCACTTTGCCCATGCCTTAAGATGTCTTTGATTGAAAGTGGTGGGCATGTGGAGAAAAGGAGCCGCTACCTATTGCAAACAATGAAATATCCTGTAGTGTTTTCACAAAAATACATTGTTGATCACTTCCAGTACTGGGCATCCACATGGCACAAAAAGAAATCCCAAGGTAGGTGGAAGGTGGAAGGATGCTGAGCTGCTTTTAGGGCTGGATTTGCTAAGGGATCCTTATGATGTGCTGCTGTGGAGAATTAATGGCCCGAGTACTGTTCTAGACCCTACTGTGTAGCATTATTTAAAGAATCTGCCCATAGAACATTACTCAATAGATTTTGTTTTTTTGCCAATACATCTAAAACCTGTGGGGCTTATTTACAAGGCTATTGTGACGCAGGTGCGTAACAACATCTGCCTCACCCAACTCGTCCCAGGTCCCACACACACTACAGGACATCCACTGGACCCCATTGCGCCACTAGTGACAGCATCAAATACATCATTGCCACACTGCTCACATTGACCAACCACTCCATCTTCCACTTCAAGGTCGACACACCACAAGTCAACACACTCATCAGAACCAGCCTCCCAAGCCACAACGGGGACAAAATCTAAGAGTCAGACTGGCTCAGTGCCCACACCACGGATCAACACAACCCACAAATGACCACGGCAAGGATATCACAACAACTGGATCAGGAAATGTGCAGACTACCTCACACCCATGAATCCTAATAAACAAAGAAGACCTTTCAAGAAAGCCAGCTGGTGCACAGAAGACCTCCGAGAATCAAAATGACACTGCAAACATCTAAAAAGAAAATGGAGAACCAGACAGGAAACCGCTGACAGATTCACTTACAAATCTGCTCTCAGACACTACAATCAGCAATTACGAGACACTGAGGAATGGTGCACTAGCAGAATACATCGAAAGAAGGAAGCTCCAACAGCAGCAAGGAAATCTGAACCATAAAAGACTTCACCACACCTTCCAAAGCACTCAACAACACCCCCCCAAAAAACTCTAAAATGACCTATCAAATGTCTTCCACTGCAAATTCGCCAATATCTACAGCAACTTCCCTCACAAACCCGACCCTGCTGACCTCATTGCCCAGCTACCAATCACCAACAAAGACAACCACCTGCGTGAATTGACACTCCCACCAGAGATAACACAGCAACAATCATGCAGACTATCCACTCAGGGACCCCTACTGATCCATGCCCCCATCACATCTACGACCCCAATTAGTACTACCCCCTCCCACAAAATCAACATTACATCTGTCATATTCCTGGATGACTGAAAACACGCAGAAGTCAACACTCCCCAATAAACCAGTAGCGGACGCAAATCAACTAGGCAACTTCCGATCAATATCCTTGCTACTGTACACAGTCAAAGTGATGGAGAAAGCCATCAACAAACAATTCTCAACCCACCTTGAGACCCACCACCTTCTGGACAACACCCAATTCAGCTCTCGCAAGAACCACAGCCGCAAAACAGCACTCAATGCAGCCACCAAAAAAATCAGGAGCATCCTGAACCACCAAGAAGAAACAGCAGTCCTCATCCAACTGGACCTATCTGCAGCCTTCAACCCTATCTCCCACTACCTCTGATCAGAAAACTCTATGACATAGGCATCCAAGGATCCACACTCCACTGTATCTGCTCCTTCATCACGAGAAGAACCCAGAGAATTAGAACCCGAAGAGTCAGAATGCCACCATTCACATAAGAGACCAAGAAACTGATTAGCGGAGTCTGCCCGGGATCCTCCCTCAGCCCCACCCTGTTTAACATCTACATAACCCCACTAGCCAGCATTATATGATCCCAAGGCATATCCATTATCTCATGTGCAGATGAAATCCAACTCATTCACTCCCTGATGGACAAAACTACCACCTCCAGAACCAACTTCACTGTCTGTCTAGCATTGGTTGTAGATTGGATGAGAGCAAACGGCTTGAAGTTCAATTCTGGCAAGACAGAAGTTCTGATCTTCGGTAACAAGACCTGCCCCTGGAACTCCACCTGGTGGCCGTCAGAGCTAGGACCAACCCCTACACCCTCTGACCATGCTAGAAGCCTGGGAATCATCCTAGAGGACAAACTCTCCATGACGGCTTAAGTCAATGCAGTGAGCACCTCCTGCTTACGCATGCTATGTAACATCTTCAGGTAGCTACCAGAGAACACCAGAAGGAGCATCCGCCAAGCACTCATCACAAGCAAGCTAGACTACGGCAACGCACTCTATGCTGGAATCTCTAAGAAACTCCTACAAAGACTCCAGAATAACCACTAGACTCATACTAGACCTACTAGGCCGCACCCCCATCCCACTGCACCTCAAAGAACTCCACTTGCACCCTATTCACAAATGTAGCCAGTCCAAAACATCACTCATACATACAAAGCCATACACAACATTAGACTACCATTCGTTAACAACCTCATACACTTTCACCAACCAACCAGACATCTACGTTCTACCTCACTCACATACATCTCCCTCATTCACAAAAAAAACTGGAGGTTACTCCTTCTCCTACATCGTACCCAAACCATGGAACGACCTCCTGCAGCACACCGAGGCCTCCTCATCCCTTCTTGAGTTCTGCAAGAAGCTGAAGACCTGGTACTTCGAACAACTCTGCTGGTATATTTTACCCACTCACCTGCTCTAGCGCCTACATACCCTCATGGGTGATTAGTGCACCCCACAAGTCTACCTAACATAACAGTGCTATTAAAGCTGAAAGTAGATTTGCCAAAATATAAATACTTTTGAAGACAAGATGACTAGAACAGCAGGCGCCTAATTATTGAAAAAAATGCATAGGGTTGTTTCTGTGTTGCAGACACTTTTTTAAAAATTGTATTGGAGAAAGGGACCAAGATACACCACCCTTCTGAAACAAGTGCTGTGTATGCGCGCATTTTGCACCCATGCAATGTGTAGTATGTGTTCCCTACAAGCAGACACCTTAACTGTTCACCAGAACCATATTACTGACACAGGTACACAGGCAAAAAGGCACACTAAATGTGTGCCACCCTGGCGGCGGAAATTAGTTAATGAGGCCCTGATGGCCCCAAGCTGTAGCTTTTGGGGAGAAGGGGGTCTCCTACAGATCAGCAGAGAATAAGGGGTTCCCCTCCTGCGTGTTCGCTAAGCATGTTCTAAATCATGGCATTGGCATATGTGTTGTATAGATGCATGACTGCGGACTGCGCCAGGAGTACAAACAATACGACGGATTGGGCCATGCACTGGAGCGTTAATCTGGCACCTCCATTTTGTAAAAGGTTTCAGAATGACACCAGGGATTTTTAGGGCACAGGCTTCACAACCTTGAGCTGTAGTATGGAACATGTATCTCAAATGTAAGTAAAAAGAAGAAACTGCACCCATCGTATGCACATGTATCACATAACTTCCTGGTGACATGCAGTGTCCCAATGATGTATAATTAGAGATAAGTTGTCCCCTATAGTGAACATTTATATAGAAAAACATCACAAAAATTGAATATCTTCTGAATCCTTAAACAACGCGAAATAAGTGTTTTCATCGGTTTAAACAACAATAAAGCAATTTTGACTACTTTTAAAGCTCTAATATAAAACCTTTGGACTGTGCAAAGATGTGAGGTTGGTCCTTTTGCAGCGTCAGTTTCAGAAGAGCTTTGAGGGTAGACACTTAAAGCCAATCCTTTTGCTGAAGATCCTTTTGTTAAAAACCGGTTTTTAATGAAAAACAAATATGAGGCCTGTGAATACTCTCGTGGCACGTCTTTTTGCCTCGAGATAGTTTTTAGACGAAAAAAGATTTGCGGCAAGTCTATCTGAGTAAGCCTTTGTGAAACTCGCACATTTTCCTTTGTGGAAATTATGGGAAATGCCTAAAAATTATACGAAACACACGTTATTATGCAAAAATCCTAGATCAGCATTTTGTGTCTTCACATCCATCTTGGACGCAATACATTTTATGCAAAGAAAGATTTGCACAACTTGTACGTGACACAACCAACATCACCTCGCTTTTGATTTGTTTGGTTCGCTCTCGTTCTCCCGCAATACGATTTTTACCAGAATAAAATCTCATTTAGGCAAGGTGGCGTAATGGTGTAATCTCTGGTGTAATAATCGAACGATTTTTCAGAAACTACACACGATTACACCAGTGAATACAAAATTTCGCCCAGGCTTACATTTGAGGTGGATCACATAAAATGAAGCATTTTCCTGAGTCCTGGGGGTCATTTTGTGGGAAGATTTTTTGAATGCATATTATACTGACAAGTGGCAATAGTTATTTTGAGGAGGCGATTTGAGGCGAGTGCTTTTTTGATGAGTCGATATGAGGTTGCCTAGTTTGGGGCCCTGAGTTCTTCTTCGGGGAAAGTTGGCATTTTTTGTAAACTCTAAATATTTTTGGCACTGAGAGCAGATATTCTTCTGGGAAGGGGCGTATGGGGCAGGGTTCCATCGCATTCCGTGGAATTCCATGTCCTTTCGCCCTCTGCAGCCCTGTTGAGGCTTGTCACTGGCACGGGAGCTCAGCAGACATTTCCTGTCCCACTCTGCCCAGGCGGACCTTGCATTATTAATAACTACAGCGAGCGCTGATGCGGGTTCCGGACACATCACATATTCCTAGCGCCCGCCACGAGGCCCTGGGGGATTGTTCAAGAAACGCTCCTCAGCAAAAAGAGTATCCATTGGATTAAAAGCCGCTGGTGACGTCAGGTTACGGTACGGACCTCAGCCCTCCTCATGACGAGGAGTCGGGAAGCAGGTGACGCTCTGCCCGCACATGAGAGGAACAGGAATACCTGCCGTTCAAGCGTCCCTCGCAAAGACAGCAAGAAGAGGGCAGTGAAGGTGCAAGTTTACCACGCTCACAATAAAGCAGCAGAGCAAACTGTCATCAGAAGAGGAATAGGAGAGACAGCAGCAATGCAAGCTTCTTCGACACAGACAGCTAGTGCGTATGAGGCAAGATTGCAAGCCTACAATTTTCAAAGAAAGCAGGGCAGGAGAGGCGGGAGCTATGGAAGTTTTCTCCACACAGACCGCTAGTGCGTGTGAGGCAAGATTCCAACCCTACAGCACTCAAAAAGAGCACGAGAGGCGGGAGCTATGGAAGTTTTCTCCACACAGACAGCTAGTACGTGTGAGGCAATATTGTAAGCCTACATCGCTCAAAGAGAGCAGGAGAGGCGGGAGTAATGCACTCTTCCTCCACACAGACAGCTAGTGCAAATGAGGCAAGATTGCAAGCGTCTCTACAGCAGAACAGGAGAGGCAGAAGCAATGCAAGCTTCCTCTACACAGACAGCTAGTGCGTATGATGCAAGATTGCAAGCCTACATCGCTCAAAGAGAGCAGGGCAGGAGAGACAGCAGCAATGCAAGCTTCCTCCACACAGACAGCTAGTGCGTATTGTGGAGTGGTGTGGCTCACTGGTTAGAGGCGGCAGACCCGGAAGCAGAGGATGGCCCGGTGACCAGGGTTCAATTTCCGACGCAGCAGGGTCGTGGACCAGGGTCAGCAGACTCGATAATTCTCGCCTCGGTGCCTACTCTAACCAGGGATCACACTCGGCAACTCTGGGTTGTAGCTTGCCTCATCTCCACAACGGCCCCCCACATACGCCGGGGATGCCTGGTTTCACCCTGGAGATACCCAGTAGGGACCATCTCACAGGAAAAGACAGGACAGGTTCCCCAGTGGTCTACAGCGCGGAGATACCCCATGTGGGGTGATTCATGCGCTTTACAAGACATCATTACATTACATATGAGGCAAGATTGCAAGTCTACATCACTCAAAGAGAGCAGAAGAGGCGGAAGCAATGCAATCTTCTCCCATACAGGCTGGAAGTGAATGTCAAGCAAGAGTACCGGCCTCCCTCACTCAGAAGGAAGCAGCAGAGCAAACTGTCCTCAGAAGAGGAGTAGGAGAGACAGCAGCAATTCAAGCTTCCTCCACACAGACAGCTAGTGTATTTGAGGCAAGATTGAAAGCCTACATCACCTCAAAGAGAGCAGGGCAGGAGAGGCAGGAGCAATGCAAGCGTCCTCCACATAGACAGCAAGTGCATATGATGCAAGATTGCAAGCCTCCCTACAGCAGAGCAGGAGAGGCAAGAGCAATGCAAGCTTCCCCCACACAGACAGCAAGTGCATATGATCCAAGATTGCAAGCCTTCCTACAGCAGAGCAGGAGAGGCAAGAGCAATGCAAGCTTCCCCCACACAGACAGCAAGTGCGTATGAAGCAAGATTGCAAGCCTACATCCCTCAAAGAGAGCAGGGCATTAGAGGCAGGAGCAATGCAAGCTTCCTAAACACAGACAGCTAGTGCGTATGAGTCAAGATTGCAAGCCTGCATCGCTCAAAGAGAGCAGGAGAGGCAGGAGCAATGCAAGCTTCCCCCATACAGGCTGGAAGTGAATGTCAAGCAAGAGTGCAAGCCTCCCTCACTCAGAAGGAAACAGCAGAGCAAACTGTCCTCAGAAGAGGATTAGGAGAGACAGAAGCATTGCAAGCTTCCTCACACATTTTTTATCAAGCAAAAGAATACAAAGTTCCCCAGGGACAGATAAAGAAGTATGTGTATAGATATGGAGGTAGAACGAAAGCAGGGTGTTCCCTTGTTGGAACTAGAAGACCTCACACACCCAGAAACCTAGGTGTCATGCTTCATCATTGGTCTCCTGCTCCTCGTCAGACTGGCGCTGCAATGTCTGACGGGCGCCGTAGGTGCTCTTTGTTGGATATCTTTTGTTCTAGCCAATGGTTTGAGTGCGTGTAAGGGGTCTGGTGAAAGTGTAGTCGTGAGGGAATGGTGAGATTAAAAGAAGGTGAGCCAGTCCACAAGGGACTTTATTCACGTGACTTACTCCCTTAGTTAAAATGGTGGGAGGGGAGAAAGGAACTGTTTGGTCTACAGTGGGCTAACGCAACCCTCTAAATAGGTCGACATGTTTCTTGCCTAACTGGCAATTCTTCAGGACCTCGGGTTCTAGGTACTACACAGTGAGAAATTATATAAACATTAAAATAAAGGAGAAAGATACAACCTCACTGGGTCAATCAGGGAGCAGGCCAAGTGGTCCTGCTCTAGAGGGGAGACCCTAAGAGCAACCCTAAAGGGCCCCGCAGTCTGTTCCCATGGGGCTGTTTGTAAAGGTAAGGTACCTTCCACAAGAGCAGCCCGGGTGCGTAACCTACCCCCAACGCGAGGCGCCCCAATCGGTGGCGCGGAACAGCTGGTGACAGCAGCATTGCAAGCTTCCTCACACAGACAGCTAGTGCGTATGAGGCACGATTGCAAGCCTACATCGCTCAAAGAGAGCAGGGCGGGAGAGGCAGGAGCAATGTAAGCTTCCTCCGCACGGACAGCATGTGCGTATGAAGCAAGATTGCAAGCCTCCCTACAACAGAGCAGGAGAGGCAGGAGCAATGCAAGCATCCTCCACACAGACAGGTAGTGCGAATGAGGCAAGACTGCAAGCCTACATCGCTCAAAGAGAGCAGGAGAGGCAGAGCAATGCAAGCTTCCACCACACAGACAGTTAGTGCGAATGAGGCAAGATTGCAAGCCTACATTGCTCAAAGAGAGCAGGAGAGGCAGAGCAATGCAAGCTTCCACCACAGAGACAGCTAGTGCGAATGAGGTAAGTTTGCAAGCCTACATCACTCAAAGAGAGCAGGGCAGGAGAGACAGGAGCAATGCAAGCTTCCTCCACACAGACAGCTAGTAAGTATGAGCAAGATTGCAGGCGTCTCTACAGCAGAGCAGGAGAGGCAGAAGCAATGCAAGCTTCCTCTACACAGACAGCAAGTGTGTATGAAGCAAGATTGCAAGCTTCCCTACAGCAGAGCAGGAGAGGCTGGAGCAATGCACGCTTCCTCCAGACAGCTAGTGCAAATGAGGCAAGATTGCAATCCTATATCACTCAAAGGGAGCAGGAGAGGTGGGAGCAATGCAAGCTTCCTCCACACAAACAGCTAGTGCCAATGAGGCAAAATTGCAAGCCTACATCGCTCAAGGAGAGCAGGAGAGGTGGAGCAATGCAAGCTTCCTCCACACAGACAGCCAGTGCATATGAGGCAAGATTGCCAGCCTACATCGCCCAAAGAAAGCTGGAGAGGCGGGAACAATGCAACCCCCCCCCCCCGCACCCCCCCCACACACACAAAGGCTGGAAGTGAATGTTAAGCAAGGGGGCAAGCCTCCCTCACTCCAAGAGAGCAGGAGAAATGTAAGCTTCCCCTGACACAGACAGCAACTGCATATGAAGCAAGATTGCAAGCCTACATCACTCAAAGAGAGCTGGAGAGGCGGGAGCAATGCAAGCTTCCCCCACATAGACAGCAAGTGAGTATGAAGCACGATTGCAAGCCTACATCGCTCAAAGAGAGCAAGAGAGGCAGGAGCAATGCAAGTTTGCCCAGTACAGGCTGGAAATGAATGTCAAGCAAGAGTGCAAGCCTCCCTCACTCAGAAGGAAGCAGCAGAGCAAACTGTCCTCAGAAGAGGAATAGGAGAGACAGCAGCAATTCAAGCTTCCTCCACACAGACAGCTAGTGCGTATGAGGCAAGATTGCAAGCCTACATCGCTCAAAGAGAGCAGGGCAGGAGAGGCAGGAGCAATGCAAGCTTCCTAAACACAGACAGCTAGTGTGTATGAGGCAAGATTGCAAGCCTGCATCGCTCACAGAGAGCAGGAGAGGCAGGAGCAATGCAAGCTTCCCCCATACAGGCTGGAAGTGAATGTCAAGCAGGAGTGCAAGCCTCCCTAACTCAGAAGGAAACAGCAGAGCAAACTGTCCTCAGAAGAGGATTAGGAGAGACAGCAGCATTGCAAGCTTCCTCACACAGACAGCTAGTGCGTATGAGACAAGATTGCAAGCCTACATCGCTCAAAGAGAGCAGGTCAGGAGAGGCAGGAGCAATGTAAGCTTCCTCCACACGGACAGCATGTGCGTATGAAGCAAGATTGCAAGCCTCCCTACAACTGAGCAGGAGAGGCAGGAGCAATGCAAGCATCCTCCACACAGACAGGTAGTGCGAATGAGGCAAGACTGCAAGCCTACATCGCTCAAAGAGAGCAGGAGAGGCAGAGCAATGCAAGCTTCCACCACACAGACAGCTAGTGCGAATGAGGCAAGATTGCAAGCCTACATTGCTCAAAGAGAGCAGGAGAGGCAGAGCAATGCAAGCTTCCACCACAGAGACAGCTGGTGCGAATGAGGTAAGTTTGCAAGCCTACATCACTCAAAGAGAGCAGGGCAGGAGAGACAGGAGCAATGCAAGCTTCCTCCACACAGACAGCTAGTAAGTATGAAGCAAGATTGCAGGCGTCTCTACAGCAGAGCAGGAGAGGCAGAAGCAATGCAAGCTTCCTCTACACAGACAGCAAGTGTGTATGGTGCAAGATTGCAAGCTTCCCTACAACAGAGCAGAAGAGGCTGGAACAATGCATGCTTCCTCCAGACAGCTAGGGCAAATGAGGCAAGATTGCAAGCCTGCATCGCTCAAAGAGAGCAGGAGAGGTGGAGCAATGCAAGCTTCCTCCACACAGACAGCCAGTGCATATGAGGCAAGATTGCCAGCCTACATCGCCCAAAGAAAGCAGGAGAGGCGGGAGCAATGCAATTTCCCCCCCCCCCCCCCACCCCTCACACACACACACACACAAAGGCTGGAAGTGAATGTTAAGCGAGAGGGCAAGCCTCCCTCACTCCAAGAGAGCAGGAGAAATGCAAGCTTCCCCTGACACAGACAGCAAGTGCATATGAAGCAAGATTGCAAGTCTACATCACTCAAAGAGAGCAGGAGAGGCGGGAGCAATGCAAGCTTCCCCCACATAGACAGCAAGTGAGTATGAAGCACGATTGCAAGCCTACATCGCTCAAAGAGAGCAGGAGAGGCAGGAGCAATGCAAGCTTCCTCTACACAGACAGCTAGTGCGTATGATGCAAGATTGCAAGCCTACATCGCTCAAAGAGAGCAGGGCAGGAGAGACAGCAGCAATGCAAGCTTCCTCCACACAGACAGCTAGTGCGTATTGTGGAGTGGTGTGGCTCACTGGTTAGAGGCGGCAGACCCGGAAGCAGAGGACGGCCCGGTGACCAGGGTTCAATTTCCGACGCAGCAGGGTCGTGGACCAGGGTCAGCGGACTCGATAATTCTCGCCTCGGTGCCTACTCTAACCAGGGATCACACTCGGCAACTCTGGGTTTTAGCTTGCCTTATCTCCACAACGGCCCCCCACATACGCCGGGGATGCCTGGTTTCACCCTGGAGATACCCAGTAGGGACCATCTCACAGGGAAAGACAGGACGGGTTCCCCAGTGGTCTACAGCGCGGAGATACCCCATGTGGGGTGATTCATGCGCTTTACAAGACATCATTACATTACATATGAGGCAAGATTGCAAGTCTACATCACTCAAAGAGAGCAGAAGAGGCGGGAGCAATGCAATCTTCTCCCATACAGGCTGGAAGTGAATGTCAAGCAAGAGTACCGGCCTCCCTCACTCAGAAGGAAGCAGCAGAGCAAACTGTCCTCAGAAGAGGAGTAGGAGAGACAGCAGCAATTCAAGCTTCCTCCACACAGACAGCTAGTGTATATGAGGCAAGATTGAAAGCCTATATCACCTCAAAGAGAGCAGGGCAGGAGAGGCAGGAGCAATGCAAGCGTCCTCCACATAGACAGCAAGTGCATATGATGCAAGATTGCAAGCCTCCCTACAGCAGAGCAGGAGAGGCAAGAGCAATGCAAGCTTCCCCCACACAGACAGCAAGTGCGTATGAAGCAAGATTGCAAGCCTACATCGCTCAAAGAGAGCAGGGCATTAGAGGCAGGAGCAATGCAAGCTTCCTAAACACAGACAGCTAGTGCGTATGAGTCAAGATTGCAAGCCTGCATCGCTCAAAGAGAGCAGGAGAGGCAGGAGCAATGCAAGCTTCCCCCATACAGGCTGGAAGTGAATGTCAAGCAAGAGTGCAAGCCTCCCTCACTCAGAAGGAAACAGCAGAGCAAACTGTCCTCAGAAGAGGATTAGGAGAGACAGCAGCATTGCAAGCTTCCTCATACATTTGTTATCAAGCAAAAGAATACAAAGTTCCCCAGGGACAGATAAAGAAGTATGTGTATAGATATGGAGGTAGAACGAAAGCAGGGTGTTCCCTTGTTGGAACTAGAAGACCTCACACACCCAGAAACCTAGGTGTCATGCTTCATCATTGGTCTCCTGCTCCTCGTCAGACTGGCGCTGCAATGTCTGACGGGCGCCGTAGGTGCTCTTTGTTGGATATCTTTTGTTCTAGCCAATGGTTTGAGTGCGTGTAAGGGGTCTGGTGAAAGTGTAGTCGTGAGGGAATGGTGAGATTAAAAGAAGGTGAGCCAGTCCACAAGGGACTTTATTCACGTGACTTACTCCCTTAGTTAAAATGGTGGGAGGGGAGAAAGGAACTGTTTGGTCTACAGTGGGCTAACTCAACCCTCTAAATAGGTCGACATGTTTCTTGCCTAACTGGCAATTCTTCAGGACCTCGGGTGCTAGGTACTACACAGTGAGAAATTATATAAACATTAAAATAAAGGAGAAAGATACAACCTCACTGGGTCAATCAGGGAGCAGGCCAAGTGGTCCTGCTCTAGAGGGGAGACCCTAAGAGCAACCCTAAAGGGCCCCGCAGTCTGTTCCCATGGGGCTGTTCGTAAAGGTTAGGTACCTTCCACAAGAGCAGCCCGGGTGCGTAACCTACCCCCAACGCGAGGCGCCCCAATCGGTGGCGCGGAACAGCTAGTGACAGCAGCATTGCAAGCTTCCTCACACAGACAGCTAGTGCGTATGAGGCACGATTGCAAGCCTACATCGCTCAAAGAGAGCAGGGCGGGAGAGGCAGGAGCAATGTAAGCTTCCTCCACACGGACAGCATGTGCGTATGAAGCAAGATTGCAAGCCTCCCTACAACAGAGCAGGAGAGGCAGGAGCAATGCAAGCATCCTCCACACAGACAGGTAGTGCGAATGAGGCAAGACTGCAAGCCTACATCGCTCAAAGAGAGCAGGAGAGGCAGAGCAATGCAAGCTTCCACCACACAGACAGTTAGTGCGAATGAGGCAAGATTGCAAGCCTACATTGCTCAAAGAGAGCAGGAGAGGCAGAGCAATGCAAGCTTCCACCACACAGACAGTTAGTGCGAATGAGGCAAGATTGCAAGCCTACATCGCTCAAAGAGAGCAGGAGAGGCAGAGCAATGCAAGCTTCCACCACACAGACAGTTAGTGTGAATGAGGCAAGATTGCAAGCCTACATTGCTCAAAGAGAGCAGGAGAGGCAGAGCAATGCAAGCTTCCACCACACAGACAGTTAGTGCGAATGAGGCAAGATTGCAAGCCTACATCGCTCAAAGAGAGCAGGAGAGGCAGAGCAATGCAAGCTTCCACCACAGAGACAGCTAGTGCGAATGAGGTAAGTTTGCAAGCCTACATCACTCAAAGAGAGCAGGGCAGGAGAGACAGGAGCAATGCAAGCTTCCTCCACACAGACAGCTAGTAAGTATGAGCAAGATTGCAGGCGTCTCTACAGCAGAGCAGGAGAGGCAGAAGCAATGCAAGCTTCCTCTACACAGACAGCAAGTGTGTATGAAGCAAGATTGCAAGCTTCCCTACAGCAGAGCAGGAGAGGCTGGAGCAATGCACGCTTCCTCCAGACAGCTAGTGCAAATGAGGCAAGATTGCAATCCTATATCACTCAAAGGGAGCAGGAGAGGTGGGAGCAATGCAAGCTTCCTCCACACAAACAGCTAGTGCTAATGAGGCAAAATTGCAGGCCTACATCGCTCAAGGAGAGCAGGAGAGGTGGAGCAATGCAAGCTTCCTCCACACAGACAGCCAGTGCATATGAGGCAAGATTGCCAGCCTACATCGCCCAAAGAAAGCTGGAGAGGCGGGAGCAATGCAATCCCCCCCCCCCCCACACACACACAAAGGCTGGAAGTGAATGTTAAGCGAGGGGGCAAGCCTCCCTCACTCCAAGAGAGCAGGAGAAATGTAAGCTTCCCCTGACACAGACAGCAACTGCATATGAAGCAAGATTGCAAGCCTACATCACTCAAAGAGAGCTGGAGAGGCGGGAGCAATGCAAGCTTCCCCCACATAGACAGCAAGTGAGTATGAAGCACGATTGCAAGCCTACATCGCTCAAAGAGAGCAAGAGAGGCAGGAGCAATGCAAGTTTGCCCAGTACAGGCTGGAAATGAATGTCAAGCAAGAGTGCAAGCCTCCCTCACTCAGAAGGAAGCAGCAGAGCAAACTGTCCTCAGAAGAGGAATAGGAGAGACAGCAGCAATTCAAGCTTCCTCCACACAGACAGCTAGTGCGTATGAGGCAAGATTGCAAGCCTACATCGCTCAAAGAGAGCAGGAGAGGCAGGAGCAATGCAAGCTTCCTAAACACAGACAGCTAGTGCGTATGAGGCAAGATTGCAAGCCTGCATCGCTCAAAGAGAGCAGGAGAGGCAGGAGCAATGCAAGCTTCCCCCATACAGGCTGGAAGTGAATGTCAAGCAAGAGTGCAAGCCTCCCTAACTCAGAAGGAAACAGCAGAGCAAACTGTCCTCAGAAGAGGATTAGGAGAGACAGCAGCATTGCAAGCTTCCTCACACAGACAGCTAGTGCGTATGAGGCAAGATTGCAAGCCTACATCGCTCAAAGAGAGCAGGTCAGGAGAGGCAGGAGCAATGTAAGCTTCCTCCACACGGACAGCATGTGCGTATGAAGCAAGATTGCAAGCCTCCCTACAACTGAGCAGGAGAGGCAGGAGCAATGCAAGCATCCTCCACACAGACAGGTAGTGCGAATGAGGCAAGACTGCAAGCCTACATCGCTCAAAGAGAGCAGGAGAGGCAGAGCAATGCAAGCTTCCACCACACAGACAGCTAGTGCGAATGAGGCAAGATTGCAAGCCTACATTGCTCAAAGAGAGCAGGAGAGGCAGAGCAATGCAACCTTCCACCACAGAGACAGCTGGTGCGAATGAGGTAAGTTTGCAAGCCTACATCACTCAAAGAGAGCAGGGCAGGAGAGACAGGAGCAATGCAAGCTTCCTCCACACAGACAGCTAGTAAGTATGAAGCAAGATTGCAGGCGTCTCAACAGCAGAGCAGGAGAGGCAGAAGTAATGCAAGCTTCCTCTACACAGACAGCAAGTGTGTATGAAGCAAGATTGCAAGCTTCCCTACAACAGAGCAGGAGAGGCTGGAACAATGCATGCTTCCTCCAGACAGCTAGCGCAAATGAGGCAAGATTGCAATCCTATATCACTCAAAGGGAGCAGTAGAGGTGGGAGCAATGCAAGCTTCCTCCACACAAACAGCTAGTGCGAATGAGGCAAGATTGCAAGCCTGCATCGCTCAAAGAGAGCAGGAGAGGTGGAGTAATGCAAGCTTCCTCCACACAGACAGCCAGTGCATATGAGGCAAGATTGCCAGCCTACATCGCCCAAAGAAAGCAGGAGAGGCGGGAGCAATGCAATTCCCCCCCCCCACCCCTCACACACACACACACACACAAAGGCTGGAAGTGAATGTTAAGCGAGAGGGCAAGCCTCCCTCACTCCAAAAGAGCAGGAGAAATGCAAGCTTCCCCTGACACAGACAGCAAGTGCATATGAAGCAAGATTGCAAGCCTACATCACTCAAAGAGAGCAGGAGAGGCGGGAGCAATGCAAGCTACCCCCACATAGACAGCAAGTGAGTATGAAGCACGATTGCAAGCCTACATCGCTCAAAGAGAGCAAGAGAGGCAGGAGCAATGCAAGTTTGCCCAGTACAGGCTGGAAATGAATGTCAAGCAAGAGTGCAAGCCTCCCTCACTCAGAAGGAAGCAGCAGAGCAAACTGTCCTCAGAAGAGGAATAGGAGAGACAGCAGCAATTCAAGCTTCCTCCACACAGACAGCTAGTGCGTATGAGGCAAGATTGCAAGCCTACATCGCTCAAAGAGAGCAGGAGAGGCAGGAGCAATGCAAGTTTGCCCAGTACAGGCTGGAAGTGAATGTCAAGCAAGAGTGCAAGCCTCCCTCACTCAGAAGGAAGCAGCAGAGCAAACTGTCCTCAGAAGAGGAATAGGAGAGACAGCAGCAATTCAAGCTTCCTCCACACAGACAGCTAGTGCGTATGAGGCAAGATTGCAAGCCTACATCGCTCAAAGAAAGCAGGAAAGGCGGGAGCAATGCAACCCCCCTCACACACACACACACAGGCTGGAAGTGAAGGTCAAGCAAGAGTGTAAGCCGCCCTCAATCCAAGAGAGCAGGAGAAATGCAAGCTTCCCCTGACACAGACAGCAAGTGCATATGAAGCAAGATTGCAAGCCTACATCACTCAAAGAGAGCAGGAGAGGCGGTTGCAATGCAAGCTTCCCCACATAGACAGCAAGTTAGTATGAAGCACGATTGCAAACCTCCCTACCTCAAAGATAGCAGGGCAGGAGAGGCAGGAGCAATGGAAGCTTCCCTTACACGGGCTGGAAGTAAATGTCAAGCAAGAGTACAAGCCTCCCTCGAACCAAGAGAGCAGGGCAGGAACAATGCAAGCTTCCCCCACACATACAGCAAGTACATATGAGGCAAGATTGCAAGCCTCTCTCGCTCCAAGAGGACAGGACAGGAGAGGCAGGAGCAATGCAATCTTCCCCCACACAGACAGCAAATGTATATTAAGCAAGGGTGCAAATGAGGCAAGATTGCAAGGCTCCTTCGCTCAAAGAAAGCGGGTAGGAGATGCAACTGCAATGTACGCTTCCCTCACACAGACTGGAAGTGAATGTCAAACAAAAGTGCAACCCTTGCTCGCTTACAGAAAGCATGACAGGAGAGGCAGGTCCGATGCAAGCTTCCCACACACATTCAGCAAGTGCATATGAGGCAAGATAGCAAGCCTCCCTCACTCAAAGAGAGCAGGGCAGGAGAGGCGGGAGCAATGCAAGCATCCCCCACACAGACAGCAAGTGCATGTGAACCAAGGGTGCAAACCTCACTCGCTCAAAGAGAGCAGAGCAGGAGGCAGGAACAAGGCAAGCTTCCCCCACATAGACAGCAAGTGCACATAAGGCAAGATTGCAAGACTCCCTCGCTCACAGCCGGGAGCAGCAGTGCAAGCTTTTTACAAAAGAGCACCAGGAGAGATAGCAGCAATGTAGGCTACCACCACACAGACAATAAGTGCATACGAGGCAGGATTGCAAGCCTCACTCGCTTAAAGAAAGCAGGGGATGAGAGACTGCAGCATTGCAAGCTTCCTCGCATACAGACTGGAAGTGCATGTCAAGCAAGAGGGCAAGAATTCCTCGCTCACAGATAGCAGTATGAAGTGGCGCAGCAAGGGGGGGCAGTGCGGCGCGGCCCCTCCACTCCACACTGCGGCCGTCCGGGCGGCAATCGGTGGAATCTCGCCAGCACCCCCCCTCCCCTCCCCCCTGCCCCTGACCCCCCACTCTTCAATGCATCGGTGGGTGGCAAATGCTGAGACTGCCCCCCTCCCCCTGGTTCTTTAATGTGTCCATGGGCGGCAAATGCTGAGACTGCCATGGGCGGTATGGATGATAACAAACCAGTGCAAGCTTCCATCATTAAGAGAATGAATAAGGGAGGCAGCAGCAATGCAAGCATCTGTCACACAGACAGTAAGTACATATGAGGACGAGTGCAAACTTATTTTGGGAGAAAGAGCAGGACGAGAGAGACAGCAGCAGTGCAAGCATCTATAGTGATCTGCTGGACACGTTGTAGCGGTCAGGCATATGCTCCATGTAACCAGCCACTGCCCGAGGGCTGGCCTCTACACTCACCCCACACCCATCCATCACAGGTGTCACTGGTCAGGTGACACTACTAATAAAAGGGGCCGGGCGCAAGTGCTCTGGGCCAGTTCCAGTTACCAAATGATGTGTCTGCGTGGTCATTAGGGCTCTAAACTTTACAGCATCCATCAGAGGGAGGAGGAATTGAAGAGAGCAGCAATGCAAGCTTCCCTCACATACAGAGCAAGGAGGGGTGAGGCAACAATGCAAGCCTCCCACCTTACAGATATTAGGAAGAGGAGAGGCAGAAGCAATGCAGGCTTCCCTCTCTCAAACAGGAGGTATATATGAGGCAAGAGTGCTCGCTCATCACAGAGAGCATGCCAGGAAAGGCAGCAGCAGTGCAAGCTTCCGTATATAGAAAGGAAGAATACAGGAGACCTCAGTAGTGCAAAATATATCACTCAACAGCTTTACATGTGAGGCATGTGTGCAAATCTGCCTTATCACACGGAGCAGGGCAAGAGAAGCAACTGAAGTACAAGCTTCTGTCATAGAGAGCCCTGAAATAGGTGATGCAGCAGGTCAAGCATCCCTTAAACATAGAGGGGCAGATTTACAAGCCCCTTGCAACACTTTAATGCCGCCGTTGCATCAGTTATGTGACGCAGCGGCTGCGTAAAAAATGCGGCCAATTTACAACGTAACGCATCTAGGGAGATGTGTCACGTTGTAAAGCCCTGCGTCACATTATACCTGCATGAAGTATAATGTATGCAGGGTGGGCGATCCCAGACAGGAAAGCCTTGTAAAAGTGATGCAGTGAAATCTGCAAGATATTACTGTGTCACTTCTAGGACGCCACTGCGTCAAAACGTTACGCGTGTTTGAAGCAGGCTTAAGGAGTGACGCAGTGTAGTGGGAATAGGACTCAAAATGCATTCCTGGAGTTGTGTTGTGCTTGCGAAATGACTCCAGCAATGCATGACTTTTGTCCCAAAAGATGTCAGAATTTCTGACTCTTCTGTCAATCCTTACCCAATGGTGCGGCGTATTGTGAATACGGCAAATCCCTGGTGGCGCCAGGGTTTCTCAGGGTGGTGCAGGGAAAGTGACACATCTCTACAGATGCATCACTTTCTTGCAAGTCTGTCTCACAGTGATTTGGAGAGCCACCAGCATCGCAAGCTTCCCTGACAAAAAGAGTAGGTACAGCGGAGGCAAGAGCGCAAGCCTCCCTCATAGAGTAAGTACCGGAGATACAAGAATGGATACCTCCGTCAATTAGAGAGTAGGTACAGGAGAGGGAGGGCCGCTAGCCTCCAGCACTCACAACAAGCATTTGCAATGCAATAGGTCTCGCATTAGTAAAGTGTGAGCTATTTGTATTGTAAATGACATTTTTTTTAAATATGTGTTGGCTTTGAAAATATATAAATTAATAGCATTGTTATTCACAAAGCCAATAGCTTACACTTTCTTAATGCGAGTTCTATTGGCTATGGGAATGCTTGTTGGTAGCAAGCAAGGACAGTGCTGTTGTGGTGCTGAGGGAAGATGTGGTTGGGCTGAGTGATGTGGTGGTGTATTAGAGTGATGTGGTGGTGTATTAGAGTGATGTGGTGGTGTATTAGAGTGATGTGGTGGTGTCCCAGAGTGATGTGGTGGTGCCCCTGAGTGATGTGGTGGTGTCCCCGAGTGATGTGGTGGTGTCCCCGAGTGATGTGGTGGTGTCCCCGAGTGATGTGGTGGTGTCCCCGAGTGATGTGGTGGTGTCCCTGTGTGATGTGGGGGTGTCCCCGAGTGATGTGGTGGTGTCAGGTGGTGTCCCTGAGTGATGTGGTGGTGTTCCTGAGTGATGTAGTGGTGCCCCTGAGTGGTGCCCATGATGGATGTGGTGGTGTCCCTGAGTGATGTAGTGATGTCCCTGAGTGATGTAGTGGTGCCCCTGAGTGTTGTGGTGGTGTTCCTGAGTGATGTGGTGGTGTTCCTGAGTGATGTGGTGTGTGAGGGTGTGTGGGGGTGTGAGGGAGTGAGGATGAGTGAGGGTGAGAGGGTTGTGGGTGTGAGGTTGTGGGGTGAGTGAGGGGGTGTGAGGGTGGGTGAGGGTGTGAGGGTGAGTGAGGGTGTGTGAGGGTGAGGGAGGGTAAGGGTGACTGGGTGAGGGTGTGTGAGGGTGAGGAGGTGTGAGGGTGAGGGTCCGAAGTAAATGGTGGCAGGGAAGACATCATAAGACAGAGAGAAAAGACTGCATGGTGACTGCATTGGTCAGTTTCAGAATCAGAAGGGGCAGAGTCAGCACAGTCTGTGAGGGATCAACGTGTCTAGAGGAAAAGCAAGGCAGATGTAGCATTGCAGCTAGCAAGTCGAGTGTTTTGCAAGCTGAGTGTCCCTAGAGAGATGGCAACACAGCAACAGCATTTGAGGAGCAAGGCTACTGTAAACAAGCACGGTAGGCTTTCACTTTCGTCCAGAAACAAGCACTCGGCATTGCTGGGGGGGGGTTCGGGGGGATAGGGAGTGCATTAGCGTTAGATCAAAAAAATCAAATTACGTATAACTTTTTATTTACTAATCCATCTCAGATTGGTAAAGAAAAATAATGCTCGTTGCATTTTGTAGTTATGTGAATCCTTGTTGGTTTCCGGCTACAAAATGAAGTTTAGCTTAATTGCCCTTCTGGTGCCTTTTTTGTGTGCATTATTTTGACCCATGATGCACAGCAGCTACGTTGCCATACACCATGGTTAAATTCATTGCCAAAGCTAATAGCTGAAATCTATTAAGAATCCGCGTTTAAGTTTCTGATAACAAAGTCAGCATTTTGGACACTAAGGTAAATGATCATCTATACCGGTGAACAGTTTTTTTGCACAAAGCGTACAACCTGTGATTGTGAATTTTGCGGACAGACAACATGAGCAATATCTGCGTAACTATAAAACCTACTTTCGAAAGTTCAATGACGCTAAAAAGCCTCATTCTGTCATCAACATTTAGAACAAGTACTAGAGGGGGCGGGAGAGTCACAGGCACACGTGATGGCGTGCGTCAGTGTTCCGTGGAAGACGGACTCATTTTCATGTCGCCAGCTGCAGGCGGGAACAGCCTCCCTGAAGTGCCTCTGTGTCTCGAGAAACTAAGTAGAGAGAGTGGCGCGCAGCAGGAGCGTCACAGGAGTTGGGGGGGGTTGCATAATGACTGCTCACTGGACCCTCCCACCTTCATTTACACTAATCTTCCTTTTAAAAGGATGAAAACGTTGCTCCAGTTACAAAACTTTCTCCGCTGAACTGCTGCTAATCGGTGTAATCGCACACTAATCGTGCATCTGCATTCAATGCTTGCAACGTGTTATAAAAGCTAAAGGACATTGCAATGCATATTCCCTGAGCGCGTAAAATGCTCTTGGTGTCAAATGTGTCTTGCTACCACCTAGCAAGTAAGTACACCTTCATTTTAAAAAGTAGTTGTTTACATTAATAAACAAACAAAAAATAAAGGTCGATTTTTATCACTCACACATATTTGACATTCATTTTGGCAGTATGACACAAACATTATATACGAAAACTAAGCACTCAGAGGTAATCGTACGTATTTATACATGTCTATTATGTTCGGATTCGATTTCTCGCAGCAAGTTTGAGTTTTGAACTGTAGAGTTAACCTGCCTTTACAAACGCACAGATTGTTGCTTCTCGGTGGTTTGCCACAAGCCAAGACTCAAATTGCACAAACATTCTTGCAGCCCACTTGCTGTTTTTGATTGATGAGATTCTTGAAACCAATTTGATCACTGCAGTAAAGTGACGTGAAGCGGGTGCTCAGAGACGGACGACAAAAAAATAAAAACCTGCCTGTTTATCAGCGCCGCACGCTGGTATGCAGACTCCCCCTGCATTACAGAGAGGTGCGCGACGCGATCCGGTCTGCCATGCCATGCTGTGGAGACAAGACCTGGCAGCGCGCACAACGTTATCCTATGGGGAAACGCTGCGCGCGGCCAGGTCTTGTCTCCCTTCGTCGTTCTCAGACTGCTGAGACGCTCTTCTATAGTTCTCGCTGCGAGAACGCGCTTTAAGCGCGTTCGTCGTAGGCGAGACCTAAAAACCAGTATAGGATAGGTACCAGCAGTGCAAGCTTTACTCAAACAGGGCTGAAGTGCGATAGGCAGCATGAGTGCAAGCTCCCTTCACACAGAGGGCAGGTGCATGAGATACAGCAGCAAGACAAGCTTCCTACAGACCAGTAGTGATTGCACGAGCGGCGAAAGAATTGGTAAAGTGATCAGTCAACTTTGTGCAATTTAAAGTAACTGGAAGGATTTAGAAACCTTATCACATGAATGCATTCTTGGTAGTGCACGAGGCCATAAATGCAGATTTCTGAACTGTGGCCAGAATTTGTGGATTGCAGCTGGTTGGACAGATCCAGAAAGCAGCTGAATGAAGAATGGTGGCCTTCACCCCGCTTTATAACCACAGTGGTCTCTGCCTTGTAACCAACGCAACCGGGTGAACCAAAACCAGCCTCTTGGAGCACCCATCTAGCCTGCAGCTTGATTTAACCAGGCTAGGTTGCAGTGTACTGTATCCTCTGAATGCGCAAGGTCATCCGGTGTCTGCAGTGTGCATGATTGATGTGTCCTGGGAGAGAGGCCAGGGTATTGCATCTCTTCCAATCGAAATGGGCCCCCTGCCTGCAGCTTCAAAGAGTTGAGAGCTGAAACGCTGGCGCTGCATACCTCAAATGCTAATTCCCAGAGACGTTTTAAGACATAAGTAAAGTAGACAATGGACCAAGATCCCACACCTTCTGGCGCCCCCCTGCACCCCTCCCCCCTTCGGTAAAGTTATTACGTCGCTGTAACAGTGATGTGCTGAAAAAAACATTCTTTTGTAATTTAATTGCTGGGTATGGAGTCTTCACTGAACCTCCTGCCAACTTTAGTCTTTGCACTCCCTGGTAGTTAGTAGCATGTCATCTGATAAAGGGACCCATTCGCTCTCATATCTCAGCTTCAGCTCACAGCCTCTACCTCAGCATTGGTCTTTATCTCTCCACTTATCGCTACATCGCTCAGCACCCCTCTCTGTCCCAGCTATACCTCTCCTACATCTCTCTGCACCCCTCTCCGTCTCAGCTATATCTCACCTACATCTCTCTGCACCCCTCTCTGTCTCAGCTATACCTCAGGTACATCTCTCTGCACCCCTCTCTGCCCCAGCTATACCTCACCTACATCTCTCCGCACCCCTCTCTGCCCCAGCTATACCTCACCTACATCTCTCTGCACCCCTCTCTGCCCCAGCTATACCTCACCTACATATCTCTGCACCCCTCTCCATCTCAGCTATATCTCACCTACATCTCTCTGCACCCCTCTCTGTCCCAGCTATACTTCACCTACATCTCTCGGCACCCCTCTCTGTCTCAGCTACCTCACGACATCTCTCTGCCCCAGCTATACCTCACCTACATCACTCTGCACCCCTCTCTGTCCCAGCTATACCTCACCTACATCTCTCTGCACCCCCTCTCTGTCTCAGCTATACCTCACCTACATCTCTCTGCACACCCTCTCTATCTCAGCTACCTCACGACATCTCTCTGCACCCCTCTCTGTCCCAGCTATACCTCACCTACATCTCTCTGTCCCAGCTATACCTCACCTACATCTCTCTGCAACCCTCTCTGTCGCAGCTATACCCCACCTACATCTCTCTGCACCCCTCTGTTAATGTTAATGTTAATGTTAATGTTATGGGTGTCTTATATAGCGCTCGGCTACTCCGAGGAGTGTCCCGGCGCTTTCTAACCCACAGCAAAACTACCAAGGAAACAGAAGAAAGGGCAAAGAAAAAAAGATCGATTATTGTCCATAGAGCCACGTTTTCAGACCTTTCCTGAAGGCCAACAGGTTCGAAGTACAGCGGAGCGACAGGAGGAGGGTATTCCATAGCTGAGGAGCCAGATGTTTGAAAGAGCGTCCCCCAACCCTTGCTTTCCTAACAGCAGGGACAATAGCCAAACTAAGAGATTCCGATCTAAGGGATCTTGTGGGTTCGTAGAAAGCAAGGCGTTTCTGGATATATTCGGCTCCGACCGCATGAAGTGACTTGTGCCCAAGTGTGAGTGCCTTAAAAACAATCCGCTTTCTAACAGGGAGCCAATGTAGGGAAAGAAGCAAGTCCGAGGCTTTCGTACAACGAGGCATGCCAAAAATCGCCCGTGCCACTGAGTTTTGGACTACCTGAAGCTTTTGTAGTAGATAGTCCGGAAGACCCAAATATAAAACATTTGAGTAATCAAGCCTGGAGCAGATAAGAGCCTGGACCGTCGTTTTCCTATGCACCAAAGGGAGCAAGGGAAGAAACTTGCGCAACATTTTGAGAAGACCATAACTGGTGCCAGTCAGGCCTAGAATCTGGGACTTAAGAGATAGGCTGTTATCAATTTTAACCCCAAGATTCTTGGCAACCAGAGAGGAGGACGAGGGTGGGAACATGTTCACAGGCCACCAATCCTGCCAGCTGGGGTCAGCCTGACACCCGAAGAAGAGCACCTCAGATTTATCAGGGTTACACTTGAGGCTGTTCAGCTGAAACCAGTCAAAAACAGCCCCAAGGCACCCGCGGATGCTCTCTCCGTTGAACTCCGCCCCCCTTCCACAAGTGAAAAGGAGCTGGGTGTCATCGGCGTATGACATGATCTGAGCCCCAAAGGACTCCGTCAGCACCGCCAGAGGGGTCATGAAGATATTAAACAGAGTCAGGCTAAGCACCGACCCTCTCTGTCCCAGCTATACCTCACCTACATCTCTCTGCACCCCTCTCTGTCCCAGCTATACCTCACCTACATCTCTCTGCACCCCCTCTCTGTCTCAGCTACCTCACGACATCTCTCTGCACCCCTCTCTGTCCCAGCTATAATTCACCTACATCTCTCTGCAACCCTCTCTCTCTCCCAGCTATACCTCACCTACATCTCTCTGAACCCCTCTATGTCCCAGCTGTACCCCACCTACATCTCTCTGCACCCTCTCTGCCCCAGCTATACCTCACCTACATCTCTGCACCCCTCTCTGTCTCAGCTATACCTCAGCGACATCTCTCTGCACCCCTCTCTGTCCCAGCTATACCTCACCTACATCTCTCTGCACCCCTCTCCGTCTCAGCTATACCTCTTCTACATCTCTCTGCACCCCTCTCTGTCCCAGCTATACTTCACCTACACCTCTCTGCACCCTCTCCATCTCAGCTATACCTCACCTACATCTCTCTGAACCCCTCTGTCCAAGCTATACCTCACCTACAACTCTATGCACCCCTCTCTGTCCCAGCTATACCTCACCTACATCTCTCTGCATCCCTCTCTGTCTCAGCTATGCCTCACCTACATCTCTCTGCACCCCCTCTCTGTCCCAGCTATACCTCTACATTTCTCTGCACCCCTCTCTGTCCCAGCTATACCTCACCTACATCCCTCTGCACCCCTCTCTGTCCCAGCTATACTTCACCTACACCTCTCTACACCCCTCTCCATCTCAGCTATACCTCACCTACATCTCTCTGAACCCCTCTGTCCAAGCTATACCTCACCTACAACTCTATGCACCCCTCTCTGTCCCAGCTATACCTCACCTACATCTCTCTGCATCCCTCTCTGTCTCAGCTATACCACAACTACATCTCTCTGCACCCCTCTCTGTCTCAGCTATACCTCACCTACATCTCTCTGCACCCCTCTCTGTCCCAGCTATACTTCACCTACATCTCTTTGCACCCCTCTCTCTCCCAGCTATAACTCACCTACATCTCTCTAAACCACTCTATGTCCCAGCTATACCTCACCTACCTCTCTCTGCACTCCTCTCTCTCCCAGCTATACCTCACCTACATCTCTCTGAACCCCTCTATGTCCCAGCTATACCTCACCTACATCTCTCTGCACCCCTCTCTGTCCCAGCTATACCTCACCTATATCACTCTGCACCCTTCTCTGTGCCAGCTATACCTCACCTACATCTTTCTGCACCCCTCTCTGTCTCAGCTATGCCTCTCCTACATCTCTCTGCACCCCACTCTGTCTCAGCTATACCTCACCTACATCTCTCTGCACCCCTCTCTGTCCCAGCTATACTTTACCTACATCTCTCTGCACCCCTCTCTGTCCCAGCTATACTTCACCTATATCTCTCTGCACCCCTCTCTCTCCCAGCTATACCTCACCTACATCTCTCTGAACCCCTCTATGTCCCAGCTATGCCTCACCTATATCTCTCTGCACCCCTCTCTGTCTCAGCTATACCTCTCCTACATCTCTCTGCACCCCACTCTGTCTCAGCTATACCTCACCTACATCTCTCTGCACCCCTCGCTGTCTCAGCTATACCTCACCTACATCTCTCTGCCCCCCTCTCTGTCCCGGATATACTTCACCTACATCTCTCTGCACCCCTCTCTCTCCCAGCTATACCTTACCTACATCTCTCTGAACCTCTCTATGTCTCGTCCCAGCTATACCCCACCTACATCTCTCTACACCCCTCTCTGTCCCAGCTATACTTCTCCTACATCTTTCTGCACCCCTCTGTCTCACTATACCTCTCCTACATCTCTCTGCACCCCTCTCCGTCTCAGCTATACCTCACCTACATCTCTCTGTACCGCTCTCTGTCCCAGCTATACTTCACCTACATCTCTCTGCACCCCTCTCTCTCCCAGCTATACCTCACCTACATCTCTCTGCACCCCTCTATGTCCCAGCTATACCCCACCTACATCTCTCTGCACCCCTCTCTGTCCCAGCTATATCTGACCTACGTCTCTCTGCACCCCTCTCTGTCCCAGCTATACCTCACCTATATCGCTCTTCACCCTTCTCTGTCCCAGCTATACCTCACCTACATCTCTCTGCACCCCTCTCTGTCTCAGCTATACCTCTCCTACATCTCTCTGCACCCCACTCTGTCTCAGCTATACCTCACCTACATCTCTCTGCACCCCTCTCTTTCTCAGCTATACCTCACCTACATCTCTCTGCCCCCTCTCTGTCCCAGCTATACTTCACCTACATCTCTCTGCACCCCTCTCTCTCCCAGCTATACCTTACCCACATCTCTCTGAACCCCTCTATGACCCGTCCCAGCTATACCCCACCTACATCTCTCTACACCCCTCTCTGTCCCAGCTATACTTCTCCTACATCTTTCTGCACCCCTCTGTCTCACTATACCTCTCCTACATCTCTCTGCACCCTCTCTGTCTCAGCTATACCTCACCTACATCTCTCTGTACCCCTCTCTGTCCCAGCTATACTTCACCTACATCTCTCTGCACCCCTCTCTCTCCCAGCTATACCTCACCTACATCTCTCGAACCCCTCTATGTCCCAGCTATACCCCACCTACATCTCTCTGCACCCCTCTCTGTCCCAGCTATACTTCTCCTACATCTTTCTGCACCCCTCTCTTTCTCAGCTATACCTCACCTACATCTCTCTGCCCCCTCTCTGTCCCAGCTATACTTCACCTACATCTCTCTGCACCCCTCTCTCTCCCAGCTATACCTTACCCACATCTCTCTGAACCCCTCTATGACCCGTCCCAGCTATACCCCACCTACATCTCTCTACACCCCTCTCTGTCCCAGCTATACTTCTCCTACATCTTTCTGCACCCCTCTGTCTCACTATACCTCTCCTACATCTCTCTGCACCCTCTCTGTCTCAGCTATACCTCACCTACACCTCTCTGCACCCCTCTCTGTCCCAGCTATACTTCACCTAAATCTCTCTGCACACCTCTCTCTCCCATCTGTACCTCACCTACATCTTTCTGCACCCCTCTCTGTCCCAGCTACACCTCACCTATATCTCTATGCACCCCTCTCTGTCCTAGCTATACATCACCTACATTTCTCTGCACCCCTCTCTGTCTCAGCTATACCTCACCAACATCTCTCTGCACCCCTCTCTGTCCCAGCTATACTTCACCTACATCTCTCTGCACCCCTCTCTGTCTCAGCTATACCTCACCTACATTTTTCTGCACCCCTCTCTGTCGCAGCTATACCCCACCTACATCTCTCTACACCCCTGTCTGTCTCAGCTATACTTCACCTACATCTCTCTGCACCCCTCTCTGTCCCAGCTATACCTCACCTACATCTCTCTGAACCCCTATATGTCCCAGCTATACCCCACCTACATCTCTCTGACCCCCTCTATTACCCAGCTATACCTCACCTACATCTCTCTGCAACCCTCTCTCTCCCAGCTATACCTCACCTACATCTCTCTGAACCCTTCTATGTCCCAGCTATACCCCACCTACATCTCTCTGCACCCCTCTCTGTCCCAGCTATACTTCACCTACATCTCTCTGCACCCCTCTCTGTCCCAGCTATACTTCACCTACGTCTCTCTGCACCCCTCTCTGTCTCAGCTATACCTCTCCTACATCTCTCTGCACCCCTCTCTGTCCCAGCTATACTTCACCTACATCTCTCTGCACCCCTCTCTGTCCCAGCTATACCCCACCTACATCTCTCTGCACCCCTCTCTGTCCCAGCTATACTTCACCTACGTCTCTCTGCACCCCTCCCTGTCTCAGCTATACCTCTCCTACATCTCTCTGCACTCCTCTCTGTCCCAGCTATACTTCACCTACATCTCTCTGCACCCCTCTATGTCCCAGCTATACCTCACCTACATCTCTCTGCACCCCTCCCTGTCTCAGCTATATCTCCACATCCCTCTACACCCCTCCCTGTCTCAGCTATCCTTCACCTACATCTCTCTGCACCCCTCTCTCTCCCAGCTATACCTCACCTACATCTCTCTGAACCCCTTTATGCCCCAGCTATACCCCACCTACATCTCTCTGCACCCCTCTCTGTCCCAGCTATACTTCACCTACATCTCCCTGCACCCCTTTCTGTCCCAGCTATACTTCACCTACATCTCTCTGCACCCTCTCTGTCCCAGCTATACCTCACCTACATCTCTCTGCATCCCTCTCTGTCCCAGCTATACTTCACCTACATCTCTCTGCACCCCTCTCTGTCCCAGCTATACCTCACCTACATCTCTCTGCACCCCTCTCTGTCCCAGCTATACTTCACCTAAATCTCTCTGCACACCTTGTAGTGTAGTTTCTATTTTCCCTATAGGCCCTGCGCTTTGGAATAACATAAACAGCAGTGTAGACGTAGGAGTGCGGTCTTCTAGGTCTCTACTGACTATGTTAGACTTAATTGGGTTTGTACCAGCTAGCTCAGAGGTCACTGGAAACGTTCTTGACTGAATAGGAAGTGATCAGCTTCCCTGGCTCAGACAAGAAGGGGTTCAGTTTTCCAACAACCGCATTAACATGACAACTTTGCTCCTCAGAATAAGAGTCAATCTCTAGAGTCATGTGAAACAATAGACAGCTATTTCACTCAGTCAGTTGTGCAGAATTACTTTCACCAGTTAAACAGAGAATAGAGAGACGGGCGTTTTCAATAAAAGGTATTATTTATTGAACAGTCTTCCTTCTCATGCAAGAGAAATGAATTGCCACAATTGCAAGACTTGTTATTATAAAAAGTGCATACAGTAAAAGGAGTATTGCGAAATAATACTGTAAAAGCATTGATATGGTTTCTTAGCCATAAGATGGTTAAAATGAATAAAATCTATACATTCATATATACATTTGGCTAACGTCCTCAACTGGTGCTTCTAACTACGCCTACCCCAGTGTACCTGACCTAAGCCTAATATGTGGGAGGGAGTAAGTAAGTAGCAGTTTTAAGTAAAGTTGGTTTTGCCAAGGGTTTGCTTCAAGAATTCTCTCTAAGGGTTTAGTCAGCACCGTACCTCTGGAATAGAATGTTGGAGGTCTGGTATCTCCTCTCAGGACTCGATATTCCAGTTACCCACAAGGGTAGGCTGGAAACGCCGGAGCTGGATTTTCTCGGCAGGAGAAAAGACAGCGTCTTTCTCAGCGCGTCAAGGAGGAGAGGCAGCATCCGTGGACTTCTCGCATCTGCTGGGCTCTCTGCAAGGGACAGCTGTTCTGCTCCAGTATTCACCACCACCGTGTTTGCTTAAGGCAACGTTGGTATATTTATACCTGAAAGGTGCTGAGTTTGACGTAAGTTTTTGGACATAAGACGTCAATAAAGATGTCACTAAGAACTGCTCGTTCTTACAGTGCTTGCAAGAGTTCTATTACTAATCAAAACAAAGCAAGCGGGGCTTTCCCAGGTTGCTGGGGGGTTTGAGCTGTCGAAAGAACTCGGTGTGTTATCTAGGAATCTAAGGAAGTGGCTTCTGCTGTGCCATGTACTGTAATGAGCTGCAGAGACGAGTTACTGAAATATGGCTCTGATCGTTTATGCCATTATAGGGATATCTATTGATTATAGCCGTATAGGGGCATGAGGTCACAATATTGATCGGGGTCCTAGATAGAACACAACACCCACTTCACGAATTTATGTCCATCAAATTTCTAAAAACTAAAGCAATACGATGCGCGTGTATTCCTACCCGCCCCAAAATACATATTGCATTTGAAATGGAGTATATGAAATACATGAGAATATAGGTACTGTACGCTTTCAAGCATAGTAATCATTCAAAAATTATTGCATTTGTAATCAGTTTGAACGATTTTGCGAAAAAATTACACATGAAATGTCTCTTAATACAGAAAAGAAGGGCGAGACTATTTCATCACATATAAATACAATTGCTGTAAAAATGTGCTAGAGGCCGAGGTAAAGTTTTTTCTCTCTAGATCTACTAAAAATAGAAGCTCTGTTCTTTATGAATAGTTCTACTTTAAGCAAAGTATGTGTGCCAGAAAAAAGGGAAATATTTTGAAAAATGTCTGATTAAAAAATAAAAAAAATTCATGGGGAGCGGGAAAAATAGAGTTCCAAACGCTTTTCAGTAGTTTTTGTTGATTAAAACTCAAGGCCGAATTCAGAGTTCATGGGAACGCTGTGCGCCGGATCGTTTTCTAAAATTCATTGTTTCTGTTCAGGGGAGAACATCATATCAGACAGGCTCTCAAAGAATAGGTCTACATATTCAGATGACAGTTCGACCAGGTTCGATAGTGCAGTAACCTGGCAGTTGTGAGAATGATTGCTATCATCGCTGTCTGGATCAGCAATGCTCACAGAAGGTCGTACCTGGGTGATGCTGCTTTCATTTTTTGCTTCACTGCTGCCACCTAGTCGTAGCGCAGGAGTCTCAACGAATGCCGTCATCAGGATTGGTAGCCGCTGGGGACAACACGATGCGTGAGCCGTTACAGGACTTAGCAAAGTATCGATATCCATTGGTACTGCTGATGGTAGTGCAAGACAGGTGTCTAACACGCATTCTTCTCCGCATAGCATACATTGAAGCACAGGTAAGATGCAGGTCTGCCATATAGGTCTGAATGAAAGAAACCAGGTCATGTTCAGATCTCTCAGCCGGGCCAATCCAAGGACCTTAGTTATGCGGTCCCGGTAGCGTATTGCTAGGATCGTTTCTTCCATCCTTGCCGGAGTCATGTCTGTGTTTTGGCTTGCCATATCTGCGCAGGAGGGTCAAAAATAAAATGCCTGCTACGAGTCCCAAAGGTAGTGGTAGGCCGCCAAAGACTGAATGGACAAAATTGGGAATAATGCCCAGAACTGCTTTGAATGGTATTAACAGCCCCGAAAAAATTGTCTTAAATACGTTTGAGATACCAATGGCATCCGACATATTTAGGATTTGGCTGAGCATTTCTGTGAAATGCACGGGGCAATTTGTTGATAAAAGTTCATGTATCTCCGATGTTGTCCTTGCAACTTGGAGATCATACGTTTCTTTTGATGACGTGATGGGCACTGTTGTCTGCAAAAGCACAGACTTCATTCTGCTTAAAGTATCAATTCGTATAGAAGAGATATTCAAAGGAGGCCAAATCGGCGTCTTGGAATCTCCAGGGCCGTTTGGAAACAATGCTTGCTTACAGCAAGTGACCATGGAAGTCACGCTTACGAGATATGCTTTCCCTGGCACCAAGCCACAACAGCTGTGATCCGTTATTAGAATGTAACTCCCGTTAGAAAGTTGCCAAAAGAAGGGCTCTATCTGCGTTGCAGGTGTGACGTGCTGGTGGCATGAAAGGTTGTTTGAAGTCCCTTCACAGGCCCCATGTAAATTAATACCCTGGCACAAAAGTATACCACTTAGTGAATGTTTGCAATTTTCACCACTAAGAAATACATTTTTGTCGTTGTCATTGTAGCATGTGTGTGTATATGGTAATTTCCATGATGACTTAATGTACCCTTTACCCAACCTTTCATACTGGCCTGTCGGTATATACTCAAGGCAATTTTTAAATCGGAAAGTTGTTATCGGAATTGTGATAATCCCGTGTATTATCCATTCAATGACAGGTCTTTCTGACATTGTCAATGGTAATCTCTCAAGTTTTTCAATGCTCAGGATTGTATAGTCTGCTCCTTTCTGTGCCAAACTGATTTGTTTATCAGTAAGGTTAAAGATGGAAAACAATGACGTTGTGTTGATTAAACGCCATGGCACATAGCCTGAACGAAGATTTTGCAGCGTCCAGCCTAGCTGTACAATAGAACGTAATTGGGACTGGCCATGTTGTAACATTAGCAAGTCTTTATCTATTATATCGATGGCAGATGATACAATACTGTCCAGTGAATATATTCTGGAGGACAGAGTAATTAACCCATTGTCCACAACAGAAAGTGATTTTTCCAAATTAATACGATCAATTTCTCGTATTTTTTCTGATGTTTCAATTTGCATTACTTTCCATGCCTCGTTGTATGCTGCATATACACTTGCCGCTATGAAACGTTTTTGACGCTGTTTGCGTGGTCCCATAATGAAATCACGCAAGTCAGCACCATCTTTGAGTAAAGATAAGTGTTGCTTAATTTCTGCCAGTGTGGATGTTTCTAGCCATTCAAGGCACAGTATCCCTACACTGTATGTTGTTACTATCCCTGGATGTTGTCTCTGGGAGTATCTAGGGTCTGGTCTGGTCATTTTTAACCCCTGTGTTTTGTTCAGGAATCTATCTTGACAGTTATTCGTGTCTATAGGCCAGATTAACCACTTTTTCCAATCAGGATGTGTTCTGTTTTCATTTAAAATTTGGTATACGTCTATTTCAATCTCTGTGGTAGCATTATCAGATATTGGCTTTGGAATAGACGGTTTGTTTAGGTCTTTAATCTTAGCTAGACCAAGACAGGTTGTTTGATGAATTGTGTCATTTAAGAACATTATTTGTTCTGGGATCATGCAGGCTCGAAATAATGCTTCTAGGCCTTGTACCTGCCAATCTTTTGTACCCCAGATTGTTTTTGTTTCAATGTTGTTTTTCCAAAAATCAAAACCAAATGTAATCATTTTTTCATAAAATGCTTCTGAATATATCAGTTTAGTATTTGTCAGCATGGTTTTGTCCCTGTTTTTTCCAACAGTTTATAATAATATGTTTCTGCATTACTCGTGTTAAACCCTGAGAAGTATTGGAATTTCTCATAGAATGTTTTTGAACTGCTTTTAGGTGGAGTAGCACAACGTTCCCATTGGTTATATTTAAAAACATTTCTAGGTTGAGCAGATTTATGTAAATAGTGGTTTGCGTAATGCGAAAAACAGTACATCTGTTCATAATTAGATGAACCTTGTAAATAATCATGTTCTGTAAATTTTGCTGACAACACTAAATCTGACATCATGTTATTTATACTTTCAAAATCCCAATCATCAGAGAATGTACTTGGTTTTACAAAGTCACTTAATGAAACCTTGAACTGGTGAGGATATTTCAAGATCTCGACCGGGCCATATATTTCATAGTCAGTCTTGTCCCACACTACCCCGCCGGGTATTGGAATGGCTGTGACATTTACTGATGATAGTTCTCTTTTCTTGACGTGAGATGATTTGTGAGGTTTCAGAACTAAGTTGATGTTCTGACTTGCTGTGTCCATTGAACTGTATTTTCACTCAATGAATTTTCCCAAACAAAGTACCATGATGAGCCAAAGCAGGAGGAAAAATAAACCTAGCCCAAACCAAAACTCTAACCATGGAGAAATAAGATAAGTTTCCTTGAGTTGATGAAAGAGTTCTGTTGCTTTTTCTTTAAAAGTCTTTGTTTCTGGCGTTACTTCAGGGTCGCTTTGATCTTCAGAAAAGTTATCGAAATCGATGAAGTAGCCATAGGCAGTTCTGTCGATTGTTGGAATTGTTTTCTCCAATTGCTTTTCATTAGCACATTCTGATGCCACATCATTGTAGACTGGTGTTTCATGACGAACTGTTTCAATTCGAGTTCCAAGAGCAACGAGTTCCATGGCATTATTGCATAGTCCTTCTCTGTGCACTGTAGGTTTATCAAATGTGATTAGTCTTTCAGTTTGAACCTCTTGGATTGTTGCAAATTTGGGTATTCTGTTATTTCTTGGGAGTCCACTTGGCCTACTGTTGATTATAGGCCACATGCTTGTGGTTTCACCAGGTCGATGGATACAACTCGGTTCTCCTTTTTACCAGCAAGGGGCGGTAGTACTACTGATCTTGTTCCGTTGATTGCTATGACAGGGACTGCTTTTCTGTAAGAAGGCAGAAATTCCTTCTTCACCGCTATTTTTTCTCTGACCAGATCCACAATCTTTGGAATCCAGACAGGTCTTGCTGGGACAGGTGGTGTGTCTTCAGTGGTAGCTGGCTGTTGTTTTAACTTTATGTTGCTTAAGGATTTTCTTGTTTCATTCAAGTCCTGTAAAACAGCCAAACGATCTTTGATGTCAAAGTCTTTATTTTTATCTTTTACCACTGAAGCCTGACTATCAAGATCCTGAATATACATTCTAGTTCCGAACAATAGTTCGTACGGGCTGAAACCTTTTAGAGAATTTCTTGGCAAATTATTAAGACTACGTTGGACACTTGTTAAATGTTTGACCCACCCATCACCCGAACCTAATACCTTCGCTGTTATAGATTGCTTTATGTCTCGTTTTTTTCTTTCCACTACACTGTTTCCCTCAGGGTGAAATGGACAAGAGAATCGCAATCCAATGCCCATACTGGTCATGGCCTCCTTATAAGCTCGAGAGTTAAAAGCAGGACCCTGGTCAGAATGAAGCATGGCAATTGCGTATGTGCCGATAAAGACTCGCAGATCTTTTATAACAGTTTTGGCGTCAGCCGAGCGCTGGGGCCACATATTTATAGTGAATGTAGTCTTAAACAATTAATAGGACGCATTCTTGAGTATAGACAGAATCATGCTACGCTCATACAAGGCCATGGCATTACTCCGCTTGACTCGTTACTGCGGTCTCTGTCGCAGTCTGGACAGCTCTTTACAAATTTATAATGGTGCAGGCTCATCTCCGGCCACCAGTATACTGCTTGTAATTCAGTCAGAGATTCTTTGATCTTTTTGTGCCTTGGACCTTCACCCATGTGTGCGTCTGCTATTAATAATTTTCTCCGATTCATGTTTGGAATTACCGTATCCCCCACACCAGGGATTCGAGCAAAAGGAACGGAGTTTGCATCAATTACGTATGTATAATTGAGTGGATAGTTCACAGGTAGTGCTGCACAGTCGCCTTTTAAGGACGTTTTTACTGCCAGCATGGTTTCCCTGTCTATGTATTTTTCTGTACGCTTTTTTGTGGCTACGGAAGCCGGTTTAGTTGCTTCCGCTATGGCTGTATTAGCCAATGAATTCCCAGCAACGTGAACGCCATCACGTTGATGACTCAGAGTGTGTATCACGTGAGTCTTTTGTAGTTCTTTCTGTAAAAGAACTACTTGTTTCCAAAGCATTTTATGCTTGATTGTGGCACCTGTGTCATCTTTGTAATCATTTTGAATCCAGTTCTGCAAATCATTATTGTAGGAGTTGACGCAAGAATGCGAATCGCACACGATTAGTGTCGGGAATTCACGTTCGGCATTTTCAAGCGCCATCTTTAAAGATCTGATTTTAGCTCGCTGAGCCGAACATTTTCTCAGTGATTCAGTTTTTGTTATTTTTGGTCTGAATTTACCGCAGAGCCAGCGACCTTTAACAATCGCACAGGCTGCATCGTAGGATTTATTTTCTACATTGTAATGCTGTACAAATCTGTCTGTATAGATTATACAGGAGTACTGTTCTAGAGGGAGAATTTCGATTGGCAGAGGATATTCTTTTTCATAATTTAAATCATTCAGTTTTTTCATGTGCGGGGCGAAATAATATTTCACGTATTCTGCTGCACTGTCTAGCATTGTCTGTGCCCACTCTCAGTTTTTCAGCTGTGTCCTCAGTATTCTCGGCATGTTCGATTACTCTAATACTGGCTACCTTCTTTCTTGGAAATTGTAATTTTTTACTTTCAGCAGGTTCCTTGTCTTTGGACTTGGTGTGCTCTCCTGGGTCTGACCGTCCTCTTCTTTCCGATTTCTGCGAAAAAGATCGAGAGGGACGTGTATCAATACTTTGATATCTATCAGGCTTTTTCAAGTTATCCCTATTTCTAAGGTTATATCTTTTCTCAGAGTGCTCCCTCTGGGGAGACTGGTGTTCTCGAGTCGGAGTTCTTTCTCTCCGCCGAGGAGACCTACCTCTGGACTGGAAAACTTTTTCTTTGGGAGTGGACTGTTTATTTCAATCCGAGCTCTTTTTAGGAGTGTTTAGATTATTTTTAATAAATAATTTTTCAGGATTTTTGAGTAGTTGTGGTTTTACAGGTTTCCCACCCAAACTATCTCTACCTAATTCTTCATAGCATTTTTCTATAATTCTGGCAAGCTCAATTGGTTGATCTGTTATATCTGTTTCTTTCAATTTCTGGCGGATCGCCACAGATGCTGCTTCTCCCTTTATGTTGGCTAGTAATATAGCCGAGACCTGCTTGAAGTCTTTCAGTAATTTCATTCCAAGAGTTAAAGCAGGTTCTGGACCGTATTCATTCTGAATTTGTTTTAGCACATCTGGTATTATCGCCATGGACGGAACACCATGTGTTTTTGTGTAAATGGAAGCAAAGACTGTACCCCAAGTGTCACAGTCCTCCACGTGTGGTGCGACCCCCATTGGAAGGCACAAATAAAATTACACCACAGAACATACAATCATGTCTTGGTAAAACACCCATAAAACGGGAACAAATCCCTTTCTGGTTAGCCCAGAAAATTACTCAAATAGAGGTAGTATTCCCAAATACTACCTCTATTTGAGTAATTTTCTGGGCTAACCAGAAAGGGATTTGTTCCCGTTTTATGGGTGTTTTACCAAGACATGATTGTATGTTCTGTGGTGTAATTTTATTTGTGTTCCCCTGATGAGGGGTCAGCTGTGGAACATTAACAGCTGTTTGGACTGTTGCAGTCCGCATTACATATTGGACTAACTGTCTATGTATTTTAATTAATGTTTTTAGCTGTGCTAACAGCTCTTCGCAAGACATTTTTTCAATGTCCGGATGTGGTGTGTAGCTGGCTAGAACTGGCCATGTTGCTCCTGGTCTACCTAGTGGACCGAGCCTGGTGATGTGATCATTGTGTTTTAGGGCGCCTTTAAACCAGAGCAGGTGCTCCTGGTATTTTAATGGGATTTCAATCTCATCGAAAGGAGCGTACTCATCCGGTGGTTCCTCTATTTTGTAATAGTGGAATTCGTGTGTTGTAGCGTTTGCCGCTGGAAAGTTTATCCATGAATAGAATACCTCTGTCTGCCGATATTCGTGTGCCTCTATCACGAAAATGACGGTACCACCTAAGCATGGGCGAATTTTGCGGATCTCGCGTTCGCGAATTTTGCGGATTTGCGAACTCGCAATCCGCAAAATCCGCGAATTCCCGCGAATTTGCGGATTTCTTTTTTTTTGTGTTCGCCCGTGTTTCTGCCAGTTCGTGAGGGTTTTTACAATTTCGCAATTTGCGAACTTACCTGTCGGGTCGCAAGTTTCGCGAACTTGTTGTTTCTACGTGTCCAGCCTGTTTGGGACACTCTTCTTCATCACTGCCACTCTCTATCACCACTGCCACTCTCTGACTACTCATGCCACCCTCTGGCCCACCCATGCCACCCTCTGTTTCATCACCACACCCTCTGGTTGTCCAGTGTACATTATTTTCGGCAAAGCAAAGCACACCTTCCCTGCCTCAAGTGACCTGAATTAATTTGGGGCTGATTAATGTGTCACAGAATATTTTTTTAGCTGGCACCTGCTTCCTTAGTGCGCCCTGATTAGTGATCTTTTGCACTTGCTAAGTGCTTTCATTGTTGCAAAATTAGTTACAACACCTGCCCTGCCCCAACTGACAATAATGAATTAGGGGCTGCTTAATGGATTTTAACTTCCAGCCTGGCTCCTGCTTGTCTCCCTTAGCTGTAATTCAGGACCTTTGTGGCATATGTGTAACTATTCTGAGGTTCAGAGCAGGGTCACATAATAGTTGCAACTGGCAACTGAACTCTGGAGGGGCCCCTCAGGAAGCACTACAGGAAATGGCTACTAATGATGAGCCTGAACTTTTGAACCTGGCAAGTAGTTTCAGTTTTGCTAAGATCGTATTTCTGCAATTTAGCACTTATTCGCGGGGCGCGAAGTTGTACTGGGAAGCCGCGAACTCACGCGAACAGTGCGAGCAGTGCGAGCAAAATCCGCTGCTCGCGGATTTGCGGATTTTGCGGGAGATTCGCGAATCTCGCGGATTGCGAATTTCCCGAAAATCCGCAAAATCCGCGAGCGAAACGGATTTTCCGCCCATACCTAGTACCACCTTGTGAGGTCAGTCCGTTTTCTATACGTTTTAACGTTATAGTTTTTCTTATGTTTGCCGGGATGATAATCGCATCCGGTTCATTAATTCCTGTATCATCGGGACCCTGTTGATTCGCATTTACTGTGGCTTCGGCGGTCCCGTTGTTCCCGCCTTCTCCTGGCATTTTACTGTCAGGAAGGTCTTTTGTTGCAGATCAGGTTTCAAGGAAACAAAGATTAGGTGCACAATATTTTGGAACACTGTATCCTTCAACGTTGAATAAACCAGAAACTTTGCATAGGAATCTCTTCCTACTAAGTTCGGGCGGGTTTTAACCTTTCACCCACTCCAGACGTCTATTGAAGTATTTACGGGAGAAAGGGTCTGTGTGAAAAAGCACGACTGAGTTACTCTAACGTCTTGCGTTAGTTTTATCACCTTACCAAACGTTGGGCGCCATGTAGTGTAGTTCCTATTTTCCCTATAGGCCCTGCGCATTGGAATAACATAAACAGCAGTGTAGACGTAGGAGTGCGGTCTTCTAGGTCTCTACTGACTATGTTAGACTTAATTGGGTTTGTACCAGCTAGCTCAGAGGTCACTGAAAACTTTCTTGACTGAATAGGAAGTGATCAGCTTCCCTGGCTCAGACAAGAAGGGATTCAGTTTTCCAACAACCGCATTAACATGACAACTTGGCTCCTCAGAATAGGAGTCAATCTCTAGAGTCGTGTGAAACAATAGACAGCTATTTCACTCAGTCAGTTGTGCAGAATTACTTTCACCAGTTATGCAGAGAATAGAGAGACGGGCGTTTTCAATAAAAGGTATTATTTATTGAACAGTCTTCCTTCTCATGCAAGAGAAATGAATTGCCACAATTGCAAGACTTGTTATTATAAAAAGTGCGTACAGTAAAAGGAGTATTGCGAAATAATACTGTAAAAGCATTGATATGGTTTCTTAGCCATAAGATGGTTAAAATGAATAAAATATATACATTCATATATACATTTGGCTAACGTCCTCAACTGGTGCTTCTAACTACACCTACCCCAGTGTACCTGACCTAAGCCTAATACGTGGGAGGGAGTAAGTAAGTAGCAGTTTTAAGTTAAGTTGGTTTTGCCAAGGGTTTGCTTCAAGAATTCTCTCTAAGGGTTTAGTCAGCCCCGTACCTCTGGAATAGAATGTTGGAGGTCTGGTATCTCCTCTCAGGACTCGATATTCCAGTTACCCGCAAGGGTAGGCTGGAAACGCCGGAGCTGGATTTTCTCGGCAGGAGAAAAGACAGATTCTTTCTCAGCGCGTCAAGGAGGAGGGGCAGCGTCCGTGGGCTTCTCGCATCTGCTGGGCTCTCTGCAAGGGACAGCTGTTCTGCTCCCGTATTCACCACCACCGTGTTTGCTTAAGGCAACGTTGGTATATTTATACCTGAAAAGTGCTGAGTTTGACGTAAGTTTTTGGACATAAGACGTCAATAAAGATGTCACTAATAACTGGTCGTTCTTACAGTGCTTGCAAGAGTTCTATTACTAATCAAAACAAAGCAAGCGGGGCTTTCCCAGGTTGCTGGGGGGTTTGAGCTGTCGAAAGAACTCGTTGTGTTATCTAGAAATCTAAGGAAGTGGCTTCTGCTGTGTCATGTACTGTAATGAGCTGCAGAGACGAGTTACTGAAATATGGCTCTGATCGTTTATGCCATTATAGGGATATCTATTGATTATAGCCGTATAGGGGCATGAGGTCACAATATTGATCGGGGTCCTAGATAGAACACAACAACCTTTCTCTCCAATCTATACCTCACCTACATCTTTCTGCACCCCTCTCTGTCCCAGCTACACCTCACCTATATATCTATGCACCCCTCTCTGTCCTAGCTATACCTCACCTACATTTCTCTGCACCCCTCTCTGTCTCAACTATACCTCACCTACATCTCTCTGCACCCCTCTCTGTCCCAGCTATACTTCACCTACATCTCTCTGCACCCCTCTCTGTCTCAGCTATACCTCACCTACATGTTTCTGCTCCCCTATCTGTCTCAGCTATACCCCGCCTACATTTCTCTACACCCCTCTCTGTCTCAGCTATACTTCACCTACACCTCTCTGCACCCCTCTCTGTCCCAGCTATACCTCACCTACATCTCTCTGAACCCCTATATGTCCCAGCTATACCCCACCAACATCTCTCTGACCCCCTCTATGTCCCAGCTATACCTCACCTACATCTCTCTGCAACCCTCTCTCTCCCAGCTATACCTCACCTACATCTCTCTGAACCCTTCTATGTCCCAGCTATACCCCACCTACATCTCTTTGCACCCCTCTCTGTCCCAGCTTTACTTCACCTACATCTCTCTGCACCCCTCTCTGTCCCAGCTATACTTCACCTACGTCTCTCTGCACCCCTCTCTGTCTCAGCTATACCTCTCCTACATCTCTCTGCACCCTTCCCTGTCTCAGCTATATCTCCATATCCCTCTACACCCCTCCCTGTCTCAGCTATCCTTCACCTACATCTCTCTGCACCCCTCTCTCTCCCAGCTATACCTCACCTACATCTCTCTGAACCCCTCTATGTCCAGCTATACCCCACCTACATCTCCCTGCCCCCCTCTCTGTCCCAGCTATACCCCACCTACATCTCCCTGCCCCCTCTCTGTCCCAGCTATACTTCACCTACATCTCTCTGCACCCCTCTCTGTCCCAGCTATACTTCACCTACATCTCTCTGCACCCCTCTCTGTCTCAGCTATACCTCACCTACATTTTTCTGCACCCCTATCTGTCTCAGCTATACCCCGCCTACATTTCTCTACACCCCTCTCTGTCTCAGCTATACTTCACCTACACCTCTCTGCACCCCTCTCTGTCCCAGCTATACCTCACCTACATCTCTCTGAACCCCTATATGTCCCAGCTATACCCCACCAACATCTCTCTGACCCCCTCTATGTCCCAGCTATACCTCACCTACATCTCTCTGCAACCCTCTCTCTCCCAGCTATACCTCACCTACATCTCTCTGAACCCTTCTATGTCCCAGCTATACCCCACCTACATCTCTTTGCACCCCTCTCTGTCCCAGCTTTACTTCACCTACATCTCTCTGCACCCCTCTCTGTCCCAGCTATACTTCACCTACGTCTCTCTGCACCCCTCTCTGTCTCAGCTATACCTCTCCTACATCTCTCTGCACCCTTCCCTGTCTCAGCTATATCTCCATATCCCTCTACACCCCTCCCTGTCTCAGCTATCCTTCACCTACATCTCTCTGCACCCCTCTCTCTCCCAGCTATACCTCACCTACATCTCTCTGAACCCCTCTATGTCCAGCTATACCCCACCTACATCTCCCTGCCCCCCTCTCTGTCCCAGCTATACCCCACCTACATCTCCCTGCCCCCTCTCTGTCCCAGCTATACTTCACCTACATCTCTCTGCACCCCTCTCTGTCCCAGCTATACGTCACCTACATCTCTCTGCACCCCTCTCTGTCCCAGCTATATTTCACCTACATCTCTCTGCACCCCTCTCTGTCCCAGCTATACCTCACCTACATCTCTCTGCACCCCTCTCTGTCCCAGCTATATTTCACCTACATCTCCCTGCACCCCTCTCTCTCCCAGCTATAACTCACCTACATCTCTCTGCACCCCTCTATGCCCCAGCTATACCTCACCTACATCTCTCTGCGCCCCTCACAATACGTCTCTGTACTCCATTCCACCTAATTCTCTAATCCCCATATCACTCTATCTACCACTTTCTGTGTCTCCCTCTGCATTGCTACATCTCTAAGAGAGAGCCTCTCTGCGTCTACTCTGCCTTTACCATCGCCTTCTATCTTCACTCACTGGACTGTTGCTGTCTCGCGGCCTTAAGTCTCTCCTCCATCTACGTCACCTCACACTTAACCACCTTCCTCTTCCTCCGAAGTCTTCATATACCTTACCTTTGTCTACCTGTTGTTCAAACCTCTCTATCTCTGTATTCTTCGCCTCCCTACCTCACATCTCTCTCCTCATCTCTTCTCTCGCCCGCACTGCTGAGTCTCTTAATCTGCAGCAGGGCCGGACTGGCCGTTGCGGGCACCGGGCAATTCCCCGGTGCGCCGCAGGGGGGGCCGGTTTTGGGCCCCTGGGGGCCGATTTTCTTACAGGACCGTTTTTGCAGCATAGCTGCAAAATCGGCCCTGTAACAAAATCGGCAGAAAACCGGCCCGGCAAACAGCGCGGTCGCACCACCAACTCCCATAAGAAGGGGGGGCAGGCCGATCACTTTGCCAGGGCCCGTTTTCGTTCCCAGTCCGGCCCTGATCTGCAGGATCATTCGTGCACCAGAGCACCTCGCCTCTCCAGCTCCCCATCCACCTCCTACTACCTCTATTCTTTCTACCGCGCCTCTCTCACTACCTGACTCTAAAAAAAAGTTTTAGAGTCAGCCCTGAGCTCTCTCGGACCTAGACTCTGCATTCTGATCTTCTCTACAAGCTCCTGGTTGGGCAGAACGTGTTTTGAGCCCGGTAAAATGAATGCTTGCATTGAATGGTTTGCCTTGTTGGAAAGCTTATGCTCAATACAGTAGGCCTGATTTGGTTACAGTAGCAACCCTTTCTACCTCTGTCTCTGCCTCTCACTACCCCTTTCTAACGCACCTCTTTTTCTACCTTGCCCTCCCTTCGCACTCACCACTTGGCGTATCCCACTCTTATCACCTACCCAGCCGGACATTGGACACAGTTCTTCCTCGTTTCCCTGCTACAGTTCCTTCCTCCCCTCCTTTCCTATAAATCCTCTCATCCTCGTTGTTTGTTTAATGTACATTATTACGCTATTGCAACTGATGCAATTTGTAACGCAATGTTCCTCTGTTATAGCGCTCTGATACCTAGGAGTCTAGCCAGCGCTTTATAATCATATTGATGTACCTTCTAATGCAACGTTCCCCTAATTAAATGCTCTGATACCTCCGGGTCTAGATAGCTCTATATAACCGTTGCAAATCAAATAAACTAAAAACAGTTTTTTCCTGAACGCTGAAACCTGACCAACATGGCTGATGACCAGTGGACAGCCGGGGCCGGTAGTGGGAGTACCGGCCGGGCGGTGATGTGGGGAGGGGGAGGGGCAGGGTGGGGGGGGGTAGTAATGTATGGATTACGGACTTTAACAGGTAAGTAAACATAAAAATAAATCAAACAAATTTTGTTGCGCGCACTGCATCGCATTTGGCCCCGGTTTCCCCCTTAACCGTCACCTACCCAGCCGGACATTGGGCATAGTTCCACCTCATCTCCACGCTATTACTCCTTCCTCCCCTTCCTCCTACGATTTATTGAAACATTGTTTATGTGCACTGTACCTTACTATGCTCTTGAATGTGATGTAACTTGTAACGCAAAGATCCTAAAGGTAAAGCGCTCGGACACCCTCTTGGGTCAAGTTCAAGCTATAGAAAACTTTATAAATAAAATAAAATAAATAAGCTCTCTCTACCTCCCTCTGAAACCTTTACCTATATATCTACCTCTATTTTTCTACCCAACATTTCCTCTTTCTACCTTTCTGTGCTTTGCTTTCTGGCTACTGCAGCTTTATTTCTTACCTAACATTACTTCTTATGTCACCCACCTCTCTGCCTCATCTTCAATTCCAGTCTCCCTCCAGTTCACCCCTCTTGTTATACCATCCTCTTTTCCCCTCTGTTCTTCTACTGTCTCGCGCCTTGCGTCATTTCTATGTGCTTAAGCATGTCCACGTCTCAGACCAGTGTTAGGTTCACTGCTTAGTACTTTAAGCTGATGGCACCTTCATTGGAAAGCTGTAGGGCCTAGAGTTTCCTAGAGCGCACATGTTCCCTGAATACTGGTGGGGCATAATCAGGAATGAGGTATTTTGTCTTCTGTTCCAGGGAAAGCACCTCTTTGTATTTAGTGAGGGGTGGCACGGTAATATTCCTACAGGCGCGAGATCAACCATAAATGTCATTGTTTTCTGGATTTCCAGTTGAGATGGTATTATTCTCCTCATTCTAGACAGCAGTGCAATTGTGGGTGCAATGTATTCACTCACACCTAAAACACATTCATGCTGGTCTCTATGCATGTGCATTGAAAGAGGTGAATATTTGAGGCTATAAATGAGTCTGCCTTTATGTCATCTTAAATTAAAGAGTTCTATAGAGCATTCACTCCTATTGAAGGCAGCCAGGGTGACAATTGGCTCTACATGGTGGCACTGTGAGGTCAACGGGACAGTTTTCTGAGCCAGGTGATCCCACCATTTTTCAGAGTGCTGTAACCAATGTAAATCAAATATCTTCTCAGCTTTCTCTTTCATGGGAATGGAAGTAGTTGGCAACAATATATGATGTATTCAACTGATTGTCCCATCTGTATAACCTCCCTGGTGCCTACATGTGAGCCAGACTTGGACTGATAAGACACCTAAAACCTTTTCCATCTTATAGGTTGATCGTCTGGATTTTCCCCATTAGAGAGTTGCCATCTGCTTAGAGGATCTCAAGGTTCAGGATTACTGTCGCCTTACCCTTATATAGACTGTGTCCAGCGCTCCGCTGCCATTTGACAAGGTTTGCGCTGTAGAAATACCACATACATACATACATACATACATACATACATACACTGCTATCCATTGTGCATGAAACAAGAGTTCTCTGAGGCCAGCTTTACAAGAGCCTCTAAATAGAATGAATCTGTGTGAAACAGGGTGGTATATCAAAGATATATGTCATGGAAACAATGCATAATGTTTTGCCAATTAACACAATTGTGGATAGAATGAATTGGGTGATTTTAGGGACACTTGTACAGGTGAAACTTTCAAAATGAAGGGGAAACTTATATTTTGGGGAAAATGTATGCACCATCCATTACCTGTCAGAATTGGGATTGTGTATATATTTGTCTGTGGGAATAAATAGGCATATAGAAAGGGCACTAAAAGCCATCTTTCGACTCTCCTGGTCAGCAACCTTATGTAGGAAAAAACGGCTATGGCATTTGTGAAAAAGATACATATTTGTGTCTGCTGGAGTCAGATTTCTAAATTATATTAATATGTTAAGTCCACATCATTAGTTCTTTATTGTCAGATTTTGTGATGCTGTCAGTTAAAAGCAGCACATGATGTCACTTCCTGTAATGTAATGAAGGTTATAGGTAATGTGATGTCACTTACCATGATGTAATGGGGTCAAAGGGCATGGGAATTCACTTCTGCTACCCCCTGACATTTTGGTGCATCAACATCCATGAGTGTGTGTGCCTCTTTCCACTAATTTACACTACACAGAGGATGTTACAAGAAAGTGCATTTACAGAAGGGATGTCCAGCATTGGTCCAGGAACACCACAGGATTGCCAGACTTTCAGACCAAACACCTACTAAGTAAAATGAGCTCCATTTCGATCCTTTGAATGCATATTAATCTTATCTCAAAATATAGAATGGATCTGGCCATCTGTGACATATCTTGGACATCCCTGATATAGAACTGTATATTGAGTATAGATGATGCCACAGGGATAATGTACTGAGATTTGTAAGAAGATAGAAGAAAATATAAGGATACGATTTTTAGACCAATGGGACAAACGTTCTTTGGTTTTACATGCAGCATATGTGGATAAGTATGCCTGTCGCAAGGGGTGTCCAGACTATGTACAGGAGGGTTGAGTCCATCTCAGGTTTTCAGGATCTTCACATTAGCTGAATTACTATTTTACATAGGCAGTTGTTATCCTGAAATTTTCACATAGAGCCAGCTGTTCTGGACCCACCTTAGACACACCTGCTATTGTTCGGGATTTCAGTCTAGACACTCACCCCAAGAGGTGAAAGAGGCTGAACAGGCAGCTTGATGGCACCTGCAAACCTTACCCATGGGCTTCCAGATATTGGAAGAGATGATTTTACTTTGAGACTGATGAACAGGACTTCTGATTACTTTTGGTGGAAGCATAGTAGGTTGGTCATGTTTTACCTTGCATTTTACAAGGGGTGGGGAGACATTCTCTTTTTTTAAACAGAGCCCCATCAAGCCTTCAGCCGGCACCGGGTGACGATCCTTTGGAGCTACCTTCCTGCACTCCAATCACAATATCAGAGTGAAGTGGTCTCCCCTAGTGCTGGACAACCCCTACCAGTGCTTGAGGGGCCTCTTCTGCTACTGGACTGGCTCTTCCTGCCCAGGGCATAGGAAACATTAGATTTCTGCAGGCATGGGGAGACGGATCAAGTGGTCTGGCTTAGAGCCAAAGCACGAGCCGAGCCATCAAAAGATATAAATCAGACAGTAAATGTCATGAAAAAATACGATAAAGAGTTTAAAATGAGAAAACGCTATATATATATATATATATATATATATATATATATATATATATATATATATATATATATATATATATATATATATATATATATATATATATATGGATTAAGTTCTGTTTCCAGGATGAACCCACAGAAAATACGGACCACCACACGAGTTGCAGAGTGTCACAGCAGGCGTTTATTCAACCATTTTGCAGCTTAAATTTGGCATGACGCGTTTCGGGCAAGGTCTGCCCTTGATCACATGATGGACATGCAGTATTCTTTCATTTAAATAGTGCACACACTCGTTTTTTTCGCTTCAATTCACAGTGACACCACGTGATCTATGCATAGACATAGAAAGTAAACTACAAGTGTAAGGTGTTTAACATGTGTATACAAATGGGCGCTGATTATGGGCTGTTTTAGAGTCTTGGCAACATTATTGTACAAGGCACCCGCACACAAATATTCAAGGTAACAATTACGTGCAAATGTACATTTATAACCGCCTAAATGCGTATTAAACCATTGTGTAACAGTGAGCTGGCAACATAATTCTGAAAAAATGACACTTTCTTTTAAAGAAGGGATATTTTACACATATCTGTATAGCGAAGCAATTATTTACACCAATGCATCAAGATTTATATAACATATGAATATGTTAAATTTCTAAAAAGACATGTATAAACGTCCATAATAATTTAAATGCATAAATAAATAAATATTATGCTAAAAAATATATTGTGCAAAATTGGCAGTGTATTCCGCATTCGCTGAGATAGCCTTAGTGTGTCTAGTTCATTGATCACAACAGGGGCTCGCTCACTCAGTCATTACATTACATTGTCCCGTTGCAATGTGCAATTGTTTGCTTGTATTAAAGTGCCAGTGCCGAAACCTGTAAACAGGGATAGGGACCTATCCTTGCCCATCTGGCAATCCCGGAGGGTCGACCACCTTGGTCTTGCTCCAACAGCAATTCCCATTGTAAAGTGCTAAGTGTAATAAGTGCAACCAAAGTTGTGAGGTTAAAAAATGATGATTTAAAAGGAGAGGTACGATTAACAGGAAAAAACTGATAATAGGTACTTGGTCAACCATATAAGAATCACTAAGGCATTCATTAGTTAGATCTGTTACATGGAGCCCGGAAAGGATACAGATTATGTGATTATATAATGGTGAGACTGGAGAATCAAGCAGGACAGTATTAACTTAGGTTAAAGGAAGGTATGTATGTCTTCCCTATCATTAAGGCCGTTAGGATGCTTGCTGTTAAGATTCAGAATATATCTGGTCTCTAACTGCCTCAAAGCCTTGTCCCTATCTCCACCTCGCTTTAACACCGGTGCCTGGTCAATTACAAAGTATGTCAAGCAGTTCACATTCTTATTGTGACTCACCTTGAAATGACGGGCTACCGGGTAAGCTGGATCACAGTTAATTATTGCACGAATGTGCTGTAGGATACGCATGTAAACAGGATTTTTAGTACTGCCTACATATCGCAAGCCGCATGTACACGTGAGGACGTATATAGCGTACTCAGTGCGGCAGTCATACTTTCCCCTGATGGATATTTCTTTTGTTCTAAACGGGGTTTTGTATGTGGCAGTATTGGCTCCGAAGTTACATGCCCTGCAAGTGGAACACTTGCGGAAGCCATTGCTTGTGGGCATCCAAGTTTTAATACTGGTAGACCCAGCTGAAATCTCCCTAGATAAGAGGTTGGCCATGTTTTTAGATTTCCTAAACGTTACGCTAGGATGTTCTGGCAACGTATTTCTCAAAATGGGGTCAGTTAGAACTATGGGCCAATTTTTGTTTATGATGTTGCGTATTTTGCGCTCCTGTCTACAGTACGTGGTGATGAGTCTGGGTGAATTATTCTCATCCGCTGTGCTTATGTTGCTCTCAGTGGTGCTGGGCAGTAGGGTGGTTCTGGGTCTTTCACTTGTTTTGATCATGGCTTTTTTCAAAATTTCCTCGCTATATCCTCTTTTGCGCATGCGCTCTAAGCATAATTGACTGCAGACATCAAATTGCTCCGGTGTACTGCAAATACGCTTCAGCCGTAGCAATTCCCCGTAGGGTATGCTGGCTATTAGGTGACGTGGATGCGCGCTGGATGCATGTAATATTGCATTACCAGCAGAAGGTTTTCTATAGGCCGAGGTAATGAGTGTCTTGTCAGTTACTTGTATCTGGACATCCAAAAATTCCAATTTGGAGTCACTCATGTTGGAAGTGAAGTGAAGATTAAACTCATTGATGTTTAACAAGTTAACAAATTCTAATGCGCTTTGCATGCTTCCCTTCCAAATAACAAAGACATCGTCTATATAACGAAGCCATGATATCACATTGTTTTCAAACATGTCCCTGTGTGTGTTCATGAGGACTTGCCTTTCCCAAAAGCCCACGTGCAAACACGCGTAGCTTGGGGAAAAGCAAGCCCCCATGGCCACCCCCTGTTTTTGTCTATACAAATTCTTTTCAAAAAGAATATAGACGATGTCTTTGTTATTATTTGTTGCTACGGCTGAAGCGTATTTGCAGTACACCGGAGCAAAGAGGATATAGCGAGGAAATTTTGAAAAAAGCCATGATCAAAACAAGTGAAAGACCCAGAACCACCCTACTGCCCAGCACCACTGAGAGCAACATAAGCACAGCGGATGAGAATAATTCACCCAGACTCATCACCACGTACTGTAGACAGGAGCGCAAAATACGCAACATCATAAACAAAAATTGGCCCATAGTTCTAACTGACCCCATTTTGAGAAATACGTTGCCAGAACATCCTAGCGTAACGTTTAGGAAATCTAAAAACATGGCCAACCTCTTATCTAGGGAGATTTCAGCTGGGTCTACCAGTATTAAAACTTGGATGCCCACAAGCAATGGCTTCCGCAAGTGTTCCACTTGCAGGGCATGTAACTTCGGAGCCAATACTGCCACATACAAAACCCCGTTTAGAACAAAAGAAATATCCATCAGGGGAAAGTATGACTGCCGCACTGAGTACGCTATATACGTCCTCACGTGTACATGCGGCTTGCGATATGTAGGCAGTACTAAAAATCCTGTTTACATGCGTATCCTACAGCACATTCGTGCAATAATTAACTGTGATCCAGCTTACCCGGTAGCCCGTCATTTCAAGGTGAGTCACAATAAGAATGTGAACTGCTTGACATACTTTGTAATTGACCAGGCACCGGTGTTAAAGCGAGGTGGAGATAGGGACAAGGCTTTGAGGCAGTTAGAGACCAGATATATTCTGAATCTTAACAGCAAGCATCCTAACGGCCTTAATGATAGGGAAGACATACATACCTTCCTTTAACCTAAGTTAATACTGTCCTGCTTGATTCTCCAGTCTCACCATTATATAATCACATAATCTGTATCCTTTCCGGGCTCCATGTAACAGATCTAACTAATGAATGCCTTAGTGATTCTTATATGGTTGACCAAGTACCTATTATCAGTTTTTTCCTGTTAATCATACCTCTCCTTTTAAATCATCATTTTTTAACCTCACAACTTTGGTTGCACTTATTACACTTAGCACTTTACAATGGGAATTGCTGTTGGAGCAAGACCAAGGTGGTCGACCCTCCGGGATTGCCAGATGGGCAAGGATAGGTCCCTATCCCTGTTTACAGGTTTCGGCACTGGCACTTTAATACAAGCAAACAATTGCACATTGCAACGGGACAATGTAATGTAATGACTGAGTGAGCGAGCCCCTGTTGTGATCAATGAACTAGACACACTAAGGCTATCTCAGCGAATGCGGAATACACTGCCAATTTTGCACAATATATTTTTTAGCATAATATTTATTTATTTATGCATTTAAATTATTATGGACGTTTATACATGTCTTTTTAGAAATTTAACATATTCATATGTTATATAAATCTTGATGCATTGGTGTAAATAATTGCTTCGCTATACAGATATGTGTAAAATATCCCTTCTTTAAAAGAAAGTGTCATTTTTTCAGAATTATGTTGCCAGCTCACTGTGACACAATGGTTTAATACGCATTTAGGCGGTTATAAATGTACATTTGCACGTAATTGTTACCTTGAATATTTGTGTGCGGGTGCCTTGTACAATAATGTTGCCAAGACTCTAAAACAGCCCATAATCAGCGCCCATTTGTATACACATGTTAAACACCTTACACTTGTAGTTTACTTTCTATGTCTATGCATAGATCACGTGGTGTCACTGTGAATTGAAGCGAAAAAAACGAGTGTGTGCACTATTTAAATGAAAGAATACTGCATGTCCATCATGTGATCAAGGGCAGACCTTGCCCGAAACGCGTCATGCCAAATTTAAGCTGCAAAATGGTTGAATAAACGCCTGCTGTGACACTCTGCAACTCGTGTGGTGGTCCGTATTTTCTGTGGGTTCATCCTGGAAACAGAACTTAATCCATATCCAACGCGGAAGTTGCTGGTTGCTTTCGCCTTTACGGACCCCGCCCTAACTGCTGGAAGCCGCCTACAACCCGACTTTTTTTTTTATATATATATATATATATATATATATATATATATATATATATATATATATATATATATATATATATATATATATATATATATATATATATATATATATATATGAATTAAAAGCATACAATTATATTACAGAATTGAGTGACATTTTTTAAACTAATTTTTGTTTAACATGAGGCATTCAAACATAAGCCCATGCCCTGACAACATAGCCTCAAGTTACTCAAAATGTGTCATTTGTCATGTTCTCCATTTATAAAGCCTATGTCGTTGTTAAATATGAATCAAGATCATCCAGACTATTTTATATCAGCCAAAGATAAGTCGGGTTTTGCAGAGCATAGATCATGTGCTAAATTATGCTCTCAAATTGGATGGTTATGGAAAACGAACGGAGTTAAGTAAAGAGATATGCTGTCGATCACACACGTGGGGACTCTTGGATTTGAGTCTAGGATTGCTTATTGAGCAGTTCTGAGACTGTAGGGCGACACTCTTCTCTGTTCCCTCTAACTCCAAAGATCAGTGCTTTTGTGTTTAGTTATTTAATTATTGTTAGTATTTAGAGTTGAATAAATGCACGTATCTTAAGTCAAACTGACTCTCTGCACATGTGACATGTGTATTCTTGAGCACAGTTGTAAGATTTAAAGGTCTGCTTTTCTATGAGGAATGTTCCCATGGACAGTGAAGATCAAACACAGTGACAGAACACGCCTGTCTGAAACCAGGCTGCCCTTTGCAAGCCTCTTTCTGAAGTACTGTAAGTCACTGTGACTAAGGAGCCAAGTCAGTGGGGCCTCGGAGACCTCTTCGGTTTTGGCCAGTTTCACAATTTGCAGTGTTTACGGTTTTGAGCCTCGCCTACAATTCTTTCTCTCAGGTCAGCCAAGCCGGCAGCAACATCAACATAAAACAGCATCTTCTGCCTTTCTTTACTCTGCTGGCTCGCCTGTCTTGACAAACAGAACCATTTTAGGAGAGGCTCAATACCTCGCAATTATTTTTTTTATTAAAAAAAAAAACAGAGGTCTGGAAGCCCCCACCCCTCACAAAAAAATGTAAAAAATGATTTTCCTCCTCAAGTTACAGCACTTGAAGGAGAGGCATGTGCAGTATGGCTTCAAAGAGACATGTTCTGCCTGCCACTGTTTAATCTTCACTTTGCACCTTAAAATCTGCGGGGATATTGTCCCCTGCGACCCCCAACTCCAAAATCTGGGAGTGATAAATCCCCTCTGTTCCTTATAGTCCCTCCACCCAAGTTCCGAACATGCTTCTCCCAGTATCAGACTGGCCTCTCCAGGCTCAGGAGTGGAATCTCCTGCTGTTGGACAGGCCTCTCCCATGGCAAGCTCAGCCAGGGCCAGACTGGCAGTAGCGGGCACCGGTCATTTCCCTGCTGGGCCGCCAGGGTCGGGGCTAGTTTTGGCCTCCTTGGGGGGGTGGGGGGCGTTTTTGTTACCGGGGACCCCCTGTAGCAAAAACAGCTGCAGTGTTTTCCACGCACATGTAAACCCCGGCGCCAGCCCAACTCAATTGCCAGTTCCGGTTTGCGTTTCCGGTCTTCCGACAGTGCTGGACTGGTCCCTCTACAGTTGTTGGACTGGCCTCCACTGGACCTGGGCGACCTTTGCTGGTGCTGGGACCGTCTCTCCCGGCTGCCAGATGTGCTCTCTGCAGGATTTATCAGCCCCAGAAGCATTAGTCCCAGCCCCCTTTTATTGGCTCGGTATAAACAGATGGGGCGGCTCAGGGGAATATTCCCAGCAAGAGAAGATGGCAGCATTGGAAATAGTTATTTTCTATGGGGTGAGGGGTTATGGGAAGCGGAAGTCCCAAGATAAAGGGGGCATGTGCTGTACATGAGGTTATGTGGGATTCAAAGGTACAAGAGCTACAGGGCCAGGGCTGAGGGTCGGCCTGGCCTGTGGAGCAGTCAGACAATGTGGCCCGTTGGCTAGACTGCCCACTTTAGTGCTGGAAACTAGGGTTCGAGCCTCAGGGTTGCGTCCACATCCTGAGATTATGGGCAAATCACTTAATCTCCCTGTGCCTGAATGTGTAATGTAAATACGGTGCTCATGTAAAGTGCTCCAATACCTTCGGATCGAGTTCACGCTATATAAATAGGCAACAAAAAATGCCCAGTGGGCTGTCTTTCTGCTTTGAGTGTTTTTCTCTCTCTACTTCTGAGGAAACGTCCACTGAGAATAAAGAAGTGCCAATGCCCAAAATAGAGTGCCAGTTTCCCCCACCAGCAACCACCTTCTCAAAGTAAGCACTGATGTAGAGTTATCATTCTCGTAGGAACGCCCTTCACCCTTCACTCGACCCACCTCGTAATGTCCGCCCTGGTCTACTCACAGTGTCCCTCAACCAGAAGCAAAGTTTGAGAAGCTGGAAATCTGGTAATCGAGTCCAGAGCTGTGCTGCAGAACAAAGCAGTGACAGGATGTCTAGGCTCAAGGCACTGCCCTGCCAAGTGCTTTAAATCGAAATAAAGTAGCCCTGGTACTCAATATCCAAAGTACCTGTTTACTCCTGAAAAGTGCTGGTACTGTCCCATTATATATATTGTTGCAGTGCTGAGAAGTGCACGTATTCTCCCTTTCATTTTAAACAGTGTAGATATTCAGTCAGACCCCCCCCCCCCACCCCCAGGAAATTGCGGCATAGATTTGCAAATTTTGCAGCACAAAAATAGAAATGTTGTGCCATTATTGCAGCACTTTATTTTAATTGTAATCATTCCTTTTTCAGACCTAAATCGATGGAGGCTGTTTTAGCAGAGTATTTATTTCACTTTGAAATAGGCATGTTTAAAGTGTCTGAGAGTTTTTGCTTGTTTTATTCTCCTTTGTGGTAACATTCTGGATATAGGTTAAGCCAAGCACAACAGCACAGGATTGCCAGACATACTGTTCTCTGTAGCATTGTGCTGACTTGGGGCTAGCGGTTCCAAGCCCGACAGCCATCTACTGTAGGACACCACGTTTTGAAATGTAACCAGGTTGATTGAGGAAAATAATAATTGCTTAGTGAAACAGTCTTTGACAAAGCTAGTAGGTTTGGCTCTTGTATGAAACATGCATGGAGATGTACACAGCAAACAGATACAAATGCACAAATAATCATAACACATGCACAGAGGTCAATGCCATCAATTTTAATGAAGCCCAGCTAACATAAAAGCACACAGCCAATCAGATGGCATTATTTTATAGCTGTCGGCCGGAGACCTTTTTTTGCAGTCAATAAGACAAATATTGCAGTAATCGCCCTCCTCGGCTGATTTCCCGATTATTTCGTGAATCTCAAAATGCTGGCGGGTCTGGTCCTTACCCTGAATGTTGAAAGACACGCAATGGGATCTATTGAGGTCTACCAGTGAGTGCATATACACAAGGCCACTAGAATTATGTGATTGTGCGGCCACTGCAATATTTGCTTGAATATGGATTAAGTGCATTTGCCATAAGTTGCTAAAAATGTGACATGTGTTGGGGCGCAGTGGAAGGCCCTTTGCAAAGCTGGATTGGTCTCCTTTCTGTTGCTTATTGCTATATTTGTATGTTAAACTGGTACTAATGAGGTGCAACCAGTGATGGCTGGTGCAGGTAAGCGTGGTGGGGCGGGGGAAGGGGGAAGTCGACAGATGACGATGGGCAATGCGGCGAGCGCAAGGAAAGTGTTTTTTTTTAAATGTATTTTATTTTCCCTCATTGTCGTCTGTTGACTCCCCCTCTCCTCCAGCCCCACTGCGCTTACCTGCCCCAGCCGTCACTGCGTGCAACCAAAGCCCACAGAGTGTTACCAAGTTTAAAAATGATATAATAACGAAGTAATATTGTTATGAAATGTGCTGCATTATCCCGCGTAATTTGCCTTTTCTTGACACATAATTTACTCAACCCTGCCGCAAACTTTTGCCCTCTCCTGCTGCACCTTTCCAGTGGCCCTGCATATACATTTTAAGCAAGAATGATAAGACTGATTATCCCTTAGACATGTCTCACTTTAGTGAACTTATATAAATCAGCATTACATCGTTTCTGACTCTATCTGACCATGACATGGTGCTATTGCCTAGCGCCTGGACACTCCTTGGAGTAACCAGGCGCTTTACAAATCCTTAATTAAATACATTCTCCTGGCAACTTACCAATCACATGATACGCCCCCAAAGAGATAGTAAAGATGGCCATTTCCATTATTTTGCTCAGAATCCTGATTAAATACATACAACTATTATGGCAGAACACACCGTGCAATATAGTTCACTAAATTATGAACGATTGATGATCTGCAACTCTAGCTGAAAACGCTGTTTTCATCACACCTAGAACGGATGACTGTACTGTATGTCACTGCCACGCTTGCAGTTGATTATGTAGTCTTTTTTTTGTGGCGCCGCGGCTAGGGCGACTGACTCTGGAATCTGGGTTCGATCCCCGGCGGCCGATTAGCCCAGCACCATGTGACTCTGGGCAATTGCTTGCTTAATCTTCCCGACGGCCCCCAGCGCCTAGAGACCCTTACGGGTCATTGTGCGCTTTACAAATGTGGATGATTATTATTATCCCAGAAAGGATGTTGGAAGATGTTTCTGGGGCTCAAGAGGCCGAGGCTAGCTATCTGCTCCTTTACACTGGTGCCACTTGTCTCTACTCTTTCTTTCAGTCCCTTTCTCCTTGAAGGGCTGCTCATTGCATATGTGAGAGTCCGGCTGATTCCTATAGTGCTGCCTCAGTTGTCCATTCTCTGAATGACCTCCTCTACTCTGCTGAGTCATCCTTCTCCATCTCTGAGCTCCCATGGGACAGCTGACATCCAGTCTTAGTCCTTTCACGTGGCTTTCACAGCTGTTCTTAACAGCCTGCAACATTTCAATAGCTTTGTGATCACCTCCACAGACAGTCCACCAATCTGCAGCCAGTATGGACTACCCTGAAGACCTCTGTCTCAGATGGGCGGGACAGCGTCAGCCTCCAAGCCCCTGTGTCAGCACTGGTTGCAAAGCTTTCATTGATTACACATATACTGTCTGCCGCGGCTTCTGTCTTTTACTGTATCATCAATCAATTGTAAGCTTTATTCGTTTTAAAATGACAAACCATAAAAACATCCTAAAAATCATAAAAACATCTATACATCACAGAATTATAGAATTCATTAAAACAATTTATGATAAAAAAGTGTGGCGATTCACCCCCCACAGGTTTTATGTGCAAAATATCTGTTTACATTTCTCTATCAAAATATATATATCTTAGTAAATTTCTAAATTAGCCATAGTGTTTAACATCACACTATTCGATAATATAGTACAAGAAATAAATTGCAAAATGGTAAACCATAGATTTATACCGCAGCAAGTATACAGTACTATCCTCATTTATCGTATTATGCCCCAATTTCTTCATAGAAGAGGTTTTTCTTTAATCAATTGTAATCTTTGTTCCCACTGTATCATCAACTCTCTACCTAATACTCATACCATGTTTCGTTTTCACACCTTTAGCACAAAATTGGAGATTTGTCTCAATGGCTTCAGTTTGCAAGTGGCAGCCACATTGTTTTCACAGTGCATACGTGCAGGGAGAGCTGCACGACCCTTGTAGTGCACAAGTGATCACAAACTGTTTGAGCTACATGAACACAGAAACTATTGCCTTCAGTTTCAAGTCATTTTAAAGAACAGTGGTCCTTAGGTAGATAGTACAAGGAACAAATAACATATAGACCTTAATTGGTACTATAAATATTCTGTGTCCAGCCGGGCAGAGAGTTTTTAATGTGCAATATAATCATAAATAGCACACATTAGGAGCAACAGAAAATGAAACGGGACACAATCCTGCACCCGTTCTGGGAGAAAGAGTGAACAAACATAAAACATTAAACATGAGGGGTTTCAGGCAAAATTAGAGCTTTGGTAGCTTGGACTGAACATAAACATAAAGCAAGCCAACCAACGCAGTGACCACATTTATGATACAAATAGCAAAACAGTGGCACTTTTTTATCTGTCGACGACGTTTCGATCCCAAGCTCTTAGATTAAAGGGATCATCATCAGGACTATAATAATGAATTACCTGGTTGTTAAAACAATGCCTCGTGGGGCAGTCAATTGACTTTGTGGGATGTGAGTGGTCGATTGAACAGAAGTTGATACTGGTATTGTGGGTAAAACCTAGGAAAAAGATGTAGGCGATGAGACGTGGGCCGGCTTCTGCCAAGAATTTCACATTAGAAGAGCTTGTGAGGGAATCGGCACTTGGGCTCCAGGATGCTGGATAGTAGTTTGCAGTGAAGCGCATGTGGTTCCTGCCATTGTGTAAATCAGTATATATATAGCGCTACTATGTTCCTAGAGTTTGCATGCAGCTCTTTGATGGCAGTTAATAGCTCACTGCTCTGCATCAGGATTTTAACTTATAAACTGCAAGTAACAAAAGGATCTCTGACAAAAGCAGTAACCCATTGACATTATTATATTATATGCACTTTGCGATGTGAATGGGACACGTTTGTCAAAGCAGGTGTATTGACTCTCTGCACTATGATGAGTGAAAACTTTCACTAGAAAAAGCTCCAGTCTCTCTCCAGGAAGAACATTAATCACCGGTTTGTCATTTTTATTTATGGCTCAAAATTTGTAGGACAATGTAGGCGGCATCAGGTGTTTCAAAACGGGGAACATAGCGCCCCCACTCCAAGTCAGCGCCCGGTGCGATTGCACCGATCGCACCGCCCTTGAGCCGGCCCTGTGTGTGTGTGCAGGAATCAGAGGGCACCTTTTTTGGGCTGTATGTCCAAGACCTTTTTTTACGGCCAAAAGGATAAATATTGCGGTATCTTGCTTCTCGGCTGATTTCGCAATCATTTTGCAAATAGCAAAATGATGGAGGTTCTGTTCAGGACAGTACCTGCCCATTTAAAACACTGACTCAACAGCGCCGAGGACACCTAGGAAGCACACATGTCTAGCCCTCGTCGAACCTGTGCCCATCGCTCCTACCCCAGGCCCTCTACCGCCGACTGAGCTGTTATTGTTCAGGAGCCGGACCACAGGCTGCCCTCAAAGGTTAGCACCTACTGCCTGTGCTGCACTTGCCTGAGGCAGGACGCATCACAGAGGTGTTGTGAGTGCAACACCTAAGTCACACAAACCCCTTAGGATGGGCTGGAGAAGAGTGGATGAAAGGTCATTATTTACCTTTTCTCTGTGTCTCTAGACACGGCGAACTTGTTGATACCCACATTGCTCTGGTAAATAGGTTCTTTGAGTGAGCTGGTTTTCCAAGGAGTGTTAATGTTAGCCCATTAGAAGGAGATTGCATCTCAAAGGTGGTTGCTGCCCTCTAACTCACTGGGCTTAACCTATGATTGCCTAAAAAAAAGTCAAAAAATCAACAGGATAACTAACATTCAAATGCTCACCCTGTTAGTAGATCAAGCGAGACATCGTTCTCTGAACTTGCATTTGTTCTTTGTGGACTTCCGCTCCGCTATTGATGGAGTCCATCGCAATACCTTGTGGTCTAAACTACTAAGTTGGAGAATCCCCCAACACTCTTCAGCTGCAATCAACTACTCTATACAAACACCTGGTCTGGGGTAAGGTTGGGTTCAGGTGCATTAGTTTCAGTAAAAATCTTCAGATACAACGGGCTCTAGCAAGAGTGCGTTTTAGCTTCGTACTTGTTCGATCTGTACTTGACAGAACTGTCACCGATACTCAGTAATGTCAACTCCTCCAAACTGTCTGGTTTTAGTTGTACACTGGTGATGTTGTCCTGATCAGCCACAGAAAGATCGGCCTGCAACGGCTAATCACTGCAACAGTCACATCTGCAGTAAAACACAGACTCCAAGTCAATCGTAGTAAAACCAAGGCCATGCTAGTCAACACAAGAGGATCTCCGCCGTCCACGCTTCACTTGGACGACGCATCCTTAGAGCATGGGAGAGAATATAAGTACTTAGGTGTAATATTTGATTCAAGTGGCACTTTTAACAAGCAGTGCAGCTCGATAGGAAGGAAAAACAACTCTCTTATATCTGCCTTCTGCTCCTTAAGGAACTCTTTAAAAGGTCAGTTACGCCAAATGCTCCTACAAGTGATGACTGCCAAACATGTCCTTCCATAGCATACTGTGAGGAGGCCCTCAAAGGGAGATCTGGTAAAATAATAGACTACGCCATAATCAGCACTTATTGTGATCAGTCTCCCACCACATGCCTCACGTGCACGAATACGCCTGGATTATGGCCTCGGAGAAAGAATGTAAACAGCTTTGGTGCATTCTTAAAAACCTGTTACAAGTTGGAAAAGGAGCAGAGTTCCACGCTCAACTGTATATCGTGTGGAAAGCCATCTCTGGCTCAGGAAGCATTGAGTCGCATGACTACTTAAATCGAACTCTAACAACGTTCCAGGCAGCGGCTCTCTGGTCCTTAACGCTAACCCAGCCAACCTTCAATACAGCCATAAATTCAACAGCATAAAAGCTTTCCTCTCTTGCTGACAAAAAGGTCACATGCCTGGACGACTAGAAGCTCTTGTAGCCTTTTGACGACTCAACCGTACCTTGAGGAACAGTTTAGCCGGAATTATTGGTTAGGCAGCTTTTCCATACGCTGCAACCTTCCGGCCTGGAGAAGAACCGCCACCAAGACTGCTTGCCGACTCTGCCACCACCCAAAGGAAGACATTTGCTATATTGCCTGCACTTGTACCCGCCTTAATGCCAGAGCGGAGAAGGTTGTTGAAACAGCACTTTATAAGGGATGGAACCGGTACATGCAGGCAGGTAATCATATCCTGTTTATAAGGAGAGGATCTAATGCTTAGTGGGAAATTCTTGACATTTATGACTTTTGCCGAATCAAAATTGACTGTGCAGTCTCCACAGAGTCCGGGCGCCTAAAAAACTGCTCACTTTTGCTGCATCGCATGTACATAACAGCCCTGGCTCAGATTCTTTCTCCTTTTTTGTTCACATCTCTCTCTCCATACGTTCTCCCCAGTTAAAAACACTTACTACTAGTTCTCACTCAACCAATTATTGGGACTCGGTTTGATCCTTTATGTGCTTAATCTTGGTTTTAAAACGTCTCATCCTTTTTAGGTTTCGTCTACAGCATTTGGCGAGATTATAGTAAGGCTTTCAAAAGTCTACCCAAACTGCGGATTAGGTACAGTGCATGTGAGCAAGGCGCGTGCACATCGCCAGCCACATCGCACTTCGCACACCATCTGTCTGAGCCTCAGCATCAGACTTCAAAGGAATCCGCTCCCCCGCCCCCACCACAGCAATGCAGAGAGCTTGTTTTTTCCCGTGCTTTCCCCTCTGCCTCCGTCCGATCACTTTCACAGCTTTTTTTTTTCTTTTGCTTTCAGCACTCATCCCTTTCCCTTGCTCTCTGTATTGCCCCAGGTTAATTTACTCCAGCCCCCACCCTTACCTGTCCTGCTCAGCTTTTTGTAAGCTCCCCCCATGGCTCCTCCCTTTCTATCTTGTCTCTCACTGCTCCCTATCGGCAACGTTCAGTTGATCTTCCATCAGGTCTCCTCCGTTTCTCATCTGCCCCTGGAAGTCGACGCTGTCTCGCCGCACTGCGCAATTCCCCTACACAGCCCTCCTGAGGAGAGGCCGATCCACCCACACACACTGCCCCCCTCCATCTCGATCGTCCTTCCACGCAGCCCCTTCGTGGCTTGTCCAACCGTGAAATTAAATCCATGTCACTTCTGCAGAGAGAAATACGCTGGTCGGAGCGAAATATCTGCCACTGAGACAATCTGTCTGTTTCTCTCCCCAGAACGCCCCCACCCCATCGCCCCCACCCCTTCACTCACAGGGCGCCTTACAGGTTCAGTGTTATGCATAAATCCTCAATCTTGCACACAAACACGCAAGCAAAGCTCACCGTGAAGGGCGAAGACCTACCATACACAAATTTACAAGAACATATATACCTTACAAGTACTAACAGAACTGCTCACATGTCACTCCCACACAGATACAGACACAGGCACACATCCCTCATTAGGAAGTAAACAAACTGCTCATGCGCACGCCCACACATTCCGAAAATCACATGTTACTAGAAAGAATACAGACTGGTCGCTCTTTCACACAGGCACGCATACAACTTCAAGTAGTAACAACTGCTCACATTTCACTCTCATATAGAAGACACACACCTCCCATTAAGAAGTACATAAACTGCTGGCACGCGCTCACACACTTCACTAGAATGAATACAGGCTGGTCTCTTTCACTCAAACACGCACACAACTTCAAGTACTAAAACCAGCTGCTCACATTTCACTCTCACAATGAAACACAACTCTCATTAGGTAGTACACAAACTGCTCACACACGCAACCACACACCTCACACGGAAGGGCTCTAACTGCTCTCATATACACACACAAACACATTCTCATGTGAATGGAGATACTGCTTGCACCCGTAACAAATGTTACAGACTACTCAACTACTCATGCATGCCTACACTCATCACCCTCACGAGAAAAGGCATCAATTGTTGGCAATTTTCTTACACGTGCAAATACGCACACCTTATGGGGAAGGAGCTACCACTCACACACAGACGTACATTCGCGCGCACTTATATATACCTGCGGTGGAGCACTTTTATTCCTCTTAATTTTCTCTCACCCGCAGACTCCATCTTACAAGTAGGAGATACTGCTTACACGCATCCATCTCACACACACACACACATACAGCTCTGAGGCGCACACATATGGCTGCTACACATGTGTTCACTACTTTTTTTTTCTTTCTTCAAAAAGCACACCTTGCCACTGCAGCCCCTGGCACTGAAGAGGGCTACTTATGTGTGGATGTGCTCATTGTACGAGGCCTGCATAACATGCTCACGGTGAAGTTAGCCAATGGCTGAAGAGGGCTGTCTGCTGCTGTATGGCGTAGTGGGTGGAAGAAAAGTGGGAATGTAAAAGGGTACTGTGGGGAATTAACAGTTGGCTTAAAGTCCTTATAAGTAAGTACAATATTTGCATATATAAAATTAGACGAAAAGGTCTTGGCTAAATTTAAACTTAAATCAGCCTTTTGATTTTGGCATTTAGCTTTTTATGTCATGGTTTGAAAAAAAATTTTGTATTAGAGGATCTTCCAGGCCATCACCAATAAAAAAAATACATTGGCTGAAGGCACAAATATATTGGAGTATTAAAAAACTCTTATTGCTGTACTAGTTTTTAGGTCTCGCCTGTCGATGCGCATGCGCATCGAGCTTGCGAGACTATGGGGGCTTAACCACTCTTTAACTGACTTGCAAGGAATCGTGGCGATTCCTTGCAGTGCCCGTGACTTTTAAGCTCAATGCGCATGCGCATTGAGCTTAAAAGCGCGTGCACATCAGTTCCCTCAGCCGCACTCCAGGCCCCCGCTCCGCCCCCTCCCCTGCCCGCCGTGTCGCATTTCTCCTCCCCCCTCCCCTTATCTGCCTTCCCTCCGTCTGTTCCCTCTCCCCGCTCCGCCCCCTCCCCTGCCCGCCGTGTCGCATTTCTCCTCCCCCCTCCCCTTCTCTCTCTTCCCTCCGTCTTATTTATTTAGTCCCAACGTGCTTTTTTATCTGAACATTGCGCTTTAAATTTCGAATACGCTCCGTTCTCCACTTCCCTCCCCCGCTTTGAAGTCGATCACTTTAGCCGTGAGACCACTACCTCTACTCCACATTAGAAAGGAATTTACTGACAACAGCTCCGATTTCTGGGAAACCTCGCTCAGTGATATGTAAAGGTTTTTTTTTTTTTTTTTTACCGGTCGTTATCGAGAAACAACGCAACTACAATCTGTGCCTAAAATACAAATCACCGCCGTTCAACATCGTTAGCTCAGCGGGGTAGACGGCATGTTGCAGAAATCCACGCAACTTTCAGGTGATACAAGCCATTCACAGGAGCACCAAACAGCCATCAGATTTAAATTCTGGTTTCCAAAGTAAGCCCGCTTTTCAACGTTGAACATACGATCCAGTGAGAAAGAATATTACATACGCCGGACATTGTGCAAAGTCGATATTGTAATATGGGTACTTTTTATTTTATGTTGCGACTTTGTAACCAATGTTCCCGAGTCCTTCGCTAGCTCACCTACCCTAAACTATGTTTGCATCAGTACATGAGCAGAGAACTGAATATCGCTCTATCATTTTCGGAAATGTTAACTCTAATGTGTGAATACTGAATAACGGGAACAACAGAAGAGCGTGGTTTAAAGACAAGCGCGCCGATACATGTTTAAAATTGCCTGAAAGGCATTCTCAGAAATTCAGCAAGCAAGGAATTGCAATATTGCCAGGCGCCCCCCGGGACGAAGCCGGATTCCCTGGTGCCGAAAACGAGCGCCCTGCTCAGAGGGCCATGTCCCCACAACACTCGGGCACGGCCTCGCTCCCGCGTGAAATCAAACTGAAAATCACTCCTCGAGCATAACACCCAAATGGCACCGACTTGCGCTCTACCCTACCCTTGCGCAGCCTCTCAATGCATTTGGACGGCCCATTGACTCCTACAGGTAAGCTACTTTCATTTGCACTGCCAAACATTGACAAACAACTGCGTGGAGGCAGGCACAGCCCAACATCCGCGGTCCTGATGCCCCCTTCATCTCACGGCGACCTCTCCGGATCTTCAAGTCACTAACGTGAACCGGAGCCCTTCTCCTAAACTGACGACCCCCGCTGTGCAGACAGAACAAAGGCGCGTCCCCTGCATATGGCAGCGGGACGCTCGCACCACAAGTCACATATTTCTGTGAGGTGCCTCACCCTTTAAAGCTACACAAAGCGCGAACAATCTAAGAATGTAAAAATAATAGCATATTGCCCTACACAAAGCCAGGCTGTGGTCCGAGGGGACGAAGTCGATCACTTTAGCCGTGAGACCACTACCTCTACTCCACATTAGAAAGGAATTTACTGACAACAGCTCCGATTTCTGGGAAACCTCGCTCAGTGATATGTAAAGGTTTTTTTTTTTATTTTTTACCGGTCGTTATCGAGAAACAACGCAACTACAATCTGTGCCTAAAATACAAATCACCGCCGTTCAACATCGTTAGCTCAGCGGCGTAGACGGCATGTTGCAGAAATCCACGCAACTTTCAGGTGATACAAGCCATTCACAGGAGCACCAAACAGCCATCAGATTTGAATTCTGGTTTCCAAAGTAAGCCCGCTTTTCAACGTTGAACATACGATCCAGTGAGAAAGAATATTACATACGCCGGACATTGTGCAAAGTCGATATTGTAATATGGGTACTTTTTATTTTATGTTGCGACTTTGTAACCAATGTTCCCGAGTCCTTCGCTAGCTCACCTACCCTAAACTATGTTTGCATCAGTACATGAGCAGAGAACTGAATATCGCTCTATCATTTTCGGAAATGTTAACTCTAATGTGTGAATACTGAATAACGGGAACAACAGAAGAGCGTTGTTTAAAGACAAGCGCGCCGATACATGTTTAAAATTGCCTGAAAGGCATTCTCAGAAATTCAGCAAGCAAGGAATTGCAATATTGCCAGGCGTCCCCCGGCACGAAGCCGGATTCTCTGGTGCCGAAAACGAGCGCCCTGCTCAGAGGGCCATGTCCCCACAACACTCGGGCACGGACTCGCTCCCGCGTGAAATCAAACTGAAAATCACTCCTCGAGCATAACACCCAAATGGCACCGACTTGCGCTCTACCCTACCCTTGGGCAGCCTCTCAATGCATTTGGACGGCCCATTGACTCCTACAGGTAAGCTACTTTCATTTGCACTGCCAAACATTGACCAACAACTGCATGGAGGCAGGCACAGCCCAACATCCGCGGTCCCGATGCCCCCTTCATCTCACGGCGACCTCTCCGGATCTTCAAGTCACTAACGTGAACCGGAGCCCTTCTCCTAAACTGACGACCCCCGCTGTGCAGACAGAACAAAGGCATATGGCAGCGGGACGCTCGCACCACAAGTCACATATTTCTGTGAGGTGCCTCACCCTTCAAAGCTACACAAAGCGCGAACAATCTAAGAATGTAAAAATAATAGCATATTGCCCTACACAAAGCTAGGCTGTGGTCCGAGGGGACAAAGAGAACTAAACCCCTGGATCACAGCCTTAAATACCTCTGATAAGTTTTGTTTCCTATAAGTTTCGTTTCCCTTGCAGCCAGCCCTTTTTAGGGCTCGCCTGCTGTGCGCATGGCGATTCCACTGTCGATTTCTTTGAGTGCATGTGCTTTTTAGGTCATTGCGCAAGCGCAAGCTCTAAAAAGCGCGTGCACAATGCCACCAGCCGCCTGCCTGCCTCGCATTACCACATCAAAGGCAGCTTCTCAGCGTGCGTTCATCCCCTAATTATTTACGGCCGGCCGGCCAATCATTTTTCTCTTTAATGAGAAAAGAGTGCCAGACCCATTTAAAGCAGTTATTGCCGAGTAGATATATTCATCAATTGGCTGTGAGCCTACAAAAACATGACATCCACCGCATCCACCACCACCGCATCCACCACCACCACCACACCCACCACCACTACATCCACCACCACATCCACTACAACCACCACCCCATCCACCACTACCCCCACCACCGCATCCACCACCACATCCACCACATCCACCATCACATCCACCACCACCACCACATCCACCATCACCTCCACATCCACCATGACATCCACCGCCACATCCACCACCAGATCCACCACCGCCACATCCACCACCACATCCACCACCACTTCCACCGCATCCACCACCACCACATCCACCACCACTTCCACCACCACCGCATCCACCACCACCACATCCACCACCACCACCACTACATCCACCACCACCGCATCCACCACCACCACCGCATCCACCATCACCACATCCACGCATCCACCATCACCACATCCACGCATCCACCACCACCGCATCCACCACCACATCCACCATCACCACCACATCCACCACCACATCCACCATCACCTCCACATCCACCATGACATCCACCGCCACATCCACCACCACCACATCCAACACCACCGCATCCACCACTACCACGGCATCCACCACCACCACCACATCCACCACCACCACCACATTCACCACCACCACCACATCCACCACCCCATCCACCACCACATCCACCACCACCACATCCACCACCACCACATCCACCACCACCACATCCACCACCACATCCACCACCACCTCCACATCCACCACCACCTCCACATCCACCACCACCTCCACATCCACCATCACATCCACCACCACCACATCCACCACCGCCACATCCACCACCACCACCACATCCACCACCACTTCCACCACCACCACCGCATCCACCACCACCACCGCATCCACCACCACCACCCCCACCACCACTACATCCACCACCACATCCACCACAACCACCACCCCATCCACCACAACCACCACCGCATCCACCACCACCACCGCATCCACCACCACATCCCCCGCATCCACCATCACATCCACCACATCCACCATCACCTCCACCACCACCACCACCACATCCACCATCACCTCCACATCCACCATCACTTCCACATCCACCATGACATCCACCACCACCGCATCCACCACCACCGCATCCACCACCACACCCACCACCACTACATCCACCACCACATCCACCACAACCACCACCCCATCCACCACCACCACATCCACCGCCGCATCCACCATCACCACATCCACCGCATCCACCACCACCGCATCCACCATCACATCCACCACCACCACATCCACCATCACCTCCACATCCACCATGACATCCACCACCACCACATCCACCACCACCGCATCCACCACATCCACCACCACCACCACCCCCACCACCACTACATGCACCAACACATCCACTACAACCACCACCCCATCCACCACTACCACCACCACCGCATCCACCACATCCACCGCATCATCCACCATCACCACCACATCCACCATCACATCCACCACCACCACCACATCCACCACCACATCCACCATCACCTCCACATCCACCATGACATCCACCGCCACATCCACCACCATGACATCCATCGCCACATCCACCACCATCACATCCACCACCGCCACATCCACCACCACTTCCACCACCACATCCACCACCACATCCACCACCACATCCACCACCACCACCACCACATCCACCACCACATCCACCACAACCACCACCCCATCCACCACCACATCCACCACCACCACCGCATCCACCACATCCACCATCACCACCACATCCACCACCACCACCACCACATCCACCATCACCTCCACATCCATGACATCCACCGCCACATCCACCACCACCACCACATCCACCACCACCACCGCATCCACCACCACCACCGCATCCACCACCACCACCGCATCCACCACCACCACCGCATCCACCACCACCACCACACCCACCACCACTACATTCACCACCACATCCACCAGCCCATCCACCACCACCACCACATCCACCATCACATCCACCACCACTACCACATCCACCATCACCTCCACATCCACCATGACATCCACCACCACATCCACCACCACCACATCCAACACCACCGCATCCACCACCACACCCACCACCACTACATCCACCACCACATCCACCACAACCACCACCCCATCCACCACCACCACCACATCCACCATCACCACCGCATCCACCACCACCACCACCACCACATCCACCATCACCACCGCATCCACCACCACCACCACTACATCCACCACCACATCCACCACCCCATCCACCACCACCACCGCATCCACCACCAACACCGCATCCACCACCACATCCACAGCATACACCACCACCGCATCCACCACCACATCCACCATCACCACCATATCCACCATCACATCCACCATCACCTCCACCACCACTACCACCACCTCATCCACCATCACCTCCACATCCACCATGACATCCACCACCACCGCACCCACCACCACTACATCCACCACCACATCCACTACAACCACCACCCCATCCACCACTACCACCACCACCGCATCCACCACCACCACATCCACCGCATCCACCACCGCATCCACCATCACCACCACATCCACCACCTCATCCACCACCTCATCCACCACCGCATCCACCACCACCATATCCACCATACCCACCACCATCACTTCCACCACCACATCCACCACCACTTTCACCACATCCACATCCACCACCACCACATCCACCACATCCACCACCACTACATCCACCACCTCCACCACCACCACATCCACCACCACATCCACACCCACATCCACCACCATCACCACCACCACATCCACCACCACCATATCCCCCAGATCCACCACCACCACATCTATATGTGTGTGGCTCTGTGTGTGTGTAGGTGCAAATGCAATGTTCTTGGATTTTCGTCACAATAAAATACACTGAACATAATCTTCACAAAAGTTATTTACAAACGTTTAAGCTATTGCCATTATAAATTACTATAACTTTTATTTAAGTATTAATTATTTACAAAATTAAAAGCCATTGTTATTTGTAATATCAATACATCTAAGTCACGTAAATACAACACACATTGCATTACAAATGCTATAGGTGTCACATTTGCAAAAGTTAAAACTATTGACATTGTAACTGACAAAGCTATTAATTTTGCTACTTTCAAAACCAACACATTAATAAAAAAAAGTGTCATTTACAATACCAATAGCTCAAACTTTCCTAATGCGAGACCTATTGCATTTCCAATGCTTGTTTTATTTGCTCTTCCCTCCAACACAAATATAGGTTATAGTTCCACCTCTGCAGGTACAAACATGTTTTTGCAGTGGAATGCGTAATTTTCCAAAGTGGCATTCATTTATCTTGTACATGTTTACACATAATGAGCGCTACACTTTACTTAGCGCTTTAAATGGGCCGGGTCCAAGCAAGTTGTGCGACAGGTGCCAATAATGTTCTTCGTTTTTTCCGTCACCTTAAGTGGAAAAAGTCGATTTTACCTTTGCAGCAGTTCTGGGTTTTAATTTGTATTTAGTTTGTGGGCAATTGTATATAGTGCTAACTTTGCCCTCACGTATTGCACCGTTTTACATAGCCACAAGTTAGATTACAGAAATCCGACGTTTATGTTTCTTTGTGAACTTGTGCTATGATTCGAACTTCTTTCCTGTAAACTCCAAAGTCGGCAACTTTTGCCTTATGCTACAATGTTGTCCATAAGAAGTAAACCATGGTTACTATTTGTATAGCAAAGCCTTCGTTTTTTCTAAATATCTGTGCTTTGGCAACCATTGATAAAGCCAATAGTCATAGTTGTTTGTAGGTGTTATTTTACCTGTGTTACATATGCATTGCTGTTTGTAGGTGTTATTTCAATTTTTTTTAAGTTGTTCACGTGCTGCACAAATATATAGAAGCACTTTGCTGCTGGTCAAGCGCGCAACGCCATTAGGCTAAAAGGGATTCAGGCAAACCCCACCCGTCCTGTATCGCAGCTCCTGTTCCCGCTGCTTCCCGGGCACACACACACACAGCCTCAGTACTTTAAAGGTGTTATTGGCACTGTTAGACCTGTCTGTTTTTTTTTGGCGAAGTCCCTCCTAATTATTATTTATTTTGTCCCCTTTTTGCCCCTCATACCCTTATTAATTTTTGTCTACTGATTTATTATAGGTGTTGGCCAGGGGGATAGGTGTTCTTTTGCCCCTCATGGTTTTTTACCTCAGGACCAGAGGCCTGTTCTGTCAGGAAAACTCCTGTAATCACAAAATGGAGGGCCCTAACTGTTACCAACTGCCACACCTTAGTCAGCCCCATAGGATAACATTAGGCCTTCCAGAACCTTCTGGACCCTACTGGACTCTGTGAGGCTAGTCTATAAAAGGGCAGGGGGCAGGAGGCCATTTTGTGTAGTCCAGTGTGAGAGGAGAGAGGCTGCATTGTGAGGAGGAGGACGCGCTAGAAGAGGCTAGTTGGTTTCATTAACTGACAGCATCTTTCAGAGGACGTTCCCCCTTGTGCTTCTGACCGAACCCTACCATTGGGCTGAAATCGATCTGGTCCAGTCAAGTAACCAGGGACTTTGGACCTCTACCCAGTCGGGCCGTGTCCCACCTTCACCTCTCAGACCCCCCCTTGGGTTTACTAATTAGCTCCCCGCCTTCCTGCTGAAGCCCTCGCCTACCCGGTTTAGAAGAGCGGTGCCTGGGTTGTCTGGATACCTTGGGAGACCGAGGCGTCTCTGCCTGAAGGGCGCGAGGAATCCGAGAAGGAGTGCAGTCTGCAGGAGAGCGGCGCCGCTTGCTATCCAAGTTGCGCGGCGGAAGTGGAAGTAAGCCGCTGTTCCCCTGCGCAGGAGCAGGAGCGAGTGACTCCCGGCGAAAGGAGGCGGTGCCGGCTGTGCCGCTAGTCTCCCCGCATCTGCGCAGCCGAGGTCTGCCCTGAGAGACGCGAGGGATTCTTCAGGAGCGGCGCGCCTCAAGTTACCTCAGCGGAGCTGGCCTGGTGAGGGCTGGGGCGAGAGAGAGCGTCTCGCATTTCCCGAGGAGCGGGAACCTTTAGCCACAGCTGATTGATCGGTTGTCAGCCTGCCCAGTGCCCGGTTCGGCGGGTGTAAGGAGAAGCGAAGGGCCACCGCTATTGAACCTCCCCACTCCAGCGCTGTGATCAAAAGGCTGGCTGGGCAGGGATAGGTGGCTGCTACTGCCACTGGTGTTGTTCGGTGGAGCCGGCTGAAAGCCCTACCCCCTGTGGACTGGGGCAGGACAAGTGACCCGAATACAGTAAGGAGAAGTGGGGGGTGAGGAGGAATAGGGCTGAGCCCTTTCTGGTGTGGTGATTAATCACAAGACCTAACGCCTAACTAGGTGCCCTGATAACCTGACATCTTTAGACTTAAACTGTGCCAGAGAAGGTGTGAGGGAGGTTAACTTCATTACCCCAACCTAATTTTCTACAAGTCTAGAGAAGCAGCTAATAAGCTAAACATCAGAGGGGAACCTAGACTGTTGTGAGAGAAGTGCACTGACTGTTCTGGTTATAGGGGAAACTCCCTCCAGATCCTCATAGCCATTGTTGTGGTGAACAGTAAACGTGTGAAATTCCTGCGTTATACTCCGTGTGGGCATTCTAGCCCTGTATTAAGGTGCGGATAAGGGGAGAGAGATCTTAGCCCTGTGGTAAAGGAGTATCCAGTGATTTGGCAGGCTAAAGTGATGAAATATTGATGACATTGTTATTAATGTAAAGTGACACTGCTTAGTGTAAATCTGTTGGGATACTTTTAATTTCTGAAGTAAGCAATTCTGAATCCTTGACAACTGAATGCTTTGAACTGTAATTTCTCCACAGAAAGAAGAGTGTTATTTACTTCTCTAAATCAAAGGTATAATTGCTATTTCTGAGAGGAACTGAAATGTCTTACACTGTATAATTTGAAACCAAAGAGCATATTATTTTTATATAAAGCAGTACGTATTTTCCCACATTTTTGGTGTAGTGTTTTCTTTTTGAGTGCTATTGCGTGGAATTACTTTTGGGTGGTCTGCAACCTTTGCACTGTGCCTCTGATATGCTAGTCTTGCCCTAGGCCAGGCTACCCAGTTCCAACATATTGGTGCCTAGCGGTGGGATACTGACTTGGTTGCAGCTACTCACAGGCACACTATGCTAAAATCTACATTTTAGCTTATTTGTGCTTTGGGAGGGTTTTTATTAGTTGCGAATGCCTTCCATATGGTTAATTATTATTCGCACTACACTGTACTTAGGGCCATATGTATCAACACATTTCCCTATAGACACAGAATGGGCAAAACCCTTTGATACATCTGGCACTTAGGGCTTTAACTGTGCCTGGTCCAAGTAGGTGCTGCAACATGCGCCGATTGGGCTCTCTGTTTTTACCATCACCCTAGAGGGAAAAATCATAGTTTACCTTTGCAGAATTTTAGGTTTTACTTTTTATTTGGTTTTTGGGCTATTGTATATTGTGCTAACTTGAACCTAAAGTATTGCACAGTTTTACATAGCCACTAGTTACACAATTATGAAGTAACATGTCTTTTACCATGCTGTAGTTGTCAATGCTTTTTTTCCCCCTTCCTACGTGCCAGCACAAGTTTAGCATCCTGCTGTGGTTAATTTGCATCCCACAGATGCAGCCGCCAAATAGATTACAATGTGTGTCGCTTGTCCACGTAGCTTTTAATTAACGTCTCCTACTTTCCTTTTTCAAGTGCTGGATTTGTCACCGCAACATCACACTATAGCAGACTTTCTGTCTGCATTTTGTTAATCAAACCTATTTATTGCATTGCATTTACAGACTTACATGTGTACCATGAAAGCAAAGTTTTAATAATAGGGTAAAGACGAGATTTTAACTTTGTAGCATTTCAGGGTTTGCAATGCAATTTGATTTTTAGACAATTGTATATAGCACAAACTCAGTCCTAATGTATTGGACCATTTTACATAGTCCATAGTTACATTCTACAAACGCAACGTTTATGTATTTTTTGTGAGCCTGCGCTATAACTCGACCCTACTTGGTTAATTACATACAAACAACGTTTATGTTGATTTCTGTAGCCGCAGTGATCACAAGGTTGTCCATAATTACAGAATGGTGAGCCAGGGCTGTGACACGATTCTGCTCGCTGAAAGCCGCAATCGTTTGTACTATGCTACAAATTAGCACATACGAACAAAAGCGTATTTTTATTTATATAGCAAAGCTTTATTTTTTTTTTAAATCTTTATGTAGGAACAACTATTGACGCAGCGAATAGGCATGGCTGCTTTTGGTGTGCTTCCACTTGTATTACATATATGGATATGCTGGCAGGAGTAGAAACATGCTAGTTTGGCGGCACACTATGCTAAAACCTATTTTTTAGGTTTTTTGTGTTTTGTTGGGCACTTTTTTATTTGTTATGTATGCTTTCTGCATCTCCACAACCATGCGCATTGTGCACAGCTTCCATTTGCCACCAGACACTTTGTGCGTGCGCTGCGCTCCGCCTCTGCTGCCAAATGCATTCAGCTCACCAGGCTGCACCCCCCCTCACCCCCCATATGCTCGCTCGCCAATGTCCCTCCCACCCTTCCTTTGATCTCCGCCGTGAGTTCTCACAGACTCCTCTCCGCCCCCTTCCTTTAATGGCCCTCCCCCAGCACAGAGCGCACATCGTCTATCTATCGCCCTCACTCTATCTTTCTATTGCCCACACTCTCTATCTATCTATCTATCTATCTATCTATCTATCTATCTATCTATCTATCTATCTATCTATCTATCTATCTATCTATCTATCGCCCTCACTCTATCTATCGCCCTCACTATATCTATCGCCCTCACTCTATCTATCACCCTCACTCTATCTATCTATCTATCTATCTATCTATCTATCTATCTATCTATCTCCCTCACTCTATCTATCTATTGCCCTCACTCTATCTATCGACCTCACTCTATCGCCCTCACTCTTTCTATCTATCTATCTATCTATCTATCTATCTATCTATCTATCTATCTATCTATCTATCTATCTATCTATCTATCTATCTATCTATCTATTTATCTATCTATCTATCTATCGCCCTCACTCTATCTATCTGTCTATCTATCTATCTATCGCCCTCACTCTATATATCTATCGCCCTCACTCTATCTATCGCCCTTACTCTATCTATCTATCGCCCTCACTCTATCTATCTATCGCCCTAACTCTATCTATCGGCCTAACTCTATCTATCGGCCTAACTCTATCTATCACCCTCACTCTATCTATCGCCCTCACTCTATCTATCTATCACCCTCACTCTATCGCCCTCACTCTATCTATCTATCGCCTTCACTCTATCTATCGCCCTCACTCTATCTATCTATTGCCCTCACTCACTCTATCTATCTATCTATCTATCTCCCTCACTCTATCTATCTATCGCCCTCACTCTATCTATCTATCTATCGCCCTCACTCTATCTATCTATCTATCTATCGCCCCTCACTCTATCAATCTATCGATCGCCCTCACTCTATCTATCTATTGCCCTCACTCTATCTATCTATTGCCCTCACTCTATCTATCTATTGCCCTCACTCTATCTATCTGTCGCCCTCACTCACTCTATCGATCTATCTATTGCCCTCACTCTATCTATCTATCGCCCTCACTCTATCTATCTATCACCCTCACTCTAGCTATCTATCTATCGCCCCTCACTCTATCAATCTATCTATCGCCCTCACTCTATCTATCTGTCTATCTATCTATCACAACTCACTCTATCAATCTATCTATCACCCTCACTCTATCTATCTGTCTATCTATCTATCGCCCTCACTCTATCTATCGCCCTCACTCTATCTATCTATTGCCCTCATTCTATCTATCGCCCTCACTCTATCTATTGCCCTCACTCTATCTATCTCCCTCACTCACTCTATCTATCGCCCTCACTCTATCTATCTATCACCCTCACTCTATCTACCTATCTATCACCCTCACTCTATCTATCACCCTCACTCTATCTATCTATCTATCTATCTATCTATCTATCTATCTATCTATCTATCTATCTATCTATCTATCTATCGCCCTCACTCTATCTATCTATCGCCCTCACTCTATCTATCTATCTATCTATCTATCTATCGGCCTCACTCTATCTATCTATCGCCCTCACTCTATCTATCTATCTATCTATCTATCTATCTATCTATCTATCTATCTATCTATCTATCTATCTATCTATCTATCTATCTATCTATCTATCGGCCTCACTCAATTGCTATCTATCTATCTATCTATCTATCTATCTATCTATCTATCTATCTATCTATCTATCTATCTATCTATCTATCTATCTATCTATCGCCCTCACTCTATCTATCTGTCTATCTATCTATCGCCCTCACTCTATCTATCTATCGCCCTCACTCTATCTATCTATCACCCTCACTCTATCTATCTACCAGCCTCACTCTATCTATCGCCCTCACTCACTCTATCTATCTATCGCCCTCACTCTATCTATCTATCACCCTCAGTCTATCTATCGCCCCACTCTATCTATTGCCCTCACTCTATCTATCTATTGCCCTCACTCTATCTATCTATCGCCCTCACTCACTCACTCACTCTATCTATCTATCTATCGCCCTCACTCTATCTATCTATTGCCCTCACTCTATCAATCTATCTATCGCCCTCACTCTATCTATCTGTCTATCTATCTATCACCCTCACTCTATCTATCTATCGCCCTCACTCTATCTATCGCCCTCACTCTATCGCCCTCTATCTATCTATCTATCTATCTATCTATCTATCTATCTATCTATCTATCTATCTATCTATCTATCTATCTATCTATCTATCTATCTATCTATCTATCTATCTATCTATCTATCTATCTATCTATCCATCTATCTATCTATCTATCTATCTATCTATCTATCTATCTATCTCCCTCACTCTATCTATCTATCGCCCTCACTCTATCTATCACCCTCACTCTATCTATCACCCTCACTCTATCTCTCTATTGCCCTCACTCTATCTATCGCCCTAACTCTATCTATCTATTGCCCTCACTCTATCGCCCTCACTCTATCTATCTATTGCCCTCACTCTATCTATCGCCCTCACTCACTCTATCTATCTATCGCCCTCACTCTATCTATCGCCCTCACTCTATCTATCTATTTATCTATCGCTCTCACTCTATCTATCTCCCTCACTCTATAACCCACACTCTCTATATGTCTATCTATCGTCCTCACTCTATCACCCTCACTCTATCTATCTATCTATGCATCTATCTATCGCCCTCATTCTGTCTATCGCCCTCACTCTATCTATTGCCCTCACTCTATTTATCTATCAGCGCCACCACAGCATCAATCTGTGCAACCATTCAACAACAACTGGTTCAAATATGTCAATGTTTCAAGCTTTATTACAAATGTCACAAAAAGATGCTAATATATCACTTCTGTTCTTTGATTTTCGTCACAATAAAATGCACTGAACATAATCTTCACAAAAGTTATTTACAAAAGTTTAAGCTATTGCCATTATAAAATACAATAACATTTATTTAAGTATTAATTATAAAAAAATAAATAAAAGCCATTGTTATTTGTAATATCAATACATCTAAATCACGTAAATACAACACATATTGCATTACAAATGCTATAGGTGTCACATTTGCGAAAGTTAAAACTATTGGCATTGTAAATGACAAAGCTATTAATTTTGCTATTTTCAAAACCAACACATAAATAAAAGATTGGTCGTTTACAATACCAATAGCTCAAACTTTCCTAATGCGAGACGTATTGCATTGCAAATGCTTGTTTTGCCTTCTGGAGTCCCAAAAGCGATGACCAGCTATACCGTCACTGTCTCAGCACTTTCCTGCCTGTTCTAAGTATGCACTACTCATGGGTCTTCAGTAAAACATTCATGCTTATATTGGCATGGCAAAAAGCATGTAGCACTCTGCACTTTCCTTCTGTGTTTAGCACTGATTTAGAAATAATAGTATTCAAATTGCATTGGCTTTACATGGGGAATAATGTTTGCTAAACGATTTTGAATACTTGCTTGCAGAGCCTTTTATTGTGCTTTTAATGTAACTGTTGCATGTAATTGTAAGTTTTAATTAACTGAACAATAAAGATCACTTACTTAGTTTGCATTTCACAAATCTGTGCTTTGGCACTATGACATCCATACAATTATCTAGTTTTTTCAGCCTGTTGCTTCGTGGGGCTTGTAGTACTACTATTAACAGTTTTATTATGGGATAAAAATGGGAACATGTAAAATGCTGTTGGCTAAAATGCCAAACATAGCTTGTGGAGCCACTTGTCAGCTATCTTTCAAAACTTTACAAAGTTGTCTACTTTATTTAAAAAAACACTCGTTTCACGAGTAAAACCGAAAGTAAACTCTGCTCACATATTTTGTGAGGGTTCGCACTTTCACTCACATCATGCATTCAAACGACATTGACAATGTGGATATTTTGTTGGTATATGGAGTTGAAAGTTTTATACCAAGCTTCACAAACAATAAATTTACTACATGGATAGCCGCAGTGCAACCTTCCCCGACGCAAAAAAATAGGTTAAGGACACGTGGCAGTAGCCGGAGGAACATTGCGTGATTCTCTTTCATACAGGACAGGTACAACACAGGCAGCTAACACACTAAAGTGTAAGAGAGAGGTGCTAAAGGAAGGCTGTACAATCTTCATGAATAGATGTAAACATTCAGGAAGTACAAACTCCTGCATGAAATAGCCAAACCTGTTATACAGAATTACCATACATGCATGTACTCCCATAGGATGATGAATGCTCACCTACCTAATGTGGTACGTTTTATGAGTGGGTTTAATTTCTTGCACTGGTAAGTATTCAAGATTACTAGTGTCCATTAGTTGTACAAACTCCTAGTTATAGGCTGTCTACTTTGGTTGAGGTTATATCTCTTATGTTGCTCCTTATGTACTCCATGTCAGATCGATACTAAAATCTTCTGTGGGTGAGCTAATGAGGTCTGCCTAACACATGATTAGGGCTTCCGGTTTTATGGTATTTTTTTTTTAACATTTCTGTCTGTATTTATCCATATTTATTTTTTGTCAATCTCATTGGTATTTATCCATATTTATTTTGTCTTTTGCGAATATATGTTGTCTTAAAATGGTATATGTCCACCTTTATTTAACTGATAAACGTTTTAGTAAATTAAGCAGCCAAATGTAGCAAAACTCTAAACCTACAGGAAATATCAGCATTATAATACAAACATATGTTGACATATGCCTGCATTTAGGGAAATCTCAACTTGTTTGTAACTTCCTATGCTGTCTATCTGCTCAGCTGTTGTCCTGGAAATTACGAACAACAGCATGGAGAGTCACCAAAAAGAAGCACAATTTTCCATATTTTTCTGCTTTTAAAAATAAATACAAACAGGAAACACATTGTTTTCTGTCTGTATTTATCTGTAAAATCAGTAAAAAACGGAAATCTGGGAGCCTTATACAAGATTAAAAGTAGGAGAGCGGAGCAACAGGCTATACTTATCTTTTCCTCAACATGTTTTGTTATTTTAATATTGTCCCATTTTCCCCAGGAATATAGTATCTCACATCAAATATTCTGAATAAATCCTTGCTTCATAGGGAATGTTCACAAGCCTCAGATGTAAGAGTGGGCATAGTTGGCAGAGTACCACTATCGGATCAAAAACTCTGCTCCTCAACTCCGTTCTGTCTCACCCCAATTAATAAAACGTACATCTCACATACCCTAGATATAACAACTAGTAACTCTATCATTACATGCAAAAATGCATATAGTTCTCTCACAAAAGTGAAAATTAAAATACAGCAAGCAGTGAGAGAGGTGATGATTGTGCTGTCCTCACTAACCAAAGGAGAGAACCAAGCAGATGCCTTGAACACAAAGAGCACATCATGCTGAACGATTGGTGGTGGTCCCATCCTCCTAGGAGTAAGGGTGGGCGCAAGACTACGCTCCGCCCACGGAGTGTACGTAGTGTTGCCTACTTTGCATTTTGCAAAGTAGGCGTAGTAGGCAACACTACGCACGCTCCGTGGACGGAGCGAAGTTGCCCGCCACCTGCCTCCCTCCCGCCCTCCTTTACATACATAAATGTAAGTAATAAGTGCAGTAAAAGTAAATAAAAGCACTTACCTGGTCCGCGGCGTCCCGGGGCCCCCTCGGGCGGCCACGCATTCGCATTTCGATGGGAGAAGTCGGCGCAAAATAGAAGAAAGAGCCCCGGGACGCCGCGGACCAGGTAAATGCTTTTATTTACTTTTACTGCACTTATAACTTAAATTTATGTATGGAAAGGAGGGCGGGAGGGAGGCGGGAGGCGCGTAGTGGGGCTACGCGAAGCGCGTGAGCGGGCGCAGCATCATGCCCACTTCGCGTAGCCCCACTACGCCTACTACGCCCACCATTACCTAGGACCACCCCAAGCACAGTTATGGACAAAAATGCAATCCCAACCAAAGGCCCTGCAAAGCATTATGGGACGAGATTTTAGAGTGCTGTAAATATTATAGTATCCAATATCAAAACGTTCCTCAAGGGGCAGGGATTCCAGACTCAGCTGAGAGCTAATACTATAATATTCACTGCACTCTAGAATCTCACCCCATAATGCTTTTCTGGGCCTTTGGTTGGCATTGTATTTTTGCCCATAACTTTGCTTGGGGTGGTCCGAGGAGGATGGGACCACTACTGAATTGTTCAGCATGATATGCTCTTTGTGTTCACTGCATCTGCTTGCCCTACCCCTAGGTTAGGGGTGACCCCAAAATCATCACCTCTTTCATTGCCTGGTAGTTTTCAAAGTTCACTTTTCTGAATTGGTTATATACTTTTTAGCATGTAAAGATAAAGTTGTTTATCAAAGGGTTGTGGGTGCAGTAGCTAACTCTACTATGTAGTGGAGGCGTAATTGTATTGTCCCCCTGTTACTCAGATGTGGGTGGGATGATTAGGCAGGCCTTGCAATAGACTGCTGGGGAGGTTTTCAGGATACAGCATGTTTTCTTGGTGAGTCACTTAAGCACAGCCTTCACCATGAAATAGACAATGCCCGTGCCACCAAGCGACACTCACAACTCACTGGGCGTGACCAGCGGGAGTGCATAGGTATTGAGACCGCTCACTATATGTCCAACACCAAAAGATTTCCTGCCTTGCAGCAAGCACCAAAAGGCAGTGATAGTCAAGCGGTGACTGCCTGGTTCCATAATTCTCTGCAACCACATTTGAAAATGTGAGTGACTGCCTAGGGTCACCAGGGATCACAGCTGTGAGCTCTAGCTTGCCCCTTGCAACCCCTAGTACTGCATTTGACATCCGTGGACTCATAGGTGGCAAAATCAGTGCCAGAAACACAGGAGGCACTTTGTCCTTATGGACATGGATTGGTGATCCACTATCTTTATTTCTGTCATTTTTTTTATCCCACCAATAGAGAATAATTGTATTTTATTCACTATTATTGTAATAAAAAGTATTGCACAATTAGCTAGAATATGACCCTCTCTGGCAGCTGAGGTAAGTAGAAAATGCTTCTAACTGTATGTTGTGTGAATATATGCAGGTGAGAGTGTGTTTATGTGAGAGAGAGAGAGAGTGTATGTATGTGTGATTGTGTGTGCATGTGTAAGCATCTGTGTGTTAGTGAATGTATAGGTCAAATGGCATGTGTTGTCACTTCCGCTACTCCTGGCCTTTTGGTGAATTGATGTTCATGGTGACTGCTACCTATTTACAGCTAGGATACAAGCTTTTACATTAAAAAGTGTATTTTGTATTGTTTCATTTTAGCCTCTTAGATTTATCACTGGTCTGAGTGCTTTTTATTAAAACTAGGGAACCGCACCCTTTCTGCTACTACAATGTTATTAATGACACAAGAGGCAAGTCAGTTGTCTTGTATCTTCATATACAAGCCTTTCATTTGTACAGATGGAGCAACATTAAGACATATTTAACCATACACAAGAGAGGTTTGTGTATACTGTGCACCCTGAACTATTTTAAGGTGCTGTTAAATGTGGTGATCATGGAAAAGGGGGCACAGTAGAAAAAGGAGGTTGCTTAGGGTCGCACAGTAGTTGCTTTGGTCAAGCTTGGAAACTGGGGGTTCCTGATTAGACATTGTGCAGTTTGGATGATGGATGGATAGCACCTTCTGTACCCCTTCTGTACTGAAGAAAGTTTTATTCATGACCCAAGAGCCAAGTTGGTTGTTGTGTGTCTCCTATACAAGGCCTTTACTGTTGTCATAAGTAGAGCAACATCATGTTCTATTAACCAATAAAGAAGAGAGGTTTTTGTACAGCGCACATATTGAACTACATTATTTCAAGTGGCTTTCAAATGTGATGGTCACTGAAAAGGAGACAGAGGGAAGAGCATTGCCCGGGGTCACACAGTTGGGTCAAGCTGGGAAGCCACGGTCTCTGGGTCAGGGCTCCACAACTAGTTTTGCCCTGGGTCCAATAGACATTTGGGACTAACTTGGGAATGTAATGCAAGAGCATTTTATTTATCCTTTGTGTTTTTTATAATATGGGGCAGCAACAGTGGAAACCACCCTCTTCATACATCAGCTACACTTTGGACAGAAACAGTGCAAGCCTCCCTCCTTCAGAGGAAATGTACAGCTAGGGTAGCATCAGCACAAGCAGGTGCCAATCGGGCCGCAGCACTGCAAGCTTTAGTTCCTCACAGAAGAAGGACAGCAGGGTGCTGTGATCTCACTTGCTTCATATCATTGCATTAGCAAGGGTTTGTGGAATGTTTATGATTGCTAATTCTGTTGTCAAGGTGCTTAGCACGTAAACAGCGTGCATATGAGGTCTGGGTCAAAGGATCCGCCTACAGTCAAAGTGATCTGAGTGCACGTGCTTTCGCATTCCTTTGTCTCGATGATGTCGGGGCATGCAGCACTTTGCGCGTGGGCATCGCGTGGAGAGTAACGCCTAGGCTCGAGATACACGCAACACTTGTTCTTGGCAAAGTCTTTGGACCTCTTACACTAGGCCAACAACGCTGATCTGCCTCCTGCCATCAGGTACACGTCACGCCTGATCTTGTCTGAAATTTATAGTGCTATTAACTCACACAGCAATATTGAGACATTTATCTGTGTGCCATTAAAGCGTTGGTTGGTGGGTTCACATCAACGTATAAAGAGATCTCAGCCCTCTTGGCTGGCTCCTCTTCACCAATTTATCTTGTAATTAAGGGTCCATCACACCATCAGTCTGTGAGGAAAGGTTTAATGGGTTCACAGCTCTTCATTATATGGTGGCTCCTCTCTCCAGCCAACGGGAATAGCACCTTGACAACAGAATTATCAGTCATAAACATTCCACATACCCTTGTTAATGCACTGATATGAAAGAAGTGAGATCACAAGATTTCTCCCTTTCCTCACACCGCAAAGCAAACACAGGTTAAAGTATACACGTGCATGAAACATGGTTTGAAAACTGAAATACATAAGGATATTGAAATTTTAGAAGCATAAAATCACAGGGAAACCAAAAACTAGTAAAACTTAAAAGTAAAACATCTACATCTACTGAACAATAGAACACAGAATCACGAGTGGCACAAATTATCATACCACCTGTAAGAAAGCAACTTTTATGAATAAAGAATAATGATTAACTCGCATATTCTTGCAAGTAACTCGGGGGCCTTCGGGTTCCTAGAGGTCTCCGAGTACTTGGTGTTTCCATGACCTCTTCAGAATAAACTCTGTTACTCCCCAAGTTGTCTGCTCCTGGTGCTCTCAGATTGCCATTCAATCCTGTATCCCTCACTATCTGATGATCTTGCGCCAACATGTATCCACTCTATACATCCACACCATCTACACCATCACCACCTTCTTCCTTCCTTCCTCACCATTGGCAGAAAAATACTTGGCCACTCTATGTGGGGAATTTCAGATTGTGAAGGACGCATTAAACTGAGCGTGAGATTCCAAGGCCGAGGATCACTAAAAGGATTACGTGGCCTTTAAAACCGGAGGATTAAGAAACCAAAGTAGGCCTATGCCGAAACCCTTGAATTTTGAAAAATATTGCAGCCAAAAATAGCCTATTGAGAAATGGAATAAACCCAGTACTATCTTAAATAAAGGATTATCAGTGGGAAAAGAGAGGAAACTAAATTAAATTCTAAGGAAGTGAATTATTCCATGAGATGAATTTCTCCATAATCAGTAAGATATAATGATACGTGAACAATACTGTTTTTAATCTAAAATTGTCCTGAAAAAGGTGGTGTCAACCAGTTTAAGTCCACCGAAACGCTGCGCCGACAACTGTTTTGTATTGTATTGTTTTATATGTCTTTTTTAATAAAAATTATATGTATGTTTTCACATTGGAGTCCTATGTTTGGATATATTACTTATGTATGATTGTCCAATACTACTGTGGCATTAAGTAAAATTGAAATGTAGTCACTTTGCCTATAAAGGAATGTTAAAAGTGTAGCAAACCATAATTGGAGTGTAGATAAAAGATTGTTATACATATGCAATTCAATTCAATATAACATTTTTTGAGGTCTCTTTTGCAAGAAAACATCTTTTATAATCATTTATGAATGGTAATGCTTTTTAACATACTTTTAATGTATTATGCCAAATCATTATTTTAATAAAGAAAGAGATATCTTTGCTAAAGTTAAGGATTATAGTTTGGATACATTGTATGTGAGTGTGTGAATAGCCTGAGGGTAAGGCAGTAAACAAAAAATAATAATAAAACAGGGAACAATACTTTGTTTAATGGTTGTCTCAACCCAGTTCCCTTAGTGGCTGAAGGGTTGCTCTCAAACTTGTTCTTTGACACTCTATGGACATTCCATCTATCCCCATTGACCAACACCATATGCCACTGATGTGCTTTTTAGGGCTCGCCTGCTGTGCGCATGCGCATAGCAGGCGAAGCTCTATAGGGGCTTAAATAAGCTTTACCTAGACTGGCGATTGACTGGCGATTTGATGCTGTGCCCGTGGGCTTTTAGGTCAATGCGCAAGCGCATTGACCTAAAATGCGCGTGCACATCATGAAATCGCCAGTCAATCGCCAGCAGCACTCCTCCCCTGCTGCTTCACACCCTCATGCCGCTCTCCCCGCTTCGCCCCCTCCCTTTACCGCCGTGTCGCATTTCTCATCCCCCTCCCCACAGCAATTCCCTCAGCCGGCCGTACTTTCACTTTGACGGCCGCAGGCCGTCTCTCGTGTTTCTCCTTGTTTCGCTCTAAATGATTATTTTGATCTGCGGCTCTTCATTTGGGAACTGAATTAAGTGTACCTGATTTTTAAGCCCCTTGTAGATCTAAATGTGAGAATAGCAGCAGACCTCACATTTATGGGAACGTTTTTGTTGCACTTTGCATTTCGAGACAGCTTTAGCTTGTCCGATTTCCTCAGTGAGGATTTTAACACTGTTTTTTTTAGTTCTGGTCACCCCTGACCTTGGACATTTAATCCACTTTTGCGCACAATGTTCCCAACCAACCTTCTGTTGGCATGCTTCCAAGTAGAAGTGCTGATGCAGCGACCCATAAAAACGTCTCTTAGCCCCTTTCGAATAACCTTAGTTGCCTGCTGGGGTTCTCCATGCCCTTCTTTGAATCCGGCTGGGAGTCTGTCCGATCTTGCTCTGAGGCTTGCTATTAGCTCAGACGGCTGTCAACTTCAAACAAAATATACAATCTAGGAATTCCAGCGTCTGAGCGGGAGAGGGACAGCACTGCATGATATTTTTGCTTATGAGGAAAAAGTAAGAAATTCAGGTGTGGGCCAAACGTGCTCAACAATAATTACATGAGCCTGCGCGCTGTTTAACTATCGGCATTACACTTACCACAGTGAGAAGAGTCGCTGTCAGACAAGGTAATATTTTCATGTTGGAAATTGGCTTTTGAAATAATCGAAGTTCATATGTCTGTTGTTCTAAACCACAAGTACTAGCTGTATGACGGGTTGGAACGCCGCATCCACCACCGCATCCACCATCACCACATCCACCGCATCCACCACCACCGCATCCACCATCACCACCGCATCCACCACCACCGCATCCACCATCACCACCACATCCACCACCACATCCACCACCACATCCACCACCACATCCACCACCACATCTACCATGACATCCACAGCCACATCCACCACCACCACATCCACCACCACCGCATCCACCACCACCGCATCCACCACCACCACATCCACCGCCACTGCATCCACCACCACCACCACCCCATCCACCACCACCACCGCATCCACCACCACATCCACCACCACATCCACCACCACATCCACCACCACATCCACCACCACATCCACCACCAAATCCACCATGACATCCACAGCCACATCCACCACCACCGCATCCACCACCACCGCATCCACCACCACCGCATCCACCACCACCACATCCACCGCCACTGCATCCACCACCACCACCACCCCATCCACCACCACCACCGCATCCACCACCACCACCGCATCCACCACCACATCCACCATCACCACATCCACCGCATCCACCACCGCCACATCCACCATCAACACAACATCCACCACCACATCCACCAACACATCCACCATCACGTCTACATCCACCATGACATCCACCACCACATCCACCACCACCAAATCCACCACCACCACATCCACCACCACCGCATCCACCACCACCACCACACCCACCACCACCACACCCACCACCACCACCACACCCACCACCACCACCACACCCACCACCACCACACCCACCACCACTACATCCACCACCACATCCACTACAACCACCACCCCATCCACCACTACCACCACCACCGCATCCACCACCACCGCCGCATCCACCACATCCACCACCACCACATCCACCACCACATCCACCACCACATCCACCATCACCACCACATCCACCATCACATCCACCACCACATCCACCACCACACCCACCACCACACCCACCACCACATCCACCATCACATCCACCATGACATCCACCGCCACATCCACCACCACATCCACCACATCCACCACCACTTCACCACTGCATCCACCACCACATCCACCACCACCACCACATCCACTGCATCCACCACCACATCCACCACCACATCCACCATCACATCCACCATGACATCCACCGCCACATCCACCACCACATCCACCACATCCACCACCACTTCACCACCGCATCCACCACCACCACCACATCCACTGCATCCACCACCACATCCACCACTTCCACCACCACCACATCCACCACCACGACATCTACCACATCCACCACTGCATCCACCACCACCACATCCACCACCACATCCACCACCACATCCACCACCTCATCCACCACCTCATCCACCACCTCATCCACCACCTCATCCACCACCTCATCCACCACCGCATCCACCACCACCGCATCCACCACCACCGCATCCACCACCACCACCACACCCACCACCACTACATCCACCACCACATCCACTACAACCACCACCCCATCCACCACTACCACCACCACCGCATCCACCACCACTGCATCCACCACCACCGCATCCACCACCACATCCACCATCAACTCCACATCCACCATCACATCCACCACCACATCCACCAACACATCCACCATCACCTCCACATCCACCATGACATCCACCGCCACAGCCACCACCACATCCACCACCACCGCATCCACCACCGCATCCACCACCACCACATCCACTACAACCACCACCCCATCCACCACTACCACATCCACCACCACTGCATCCACCACCACCACCACCCCATCCACCACCACCACCACCACCGCATCCACCACCACATCCACCATCACCACATCCACCGCATCCACCACCACCGCATCCACCACCACATCCACCATCAACACCACATCCACCACCACATCCACCAACACATCCACCATCACCTCCACATCCACCACCACATCCACCACCACCACATCCACCACCACCGCATCCACCACCACCACCACACCCACCACCACCACACCCACCACCACTACATCCACCACCACATCCATTACAACCACCACCCCATCCACCAATACCACCACCACCGCATCCACCACCACCGCCGCATCCACCACATCCACCACCACCACATCCACCGCATCCACCACCACATCCACCATCACCACCACATCCACCATCACATCCACCATCAAATCCACCACCACATCCACCACCACATCCACCATCACATCCACCATGACATCCACCGCCACATCCACCACCACATCCACCACATCCACCACCACTTCACCACCGCATCCACCACCACATCCCCCAACACCACCACATCCACCGCATCCACCACCACATCCACATCCACCACTTCCACCACCACCACATCCACCACCACCACCACATCCACCACCACCACATCCACCACTGCATCCACCACCACCACATCCACCACCACATCCACCACCTCATCCACCACCTCATCCACCACCTCATCCACCACCTCATCCACCACCTCATCCACCACCTCATCCACCACCTCATCCACCACCACCGCATCCACCACCACCACACCCACCACCACCACATCCACTACAACCACCACCCCATCCACCACTACCACCACCACCGCATCCACCACCACATCCACCATCACATCCACCACCACCACCACATCCACCACCACCACCACATCCACCAACACATCCACCATCACCTCCACATCCACCATGACATCCACCGCCACAGCCACCACCACCGCATCCACCACCACCGCATCCACCACCACCGCATCCACCACCACCGCATCCACTACAACCACCACCCCATCCACCACTAACACCACCACCGCATCCACCACATCCCCCACCACCACCACATCCACCACCACATCCACCATCACCACCACATTCACCATCCCATCACCATCAAATCCACATCCACCACCACATCCACCACCACATCCACCACCACATCCACCATCACATCCACCATGACATCCACCAACACCAAATCCACCACCACATCCACCACCGCCACATCCACCACCACATCCACCACATCCACCACCACTTCACCACCACATCCACCACCACATCCCCCAACACCACCACATCCACTGCATCCACCACCACATCCACCACCACATCCACCACCACATCCACCACTTCCACCACCACCACATCCACCACCACCACATCCACCACCACATCCACCACCACATCCACCACCTCATCCACCACCTCATCCACCACCTCATCCACCACCTCATCCACCACCTCATCCACCACCACCGCATCCACCACCACCGCATCCACCACCACCACACCCACCACCACCACATCCACTACAACCACCACCCCATCCACCACTACCACCACCACCGCATCCACCACCACATCCACCATCACATCCACCACCACCACCACATCCACCACCACCACCACATCCACCAACACATCCACCATCACCTCCACATCCACCATGACATCCACCGCCACAGCCACCACCACCGCATCCACCACCACCGCATCCACCACCACCGCATCCACCACCACCGCATCCACTACAACCACCACCCCATCCACCACTAACACCACCACTGCATCCACCACATCCACCACCACCACCACATCCACCATCACCACCACATTCACCATCACATCCACCATCAAATCCACATCCACCACCACATCCACCACCACATCCACCACCACATCCACCATCACATCCACCATGACATCCACCAACACCAAATCCACCACCACATCCACCACCACCACATCCACCACCACTTCACCACCACATCCACCACCACCACCACATCCACCGCATCCACCACCACATCCACCACCACATCCACCACTTCCACTGCATCCACCACCACCGCATCCACCACCACCGCATCCACCACCACCGCATCCACCACCACCACCTCATCCACCACCTCATCCACCACCTCATCCACCACCTCATCCACCAACGCATCCACCACAACCACCACATCCACAACCACCACATCCACCACCACCACATCACCACAACACCACCACATCCACCATCACCACCACATCCACCATCACATCCATCACATCCACCACATCCACCATCACATCCATCACCTTCACATCCACCATGACATCCACCACCACATACACCACTTCCACCGCATCCACCACCACCACATCCACCACCACCACCACAACCACATCCACCACCACAACCACATCCACCACCACATCCACCACCACCACCACCACATCCATCACCGCATCCACCACCACCTCATCCACCACCTCATCCACCACCGCATCCACCACCACCACATCCACCACCGCATCCACCACCGCATCCACCACCGCATCCACCACACCCACCACCATCACTTCCACCACCACATCCACCACCACTTTCACCACATCCACAACCACCACATCCACCACCACATCCATCAACACCACATCGACCACCTCCACCACCACCACCACATTCACCTCCACCACCACCACATTCACCTCCACCACCACCACATTCACCTCCACCACCACCACCACATCCACCACCACCCCCACATCCACCACCACATCCACCACCACATCCACCACCACATCCACATCCACCATGACATCCACCGCCACAGCCACCACCACCGCATCCACCACCACCGCATCCACCGCATCCACCACCACCGCATCCACCACCACCGCATCCACCACCACCCCATCCACTACAACCACCACCCCATCCACCACTAACACCACCACTGCATCCACCACATCCACCACCACCACCACATCCACCATCACCACCACATTCACCATCACATCCACCATCAAATCCACATCCACCACCACATCCACCACCACATCCACCACCACATCCACCATCACATCCACCATGACATCCACCAACACCAAATCCACCACCACATCCACCACCACCACATCCACCACCACTTCACCACCGCATCCACCACCACCACATCCACCACCACCACCACATCCACCGCATCCACCACCACATCCACCACCACATCCACCACTTCCACTGCATCCACCACCACCGCATCCACCACCACCGCATCCACCACCACCGCATCCACCACCACCACCTCATCCACCACCTCATCCACCACCTCATCCACCACCTCATCCACCACCTCATCCACCAACGCATCCACCACAACCACCACATCCACAACCACCACATCCACCACCACCACATCACCACAACACCACCACATCCACCATCACCACCACATCCACCATCACATCCACCACATCCACCATCACATCCATCACCTTCACATCCACCATGACATCCACCACCACATACACCACTTCCACCGCATCCACCACCACCACATCCACCACCACCACCACAACCACATCCACCACCACAACCACATCCACCACCACATCCACCACCACCACCACCACATCCATCACCGCATCCACCACCACCTCATCCACCACCTCATCCACCACCGCATCCACCACCACCACATCCACCACTGCATCCACCACCGCATCCACCACCGCATCCACCACACCCACCACCATCACTTCCACCACCACATCCACCACCACTTTCACCACATCCACAACCACCACATCCACCACCACATCCATCAACACCACATCGACCACCTCCACCACCACCACCACATTCACCTCCACCACCACCACATTCACCTCCACCACCACCACATTCACCTCCACCACCACCACCACATCCACCACCACCCCCACATCCACCACCACATCCACCACCACATCCACCACCACATCCACCACCACATCCCCCAGATCCACCACCACCACATCTACATGTGTGTGGCTCTGTGTGTGTAGGTGCAAATGCAATGTTCTTGGATTGTCGTCACAATAAAATACACTGAAAATAATCTTCACAAAAGTTATTTACAAACGTTTAAGCTATTGCCATTATAAATTACAATAACTTTTATTTAAGTATTAAATATTTACAAAATTAAAAGCCATTGTTATTTGTAATATCAATACATCTAAGTCACGTAAATACAACACACATTGCATTACAAATGCTATAGGTGTCACATTTGCAAAAGTTAAAACTGTTGACATTGTAACTGACAAAGCTATTAATTTTGCTACTTTCAAAACCAACCCATAAATAAAAAGTGTCATTTACAATAACAATAGCTCAAACTTTCCTAATGCGAGACCTATTGCATTTCCAATGCTTGTTAATATGGTGATTATATGGAGCATCCTCAAGTGCCTCTGTAGCGCGAGGCTGCTCTAAAATGTTTTGAGTTGGGTACCATGATCTGGAGTGGAACGATGCAAGCGAAGTTTTAGGCAAATGCAATTAGTTGCTTGGACTCCTTTGCAGTTATCAGAAACTCCAGGCAGGGCCAGCGCTAGGCATGGGGTATGGGCAGCCGCCCAGGGCCTCGCGCTCAGGTGAGAGGCAGGGGGCCCCCCTGCTCCACCAGGGCCCCCTCCCCACACATTCCAATACACATCAGAGATGTCTGGTGTTGACACCGCGTGGTGGCATTCCTGGGGGTGCAGGGGTGGGGGGGAGGGACAAACAGAGTGGGGAAGTCAAAGCGGCAGGGCCAGCAATTAGGGCTCAGAGTGTCAGGGGTGAGGCTACACCTCTCTTAAGTACCAGCCATTGCCTGTCTGCATTTTGTTGCTAGGTGACAGAAGGCCCCTTTGTTTCCAGGACCAGCCGGACACAGGAAAGCAGCAGTGGGTGAGGGGAGGAGGGAGCAGCCAGAGAAACTGGTGCTGGGGCAGTGTTTTAAGAAAGGCCTCGTTACTGCTTCAGGCCCAGGGGAGGGGCCCCCTTTCCCTGGGCCTCAAAGCACTAGAGCAAGCTGCATGGTCCAGGTGTGGGGCCCCCTTTCCCTGGGCCTCTAAGCACTATAGAAATCTGCAAGGTCAGGATGTAGGGGCCCCCTTCCCAGCGCCTTGTAGCCACTACTCCCTCTTTCTTTTCCTTTCCTTTATTTGTTCCCCTGTGAAATGAATCCACTGTGACATTTTTCACTTCCAAAGTGCAGCCTTGGAAAAGAGAGAAATAAAAAATTCAAACTGTAAAAAATAACTAAAGCAAGACAGAGTGGGTCGAAAAGGGGCCAGATTGATTTTATTCATACCCAAATCACATTAGTGCCAGTACACAGAGTTTACCAGTGAAGCGCTACTTTTGTTTTCTTGTCTTTCTCTAAACAGCATTGTTTTCCCCAGGTGGGGAAGTGCACCATTTCTGGATGTACTGCAATACCTCCTTGATGGGCGGACTGGATAATAAAGTGCATACCGCTGCTCTGTATTCACAAATGTGGTCTTTTTAAACCATATTGCTTTTGTTTTGTAAGGATATATTCAATGGGCATTGAAGCAGGTCCGTTCCGGCCCTGTAGTCATGGCCTTAACTTTTCATGCAAAAGCACTCATTCATTTCTGAATAAGTGCTAAAGCGTTAAGGTAACCATGTTGTTCCTGCTTACATTTCACATGCTTTAATTATTCTTACATTCCTTATGAGTTTTTGCTTTTTCCAGAATGTTTTTTAGGCAGCATATTGCTCTTGTCTAGTGCGTAATTTGAAATGAGTCGCCTCTAGGTGTTAGTAGCGGGGCACAATTGGGTTGCAGTTGAAGGCAGTGCGAGTTTCTCTCAGTGGGGTAGTATGGTGTTCAGTGGAGAGAGGATGTGGCACTATGGTCAGAGCTCCCGAATTTGGAACTGGGGAGCCAGGTTCAGCCTTCATGAGCAGTCCACCAGACCAATCTCCCTGAGGGAGCTCATTTCCATGCTAGACCTTGGAAGGACCCGCATGACCTTAGAAGCCCTAGTGTCTTAGCACCAGCAGGTGAACCCTAGCAGTGGCAAGTGTGGGTTAACCTTGAAGGCCTGTCTACCACAATCCCTATTGAATCCCACCGCAAGTCTTTTGGGCAGGCCTACGAAGCAGCACACCCTAGAGCAACAGTGACTCTGTCATTGAGGTCACAGGACCCTTGAGCAGGGAGGTTCTAGGGCGGTGCAAACGGTGAGATCGCATTGAGCTCTGACTTTGGGTCATGTTTGGGAATATATTATGTTTCTAAAAGCACTTGCTGCCTCCTTCCTGGTCTCTAGGAATTTTCGGCAACAACAAAAATGTCATGAAACTCCGGTGATCAATAATATACATGTTTGTGAGACCTGCACCTAGCTTTTCCATCTAATGAGACAAATGTAATCCATTTAACAGTTTTAAAATATATGGACTTATTTCATTTGCATATTTATCTTTTTGTCCAAGTTACTGATATCCACGTTCGGTCTCTTCAGGGATGCCAAATAAGATCAATAGTCCTGCGATGTCACTTTCTATGATGTCACTTCTTGTGATGTTACCAAGGGCGGCTTCTTCACTAGGGCGGAGGAGTGACGCCCCACTACTTTCTCGCAAAAGCAGAAACACAAAATGCTAAAACGGCCATTTTATGTTTCTGCTTCTAGCACTGCGAGAAAGCAGAAGTGTTTCGTTGGGGGCGGGCGGGTCTGTTTTAGGGCAGGAGAGGAATGCCTTGCCAACTGCTAAGGGCGCTGACTGTTCGGCCAAACCAGTCAAGAGCACTCTGGCCTTTCTCTATGTAGGCTGCAATGCAGCCTACATGGGGAAAATGGCCTCCCCATAGGCGCCTGGCTGGTCGGCGTCCTGATCAATCACAACGCTGCCATTGCAGCATTATGATTGGCTTAGGGGAGGGGAGGGAGGCTGCCTGCTTCCTGTTCTCCACCCCCCCTTCCGAACTCCCGCGAGATCCTCCACCCGCGAGTCATGCCGGCTGCGACTGGAAGATATATGCAAATTAGAGGGGCCTCACATCTTCTCTTTCACCCGGGGCCCCAGGAGTTCTAGGACCGGCCCTGAAGTCTCCAGGTTATGGGTGTATACGAACCTGAATAAATCTACAGATAATCCATGCTGCCTACGTGATCTTCATTTAACGTTACATTTGGCGATGACTGGAACAACCCTGAGTAATACACCTACCTACCTCTTCGGCGCTCACCCCTCTGTAAGCTGTTGCTGGCACTTCACCTCTTTCTCCTGTTATGGTGAACCGCGCTCAGGTGCCTCCTTCTCATCGGACGATTCAGCTTCTCCGACTGAGTCTCTTCATTGTTCCCTGGGCCATTTACTTCTCAATGAAATTCAATACAGCGTGTGCACTGCCGTATGATCTCACACTGTTGCTCACGCCATCAGCATCAGCATGTGCATGTGCTACATGTTGCACACAGCACTGACGTGGCGGTCTTCTTGGATTGGGCATTGTGATTTAGGCCGAATACCAGGAGGACACCGCAACAGCAGGTATTTACGAGGAGTAAGTTTCAAAGCTTTCGGCAAGCGGGTCGGAAAGTAGGATAATTTATTGCCAGCACTCACAGTGACAGGCACACCTTTAGTTTTGGCATCTCAACTCATGGCTTGCACTCATGGTGACAGACACACCACTATTTCAGCATTCCTTTTCTATAAGTGATGGTCTTCATCTGAGAATTACTTTATCACATTGTTTCTCTCTTTACAGCCTACTTTTGTTTTTGCCTACGCTTGCTTATTCTCGTGTTGGTTACTCCTACTCAACATTTTGGTTGTTGCTTCACAATATGGCCACTTCACAACAATTTGCGCAGCCTCCTCCCTCTCTGCAGCATTCAGCGAAAACCAGTGTTAGGTGGTGCCAATGGGAAAACATTTTTGAAAGCCGTTTAATCACCATTGATGCAGTCATGTTTCCACCTGCATGCAAGGTTGCAATCTTGGATGGCTGTCTGGGCCTTGCAACACAGCTGGTGTTTGAGAAATTACCTTCTATTGCTCCTTCACAAGGCAGATCTGGTGATGGTGAGTATTGTGAAGCTTACAAAGAGGCATTAGCCTACATGGGAAAACAATATGATGAAGAGCCAAGTATTATCTTGAAAAGGCATAAGTTCTTCATGAGGAGGCAGAGTGCCGATGAGAGTGTTGATGAGTACATTTCAGCTGTTCGTGTACTGGCTGCTACATGTGCCTTTGAGGCATATACTGACATATAAATCAGGGATCAGTTTGAGTTTGCATGTATTCCCAAGAAAATTCAGGAACGACTTCTCAGTTGTAGGAAATCAACACTTCTGGAAATAAGTGACATAGCCACGAGCATTGAACGCTCAATGGTTACAGCAAGGGTGCTTCAGAATGAACACTCTATTAATACTCTAAAAGTTTCTCGGGAAGGTAGTCCTAATTCTGTTAGTATTGTGAGTATTGTTAAACCTGCTAGACAGCCTTTTAAGATGGGTCTTACTTTTTGTTTTAGGTGTGGCTCTAGGACACACCTCAGTAACAATTCTAACTGTATTGCAACTGGCAAGAGGTGCATGATTTGCAAGAAAATTGGTCACTTCCAAGGTGTTTGTAGATCTGGCAAAAAAACGACACAAGTTAACAGAGTTGAGTTGGCTGATCCTGTTGAAGCATGTTCTGAGCAACTACATGAAGTTTTGTTGACAGTGGAATGTAATGCTACTTTGACGCTAAAAAGGTTAAGGAACCCTGGTGTGCTGCACTATTTAGTATTATTGAAATTCCAATAATGGCTGACCCAGGCTCACCAACTACAATTCTATAAAAGCTCATGTTTATTGACAAATGGAATGGTAGAGTCAGTTTAATTCAGTTGAATGTGAACCCCAAGGCATTTGGTGAGTCTGATATAGACATGTTGGGGTACTTTATGTCCAGGGTGGAGTGTCTGGGTAGGTCCATTCGCACCAAGGTTTATGTGGCTGTTAAAGGACATCATATTATTGGCTGGTAGCACTAAGCCAGAATTGGTTTGCATTTGGTACCTTGTTCCGACCATCTCATTGCTTTTGGAGATGTACCTGATGGATATATAAAGGATGTTCCTCATGAGAAAGGTCTTCACATGGATTGTGTGGATGATGTGGTACACATGTCGGACATTGAGAGGGTGTTGAGCCAAATTCCCAGTTTGTTTGCTGACAAACTCTGTACTATCAAGGGATTTCAGCACCATATTTGCCTCAAGTCAGATCCTCAATTGATAGTTCACAAGGTACGCCCCCTTTCCCTGAGTGTGAGAGATGAACTTAGGGCTGTTCTTAAAACTTTGTGTAATGAAGGGGTCATAGCGCCGTGTGATTCTCCTGAATGAATTTCTCCCATTGTGGTGGTGAGGAAGAAATCTGGGGAGGTTTGGCTTTGTGCTGATCTATGTTCTTTGAACAAGAACATCCCCCTTGAGCGCCACCCTCTTTCCAAGATCCAAGAGCTTCTTGCCAGGTAGGAGAAGCTACTTTTTTTCCATTATTGCGGCGCAGAGCCCCCTGCTGAGGCCTGCCGCACCTTCGCTGTCAGCGCCTGGAATGTTCCAGGGGCTGTGACGGCGCATACTGCTGACAGTGGCCTTACCGGGACTTTGATCTGGTAATTGTAAACAGCGCCTGCCATTTTGGACGCAAGGGGCTGACCCGCTTGAGCAACCTGGAGCGGTGCATCTGTGGGAGTTCACCCAGTGCTGGGAGGGATGTACACGGAGCCCCTCTGGGTCTAGAGGACCGTTTGGGGCCCATCGGCCGGGTGCTGTGAGGTGGCAGAAGCTGTGTGCCTGACTTTAAGATGGTGCCCCGCCGAGACGCTCCATAGATAAAGGAGCAAGCAACAATTACCACAGTGACTCCGGGGCATTAATAGGGGCAACAAAAATACCAATCATCCTTTTGGGCACCAACCCAACCACCCCCACCAGGGAAATAGCGGCGACCCCCAACAGCACAGCAGGTTGACCCCAGGAGTAATGGCAGACCCATCGTGAAGAGGTTATGTTATGTTAAAAATAATTTATAAAGCGCATGTTCACCAACGGTTTCTTGGCGCTAAGCGGAGTCAATCAGTTACTGAGACAGTAAATAAACTTTCAAACATAGGCCTGAACAAATAACAAGTTTTGAGAGACTTTCTAAACTGAATGTAAGACATGGACAATCGCAATTCAGGGGGAAGAGAGTTCCAAAATTGTGGGGCCAGAGACGACAATCTTAAACCATTTTTACACAATATATCCCGAGCATATCTGAATTGTGTACAAAACAGTATTTCAAAAAAATGACATGTTCCAAATTCTTGTATCAAATTCTTCTTCTTTAATGTTCTTTTCAAATCACAGATATCTCCTCAGATCACTAGCCAACACGTGTTTCGTCTATTTACAGCAGTCTATGCAATTAGACTTCATCAGGGCAGTTCAATTATTTCCGAAATGGTGTTTGTCCTTAACACGCTCGTCACAGCAATAGTATTTTTATATTTAAAATCATCGGAGACTGATCTCATCAAACGAAGTAACGGCACCTTGATCAATTTCAATGAACACGACCCGCGTCAGGGCTGGTCCAGCTTTCACGTCCGTCTTATTCTGAGTATTCAAAGTCACGAGCGGGACACGAGTGCGGCGTCTAGACGTGACTTTGAATACTCAGAATAAGACGGACGTGAAAGCTGGACCAGCCCTGACGCGGGTCGTGTTCATTGAAATTGATCAAGGTGCCGTTACTTCGTTTGATGAGATCAGTCTCCGATGATTTTAAATATAAAAATACTATTGCTGTGACGAACGTGTTAAGGACAAACACCATTTCGGAAATAATTGAACTGCCCTGATGAAGTCTAATTGCATAGACTGCTGTAAATAGACGAAACACGTGTTGGCTAGTGATCTGAGGAGATATCTGTGATTTGAAAAGAGCATTAAAGAAGAAGAATTTGATTCAAGAATTTGGAACACGTCATTTTATTGAAATACTGTTTTGTGCACAATTCAGATATGCTCGGGATATATTGTGTAAAAATGTTTTGAGTGTGGTTTACTACATTATTTATGACGCTAGATAGACGTCACTATTATCCCTGGTAGCAACTCTTGATATTTGCTCTTATACCTTTTGACATTTGAGCGCAAGTATAAAACCTTCTATCTTTTGGTTCTATTGGACAATCTAAAACCTCCTTGTTTTTTGCATTTGTATGGACCAGGGGTCAGCAAGTTCATATTTTCTGACCGTAAATCACGGAAAGGGATGTAGCGCCCTACTATAGATGAAATGAAGGCTGGGCCACAGGCAGAGAGGGCTTTATAAATTGTGCAGCCCAGCTTAAAAAGGCAGCTTTGAGTGACTGGAAGCCAGTGTAGCTTTTTCAACAGAGGTTTCACATGGTGAGATTTCGCTTGGCCATAGACAAGCCTGGCGGCTTGATTCTGCACTAATTGAAGCCGTCGTAGTGGGTAGGCCAGAATGCCGGTGTACAGAGAGTTGGCGTAATCAATACGTGACATAACTAAAGCAAGTATTACTTGAGACCTAGCCTCGGTGGTTAAATATCTGCTTATTTTGCAGATTCCCCGGAGATGAAAAAAAAAAGCGGAAACCACAGTGCTTATCTGTGCCTTCATCGAGAGGTCATTGCTAATCACAATTCCCAAACCTTTAACCTAGCTGACAGGAGATGGAGGGCCGCCCAGTGACTGTGGCCAAAATCTGGAATTCCAGGCATTTCCTGGGCCACCTGTGAGGATCAGCTCGGTTTTATTTGGGTTTAGCTTCAGATGGTTCACATTCATCCAATTGCTAATATATAGCATGGTAGACTGAAAGCTTTCCATAGATGAAGGGGAGGCGTCAGCGTTGAACACCAGCTGGAGATTGTCTGCGTAATTAAATATAACTACCTCTCTTTTTTGAAGGGCCAAAATTAAGGGGAAAATATAAAAGTTAAAAAGGAGGGGTGAGAGCGATAAGCCCTGTGGGACCCCGCATGTCAGCCTCCTTTTCTCTGCGAGGAAGCCAGCAAGACGCACTGCTTGAAAGCGATCGCCGAGGAAGGAGGATACTCATTTCAGTGGAAGGCCCCGGATCCCCGGATTGACCGTGTCGAAAGCCACCGAAAGATCCAGGGGTAGGAGAGTTTGCATAGAGCTGTGGTCCGCCCCCCTACGTAATTTATCCAAGACTGCTAAAATGACAGACTCCGTGGAGTGTTCAGGTCTAAAACCTGCCTGGTGAGGATCCAAATAGTGTGACTGCTCAACAAAAGTACTAAGGCAATTGGCCACATGGGCTTCCAAGATTTTCCCCAAGAAGGGCAACAATGAGATTGGGCGAAAGTTGCTGGATATTGACGGGTCAGCACCCGTTTTTTTTAAGATAGGTTCAACTTCTGCCCTCTTGAACAGGTTGGGAACAATGCCCTTAGGAAGGGAATTATTTAGAAGTGACATTGGGGGTTCCGGACATTGATGGAAGGCTTCCCGAAGAATCTGAGGGGAGCAGCTGTCTGTGGGGGACCGAGAGCACACCTTCTTAAGCATGGAAGCAAAAACCTCTTGGGTAATAGGAGGAAATTCATCCAGATGGCAAGAGGTGAGGGGTAAGAGAGCACTGTGGCAACAAGGGAGAAGAGCCATACCGCACAGCAGGAGGATGGATGCTGAGACAGGCCCCAAAACGACTCTACCCCACTAAAAGAATCACCCGGAAGGTGGAAAAGAGGTGAGGATGCTAGGTCCCTACACCACTGAATTAGGGGAGACTCTGGACACCAGAGAGACTGGTACTGATATAGGGCTCATCTATGCTGCCAAAAAAAAACAAAATAATAGAGTTTCCTCCTACTTTGCCATCACAGCCGCCAAAGACTCACAGGTGCCGACAACAGGGGAACACAACATGGCGAACTGAGTCCAAGAACTTAATATGATAACATCTGGATTGCTGATGTGCAGCGCTCTATAAACTTCTGTGAATCGTGGAAAAATCATTCAAATTACTAAATGTGTGCTTCATGTCCTGGATGGCAAAGCTTCTGGAATGGCCTGTGCTAGGCTTTTAGGTTGTCTTGATACGGAAAATTGTGAGACCGTAATTATAGAATTCCAATGTAAATATTTTTTGTCTATTCATTATCCTGAATTTCCTTTCTTTCTTTACTCACTGTACACACTTTTGATCACTTCTTTTGTGCACGCTCTTTTGGGCAACCCCTCTTTTACTCTAAAAAACATTATACATTTGTAGATCATCAATTATTTGATTAGAGACAATGAATTAAATATTGTACTCTGATTTGATATACTGTTGTTGTAGTGATATTTCTTGTTTGTGTGAAGTACAAGTTCATATATGTGTTGGAGCGTATTCTGTAGGAACGCCCATGAACATTTAATTGCATGAACATATACTGATTGAATCGGATCAGAAAGAAATAGGTTCTGGACCATTGTTTATCCATATTAAGGATTTTACCTTAGAGATGGGGCAAACTCATGGCTACAGAGAGAAAACAGTCTGTCCCCCAAACTGATGCTGCTTGTTCCCATTTAGTACTCTTTATTTCTTTGTCTACTCCCATCCCCTGTCCCCTGAATCTCCCCCCTTGCCTGCTACACCGCCTATCCCCCGGCCCTTTTGTGCCTTTTAACTGAGCACTCATTCTCCGCTTGTTGGGGAAAGATCCAATATTTCTACTCTGGAGTCTCAGCATACCGCTGAGAGAGTCTACTGCGTCAAGGGAGCCTCTCACAGTTGAGGTATGGTATGGCACCCCTTGCCAAAGCACTCCCCTTCCCTTTTTTGAGAAAGGATCCAGTATGTAGGCCTTGGAGTCTCAGAGACCCCTCTGAGAGACTCCACTGTGTATAGGGAACCTCTCGCAACAGAGATGGGGAAATGATACCACTTCCCCTGGGACCACAGTTTATCGGACATTGGAAGCAGCTTTGACTCCTCAACCGGTTTGTGTCCCATCACCCTCCCCTCCTCTTTCCATGCTGTGTCTTTCACCCTCCCCTCTTCTTTCCCTCCTCCATTCTGTCTACTTCCCCTGCTCCTATCCCCCTCCCCTGAATCTCTCCCCTTGCCTGCTTTTTCCCTTACGTATATGTCCTTCTTGTTTGTCTCGACCTTAGATGTAACCATGTTGCCATGCTCTAATAACTGTGTAACCTTTGTATCAATGTAACCTGAAACTATGGTCTGATACTCATGTAAAGCACTCCGATACCTCTGGGTCTAGCCAGCGCTATATAAAACCTTTAAAATAAATAAATAAGTTTGGTGTCGACTTGCAGGAACTTACCACTTCCATTATCTCTTTTGAAGTTTACAAATATCTCAGATTATCTTTTGGCCTGGCCTCCGCAGCCAGTGTCTTCCGGAAATTGATGGATAATCTTTTAGAGGACATTCCGGGGGTCCAGGCCTATTAGGATGACATTTTGGTGTTTGCTTCTGATTGGGAGGCACACAAGGTAACACATACAAAGGTTTTATCTGTGTTAGCCAAGGCAGGTATGACAATCACAAAGGACAAATGCAAGTTTTGCATTAAACAACTTGATTATTTAGGTCGCACTGTGTCATCGGAGGGCATTAGACCTAAATTCCTATTGATTAAAGCTGTTAGTGAAGCTAGACGTCCCAAGGATAGAGATGCTCTTCGGTTTTTCTTGGGATTAGCAGAGTACTATGCCTGGTTTGTGCATGGCTATGCACAAACTGTTGATCCCTTACGTGCTCTGATAAGGAATGGCACACAGTGCTAGCTCAAACTTTTAACAAAGTTAAAGATCTAATTGTAGAGGCTCCTGTGCTGAATTCCTTTCGGGTGACTGTAGGTGTTTCCTTACTGTTGATGCAAGCCTCACTGAGTTAGAAGCAATTTTATGACAGTGGGTAGAAGGGAAGGAACACACCATAACATTTGCTCCCAGGTTGTTAAAACCCGCTGAGACTCATTATAGCACGATCGAATATGTGGCGCTGGCTTGTTTATAGCCAATTGACAAGTTCAGGACTTACATTTGAGGTCGAGAGTTGGATGTTTTTACTGATCACAAGCCCCTTATGTATATGCTGAGTGGAAGTGGCATGGGAAAGGCCTCAGCAAAACTAGTGAGGCTGTTGGCGAAGCTGCAAGAGTTCTACTTTTCAATCAAGCCCTTACCTGGAGGAAAAACTTCAGGGCAGACTGCTTATCACTAGTAGATGACCATCCCCTGCCAAAGGGGCGGGATGGGCTAGATGAGGAAGGGAGGTGGGAAAGGGAGGGGGTGTTTCGGGGATAAAAAAAAATAAAAATGTAAAAAACTTACCTAAACATCGCCGCCGCAGTCTCCTGCTGCATCGCGCTCTTCCTGCTTCTGGGCACAGGCTCCGAAGCTGTACTGCGGCCAATCCTGATGCTGCATGAAAGCAGCGTTGGGATTGGGCTGAGCGCGGGCAACTTCTGCTACCAGGCAGATTTGGAGGCTGTGCCTGCTCTCTCCAGCCCCAGCAACGCAGCTGGGGCTGGAGAGAGCTTCACTGCGCATAAGGGTTTGGACCGGCTTGAAACGGCCGGTCAAACCCTCATGCGCAATGAAGGGATTTCACTACTGCCAGCAGTGTCATCCCCTGGCCCTGACCCCAAGACTTGTCAGAGTCCTGCGGGCTGGTCCAGGGGATTAATATAAAACGATAATAAAACGTGTTTAAAACCCGTTTTATTTGAGGGCTGTAGCAAGGGGGGGGGGGGCAGCCCTCCTACACCCTAATGGAGGGGCCTCCACTGCTTATCACGTATGGCATTAGTTGATGAACAGGATGATGATGATGTTGAGGACACTGAGTGTGTGGTGGAGGTCTTGGATGCAGCTAAAGAATGTGCTCCTGTCACTGAGCAATCACGGTTGGTGGCTTATACTAAGTACACTAAACTCAGAAAGTTGTCTGCTGATTTAAAGAGTTTTTGTCTGGTGTCATCTGAGTTGTCTATTGTCAATGACATGATTATGCGTCATGATTTGTCCATTCCACCTGAAAATCTTAGGGAGGATTTCATTAAAGCTGCACACCGTGGCCTCTTAGGAATCTCAAAAACATGCCAACGCATCAAATGATATTATTGATGGCCTTCTCTAGAGTCTCAGGTCAAATTTTGGATTGATTCATGTGCAGAAAGTCCAATGTCTGACAAAAAATGGAAGATGATGGATACAACTCTCCATCCTGTTCCTTTTCCAGACAAACCATGTGATAAAGTTGGTATGGACTTTTTGTGTCCTTGTGAGGAGTCACCTAGTAACATCAGGTACCATATTTTGTTAAATGATTACCACTCCAAGTAGTATATCATATGTTTTGTGTTTTTCCTAGTACTGGCAATGCAATCAAAACCATGAAAAAGGGTTTTCCATTGAGGGTTCACCCTCTGTAATTGTTACAGACAATGGTACACACTCTGTGTCTCATAAGATGTGCAAATTTTTAGCAGTTAATGATGTAAAGTATATCAGAGTTGCCTTGTATTCCCCATTCTTCAATGGGTTGGTTGAGAGGGCAAATAGAATAGTGAAGGAAGGAATACAGACGGATCTGTCCTCACGGCAGGATGTGCAAGCGTTTGTTGATGCTAAAGTATGATCTTACAAGATTGCTCCACATAGCGTAACTGGTGTACCACCGTTTACTTTTTTGAGGGGAAGGCTAGTACACAAATATTAATTTCCTGAATGGCTGCAAGGTAAACATATGTGTAAGACAGCAAGTCTCTCTAGCAATCTTGTGATTTCCCAAGTGGCTCAAAAACAGTGTGCCATGAAGGAAAGGGTTGATGCTGGGATGCGTTTCAGGAATATCGATCTTGAAATTAATGATTGAGCTCTTATTAAGGATCCTAGGGACATATTACCAAGGGCAAGTATTGCTACTTTTTCGGCGAATTGTGCCGAAAAAGCGGTGATACTGCTAGAGCCCTATTAACAAGGGCATTTTAAAGTATGGCCCAAGCCCACTTTGCATGTCGGCGATAAACATCGCTAATGACATGCAAAGTGGGCGTTCCCACGTCCAACCACATGAAAAATGTGGTTAGAGGTGGGAACACCCTATTACCAAGGCAGGCGTTGGGAGGAAAAGACCTGCGTTAAACTCGTTTATCGCAGGTTTCCCAACGCCTGCTCTGACCAGGCATTAGGCATTAGGCATTGATAACATGGGGGTGTGGATCATAAAGCTGAATCCACCACCCATATTATCAAGGCCCACATTAGCGCGTGAAAACAACGTTTGTTTTCATGCGCTAATGTGCCATATCGCAGACTATCGCCGGATTTCAATTCGCCTACCTGATGCGCATTGATAATTGCGCGCTAAAACGGCGATGAAATCCGGTGATAGCCGGCGATACGGGAATGTGTGTTGTGCGTTTTCCAACGCACTCCTTGGTAATATGCTCCCTAGAGTGCTGAAAGGTTTGTCAAGGTTTTCTCCTCCTGTCCAGGTAACTAATGTGAGCAGAGGGTCAGCACGTCTTGGCAACAAGGGCTGGTGGAACAAGAGATCACTTGTACATCTGTCAGATTCCCAAGCAATATCGTTAAAAAGTCTTTCAGAAGAAGGAGAGCAGTGTGATTGATCTAATTGGTTTCAGGTCACGCATCCAGATTATGCATTGCGTGTGAGGGATAGCTCCAGGTAACATCTCTTCATGTGCTAAGGAGGGGAAACATCCTTAACAACGATGATTTTATAACGACTTACCTGAACAACGAAGCCGGAACCACGACTTTCAAAAACCACGACTTTCCTTAAGCACTTCCCTAAACCACGAGTCTCTCCACTACCCTCCGCTCATGTATAACGTCACTCCTCAGAATTAAGGGAACATTAAGGGGGGGGTCTCCCCAGAAAAGGATAAATAAATAAAAAACAGCTAATGGTATGCGTTGTCAAAGTGGTTCACGCAAGAAGTATTGTAATTACAATAGTGTCATCTAATGGCCAAACACGAGATGTTTCATTTCGTAGTGTTTAAAAATATCTTGTGGTTAGGCTTTCGTGGTTAAGGAAGTCGTGGTTTAGGCAGTAGTTGTTTAGACATACAACCGCTAAGGAGACTTGCGAACAAAATGACATTGCTCTTGCAGTAAGGAGTGGTGTAGTGTGTCATTAAAGAACGGTGCCTTGCAGATTTGATGACTAGTCCTTAGGGTAGGTTGCTAGAAATAAAATATGTCTTAGGGTAGGTTGTAACATTAAAAAATGAGTAAGAAATGCACCGTGCAGATTTCATGGCCGATGCATGCTCTTTTTTATTAATGTCTATTTATGCTTTAGGGCATAAGGGGCTTTTATAATGTTACTGTTTTGAAGACTTTGTTTAAAAAAAAGGGAAGGGAAAAGTTGTAATATGTGATTATATGGTGCATCCTCGCGTGCTGCTGTAGTGCGCGGATGATCTGAGATGTTTTGATTTGGGTTCCATGATCTGGAGTGGAACAATGCATGCGAAGGTTCAGGCAACGTCAATCAGTTGCTGAGACTCCTTCTCAGGCATCAGAAACTCCAGGTCGTGAGTGTATGTGAACCAGAATAAATCTACAGATAATCCATGCTGCCTCCGTGACCTTCATTTAAGGTTACATACTTCAATCACCTGCAAGACATGGCAATAGCAAAGCAAGCTTCCCTCTGTCACAGAAGGCGATATGTACAATCCATCCATTTACACAGAACAGATCCAGCACGGAAGAGTTGTGCAAGCTTTCATTGCCCACAGAACATGAACGGTTACGCAGGAGCGACAGGTGGGTCACAGAAAGATGTCTGGAACAGGAACTTAACTTACTGAGAGGAATGTGTAGGTGGATGAGTGAGTGAATATGCCAGGCCTGACACCATTTTAACGTACGCAATAGTCCATGTCAGCAGCCTGAAGATAAGGCTGTGGTCATTCCGAGACCTGTTTTAATTGATTCTTGTTTTTTTCGCACACTGATAAATTGCAGTAAACTAATATGTATTTGGAGCTGCCTCACCGCAGTCTACGTAGCCATGCTCTAAGCAGCCACATTGGTGTCAACCTCTTCTAAAAGGTTTTGAATACACATGCATCAGGATGTGTGCGTGTGCAATCCCAGCAGGGGTTCTGCACCTGTTCGAAATGTTGAGGACTGCCAGTGAGCAAGATCATGTTGGGGGTCTTACTCTTCCGTCCCTCACCTACACTGGTACCCGCAGCAGGCCCTGTCCAGGGACTCCATTACTGGGGCCTGCAGGGTCTGCGTCCCAGCAACAGTCTTTGCAGGGGCTGCTACAACCCGGAGCCCTTCCAAGAGAGACTTGTTCCAGACACTCCATATTCGCCCGCTTGTGGGACAGACATCTCTCACGTCAAGGGGTGGCCACGCGCTGCCTGGGCATTGGCGTAGAGCTCTGGGGCTTGGCCATTTCCAGGGCGCTTTCTACCTTGTATCCCACTTCGCTGCTGTGCTGTGCCTGTGGGCGGATGTATGACGTTGCAACGCATGCTTTTACCACGCATGCCTTTACAACGTGGTTTTTACAACGCATGCCTTTACAACACATAGTGCTTTGGGGCGCTGGATAGTGAATAGTTTAATTTACTACTCCAACTTCAGTCCCCGTGGATAGTATGGAAGGTGTTGGATAGTACATTAAACCTATTCCCTATCCTAGAGCGCCCCCCAGCGCAATGCGTTGTAATGGTTTGCGTTGTAAAAGTTGCGTCGTAAAGGCACTGCGTGGTAAGAGTTGCGTTGTAAAGGATGTTCCCCCCTGTGGGCAGACAGGCTGAGCAGAGCCCTTCGCTCACCCCCACAAGTGGGAGTCCAAACCCAGCAGGCCCCGGGTACATCTCCCACGAGGTCGAAGGTGTTTGTGACCCACCTCAAAGGCTCTGAGATGGGGTAAAATAGCACGGCCTTCTAGTTAGGAAAAGGCTTTTCTGCCCTGCCCTTAAGGTCAAAGGTCATTCATGTTACATATCTACTTGTCAAACTGACGTTCACTGCCGAAGAGGTTTCTTGGCGCTGTGAGCAGATGTATGTTCCACAGTTGACAGTGCTTCAGATGAAAGGAATGCTGAGTGAACCATTCAGAATTCTAATTTGTGATCACGTGACTGAACCCAGGCCCCTCCCGTGGAGGCATCAGACTGGCTCCTGGTTCATCCATACAGAATTGGATGTCTGACGTCTGCATCTGCATGAAGTGACGCCTGCCTGACTCCTGAGGTAGCAGAAACATCGCCTACCAAGGGACAGGTGAAGGATCTTCCACCCTGCCTATAGGCTCCAGGTTATAAGGGCTTGGGCTCCTGCACAAATGTATAATAAGTGCCCAGGAGCTTTCACCTTATTTAATGGCTGAACGTGCACGAGGCTCACATTTTGTCTAGCACTTTCTTTCAGATAGACAAGGTGTGAAATAATGATCAACATTTCTAAAGAGGGTAGAGGTGGGGTGGTAAGAAACATATAAGCAGGGTCACTGGGATTATGCGGCAGGGACTGGGCAAAGGTTTCACCTCAGTAGCAGTTTAACGTCATCCATATACAGTAAAAACGAACTGTAGGATGACCAGTCCACCTTTGAATAGGGCCTTCCACTAAGCGGTAACACAGGTCGCCACAGTTTTAGTAAAATTTCTGCAAATATCTGCAGATTATGCAGCTGATGAAAGATTAGGTGACAAAAAATGGTAGAAACCCATATTATGTGGAAAAAGCCACAGAACCACAAAATTTCAGCAGCTCTGCTTATAAGGCTAAATTCAAAGTCATCTCTCATACCTTAAGCACCTAGGAATTATAACATTCAAGGCAGAATATTTACGCATGTAAGTATTAGTGTTTATATAGCGCACACCTAGCTAGCAACAGGGTGGTGTACATTATATGGTGGGGGGAGAAGATTGTATTCATCAAGTGGGGGTTACTCAAATAAATGTCACATATTTAGGCACAGGTAGATTAACAGACTTGCCCAGAATCGCATGATATTGTGCGCCAAGCTATATAAATGCAACAATACAAGCAACTGAGGCCTGGATTCAAACCTGGGTTTCACGTGGTTCCAAAGTCAGCAGCTCTAGACAATAGGCCACACCTCCTTACTTTATTTCTTTAAGAACTGCCCAAGCGTAACCCTTGTTTTAAAATGTCATTTTAAGGACAACTCCTCAAAACATCAAAAATACACATGATTTATATTAGTAGAGAAACTGAAATGGTCTTTTCATGTTTCCATTTGGGATATTTAGTTCGTTTTTAGGTCTCGCCTCTCAATGCGCAGGCGCATTGAAGAGGCGAGACTATAGCGACTTAAACAGACTTTACCTAACTGGGCGATTTGGTGCTGTGCCCGTGGCTTTTAGGTCAATGCGCAAGCGCATTGACCTAAAATGCGCGTGCACATCATCAAATCGCCGTCTGTTCACTCAGCCGCACTCCTCCCACACCTTTGAAGTGAAGCTTAGCTTCACTTCAAAGGTATCCGTTCCCCCCGCCCCCTCCTTTACACGTCTCACGGCCGGCAGGCCGGCTCGTATTTCTCCTCCCTCCCTCGTGTCCCTCCCTCAGCACTGACGACGCGAAAGATTTACCTCCATAAATCTTAGCTTGGTCGGGTCCGTTTTGTTTTTTGCTTTATTTGTTCTTTGCCATTCTTGTTATTGTGTTCAGGTCCTCCGAAAACCCTCATCTCCTTCCTCTCAGCTGTCAGAAAACAGTGGTCAACGCACTTAGTTTATCACGTGGCCTGGACTATGGCAACTCTTTACTTGGGTGCTCTTCCTTATGTTGTAAAACAGTTTCAAATTGCGCAGAGCACAACAGCCTTTCTGCTTAAACTTCCTTGTTATTCTCCAGCATCTGCACGTCTTTTCTTGCTTACATTGGCTTCCGCTTTAGCTGCTGTTTGTATTTAAAGGCCTCTGATTCTCTCATCGAGCTTTCTATGGCGCTAGACCGAATTACATTCCAGACAAACTTCAGATCTACTCTTCCGTGTGCATTATTTCGCTTACCTGCTGAGAATTTTCATCTATTCCTTGAAATTCTCAGGACTAGAGTAAGAGGTCGTGACTAATTCTTCTTGGACCCCCAAATTATGGAATGAACTCCCTTCTGTTCTTCACGAGGAAAGTAGTTTATCAGTGTTCTCATACAACCTGAAAGCCCATCTGTTTCCATAGGGCAGCAAACTATGATTTCTGTTCTCTCTTCTCCATTTTTGTTTTCTCTTCGTGCCTGAACACCCTTCTGGGTAATTCGCTTAATACAACTTCTCAATCAATCTTTAGTTTTTCTGTAGTCTATTTTCGTGTATTGCATGCTTAAATTGTAAAATAATGCTTATTGGAGTGGTAGTGAAAATGTGGAAATAGTTTTTATAAATCTGATTTAAATCTGAGTCAAGGTGAGTGTAGAAAGTGTGACAGGTTGTCAGACCTGAACAGGGAGCGAAAAGCAGCCCTGCAAAATGTTTTATGTCAACCACATAAACCACCAAACGAGTGAGTTCAGCAGGAAACTTTAACTCTACCCATAAAGATTTTTGAAGGTTCTTAACTCAAGAACATATGTATATATATTGTTTTAATGGGAAAATCCTTTTACTGTACATGTTTCTCAACTATATTGGTTTAAAAAGAATTTTTCAATCACCACATCCACCACCACTTCACCACCGCATCCACCACCACCACATCCACCATCACATCCACATCCACCATGACATCCACCGCCACATCCACCACTGCCACATCCACCACCGCCACATCCACCACCACATCCACCACCACCACCACCACATCCACCGCATCCACCACCACCACATCCACCACCACATCCACCACCACATCCACCACTTCCACCGCATCCACCACCACCGCATCCACCACCACCGCATCCACCACCACCGCATCCACCGCATCCACAATCACATCCGCCACCACATCCACCACCACATCCACCACCACATCCACCACCACATCCACCACCACCACATCCACCACCACTTCACCACCGCATCCACCACCACCACATCCACCATCACACCCACATCCACCATGACATCCACCGCCACATCCACCACCACATCCACCACCAGCACATCCGCCACCACCACATCCACCACCGCCACATCCACCACCACCACATCCACCACCGCCACATCCACCACCACATCCACCACCACCACCGCATCCACCACCACATCCACCACCACATCCACCACCACATCCACCACTTCCACCGCATCCACCACCACATCCACCACCACATCCACCACCGCATCCACCACCACCACATCCACCACCACATCCACCACCACATCCACCACCTCATCCACCACCACATCCACCACCTCATCCACCACCGCATCCACCACCACCACATCCACCACACCCACCACCATCACTTCCACCACCCCATTCACCACCACTTTCACCACATCCACCACATCACCACCACATCCACCATCACAACCACATCCACCATCACATCCACCACCCCCACCACCACCACATCCACCATCACCTCCACATCCACCATGACATCCACCGCCACATCCACCACCACATCCACCACATCCACCACCACATCCACCACATCCACCACCACCGCATGCACCACCACCACCAGATCCACCACCACATCCACTACAACCACCACCACCGCATCCACCACCGCATCCACCACCACATCCACCACCGCATCCACCACCGCATCCACCACCACATCCACAACCACATCCACCATCACCACCACATCCACCATCACATCCACCATCACATCCACCACCACATCCACCGCATCCACCACCACATCCACCACCACATCCACCACTTCCACTGCATCCACCACCACCACCACCACATCCACCACCGCATCCACCACCACCACATCCACCACCACATCCACCACCTCATCCACCACCACTACATCCACCACACCCACCACCATCACTTCCACCACCACCGCATCCACCATCACCACCACATCCACCATCACATCCACCATCACATCCACCACCACCACCACATCCACCACCACATCCACCATCACCTCCACATCCACCATGAAATCCACCACCACCACATCCACCACCACATCCACCACCACCACATCCACCACCACATCCACCATCACCTCCACATCCACCACATCCACCACCACATCCACCACCACTTCCACCGCATCCACCACCACCACATCCACCACCACATCCACCACTTCCACCGCATCCACCACCACCACATCCACCACCACCACCACATCCACCACCGCATCCACCACCACCACATCCAACACCACATCCACCACCACATCCACCACCACATCCACCACCTCATCCACCACCGCATCCACCACCACCACCGCATCCACCACCACCACCGCATCGACCACCACCACCACATCCACCATCACCACAACATCCACCATCACATCCACCACCACATCCACCACCACATCCACCACTTCCACCGCATCCACCACCACCACATCCACCACCACCACATCCACCACCGCATCCACCACCACCACATCCACCACCACATCCACCACCACATCCATCACCACCTCATCCACCACCTCATCCACCACCGCATCCACCACCACTACATCCACCACACCCACCACCACCGCATCCACCACCACCGCATCCACCATCACCACCACATCCACCATCACATCCACCATCACATCCACCACATCCACCACCACATCCACCACCACATCCACCATCACCTCCACATCCACCATGAAATCCACCACCACATCCACCACCTCATCCACCACCGCATCCACCACCACCACATCCACCACACCCACCACCATCACTTCCACCACCCCATTCACCACCACTTTCACCACATCCACCACATCACCACCACATCCACCATCACAACCACATCCACCATCACATCCACCACCCCCACCACCACCACATCCACCATCACCTCCACATCCACCATGACATCCACCGCCACATCCACCACCACATCCACCACATCCACCACCACATCCACCACATCCACCACCACCGCATGCACCACCACCACCAGATCCACCACCACATCCACTACAACCACCACCACCGCATCCACCACCGCATCCACCACCACATCCACCACCACCACCGCATCCACCACCGCATCCACCACCACATCCACAACCACATCCACCATCACCACCACATCCACCATCACATCCACCATCACATCCACCACCAAATCCACCGCATCCACCACCACATCCACCACCACATCCACCACTTCCACTGCATCCACCACCACCACCACCACACCCACCACCGCATCCACCACCACCACATCCACCACCACATCCACCACCTCATCCACCACCACTACATCCACCACACCCACCACCATCACTTCCACCACCACCGCATCCACCATCACCACCACATCCACCATCACATCCACCATCACATCCACCACCACCACCACATCCACCACCACATCCACCATCACCTCCACATCCACCATGAAATCCACCACCACCACATCCACCACCACATCCACCACCACCACATCCACCACCACATCCACCATCACCTCCACATCCACCACATCCACCACCACATCCACCACCACTTCCACCGCATCCACCACCACCACATCCACCACCACATCCACCACTTCCACCGCATCCACCACCACCACATCCACCACCACCACCACATCCACCACCGCATCCACCACCACCACATCCAACACCACATCCACCACCACATCCACCACCTCATCCACCACCGCATCCACCACCACCACCGCATCCACCACCACCACCGCATCGACCACCACCACCACATCCACCATCACCACAACATCCACCATCACATCCACCACCACATCCACCACCACATCCACCACTTCCACCGCATCCACCACCACCACATCCACCACCACCACATCCACCACCGCATCCACCACCACCACATCCACCACCACATCCACCACCACATCCATCACCACCTCATCCACCACCTCATCCACCACCGCATCCACCACCACTACATCCACCACACCCACCACCACCGCATCCACCACCACCGCATCCACCATCACCACCACATCCACCATCACATCCACCATCACATCCACCACATCCACCACCACATCCACCACCACATCCACCACCACATCCACCATCACCTCCACATCCACCATGAAATCCACCACCACATCCACCACCACCTCCACCACCACATCCACCACCACATCCACCACCACATCCACCACCACTTCCACCGCATCCACCACCACCACATCCACCACCACATCCACCACCACCACATCCACCACCGCATTCACCACCAGCACATCCACCAGCACATCCACCACCTCATCCGCCACCTCATCCGCCACCGCATCCACCACACCCATCACCACATCCACCACCACATCCACCACCACTTTCACCACATCCACAACCACCACATCCACCACCACCACATCCACCACATCACCACCACATCCACCACCTCCACCACATCCACCACCATCACCACATCCACCACCACATCCACCCCACATCCACCACCATCACCACCACATCCACCATTACCACCACCACCACATCCACCACAACCATATCCCCCAGATCCATCACCACCACATCTATATGTGTGTGGCTCTGTGTGTGTGTAGGTGCAAATGCAATGTTCTTGTTTATAGTGCTGATATAGTTAGGAGGCCGCTTCAGAGCACCAATAAAAATAAAATATGATTATAAACCACTTAGCTCGCTGCGTGTGATTTATTTATAAATGTATGGAATGTAAACCCTATATTTATATGTATATAAATAATACACATTGCTACGTTTTTATCTCACTTAGGGCTGTAAAAGAGGGAGTGATAAGGTTGTGAAAGCTTCTTTTGATACAATGAAATTGATGAAAATCACCCAAGCTAATTAATTAATCTCCACCTGTTTTTATTTGGGCTTCGACCCTCCTTTCGGGCTGAGTGGATTGCATCAGTTCCCGGTAAGGAGACTAATCCCGGTACAACTCCAAATACAGTCAGTGCCAGGTCTTTCTCCAAATTGCTGGCTGAATCAAGTTGATACTTATAAGCATATTTGGTGTGCAGAGGTGTCTACTGAGACAGGCCAAGGAAATCCTGTATCCACCTCCAATTAGGACTTGAATGGCAACCTTGCTCCAGACAGGAGAGCTCAAGTGCCATCTGTTGCCTCCAGGCACAAGGACTCCTGGCAGATGGAATTGAACTGTCATGTCCCACCATGTTGTGCACCAGCCTTTGAACCCTTCCTCTCATGTCACCTGAAACTTCCTCTGGTAGAAAACAAACTACTTTAATCTTCGTCGTAAATATGTTGTTAGAAGTCCAAGTGAGCAGAGGGATTTGATCTTCCCACACGTTCATGCTTTCTCTGCGGAGAAAGATCTACATAGCATCTATGTCAGGTGCGCTATAGGACCGGAGCTTGTTGTGCTGAAGTCGCTGCCTTTTAAACGCCTATAGTTTCTACTGTGCTGCCTGTGTTGCTCCCGTACCTAGTGTAGCTGACAGAGGCGCTGACAGCTCTCTAACATATCCCGTGTCGCCTGGGCAGTCGATGTAATGAAATGCGCCTGCAAATGTGGTGTCCATATCCATTTGAGTACACGCCTTAGGACAAATACTTTTAACAGAGAAGAGCCGCCTACCTACATGTAGCGCGCTGCTGCCACAGGGAAAAAACTTCCCATGTACTAAGAAATAGGGGGATTCCTTCTTGGTGATTCCGTCACAGGAAACATACACTTTACAGTGCCCTCTGGGCAGAGCTGGGATGCCGCCTTTGAATTTTAGCAACACCGTTGGAGCACTTAAAATCTCATTAGCGTTCTGAGAGCGCCACCTACTGCTCGCTACTGTGAATTCAGATTCATGAAATGGAAAAATCCACATAAACACACAGCGGGGGCACTGATAGCAGCACATTTTACACTTCCGGCAATATTGTCCTTTGATAATAGCTTACGGTACAGCAGGTACTGGTGGCACACACAGCAGGTAGTAATAGCACACATCTGCAGCTGAAAAAAATGCTGTATGTTCATCTGTAATAAATAAGCGGCAAAAATATATATTTCAAACAATCAGACCGAGACGATGCGATGCATTAATAATAAATACAACCCTGAATTTGTAAAGCACACAGCTACTTCCGAAGTGGTTTCCCGGCGCTGGGGGCCCTCGGAGAGATTAAGCGAGCTATTAGTAAGCCCCCAGTGGGACCACCACCTGCCCTTCTGGCCAGCTGACAGGACGCTGCTCAGCATAAGTCAGCATCTTGAATCTCTGCTGTGACCGGAACTAGCGTTGGTTGAAAAAATCCATAATATGGAAGAATCCTCCAGCAAGTTATGGAAATACAATCCCATAATCATTTCAGAGGAGGAGACCTGTCCTACTGCAGCTAGGAGTTGTACCTTGTTACCCTGCATATATTTTTATGGTAGCACCAATGAAACAGTGGCCTGGGTGAAGTGGCGGGAGAAACAAGAGTTCATAATTCAATGCCAATGTGGATCCAGCAAAGGTTGGGAAAATAAAACCTTTCCTACACCTGTTTGTAGAGGGTGTCACATCCGCCCTTGGCAATCAGACACTGGAGTCGGAGCTAGCGTGTATACATCTTTCTTTATTCCCTGCCAGACCTCAACTGGCTTACAGACTACTTGTCGTTCCGGTTCCTGTTTCCTGTTCCACCCTTTCCTGCTCGCCTGCTCTGTCTCTGGACAGAGGTCAGGCATAGCGACATGACATCTGCCCCTTTTGTACAAAGTCTCACCGTCTCTCACATTTCCTCAACGAGTCGTCTGGGTTTTCTTATCTGGCGCCTCGGACGGCTCTCTCGTTCTAGTGTTTGGACGTGGTGACTTGCGTCACTGATGATTCTTAGAGGGCTGTAACAACCTTGGTCGCCACTGTCGCTGTGGCTTGCTGAGTCACTTGAAGTTTGACTTGAGGAGGCCCCACGGTGGTTGCGGGGATTGCATCTCTTAAAGTACGATATATTTCTTGTTATCTGCTTGTGGTCGGCCTTTGCCGTGATCATGGTTCCTTTTCTTTTGCTAACTTGTAGAGGAAGGTCAAGATATCGGCTGTCCGCTTTTGCTCGCCAGTCGCTCCGGACTATCACCCAGTCTCCTTCCTGAATGTCGACGTCCTTGGCGTGCCTGCGCCGATCAGCATATGTTTTCATTTTGAGTTTCTTCTCGTGATCCATCTCAACTAGGGTGCTATGATCAACGTTGATGGTCCGTGATTGAGGTGTGTTGCTCATCATGGGTAGTCGAGTGCGGGGCACCCTCCCTAGCATTACAGTGGCCGGACACTGGTTTGTAGTGTTGTGCGGGGTGGTCCGGTACGCCCTCAGTACCTCATTCAGGGTCTGCTGGATGTCTCGGTGTGTTAGCTCAGCTTGCTGAATCGCCTTTTTAAGTGTCCCCATAAAGTGTTCCACCATGCCGTTGGCCTGGGGCCATAGTGGCGTGATTTTTTGGTGTTTAAAGTTGAGGTGTTCCGCGAAGTCTGTGAATTCACGGCCGTTGAATGGGGGTCCGTTGTCAGATTTGACTCGTAGGGGAATGCCCCATGCTGCGAAGATCTCGTCCAGTATTGGAATGACTGCCGTTGCTCTGGTGGATGGCACCAGGTGTGCAAATGGGAACTGTGAATACTCGTCCATGACGACTATGATATATTGTCCTGATTGCAGTGGTCCAAAGAAGTCGACCGCAACTTGTTGCCACACCCCGTCTGGCAGTTCTGACATTTGGAGCGGGGCGGGTGGTTCCTCGCGACTTACCAGCTGACATGTCATGCAGTCTTTTAAAGTTGACTCTACCATCTGATCTAGCATGGGGAACCAGACGCGTTCTCTCAAGGTCTTCTTTGTGGCGTTTATGCCTCTATGGCCTTCGTGGGCCAGGTTGATGACCCCTTGGCGTAGCTTGTGCAGAATTACAATCCTCCCCCCTCTCAAAAGAAGTCCATTGTCACCGATGGAGAGTTCATCGTGTACGCGTTGGAAGGCTGTGAGGTCGCGGAGGTGTTGTTCCGAGTCCTGAGGCGTGTTTTTCACGTGTCACCAGGAGTTCATGCGGATGCGGGTCATGACGGCTTGCACGAGCGGGCCATGTGCCAATGCCTCTTGAATGGCTTCCAGAGGGACTGTAGGAGGGCAAGCCGCATCGATGACAAAGTGGATGTAGTCATCGGCGAGGGAATGGGCAGCTTTTGCAATGATCAGAGGATGTCGAGACATATAGTCAGCTGGATTTACAGCTTTCCCTGGCTTGTGGACGAGGGTGTGTATATAGTCCTGGAGACGTAGTCCCCACCGTTCGATGCGCGGCGGCATCTTGGCGTTGGGGTTGCCTAAGATTGTGATGAGTGCCTGGTGGTCCGCGACGATTGTAAAATGTTTGCCATACACGAACAGATGGAAATGTTCGCACGCCCACACCACAGCCAGGCTTTCCTTCTCCGGCTGGGAGTACGCTTTTTCAGTGTCCGTGAGGCTGCGGCTCGCATACGCGATGATATGACGCTGGTCAGAGTCCTCGCAGTATTGAGCCAGGATAGCGCCCAGACCCACCGGGCTGGCGTCAACTGTGATTTCTGTCCTCTTTTTTGTGTCGAAATAGGCGAGATTGATGGCTGAGCCAACAGCCTGTTTGATTACCGTGAATGCCTGTTCGCATGCATCGGACCATTCGAAGGGCTGACCCTGACGTGTGAGTTCTCGTAACGGGTAGCTGATTGTAGCGTAGTCGCGGATGTAGCGTGCGCAGTAGCTCGCCATTCCAAGGAACGAGCGGAGATCACTCACATCCCGGGGTGTCGGGGTGTCGGCAAGTGCGGCTACCTTTTCCGGGTCAGGCTTCATCCCCTTTCTGGAGAAAATGTGTCCATAGAATTTCAGGGTGTCCTTGTGAAACTCACATTTGTTGGCATTAAGTGTCAGGTTGCCATTCAGCAGAGCGTGACATACCCTGTCCAGAGCGGTGTCATGCTCAGTTTGATCTTTTCCGAAGACTAACAAGTCGTCACTATAGTTGAATGCGTTGGGAATTCCTTGTATGACTCGCCTGATGGCCTCCTGGAAAATTTCGGCGGCCGATGAAATGCCAAAGTTGAAATGCCAAAGTTCAGACGCTTGTAACAGAAAAGGCCTTGGTGCGTGGTGAATGTCGTGATGTATCTCGACTTGTCATGAAGCTCCAACTGGTGATAACCTTTATTAAGGTCGAGTTTGGAGAACACAGTGGCGCCGTTGAGTCTCGTGATCATATCACTTATGTGGGGACCCGGGTGGCGCTCCCGCTCGATGGCGGTGTTGGGTGCGCGCATGTCCACACACAGCCTGACCTTGTTGTCTTGCCCCTTTTTAGGGACTACCACGACCCGTGATACCCATGGGGTGGGTCCTGACGTGCGCTCAATGATGTCCGTTTGTAAAAGATCTTGGAGCTCATCGTCAACGGCTTGCTGTAAGTGGAAGGGCACCTTCCTGTGGTGTTGAGCGGTGGGTGTTACACGTTCGTCAATGTGCAGTTTCACCTTGAAGTGATTCAGTTTCCCCAGGCCCTTGAAGAGGTTCGGGAATTTTGCCACGAAGTCAGGGGCATCTTCGGTCATATAGAGGAGTTCCACTAGTTTTAGTCTTTCAGCTGTCGGTAAGCTGAGCAGACAATCAGACACATCTGGTCCTTCTACTACGTGGATGTAGGCTGGGATTTTCCTGTCTTTAAATGCAAGAGTTGTGTGAAAGCAACCCAGGCACCGTAGAGGTTTTCGTGACATCCATGTAAATATGCGAACTGCTGCTGGCTCTAGTTTGGGTCGTCGTTTCATGTTGTAGTATTCAAGTGCGCAGATGTAGTTCAGTGACGCTCCTGAGTCCAGGACAAACTTTGCTGGGTGGTCTCCTTTCATGATATCTAGTTTGGGGTATTGTTTCAAGCGGTCAGGGTCTGATACCATGCAGATGTATTCGTCACTGTCTTGTGACACAGGCGTGTGTGATGATGATTCACTGGACGTGGATCTGCGTGATCAATAGGAATCTACTGTTTGGTGTCGGGAGCGGTAAGTGCTCGTGGATCGGCCTCGTGATTGATATGGCTTGTTGATCGATTGCTGGATTTCGATGAGCTGGATGAGCGTCCTTCTCTCCCCTTTATGTCACATGCGTGGTGTCGTGTGCCGTGCCGAGAGATTGATGGCCTGCGCGTTGACTGTTTGGCCTGGCACGCTATCTCAAAGTGATTGTCTCTTCCACAGCGGTGACATCGCTGACCAATTACTGGACATTGCCCTGAGTGCGAGTAATCTTGTCCACACCTGTAGCATGTGGGTGCTGATTTGACGGACTTATGTCGTGATTCTCGTCTGGAAGATGTTCTTCGAGAGGTGTAGGTTGGCTTACTCGATCTGTGGGAGTTTGTCGCGGGTCTGGTGACTTTGTGTGCCTGCATCCGGAGAGTGTGTTCTTTCCGGTCAGGCTTGTGAGTTTCCATCCATTTAGCATGTTCTTCTGCCTGGTCGTTGATTCTTGTTAGTTCCTCGATTTCTTCCAGGGTGTATTGTTTCTTCAGGAGTCGCCAACGTAGTGATTCGGATTGGCATCCATCAATAATGCGAAGTCGCAGTGCGTCCTCTGTCTTAAAGTTGTCAAATTCGCAGTGACGCGCCATCCTTTTGATACGCATGATGAAGTCACTCATGCACTCTTCCTTTTCTTGGGTGGCCAGATTAAACGCGTACCGTTCGTAGTCCACGTTGCGCTTGTGGAGGAATCGTCTGTCGAGGGCACCTTTTACCTCCTCATATGTAGCAGTCGCCGCATTTGGCAGTTCCTTGATGATCTGTGCTATTTCTTGGCCTATTAGGTTTCTTAAGGCTATGAGTTTTTGTTTGGGGTCTTGTACCAAGGACCCAACCATGTAGTCCTCGAAGTCTTCGCTCCAGCTTTTCCACGCAGGCCCCATGCTGTTGCCAGGCGTCAGCGCCAGCGCCTGTGGCTGTCGCATGAAGGGTGCCCCCATGGGCACGAGAGGCATCATGGCTGTGTTGGCTTGTGTTGCTGGACCTGCTGCGACGTTTCCCCCAGAAGTGCTGTTGGGTTCAGTGTCAGACATTTGGGAGCAGTGGCTTGGTTTGGCTGAATATGAGCTTTCCCGCTCTTTTATTGTTGCAGGGACTTGATTCGGCTGAATGGGAGCTTTCCCGCTCTTTTTATTGTTACAGTTTGCGAATTGTGGTGAAGGGCGCCTGACTTCAAGATGGCCACCGTGTACAGATCGTGGGTTATCCAAAGGCCAGCGCCTGACCTCAAGATGGCCGCCGTGTGGGACGCCGTATTTTCGGGCCTTGGCTGCTCTCTAACCACTTGCTTGCTTGCACTCCGATCGGCTGCCACAGTCACGCTCTCTCTCTCTCTGTTATTGGAGCGGGACTCACCCCTGCTTTCCTCGGGTTCTTCGCGTCTCCGCGGGTGGACGGGTCTCTCACATCCACTGCGGCGCTGCTCAGTGTCCGGGGCTCCCTCGTGATTGCCTGCACGGCGGAGCACGAGCTTCTTGCCTGCGCTGCTGTTCTTGAGCAAGCGACGCGGTATCCTCTGACAGGCTTGCTCTTGGCAGTTCCCGACGCCGGTCTTCGTTTCGCGCTCTTCCCGCGCTGCCGGTGGGATATACTGCAGACTCCCTGGTCGGGCCGGGTGTAGACGGCTGGGCTGCGTGACTTTACTTGTGGGAGCGTATCCATCCCACCCTCGTCGCCATTGTCACATCCGCCCTTGGCAATCAGACACTGGAGTCGGAGCTAGCGTGTATACATCTTTCTTTATTCCCTGCCAGACCTCAGACTACTTGTCGTTCCGGTTCCTGTTTCCTGTCCCGCCCTTTCCTGCTCGCCTGCTCTGTCTCTGGACAGAGGTCAGGCATAGCGACATGACACAGGGTATCCCGGGACAGCTCTACGATGGCAGCTGGTGCCTTGGGCAATCCTCGGCCTCTTTTGGGTTCATTCTTCCTCCTGGAGTTCCTCCTCTTGCACTGCTGAGAGGGGCCCGAGGAAAAGACAGGCAAAGCAGTGGAGTGAAATACGCCTGGCCTTGCTTTTTTATGATAAGGTTTGTCTCTACCTGACTGTGTGAGCAGCTTAACTTTAGCAATCACCTGCAAATGATACGGGTAGAGCTCAATCATGTGGGCGGAGGGGGTGTAGGGACTGCCTGGTCAGACAAGCACAGTGACAGAGGACACACTGTGGAAAATCTACACTGCACTCCCAAGTGAAACAACCGAGAGACAGCAAGTGAACGGGGGCTCGGCCACTCACCCGCACCCATTGGAGGGGTACTCACAGCGGTCCTGCTCCTATGGGCCAGCATCACTGCTCCAAGAGGCATGGTCAGTGCCATGGTGGCAAAGGACATCTGCGACCAGAAATAGAGCTAGGCTCAGCCTAACCGTGCAGAAGCTCTCCCCCCGTCCCCAGAGCTGAGGGAATTGTCCACAAAATACCTTCGGTTTCTTAGTATTTACTACCCCTTTCCTAGTCCTATACAACCGCAACCAGCTGGAACAGGCTGTCTGGTGCCAGGGAAAATATGGGTCTGCAGTCAGTACTCCCATCTTTCACGGTGTTACTCGCTCCACCCAAGAAGGGCCAGTGATGAAAGGAAGCTTGCTTCACTGTTGCATGTGTAGTACTTCTTCTGTGTTTGAAGAAAGCTTGCCACGCTGCTTCACATGCCTGACTGTGTGCGTCCTGTGGTGGCGCACGTCCTGTGGTGGTGCGCGTCCTGTGGTGGTGCGCGTCCTGTGATAGCGCGCGCCCTGTGGTGGTGCACGTCCTGTGGTGGTGCGCTTCCTGTGATAGCGCGTGTCCTATGGTGGTGCACGTCCTGTGATAGCGTGTGTCCTGTGGTGCAGCGCATCCTGTGATAGCGCGTGTCCTGTGGTGTGGCGCGCCCTGTGATAGCACATGTCCTGTGGTGATGCTTCCTGTGATAGCATGTGCCCTGGGGCGGTGCGCGTCCTGTCATAGAGCGTGTCCTGTGGTTCCGCGCATCCTGTGATAGCGCGCGTCCTGTGGTAGTGTGTGTCCTGTGATAGCGCCTGTCCTGTGGTGATGCGTCCTGTGATAGAGCGTGTCCTGTGGTGGTGCGCGTCCTGTGATAGCGCGTGTCCTGTGGTGGTGCGCGTCCTGTGATATCGCGTGTCCTGTGGTGGTGTGCGTCCTGTGGTGGCGCTTGTCCTGTGGTGAGCGTCCTGTGATAGCACGTGTCCTGCCGTGCTGCGCATCCTGTGATAGCGCTTATCCTGTGGTGGTGCGCGTCCTGTAATAGCGCATGTACTGTGGTGATGCGTCCTGTGATAGCGCGTGTCCTGTGGTGGTGCGCGTCCTGTGATAACGCGTGTCCTGTGGTGCCGCGCATCCTGTGATAGCGCATGTCCTGTGGTGGTGCGCGTCCTGTGGTGGCACGTGTCCTGTGGTGATGCACGTCCTGTTCTGGCGTATATCCTGTGGTGATGCACGTCCTGTGCTAGCGCATGTCCTGTGGTGGTGCACATCCTGTGGTGGTGCGGGTCCTGTGGTGGCATGCGTTCTGTGATAGCGTGTGTTCTGTGGTGGTCCGTGTTCTGTGATAGCACGTGTTCTGTGATAGCGCATGTCCTGTGGTGCCACGCATTCTGTGATAGCGCGTGTCCTGTGTTGGTGCACGTCCTGTGGTGGCGCGTGTCCTGTGGTGATGCACTTCCTGTGGTGGCGCGTGTCCTGTGGTGATGCACGTCCTGTGGTAGTGCGTGTCCTGTGGTGGTGCACGTCCTGTGGTGGCACGTGTCCCGTAGTGGCGCGCGTCCTGTGGTGGCGCGCGTCCTGTCATGCTGCCAGGGATTGCCATGCTAACAACTTCCTCAACTAGGCGGTTCGAATCCCCAAGGCCAATGATACGTCATAATAGAAACATACCCCACCCGTTCTTTTATTAAGGAAACTTGCGCCTCTCCTGCGTGACCTCTGCGTGAAGGAAGTTGACGTTGTTTCCTGTTCTGCTCCAGTGGAATTTTGCACAGCTGCCATCGCTGCTATGATTGTTCAGTGACAGAAAGTTGGACCGCTGCTCCAACTACTGCTGGCTCGATAGTGAGGGACGTCAACCGTTCCTGGCCATGCAGTAGAAGGATGGCATAGGAAGAAAAGGCAAGCGCGCTGTTTTGTTTTTTAAAAACAAGTTCACTAATCTGAAGAGACCGGCGATTTACAATGCAGGACAGAGAGCATCTATTTACTGCCCACATTCTTCTGTAAAACAAGCAATATGCCCAATTAGAATTGCCTTAATGAATGTTTCACTTTTTGAGGGAGGATTCCCAATCTCGGATTGGATAACCTTCTGTACTTCAGGCATCTTGGCGCTAAATAACAGATTTTAATTGATACCCAACTCAATGGTCAATAGTTGATAAAGCAATTTAGTACCTTCTTTTGACAAGTGATCTCTACCAGGAAATGCATATTTCAGCCTTTAATCCGATGAATATATAACTGAATCTTAAAAAAGTGCAAATTTGAAGGGTACAAAAGGCTGTGGCGACTGGTTAGTGTAATGAACTTCTTCCCAGATTCTCAAAGGTTTAGCATTGGGTAAGCGCTACTTTTGTAACGCTAAACCAATGCTAAAACTTTCTTCAGATTCACAAACCAACACAAATTAGTATTTGCATTGGTTTGCATCAAAAGGTACCGCAAGGCAGCGCGAAACGCTGCTTTGCATTACTTTGCGTCACTTTGCGTCAAGAGGGCATTACATAAGTGGTACATGGGCGTACCCATGCTACAACCCATGCTTTTTGACGCTAAACCCTATTCTCAAACATTAGTAGAAAGGGTACTGACTTCAACAGGAGTTAATCATCACAAGCGTGCTGGTGGTAGCCTACCGTGTAGTGATCAGTAGGCGTGAACAGGTCCTTTTTACCTGTGTCAATTGAGTGAGGCCTACAAGCTTACTTGTTTAAAGTTCCATTGCTGAGTGCTTAACTGACCCTTGACCTACTGCGGTTTGGTGTGTAGAGCTTGGCAGTGAATGTGTGGTTTACATGTACTGGATGTATATGCACCTGTGAATGGTGCAATACAGGCCTTATGCAGCACTGTACAGTGTGTGTATGCTATATGCACATAGTGGGTGTATGTGAGCCTGTGAATGGTACAGTACATATCTGACATTTTAATAGACCAAGGGCTCCATTGTGAAACATAAGGAGGTAGAGGATACCTCCTTATGTTTTGCTGCATTGGTGTAAGCTAGATGGGACACACTAGAGAGGGGAGAGACAGACTTCTCCCATATACTTCATAGGGTGCTCTTTGATTCAGAGAGAGGTCACAAGGAAGGGGGCAGGGCACATCTCAGGAATGAGATGTGGCTGATAAGAGAATCATAAAGATTAGGGCTGAGGCCTTGGCTAACCTTTTGATACAGAAGCAACAATGAGGTTGACATCCAGATGCAAACTCCTAGTCACTCAAATACCAAGAGTTGTGGGGATATCAGCTTGGGAGTTACTCCTGCTGTGACAGACTGCTTTCTGGAGGAAGAGAGGGCATAAGAGTGGGAACTTCGGGCCCTTCAATAGGAAGCAGACCCCACAACATAAACGTCAAAGACTCGATAATCTGAATCACATTTGGTGTCTGAAACTGGACTTTAAGAAGGGGAGCTTGTGACCTCTGCAATGGTCAACTGTCAAGCAGCCAGTCGGGCTGTGCAAGGAGGAGAAGCTCTGCGAGACTTCTGCCTGTTGCCAGGACTCAGAGGGCTAAGGCCTGCTAATCTCCCAGCTGGGTGAGGGGGCATCACTCAGGGATCCAAGACCACCTAGCCTTGAGTATAAGCACCTTCCTGCTTGCCAAGACCAGTGTGCCCCGTGAGGAAGAGGAGAGCATTGGAGGGGTTGTGGTCTTATGGGGAATCTCTTCAAGTGGGTTCCATTAGAGAGGTGTGAGGAGACAGCTGCTGCACCGATCAGGTAGTTGCAGGTGTACAAGGAAAGTTGGCGGCCCTCACATGCCAAAAGAGGGCTGCTGTGAAGTGAGCCACGTTTATCACTGTGACAAATGGGTCATCACCCGTGTGCAGTGAGGAATTGGCGACCCAGTAAGCCAGTATTGGCCACCATCAAGTGATTAATGTATGGAGTGGACCGTCACCTGTGTGTGATGGAAAGCCGACGACCCGGTATGTCATGTTGGGCCATCATGAATAGATTGTCATGCCAGGAGGGGCTGCTGTGATGAAATCTGCTGTACTGATTGGGTGGGAGCCTTTGTAGAGGGGCACACTCTGAGACAGCAGTAGCTTCAATCCTGCAGGTGTGTGTGTAACACTGGTTTTGGGCCAGTTGGCCCCAGAAGAACTTTCTTGCCAGATAGCACTTCTGCACTGGAACACTTCTGACTTTCAAACAGAGTAGGAGTTGGACTCATGAGACTCAGACTAGTGAAGCTTTACCTGAATGGCGGCTATAACAAACAGGGAATAACCACTATTGCTAAAGGGAGGAGTTAGTGGGACTCAGGCAACCACCTATAAAAACACTAGAGGCCTCATACCTCAGAGGATTGTGAACGTTGTTTGTGAATGTTGTATTTCCCTTTGCATTAAAAGTGGTAAAATAAAATACTTATTTTTTCATAAAAGTAAGTATTTGGCTGGACAATCATTTATTGCTGTGCATATTTTGATTCTGAGCCTGTGTTCACTCTCTATATTCACCTTTTCCGCGCCCCACCACCCCCTGCCCCATCAAGAAGACTTGGGCTGCTCGACCCACACTATTACTTAGAGTCAAGTGCTGAAGGGCTATTGACCCAGTTGCTCAGGATCCATATTATATAAAAAAAAAATTTGGTCAAAGCGTACTCGGTGGGACGACGGAAGGCTGCACGAGTAAACACTCGGAAGGCGGTAAAACAGATGACCACAAATAATACGGGATAATACCGACACGATTGCGAGAGAATAACTAACGAAGACAAGAAAAGATTTGGGGAAACCAGGTCAGAATAAAACCAGTTAAAAGATAGCACTAACCATACCGAGCCCTGAGGAAGTCGCAGGCCACCCGCCATGGGCGACGAAACATGTGTTGGCTAAAAAGAGGCTAACAAAGAACTAAACAAGAACATACGAGAATAAACCTAACAAATACAAAGAAAGACAAGAATTGCTAATATTTGTTATTCATGTAATACATGCTGACATTAGCGAGTGCTGGGGAAACCAATTTTTTGTATAAAGTGGGTGATTTTGGTCATCCAACTGGGGAGTGGGTGATCTCTACCCCTCAAAGCACCGCACATAATTGAGTTTACAACAACTTTCAAGTGTACTTCTGTAGAGCGCCACAAAGCGCATCTTGATCAGGATCCATAGTAGGCTGGCCACTTAACATCAGGAGTAAAAGGCCTCTACCCCACAGCTGGGCCCAGTATCTCCTGCTTGCCCTATGGACCTCTGAAAGGGTTCGGACATACAATATTATTTATTCCATTTTTTGAAGTAGTGATTTATAATCTGCTGACTTTCCTTGGAAGAGAAACTGAGCTGGACTTGACATGTTTCGCACATGTATCTTCAGGTCCCAGCACCCGCAGAGGTCAGTAGCAAGCATTTAATTCGGTGACCTTTATTTTTTTGGCTTATTTGTGAAAATAGTTACTTTGTAGTGTATGTGGTTTAGTTTGATACAGGTTCTAGCATTGATCCAGCTCCTTCTTGCATTCTATGAAACTGGGTCTCCAGTGGATCTAAGAGCTTATAGGCGTGCAGCCGCGGCCGGTAGTGGGAGTACCGGCCGGGCGGTGATGCGGGGAGGGGGAGGGGAAGGGGGGGGTTAGTAATGTATGGATTACGGACTTTAACAGGTAAGTAAACATAAAACTAAATAAAACGAATTTCGTTGCACACACTGCATCGCATTCGGTGATGCAGTGCAAGCAACGAAATTCGTTTTATTTATTTTTGTGTTTACTTACCTGTTAAAGTCCGTAATCCATACATTACTACCTCCCACTCAGCCCCTCTCCCTCCCAGCGTCACCGCCGGGCCGGTACTCCCACTACCGGCCGCGGCTGTATGCGTGTTTAGAATAGATACCGGAAGACATGGATCTTTGTCCCTTTTCGGAGGCAACTGTGGTAGTACTGGTGATGCCTTAATGGAGCGGGAAAACCTTTTTAAAGAAACTTGTTTAACTTTTTTTTCTTGAAGCAAGTGCGATTTTGTTGAGAACCAAGGTCTGCGTGCAGTCCATTACTGATATGTGCTAGTTACACATGTCTTTTGACTGACTCTGATTGGAGTGATCAGGTTTGGTTTGCTGAACCAATTTCAGGGTTCAGGTAGCTGTATGGATCAGGAAATTTCACTCATGCACTATTCATAAGTTATTTAACACCTTTAGTGTATTGTGAATGTGGCCTTCGCACTACCTCTGAAGTACAATGAGGTGGAGATCAAATTCTGACAGCCAGGGCTAGCAATGCCTGCCAGGTATCTCCAACCAGTCAATCGTGAGCTACCATAAGCTCCCAGACACTTTCAAAGTAGCTCACAGCCTTGATAAATAAGCACAGGGCCACATTTTTCTTTTAACATTACGGAAAGTCTGTGTTTACTTTACATTATTATCATCAGGCTGCAGATAGCAGAGCCAGATAATGAGCAGTGCTCAGTCAGATGTATGGGCCAGACTGGGTCATAAAGGTAAAGAATTGAAGCAGTCTGGTATTTAACTGTTAAATAAAAGTCCTTGTCGACAGAACATTGGAGTGTGAAAACAAAATGATGCTTCCAAATGCTTTTAAATGGAGAAAATTAAAATCAAAAATTACCTTAACGATTAACTCTTCATTTTAGTTTTCCCCAATTTTCAAAGTGTTGCATTTACAAGCAGCAGGCCTTTGCTGCAAGTAGACATTATGTCATATTTATAAATAAAAAATTGTCTTTCTTTTCAAATTAGAGAAATTTAAAGTGAAGAAAACTTTTTCTAAGAAACATTAATTATTAATGTCTTTCTCCACTTTCATTTACGCCAAATACCTCTAAATGTTTTATGAAGCATAGTTATTTACTTAAAATTCATCCCATTTGAGCACATTTATTTTTCTATTTTAAAAGATGCCTGGTGTTTGTAAATGTGACACAGGAAAACATGTTAATGGTGAGTTTTATGGAATCCACAAAGACAAAATGAACTCTTCAGTTTAAGTTTCTTGATACAGAGCCATATTTATAAGTGAAAAATATATCCATTATTAAATTGGAGAAATTTAAAGTGCAGAAAAGTGTTCTATACTCTAAAAAACAAATCCGAAATATTTTCTCCAGTTTGGGTTATACATGTAACGGTGTCACATATGGCGGAAAGTATATCTTGTGCCACAAGTATATACAAAAATAACAGTTGATGGACAGAATGCAGAACAATGTCATACATACACCCCAGTACAGAGATCTGGGCCTAAAGCCATCGTTTTTTTGCACTCCACACCACCCCAGTTCAGACATGGCCATATGCAAATCTGCCTTTACCCTGTGCCTCATGGGAACAGTCCAGCCCGAACTGCCAAGCTATGTCTTTCCTGGACCGGAATCAAGCATCCTAGGACCGGTTTCTGGCTATCAGCTGTCTTTAGCCAGGATAGCTTGACTCCAGTGGTGTGGAGAGCATGGAACTCGCGTCTGAGCATACCCATCCCACTCGGGGTGATAAATGCAAAAATAACGGTTGATGGACAGAATGCAGAACAATGTCATACATTCACCCCAATACAGAGATCTGGGCCTAAAACCATTGTTTTTTTGCACTCCACACCACCCCAGTTCAGACATGGCCATATGCAAATCAGCCTTGACCCTGTGCCTCATGGGAACAGTCCAGCCCAGCTTCTAAGCCATGTCTTTCCTGGACCGGAATCAAGCATCCTAGGACCGGTTTCTGGCTATCAGCCGTCTTCATGCTTCTTCACTCTTCGCACTATCAGGAAAATCTCTAGCTTTTTCTCCCTTCCCGCCCTCAAACTCATCATGATGGCAATGGTTTTATCACGGCTGGACTACGGTAACATCCTGTACAATGGCGTTCCGGCTTATGCTCTCCGACGCCTACAGCTGGTTCAGAACCAAGCGGCCCGCCTCATTTATGGTTTCCCTAAATCCCATCATGCTACCTCTGTATTGAAGAACTTGCATTGGTTGCCCATTATGGAGAGGGCCCTTTTCAAACTGGGCTGTACTGCGTTCCAGGCCCGAGCTGGAACTGCCCCAGCCTTTATAAACTCGGCAATCTCCAGCTATACACCAGTCAGAGAGCTCCGCTCCTACTCCCAGTCCCTTCTTTCCGTCCCTCGTTTCAGGAAGAGGAGGATGGGGGGGGTGAAGTTTGTGGTCCTCGGCCCCACTTTCTGGAACTCCCTCCCTCTCAATATCCGATCCATCACACTTTACCCTGACTTCCGTAAGGCCTTAAAAACCCATCTCTTTCTGCAAGCATTTCCAGCCTAGCTCTCTCACAGCCACCACCCGTGTTCTAAAGTCCTCAGCGCCAAGAAACCGCTAGGTAAAAGCGCACTTTATAAGTGTTTTTAAATTCAAATTCAGCCAGGATAGCTTGACTCCAGTGGTGTGGAGAGCATGGGACTCACGTCTGAGCATACCCATCCCACTCAGGGTGACAAATGCAAAAATAACAGTTGATGGACAGAATGCAGAACAGAGAGTGCTCTCCATGCCACTGGAATCAAGCTATCCAGGCTGATGAGGGCTGAAAGCCCGAAACCGGTCCTTGGATGCTTGTTTCCAGTCCAGGGAGGATCTGGCTTTGCAGTTCGGGCTGGACTGTTCCCATGGGGCACAGGGTCAAGACTGATTTGCAAATGGATGGGTTCAAACTGGAATGGCATGGTGAGCAAAAAAACGATGGATTTAGGCCCAGATCTCTGTACTGGGGTGAATGTATCACATTGTTCTGCATTCTGTGCATCAACTGTTGTTTTTGCATTTGTCACCCCGAGTGGGACAGGTATGCTCAGACGTGAGTCCCGTGCTCTCCATGCCACTGGAATCAAGCTATCCAGGCTGATGAGGGCTGAAAGCCCGAAACCGGTCCTTGAATGCTTGTTTCCAGTCCAGGGAGGACCTGGCTTTGCAGTTCGGGCTGCACTGTTCCCATGGGGCACAGAGTCAAGACTGATTTGCATATGGCTGGGTTCCAACTGGAATGGCATGGTGAGCAAAAAAACGATGGATTTAGGCCCAGATCTCTGTACTGGGGTGAATGTATCACATTGTTCTGCATTATGTCCATCAACTGTTGTTTTTGCACAAGTATGTACGGCACAGTTTCTCAGTCACCCGTACACCTATATTCCATTCATATGCACACATGTTTATACATCCCCAAAGACCACATTCACTGACAGGCAGCCCTGTCCTATAGTCCCTAGTCATATCTGGCTCTATGGACATTAGGCTGAAAGCCAATTAGGCTATGTGTTGGGGTGTCTGACAACATTGCGCGAGTTGCTTAGCCTTCAGTAGCTCACAATGATTTTTACTGATCAACAGTAGGTACAGAAAACGTTGGAGACCCCTAGCCTAAGCTAATTGCATCAGAAGAAATCCACAGTCAGGTTCCAAACTCAAGCAGCAAAGGAAGAGATTCCCTTTAAGCCCAAAACATATTTGCTGCATGCTGATGTCACAGAAAATGAAAATAAAAGTACACAGAACTGTAAGACTTCCGCTGCATCCACATGTTGGGTGCTTGGGGGCACAGCACCGCCCCGAGCAGCACTCTCAAAAGGTACCCTCAGTGCACAGTCATGTTTTTGTGTCCTCATTCTGGGAGCAAATTAGAGAAAATGCCATGCAAACTTCATAACTATGCCTTTGGAAAACCCAAGTTTTCAGCATGTTTAACTGTAGATCACATGCTCCGTACACTCCTGTCATTTAGTGTTGGGTAGGAAACGTTCCAATATGTTTTTTCTCAATGGAGGACTAGTGGTGCCTCCCTTGAAGTCCACAATGCATCACCACACAGACTCATTTTTTTCCACCATTGGACATGGTTCAACTGCTTAACAGGCGCATTGACTAAACATTTTGACAATGGAGAAATGAGAGAAAACTTCGAGCAAGGCATCAACAATACTAAAATTGCTCCTGCCTCACAACTGAGCGAACTGGTGTTTTGGGGGACAAATTGTATGGATATAACTTGTATGGGGGAGGCAATAGAAAACACTATTTAAATTGTGCCAATCTCGCCATAGCATCTTTCCGTGGTAGGATCAACATCGAGACTGTAACCTATTTTTTTCACATGGGCCATGAGAAAATAAAAACACCACTTCAGCCGGCATTGCATTTCATTACAAAAAGAACATCTGATGCGAAGGGGTGTGTGTAATGCAGAGATGTAGCACTGGCCCCAATGGAAACACCTTGCGTTGTGGGGCTTGGAAAGTCGAGGGATTTCACTCTGATGACGATTTGGGAGGGGCCTTCTGCTACTGCAGAAGCCTTTGCGGGGTGGAACGACTAGTTGCATTTGTCCTGCAGAAACCTGCACGCAGTACTAAAACAACATTCCCCCCTCAATAAAATAAAAAAATTGATCTTGAGTTAAGCCACGCCTCCATTACAAGAAACAGCCTTAAAGCATGTCTTGTCATATATGCCTGCAGCAAAAAGTCCTCAGCACTAGCTCCGCCAACAGTCGTTGAGCTAGATAGACCTCTTCAGCCCTCGCGGGAACACAAACGCATTCAAGACTCCATCTTGGAGTCCATAAGATTCACAAGTTCACCCTCAGAGTTTAAAAGATTCATTAGTACAATCACAGTGCCTAAGCTGAAAAGTTCTTCAACTCCAGTCATACATCCAAAACAAGAGAACTCTAACCCTCGTACGTCACCACAAACCCATGCAAGACAGTAGACAATTTATAATGACTCACATTCTGGTCATATTGTTTTATGTCCTCCACAGCCAGGTCCACAGAAACACAGACTGGAGCCTGAGAAACCATATTGAAGATATCCGGCCTTCCCAATTGCGAAGAAATGTAGGAAAGATACTGCCCCGTCCATTCCTCCATCACATATCTAGCTATCACCGTCAATATATTCTGTGCTTCAAGGCCTTCCCTGGTGCCATACCTAGTCAAGTCTTCCCCACCTGAAGATACATCGGCCTATCATGAGGTAATTGCAAGGGCGGCTAACAATGACCGAATTCGGCTGCCTATAGAGGAGGAAGATAAAGACCAACAGAAACGTTGTCGCAAATCAAAGAACACCTAATTTTTACCAGTGCTTAAGACAATGAAGTGCTCAACAGAAAACTTCAAAAACCCTGTGAAGGTCTAAGTGATAACACCTAGGGTGGAGAAAAAATACAAACGAGCTCCTTATCATCCCATTTATATCTGGAGCCATGTTTCACCTGATTCTTTCGTAGTCCATATTGCCAGGGAAAAAGCACTCCTGCAAGGTACAGGAGATACTCCATAAGATAAAGGCAGTAAAAAATGTATTTTACTTCTAAACGCGTCAGCATGGGGGCAGCTATGCGGTGGCACATGTAGCCTCAATGGCTTTACTCTCAAGATTTAACAGTTATGAATGGGAGGAGATTGAGAATTTCATGCTATATATCTCCCAAATACAAAAAATGGTGTACTAAATTAATGGTGAGGGCAAGATTCTATCTAGCACCAACATCTGTTGCACTTTACAAGCTACATACATGGCTTTGAATCTCTGGGTTCAGGCAAGAGGTTCAACAACACCTCACTGCTCCATTTTCAATTGCCAATTCGTTTTTGGACAACAAGTAGAAACGATGTTAGAGAAAATATAAACAAGATGTAAGAAAAAATATTAAAAGGACACAGACACAGCAAAGGCTATGGGTGACCTCCAACATCATCAACAAAAAGCAAGATTTTGTAAACCGAAACCACACCAGTCTACAAAACCAGCAACAAAGATTACAAGACAAACATACCAACAACAGCAGGCAGCCTTTCAAGACAGAAAATAGCCTTCAATCGAGATGCAACACTCCACAGAAAGCTTTGGGGCTACAGAAGGGGAAATAATAGAAATGCTATTGCAAGAGGCACCTCGGTCACTATACACTAATCATCCTCTTGTTTCTCTTACCCACCCAACACTTGGCGGGAGCAGACTGGGGTATACTTTGATCAGTGGGAGAAAATAACCTCAGATCAATGAGTGTTGTCCACCATCGCCAACAGGTATTGCCTGGAGTTTTACATCATCCCTGCAAGTCTGCAGCCCCATTCCTCACAGAAGAGAAAATGATTATCAGAAAATTTTATTGGAAGAAGCGCTGACTCTTTTACTAAACAAAAGGCTATCAAAACAGTGCCAGTACATCAACGTGAATACGGTGTCACTGGAACCAATATATATTTAATACCATTCCTTCTCTTCCTCATACGACAGGAAGGACCCATCAGCGAATAGATCCCCGACCGTCGAGCATCCACCCTTGTGCCATTTACAGATGTCCATAACTGACTGAATTTGACAGAACCTCAGCAACCATTGTAGGGGGAGCGAGGTCAGGTAAGGCGCCTTACGGACCACCCAGGTGACCGCCTATTCCCAAATCGCTGCTACATGCCGAATTATAAATGGGCATGAGTTGGAGGCCCAAGTGCCCATATTAAGATATTTGGGTAAATCGGAACCGTTATTCCGGCTCGCTAGTAATGCTTTCTCCATATTGTGTCCCTCCATACACCACTGTGCTGCATATTGAAGCAGTCCAGCAAAATAATATAGTCTAAAGTCCGGGAGGCCTAGTCCACCCAGGCCTGTGTCCAGTTTGAGTAGGTTTAATTTTACCCTACTGTGACCTCCAGCCCATACCAGCAAAACCAAAAATGTATTCAAGGTAACAAACATGGTATCCGGGATATGGCAGAGTGTATTCTGTAGGGTGTAGAGGTACCTAGGCAACATGGCCATTCTAGCCAATGCAACACGCCCCATAATGGAGCAGGGGATCTTGTTCCAGAACCGGATTGACTCCGTCAAATTCACTATATTTAGGGCATATTGATCCTCATGCCTATGTGTCACTTGTATGCCAAGATACCTAAAATGATGAATTTCCCAGCTGATCTCTACCGGACGAGGTCTTGTATAGCCACTTGTGTTACAGCAACTAACAGGAAAATGACAGTCTTACAATGATTTATACAGCAGACCGATGACTGCCCGAATGAGTGTAGTACACCCAATAGAGCGGGTATCGCCTCCTCCGGGTGCCGGATACAGAGTAATGCATCGTCCGCATATAGGGACACTACAGGAGTGCGGCCATCGACTGTGATTCCCCATTCATCCATATCTCTCCTCAACCGGATTCCCAATGGCTCCATTGCCAGGGCGAAGAGTAACAGGGAGAGAGAACACCCTTTCCGGGTGCCTCTTTCAATAGTGATGCACTCTGATATTTGATCCCCCGTACGCACGTGAGCCCGTGGCCCTGCACCCAAGTGATGAACTCATTACCAAGTCTCATTATTTTGAGTCCCTTCCACAAGTAGTTCCACTGCAGTGTCAAACGCCTTCTCTATGTCGAGGGCAACAACTGCCACCCTATCTGCTCCGCCTAACACCGAATGCAGCACGTATGAGAGGTGGCACATATTCATGTGCGTACCCCTTCCTGGAATAAATCCACACTGGTCCTCATGGACTAGATGGGATACCACATGGCTAAGGCGAGTGGCTAGGATCTTAGCCAGTACATTGACACTAAATATCCATTTAATTTCAAATAACAATTTGACCTTTCCATGGTCGTATTTTTTGCCCTTTTCTGTCCCGGGTGAGACGGCCACCCACACAAGTGTGGTAACGTTTTTATCGGAAGAAATGTGGGAATGCTGGGTGATAGGACTGTTGACATTCACCCAAAATTCCAGATCTTTCCCACCTACAAGAGAGGAAAGTTCTGAGAATATATACAAACTTTTTTTTTTAATTGAGAGTTCATAAGCATTACACCATACATTAATTTCATATATAACTACATATTTCAGAATTTCAAAGAAGAGAAAATTAGTTTAAGTCTACAGTACAAAATAATACAATATGATAAATATTCATTTCTAAATATTCAGCAATATAGTCACATTATTCCTATAATACAGAGAGATCATGATGAATTAAAGTGCAGAGTGCAGAACCGGGATGCATACATATATACGTACCATATCATTTTATATCAAATTTGACAAGAGAGCAGAAGGCAATCACCTTAGAGTAAAGTGCAAAGTGCTAAACCTGGACGAGTACATATATTCTGTCCTTTGATACCAACTGTAATACATTCTCTCATGTTTCAAACACTCCAGTATTTCTCATACTTACTTATTGCCCCTGATCGTATTGCATATTTCTTTTCCATTTTTTGTACTCTGGTTAAATTTGCCCTCCAAGCTTTATAAGTGGGTACTTTCTCTGTTCTCCAGAGTTGTAGAATTAGAGGTCTTGCTATTAAAGCTACAATAAATAAATAAACCTTCCTCGTGCACAGAGATAGCAGAGGAGCAACCCAGGACTGAAATAGATTTATCAATAAAAATGAGGAGATCAATTGTAATTTGGAGATATTTCTCGATCTCCTCCCAAAAACTCTGGATTTTTGGGCACTCCCAGATGATATGTGTCCAGGTTCCTTTCTCTCCGCAACAAAAGCATTTGTCTTCTATCTGCGGGTATATTGTATGAAGAAAAGAGGGTGTTCTATATAGCAACCATTTCCAATAGTATTGCATGCGATTAAAGTTTGCTCCTCTGAATATAACTATGTTAAACTTATTAAGCCTATTCCAAGTTGATTTACAGATCTGCATACCTACCCTTTTCTTACAACTATTGTATGGGGTAATTAAGGGCTTCACTGATGGTAGTTTTATAATACAGTTTTTCCATGTCTAGCTTTTATAATGTGGGTTTTAACCTAATAAATGACCATTTTAAAATTGTGCTTGAGTGTTGCAGCCCTGTTTCAATCCAGGTGTTCCAAAAGCCCCCCTTGGCGAAATCTTGGATCTGGACTTATCCATTTTCTTCCCATAGTCTTAGTATGTTACTCTCTAGCAGACTTATTTCCCCCATAGATAGATTCGAAAGCCTAGTTGAGATATTGATTCTTAAAATATCGTAGTGTAATAAGAGCTGAGATTTTTGTTTATGCATCCTTTGCAAGGTCTTATAACATACTTTTTTGGGGTACTTAGTAACTCTTGTGGGGTCTACTATGTTATGTTTCCTTAAAATCTTTTTTATAAAAAAAGTTATCTGCCACATGAGGTTCTAAGAATAAAAATCTAAAACTATGATGTGCAAATGCTGCATAATAGTAATCTCTGATATTTGGTAGTGATAGTCCTCCTTCTGCTACATGATGTTTTAAAGTGCTGAGTGGCAATCTTGGTAACTTATTTGTCTATACGAAAGAGGAGAACAAACTGTCTACTTCCTTAAAAAAATAAGCCTGTATTGCACAGGGTGCCGCACTGAAGAGAAAATTGAATAATGGAAGGATATCAATCAATCAATCAATCAATCAATCAGAGTACTTGTAAAGTGCGCTACTTACCCGTGAGGGTCCCAAGGCGCTGAGGGGAGGGGGGTTCTGCTACTGCTCGAAGAGCCAGATCTTGAGGAGTCTTCTGAAGGAGAGTAGGTCTTGGGTCTGCCGTATGTGGGTAGGGAGGGTGTTCCAGTTCTTGGTGGCGAGGTAGGAGAAGGATCTGCCGCCAGAGGTCATTCGTTGGATGCGGGGGACAGCGTCGAGGGCGTGGCTGGTGGAGCGGAGCTGGCGGGTGGGGGTGTGGAAGCGGCGTCTGCTGTTCAGGTAGGCTGGTCCGGCTTTGTGGAGTGCTTTGTGTGCATGGGTGAGGAGCTTGAAGGTGATCCTCTTGTCGACGGTGAGCCAGTGTAGGTCTTCCAGGTGGGGGGTGATGTGGCTGCGGTGGGGGACTTTGACGATCAGTCGGGTGGAGGCGTTTTGGATGCGTTGTAGTCGTCGTAGGTGTTTGGCTGGGATTCCTGCGTATAGTCCGTTGCCGTAGTCCAGTCTGTTTCTGGCGAGGGCCTGTGTCACTGTTCTTCTTGTTTCGGTCGGGATCCACTTGTAGATCCTGCGGAGCATGCAGAGAGTGTTGTAGCAGGAGGAGGAGATGGCGTTGACATGCTTAGACATGGAGAGGGAGGAGTTGAGGATGAATCCTAGATTGCGTGCATGGTCGGTGGGTGTTGGTGCTGTTCCCAGTGTGGTCGGCCACCAGGAGTCGTCCCAGGCTGAGGGGGTGGGTCCGAGGATGAGAACCTCCGTCTTGTCCGAGTTCAGCTTCAGACGGCTGCTCCTCTTCCGATCGGCGACGGCCTTCATTCCCTCGTGGAGGTTTTTTGGGGCGGTGTGTGGGTCATTGGTGAGGGAGAGGATGGGCTGGGTGTCATCAGCGTAGGAGATTATGTTGAGGTCGTGATGGCGGGCCACTTGTGCGAGGGGGGCCATGTAGACGTTGAACAGTGTTGGGCTGAAGGATGAGCCCTGGGGGACGCTGCAGATGATGTCGGTGGCTTCGGATCGGAAGGGTGGGAGGCGGACACTCTGGGTTCTGCCTGATAGGAAGGAGGTGGTCCAGTCAAGAGCCTTCTCTTGGATTCCGGCTTCTAGGAGGCGTGTCTTTAGAGTGCGATGGCAGACCGTGTCGAAGGTGGCTGACAGGTCCAGGAGGATGAGGGCTGATGTTTCGCTGTTGTCTAGTTGGTGCCTGATGTCGTCTGTGGCAGCGATGAGGGCTGTCTCGGTGCTGTGGTTTCGCCTGAATCCGGACTGGGACGGGTCCAAGATGTTGCTGTCTTCGAGGTGGCGGGCCAGTTGCATGTTGAAGATTTGCTTGATGACCTTTGCCGGGAACGGGAGCAGGGAGATAGGCCGGAAGTTCTTGAGGTCCTTGGGGCCCGCTTTGGGCTTCTTGAGAAGGGCGTTGATTTCGGCGTGCTTTCAGCTTTCCAGGAATGTCGCTTTTTCGAAGGAGATGTTGATGGCCTTCCATAGTTGCGGTGCGATGGCTGCGTCCGCTTTGTTGAATACGTGGTGTGAGAACGGGTCAGACGGAGATCCTGAGTTGATGGAGTTCATGATGTTGCGTGTCTCGTCGTTGTTGACGTTGGACCAGAAGGTCAGGCGGATGGCACTGGTGGTGTTTACAGGGGAGGTGGAGTCTGGCATAGTCGGGGCGTTCAAGGTGTTGAAGCTGTCGTGGATGTCAGCGATCTTGCAGTGGAAGAAGATGGCTAGTGAGTCGCACAGTTCTTGTGAGGGCCGGATGGCGTTGGCGCTTAGGTTGGAGAGTTCCTTTACGATGCTGAAGAGCTATTTGCAGTTGTGTGGGTTTTTATCCAAAAGGAGGATCTCTTGGCTAATCTGATGAGGTGGTGGTGTTTGAGGGTGGCGTCCTTGTGGGCTGCGTGGTTGTCTGATGTGCATTCGTGGAGCCATGTCTTCTCCATTTTCTGGCATTAACGCAGCTCGGCCTATTATTGATAACGGCAGCTGATTCCATCACGTTAACTGAGAGTGCACCTTTTTCGACAATGGAATGTAGTTTAGCGATAAAAGATCTTCTAGTTTCTCAGTTACATAAATCCCTAGGTACCGCTTTGGGCTAGTATTGTCTGTCTGAATTCTGATAAAAGAGAACTCACCTCGCAGTTGCATAATATTATTTCTGTTTTGGTCTTATTAATCTTATAGCCCCCTATTTTTTCAAAGTTTCTGAAGATTCTCATAACTTCTGTCTGGGTATCTGTCTTTGGGTCTAAAAAAAGGACAATGTCATCAGCGTATAATTTTATGTTCGTCATTCCTTGGACCTGAACCTTATGAGCTCTTTTTTCCCTAATCTCGGTTGCTAAAGGCTCAATAAATAGAGCAAATAAGATCGGGGAAAGGGGACAGCCTTGTCTGGTACCCCTATTTATTTGGCATGTCCCTATATTAACAGAATTAATTAAAATTTGAGCCTGGGAGTTCATGTAGGGTTGTACTAGTAAGATTATAAAATCACTTGGGAGCCAAACTTTTCCAAAATTGTAAAAAGACAGTTCCAAGAAACAAGATCGAATGCTTTTTCAGTGTCTAAAAACCAAATCTGTGCCTGAACCTTATTGATATTAAAAAAATCAAGTGCCTCTAATAAAAAATGTATGTTGGTATAAAGCTGTCTCCCCGCTATAAAGCTGCACTGATCTGCCCCGATAAGTGATCCCACCAACTTGTTTAGCCTATTGGCAAGTAGTTTAGTGAACATTTTATAGTCAGTATTTAAAAGGCTTATTGGTCTATAAGAATTCAAGTTTTCACTATCCTTATTTTTTTTTTTAAACTACTGCCGTACGAAAAGATACAGGTGGGTCAACTCCTTGTAATAAATAATTTGCTCATCTTTTTTTTTTTTTTAAACGATTTTTATTGCAGATACTCAGACATGATAAGGGTGACAGTGGCAGCGTTATTCAGGCAAAACAATTACATAGTAAGATACACTTCATGGAGCCCCCGGTGCCGTAGCAATTCATAAATCAGTCTGACCGAGTCTTCGGGTCCCTCTTGGTGCACCCCCGCCACAGCATAATTGGTGGTCACATTAGTCAACTGGGCATCTGCTTTTTTAGTTTTGTTGAACTCCCCCCCCCGCCCCCCAACAAGCACTAATATGAATGTAGAGTCGGTAGAACATCGGCTCAATCAAGGTCTAACATCACAGTCACGTTAAGGGCATATACATTTCCCGCCTTCCCCATCTCCCCCCCCCACACCTGGTAAGCAAGTGGTATGAAAAACATTCAAGCATGCATAGCGTGATTGACGAACAATGTGCATTCCTAGTAAGTCCTTTCATCCTTAACTCGCTCATCTTCCTGTTCCGGGTCCACTCACGAGCCTCCCTCCCCAAGTCCACTATCTAGCCCATGATATTGCCTCCATTTTGACCAAACCCTTTTGAACTTTTTCGGGCAACCCCTTGATTTATAAGTCACTCGCTCTGCCGCCATGTAAAGGTCTAGTCCCCTTCTCCATTCATCTATAGTGGGTACCGTCTCAGCCCCCCAATATTTTGCAACGTCACGTTTTGCTACTACTAGGGCTAATGTCAGGAACACCAGTAAGGGGCGGGGAAGGTCAACATCATTGGTCATTCCCAAAATGGCCAGTTTGGGCTCCTGGTCGAGCGACACAGACAGGACCTCTCGCAGTTCGGTGAGAATGAGTGTCCAGTAGGATTGTATTTTCACACAAGCCCATAATATGTGGAAAAAGTCCCCTCCCTCATGATGGCATCTTAGGCATCTATCGTCCGGTGTCTTCCCCATTTTGAACAGTCACACTCTATCAAAGTACGTCCTGTGGAGCACGTTATATTGGATCAGTCGGAGCCGGGATTTGATAGCCACCTCCCTCGGGTGCATGAGGATTAAGTCCCAGTCAATGTCTTCCAGTGTCCCTACTTCCTGTTCCCAGGTGGTCCTAAGCCTCGCCAGGTCCCCCAGCATGTTGTTTGTGAGTGTTTTGTAGGTGAGTGACACGGCCTTGTGTGGTATCTGTTCCTGCAGCAGTCTGCCTTCCAGAGGCGCATATTCTGGCAGGCCCTCTAAGGTTCGAGCCTGTGCCCTCCATGCATGGCATAGTTGAATGTATTTAAAAAACTGCGAGCGATGGAGCCCATATTCTGCCCTCAAGGTGGCGTAGGATTTTAGCTCCCCCCTTGCGATGACATCACCCACTGTGGAAATCCCAATGTCATCCCACTGCTTAAATCCTGTAAGTTTGTGGAGTTCAGAGAGGCACGTGCAGTGCCAGAGTGGGGTCTGTCGGGTGGGTTTCCTATCCCATCCCGTGCGTCTCGTCGCCACTTTCCAAGCCCTGAGTGTAAAATGCGTGGCTGGGAGTAAGGACCGGCTCGCCGCACACCGTATAGGTACGAAAGCAGAGGACGTGGGGCCAGTTTGGTACGTTCCAGTGCATACGTTGGGTGGTCCGCCGAGGCGTGGAGCCAATCGTTAATGGGGGACAACTGCTCCGCCCAATAGTACGCTTCAAGGTTTGGCAGCGAGATACCCCCACTGTACTGGTGGCGTTGGAGGGTGGTCAGCGCTATTCTCGGCTGTTTACCCAGCCATATGAAAGATCCGAGGTCGGCGTGTATTTTACAGAGGAGACCGTCTGGTATCGGATAATATTCGTTCTGTAGGGCATATAAATATTTGGGCAATATGATCATTTTATACATCGCCGCCCTACCCAGGAGCGTCAGAGGAAGTTGGCGCCACCGGGCCATATCAGCCGCGGAATTCACAAGTATTCTTTCAACATTTCTGAGATGTGACAGTTGCCTATCCAGCGTGATGAATACTCCCAGATACTGGAAGCCTTCCGTGGATACCACCAGTCTGTCCGGAAGGTCCCCCTCACTCGTGTCCCTTCTGGGGTCAAAAAGGACGGATTTGTGCCAATTTATTGCGTAGCCGGAGTGGCTGCCATAGCCGTCCAACTCCCGGAACAATTCAGGCACTGAGGTCTGCGGGGCAGTGATATAGAGGAGTACGTCGTCCGCATAGAGGGACAGTTTCTCCTGCGGGCCGTCTGCATCCGTAAGTCGGAAGCCGGAGATCCTCTGGTTTTGCCTGATTCTGGCCGCCAATATCTCAATGGTCAATGTGAAGAGAAGCGGTGATAGGGGACACCCTTGCCTGGTGCCTCTTTGGATCAAGATTTCGCGAAAGAGCCTCCCGTTCACCCACACCTTGGCCCGCGGGTTGGTGTAGAGCAGGCGTACCCATGTGCGGAATTTGGGGCCAAGACCGAATTTTTCTAAGGCAGCCTCGAGGAATGGCCAATGTACGGAATCGAAGGCCTTTTCCGCATCTAATGAGAGGAACCAATGGGACGGGTCCCTATCTCTCACCTCCTGCAGCCAGTTGTGTGTGCGTCGGAGATTGAATTTCGTGGCCCTATCCGGTAGGAAGCCGGTCTGGTCTAAGTGTATCAGGTCAGGTAGGACCGTCCTAAGGCGTCGCGCCAGGATTGTGGCAAGGATTTTCACCTCCGTATTCAACAGGGAGATGGGACGGTAGGACGCGCAGTCATCCCGCAGTTTGCCTTCTTTGTGAATAGGGACTATGATCGCCAGGGTGAGGTCAATGGGTAGGCCGCCTTCTCTGTACGCCTCAAGGTAGAGGTTTTTCAGGTGTGGAGCCAAGATGTCGGCCGTGCACTTAAAGAATTCCGGGGGAAAACCGTTCGGTCCTGGCACCTTACCCGGCTTTAGTCCGGCAATGGCGGTTTTGACTTCTTCTAGGGAGATATCGGCCTCCAAAGCAGGTAGGGCCTCAGCTTCCACCACTGGGAGTTCAACCCGTGACATATAGAGAAGTGAGTCCTCACACGAGCCCAGTTGCCTGGCCTCGTAAAAGCGCCCATAATAAGCTGCGAATGCATCCGCTATGTGGAGGTCCGAGCGCACTGTCTTCCCCCTCTCGTCAGTGACTGCATCTACCCACCGCGCCGTCCTCTCCCTACAGCTAAGCCAGGCTAAAAGTTTGCCAGACTTGTCCCCCACATCGTAAAGACGGTGTAATGTGGCCAAATGTTGCGTTCTCGCCTCATCCGACACCAAGTCTCGATAGCGTCTTTGATTATCTAGCAGTTTAAGCAAGGTGATCGTGTTTTTTGTACGCAGGTGGTCCCTCTCCAACTCCACTATAGTGCGTTCTACAGTCCCCACCTCTTCCACTAGTCTCTTTCTCTCCTCCCTCAATCTGCCATTTATCCTGTCTCTCAACACCAGTTTCAGTGCTTCCCACAGGGTTACCGCCGAGTCCACTGACCCCTCATTTTCAGCCAGGTAGACCCGAGCATCCGCCCTAACACCTTTAAGTATTGTCTTGTTCGCCAGGTCCCAAGCGGCGAGGCGCCACTGTGCCTCTTTCTTGTGCCCAGACCTTCCCATCGATATGAGCAGTGGCGAGTGGTCTGAAAGACCCCTTGCCAAATATTCCGCTGCGCCTTCCATAGTCAGCTCCTGCCTAGACATAAAGACATAGTCTAATCTGGAGAACACTTTGTGTGCCGCCGAGTAAAATGAGTAGGCCATAGTGTTCGGGTGCAACAGTCGCCACACATCGGTCAGTCCTAGCTCTGACACCATTTGAGCCAGGGGAGTCCGAGTACTCTGGTTATTAGCCGTTCCTGATCTATCCATACCCCTGTCCATTACGTCATTAAAATCACCACCCACTATCTGTATTGTGTCTGAGGTGTCTAAGAGTATGGTAGCTAACATCTTTAGCGCGTTCGCCTGCAGTTTAGGTGGTGCATACACTGAGACTAGGGTGTAAGTACGTCCGCGCCAGGATCCCTGCACTCCTACACATGTTCCTAGAGGGTCCCCCCAACGAAGCGTGACCTGAAATGGGAGAGTATTCTTAACAATAATCGCTACGCCCCTGGAGTCAGTTGTGTACCCCGCATGGCCCAATACCTTATACCTACCCCGTGCTATGAACGCACAGGCCGTGCCCCTCAGATGTGTTTCTCGCAAGAAAATGAAATCAGGGCCTATTCTCTTGAGGAAGTTGTTCACCAGACCTCTCTTAATTTTGTTACCCAGGCCATTTACGTTCCACGTCAGTATACTCAGTTTTTCAGCGGCCATGGGTACAACAGTGAGGCATGTTTACTCCAGGTCGAGGAGTCAAGCAGGCGGGCCAGCGCCCATATCGGAAGAACCAAAGAATGTGCCCATCCCCATGACTGTGTTCATTTAACATCACATCTCTCCCCCCTCAAACAACCAAACTGTACGAACAACCCCCATGCCCCCCACCCCCACCGCACCTGTACCCCCGGCCGTCCCTCCCGGGCAACCATCGACGGTGTGGGCCACCAGGCAGCAAGGTCTGTCGCCCACCCCTCAAACAACCCCAGCTAAGAAATGTCTAGCAGTTCAGAGTTCGAGTCTGGAAGTGGCGTGTGCCCACCCCAAAGAACAAAAAGAGTTACTTGCGTGCCCCATGGCAAAGGACTGCTATGTTGAATCTCAGTCCCTCAGCTTCTCAGGAATGGGAGTCCTGCGTGTCAGGGTCAGTAGCCTCCGCGTTGCCCGGCACTCCCTGCTCCAAATCTTGGATGGCAACAGCTAATGGGTGTAAGGATTGCATCGTCTGATCTTCCATTTCTGAGATATTCGTGCCATCCTCCTGATCTGTTGCAGCTTCCGATTCCGGGAGCAGGCACCTGAATCTCGACCCCCGAGTGGTATCTCCAGTGGTGGCAGTGGTGCCGTCTCCGCGGGCTCCTCCGGTCGCCACCTGCTGAGGCGGGTAAGGTGTTTGCTGTGAATGCCTGTCCGCCCGGTGATGTCGCGTCCGCTGTGACCCGTTCGGGCTCCTCCTGAAGTTGGCTGCCGCTTGCTCATCTCGAATTCTGCGACCCTTTTCCTCCGCCTCCCTCAACAGCGGTCTCTCCTCCAGCCAGTGCCAGGCCTCCTCCGGGCGGTTGAAAAAGTGTGATTTGCTGTTGAACAGGACTTTCAGTTTCGCAAGGAAGAGGAGCATATAGGATATGTTCAGCTCTCGTAGTTTGGCCTTCACAGTGTCATAAGAGCGTCTTTGCTTTTGCACTTCCTGGCTATAGTCAGGGAAGATCATGACAACGGTGTTCTCAAACTTGATTTCCCCCATTTTCCGGGCTTCTCTAAGGATGAGATCCCTGTGCGCATAGTTGAGAAATCTCGCAATGATTGGGCGAGGTCTCGCTCCCTCCGGTGGTCTGGCGGGGAATGCCCTGTGTGCTCTCTCAATCACGAAACAGTTGGAGAATTGAGCTCGGGGGAACATAGTCGTCAGCCAAGAGTGGAGGAAGGCTGCAGTGTCGTTCTTTTCAATTCCTTCCCTCAGGCCCACGAATCGCAGGTTGTTTCTGCGTGCCCTGTTCTCCGCGTCATCCACTCGCCACAGCAATGGTCTATGGGAGGCCTGCAATTCTGCCATATCTTTCTTGAGTGAGGTAACTGAGTCTTCCGTTTCAGAGATCCTGGTCTCCGCTGTGCCCACTCTGTCGGATAAGTTCCTGAAATCTTGACGTAGTAGGAGGACTTCAGATCCCACCTCCCCGATCTTGGTCTCAAGGGCCACCCTGGAATTCTGGATATCGGTTCGCGAGGCCTGGATCGCCTCTAGAAGCATGTTGGTGTCTGGTTGTGATTCTCGGGCCCCCACGGCCGCGTCCCTGTGTGTCCGCGTATTGGTGGTGTAGGTCTCAATTGTTTCCTGCCTGGCAGGCCTTGACACCGGGTCCCTCTTGCCCATGTTGTCCGCCGAATGGCCCCCCGATGTTGGGATCCAGTAGTAGGAGGGTTGGGGGGGCAGGAAGCACAGCCCCTCAAGATGGTAACAGCCCAGGGCCGGGACTAGTCTTGTGGTCTCCCTCGTACCGTCGGGGATTCTCTACGCTATGTCCCTTCCAGTGGGCCCCAGCTGGGCGGGCAAAACCAGTCCGGGCCCTCCTCTCGATATGGGGTCTCCGATGGGGTCCCGCACCCTCCGAAGGGTAGGGGGGGGGAGGGGCTTGCGAGGAGCTCGAGGACAGCACAAAAAGTCCCCAATCTGCCCGCCGCCTCCGGATCTGAGGCAGGATCTCGCAGGTTTTACACCACAGTCGCTGGGGAGGGGGGGGATGCAATACACTCGTGAGCCCCCCCCCCCGCGGCCCCAACAAATCAGCTCCGGGCCCAGGGGAGTGTGCACCTCCACACAAATCTCACGACCCGGGCAGCACACCAGGCGGGCCTCAGGCAGAAAATCCAGGCCCCGGCGCCACAGGCCTCACTCAAGCTCCGGATGTCCAGCCCCCGAAAGCCTCTCCGCGGCCCTCCGCGGCACCCACGAGGCAGCGCCAGGCCCAGGGGATTGTAGCCCCGCACAGGGCACGCAGGCCGAGCAGCTCACCTGGAGGGCAGCAGGCAGGAAATCAAGGCCCCGGCTTTACAGGCCGCAGGTCGCTCCCGCTCCCGGGGCTGCCGGAACGTCAAGGGGGGAGGAAAAGGCGAGTCCCAGGGTCGTCCGCTGCCACGCGGGGGTGGAGGGGTTCCCCGCTGTCCTCACTGCCTCGCCATCCTCACCACCTCTCCCCGTCAGCAGTCGGTCCCGATGACTCCGGGCGCCGCCATTTTGGAGTTCAGGGTCTCCGGCTCCGGGGGTAAACTGGCGAATAATTTGCCTCCGCTAGGGCGTAGAACGGAGCCGACGGGCTTTTCAAGTGCCTCACACCTTCCGATGTTGCCACAGCCGATTTTCCCGCTGTTTGCACGCTGTTTGGGTTAGTAAAATGCCGGATTTCATGCAGTCTTGCCAGGAGCTGCGCTGAGGCACGTCTTACTCAGCCATGCAGCTGGCCACGCCCCCCATAATTTGCTAATCTTAAGAGCTCGGGGTAGAGTACTGTAGAAAATGCTTTAAAAACTCTGAAGGAATGCCATCCTCTCCAGTAGCTTTACAGTTGGGCAAAAAGCTGATAACCGCATCTATTCCTTCCTTTGTGTATTCAGCTAGCAGCAGCTCTTTAAAGTTATTTTCCAGAATTGGAATTGGTAATCCCAGTAAAAATTCATTAATTGATTCTAAAGAGACCTGGTGAGATGCCTGATAGATATCTTTATAGTGTGCGGAACACTGCACCTATTAATTACGTAGTCTTTACACAGATTTTAGTTACATTATCCTCGATGCATTCAACTCTGTTGCAAACTTGCTTTTCCTTTGCTTGCCAAGCCAGCAATCTTCCTGTATACTCGCTATCTTCATAGCTTGTCTGAAGATACAACCTACTTGCCATATCCCCTAACTCATAATAAAATTCCCTCATTTTTGTTTTTGCATATAGTACTTCTTGTTAGTTAGGCGAGGTCCTATTTGTAAAATATTCTTGATTTGCATGAGCCAGTTTATTCTCAATTACCCTTCTCTCCTCCTTCTTAGCCTTTTGTTTTGGTATCTCTTTTGAGGTAATAATTATGCCTCTCAATGTAGCCTTGAAGGCATCCCATATTATGTTAATTGGGGCAGAATCTTTATTTATCTGAAAAAAGAAACTCATCTCCTTCTCTAATTGTGCACACCATTGCTTATCAGCTAAGTTGAGTTTATTAAAATACCACCTTCTGGCTGCTGTTTCTTCTTTCTTCCCTAGCAGGGCTTCCAATTTAATAAGGGCATGATCTGATAAAGCATTTGCTATATGTTCACATTTACTGACTTCCATATTATGGGAGGTTAAAAAAAAAGTCTAGCCTTGATGATGAATCACATTTCGCCGAATAGCAAGAGTACTCACGCTTTGTCAAATTATTGAGCCGCCAATTATCTAGAATATCTAAGTCTGTTTTACAGCTCAAGAGAGTAGTGGCTACTAGTGGTTTATTTTGCCTTCGGTCTTTTTTAGTTGACTCAATCGCGGGGTTTTGCAAACAATTAAGATCACCTCCCCATATGATCTGACCAGGTAAGCCTGACAGTGCTTGTTTTAACTGTAAAATGGGGAGCGGATCATCCACCACTGGTGCATAAATCGTAGCATGTATCGGGCGTGTGTTATTTATTGTCCCATGCAGGAATTCCCACCGACCGCTCGTATCCGAGTGTGATGCTTCAACATGAAAATGGACATGCTTGCCTATATAAATGCTCACCCCCCTCTGAGCTGTCCCTGACACAGATCAACAATAAAAGCCTTCCTAATTTTTAAACATTTTACTAGCATCTGCTAAGGTTCGAAAGTGTGTCTCTTGTATAAAGATCACATCTGGGTTGTGTCCTTTCAATCAGTTCTCTACTGCACAAGTTTTACGCCTATTGTTTAAACCGTTAACATTCAAAGATAAAATTGAGAGTTTATTCCTATTCCTAATGTTTTAAAAGACGGGAGAGTATAGCTGGTTTTGTCCACAGACACCGAGGTAGCATATTTAAAGGCAGCTTGCTCTATATGTGCAAAATGCATATCTGAAGTGCGACTTGTGCAAAATGTGCAAAATGCATAAATGGTTGACCGCCAGAAATGTTAAATCTTCTCTCCCAATAATACAGTAGCGGACTACCTTATTAATTAACATACAGACCATTTAAATTGTGCAAACTGCGCAAGTATACCATATCTGCTATGGCAATTGTGCAAATCATACAATAAAGTGCTGTATGTGCAAAGCACATGTCTTAAGTGCAATTTATGCAAATATGCAGAATGCACAGATGATTTACCACTAAAATTCTTGAATCTTTTCTTCCTATAAGATATTAGCGGTCTAAGTTGTCCACAAAAGTACAGACCATTTAAACTGTGCAAATTGCGCAAATATACCATGTATGCCATGATAGTTGTGCAAATCATAAAATAAAGTGCAAATAACGCATTCAGATTGGCATACTACAGTACAGTTTGTATCAAATGTGCAAATCAAGCAGCCATTATACCAATAAAACCAGTATACTACAGTGCAAATTGTATCGATTATATGAAGTAACACTGAGATGCATTAGAATGTGGCATTCAATGTGCGATATGTCGATTGTATAAGGCAGCAACATTCCAAATCCTCTTCTTGACTTATTTAAACAAAAAAATAAAACATTTCTGGCTATGAACTCTCTTTTTTCTGCTGCTTCACCCCCACCACCACCCCTCCACCCTGCCCTCCCCACTGCATCACCCCTACTGCCAACCCCCCCAACCCCCGCTCCCCGGAAGGAGGGAATCCTCCAATGTCCCACTGTCTTTCCCTCCTTCTCCTCCTTTTTGCCGGATGCCATCTTGTTGCATCCTATCGCATCCCCTGATTCGCCTTGTATTCACCCATTCATGGAAGACTTTTCGATTTTTAATTGATTTTCATGTCGCTGGTTGTTGTTATTGAGGGCAGTCCTATAGCCATAGAGTTTCCACAGAGTTACCCTTTCCTCATGTTGCACTGAGGCCTTCCAAGAGGTTTTGGGCTTCTAGTATGTCTGTAAAAATAAAAAATAAATCCTTTGGCTATCACTTTCAACTTAGATTGTTGCAAAATCATCGCCTGTGCCCCTTTTGCCTTGAAAGAGTCATTCATTTGAATAAAGTCCTTCCGTCTGTGGGCAGAGGCAGCTGACATGTGAGAGAAAATGTTAAAGTTCTTGATTGCATCGGTAGTGAATAATCTCCTAGATATTGCTGCATTTAAAATTTGCTCTTTGATTCCATAGTCTGAAAAGTTTATTAAGCTGGTTCGAGGATACTTAAGATTCAGAGGCTTGTGTGCAGGTACCCTATGGGCTCTAGTTATTGTGAGATCTCCTTGCAATTCAGGTATTGCCTTTTTCAGCAGAGTCGCAGTCCATTTGACCATTTCTGTACTTTCCTGACCTTCCGATACTCCGACGAGGCGTAGATTGGATTTCCTATTGTAGTTCTCTAAGGGCCAGATGTAGGTAGGCATTTACCGGTCGGTAACGGCCGACCGGTAAATGCAATTTGAGATGTAGGGCCCTGTATTTTACAGAATCGGTAAATTTACCGATCGGTAAATTTACCGATTCTGTAAAATACCGAATCGGTATTTTTTCCGATTCGGTAAAATTGATATGTAGGTGGGACTCTTCTGAGTCCCACAAGCATTACAGAATCGGTATTTTACCATCAAATACTATTTGATGGTAAAATACCGATTCTGGTGTGCATGCACATGTGTGCATGCACACCTGTGCCATATGACAGGCAGACCTGCCCTTAGGGCAGGTATGCCTGCCACATGGCCCCCGAACCTTTTTTGGGGGTGCTAGAGGGTGTCAAAGTGACACCCCCTGCACCCTTGTCAGAATCGGTATTTACCGATTCGGTAAATACCGACCGGTAATGCTCTATTCATTCCTATGGGCTTCAAAGCCCATAGGAATGAATGGGGCATTACCGGTCGGTATTTACCGAATCGGTAAATACAGATATTTACCGATTCGGTAAAAGGAACATCTGGATGTTCCTACATATCCACCCCTCAGATTTACCGATTTTTAATTACCGAATCGGTAAAATTCGGTAATTAAAAATCGGTAAATCTCATTTACCTACATCTGGCCCTAAGTCTTGTAGCTTTGATTCCATCTGAGACTTATTTTTATTCAATAACTGTAGATACTTTTGCATGGTAGTGATGGTATCTTCCAAGACTGAGACGCAAGCTTCTGCCTCAGTGACTCTTCTCGGTAGATTGCCTAAGTTCTCCTCTATCTTTGCCAGTCTACTATGCAGCTGTGATATTTCCAGTGCCTGCGATATCTTCAGATCTCTTAATTCTCGCAGGATAGTTGTCAGCATTTCCTGTACTGAAATATCTTGTTCCGGTTTTCTATTTGCAAAGCTTTCACCAACTCCAGGGGCCTGACGTATTTCTTTTTCTTTTTCTGCCTTTGTTTCTGCCTCGGGTTCTGCTTCTGGTTCTACTTCAGGTGCTGATGCCAAACCCAGCATATCTGCCAGTGCCTCTTGTGAGCATATGTAACCCTCTTGAGTCAGCGGCTGGTTAGTCAGCGATATCTTCCTGTGGGCAGCTGTGATTATTTCTGCAGGGTCTAGCCCCACGTGTGATTTTGAATGAGGCTGTGGATGTGATACTTGGTCTAGCAGGGCGTGAGAGGGTGACCGGGCGTGGGTAGATGTGAATAGTAATTTCTGGCATTGCGTATCCCGTAGCATTTTCTCGCCCGTTTGATCTTTTGCCTTTTGCTCTTCTCTGCTCGGTTGTGGAGTGCTAGTAACCTTGTCCTGCGCCACCGGGGGCTTACTAAAGAGAGGGTACTGTTTAGAGTTCATTAGAATATCGTCCTCCCTGTTCGGTGTACTCTCTATTCTGCCCACCTTTCCACTGCCTCCTTCTTCGCCACCCACATCCAGCATTCTTAGATCTGCTACAAGCTCATACAGTGTCTCTTCTTCCTCCTCCTCTTCCTCAAAAGATTTTTCAGAGGCATTTTTTTCCCTCTGTCAATGCCAATGCCACCACTATAGCTTTTAAGTCCATTCTTTGCTGGGCATTTCTTCTCCCTCTGCTGGCACCTTTGAAGGCTTAAAAAAGGTGTTGGTGAAGATTGGCCAGTCTTTAGAAACTCCTTTCCTGTCCCAGCCTTAGCTTGCTTGTTTCGCAATTTCACTGCCGTTTTCAAGACTACCGACATCTTATTACTCTTTCTCAGAAAATCGTGAAATTAAATAATCCCAAGCACTTAATACATGGAAAGGATTTTGTGATCTTGCTGTAGGTGGACCTGCAGCAGCAGAGCAGAGTGCAGAGTTTTTTTGTTTTTTTACAAAAATACTGTGTCCAGGACAATGATCCTGCAGTTTTCCAATAGTTCCTTCTTTAATATGTGAACAAACCACCCCCAATGTTTAAAGAAGTTTAAAAAAGTCCATATACACATTAATCTGGGCCACCGCACCGCTCCTACTCCTCGCAAGCCCACAACTCACAGCCCACAAGCTTGTCAGCTTACGCACAGAGTGCCCTTTAGTTGCCCATAAAAGCTCCTTTTTTGGGGCTGCCTCCTGCTCAGACCCCCATTCCTGCTCTACACATGCTCAAGTTTATAGTTAGTTTACAGTTAGTTTGGTCTCCTGTTTAGTCTCCAGCCGGACGCTGCCTCACCTCATCTGCTTGCTCCGGTACTTGACTTTAATCCCCCTGGTGCTTATAGTAGAGTTATTGCAGAGTCCTCCTTCTTCATGCCAGTACTGCATCCCAACGTCACGGGGGTTCTCGCGTTTTCTGCGTCAATATCACGCCGCAACCACCATCACGCAGTTTATACAAACTTTGACAACTGCAGGACATTCTGTTGCATATTAATCCCACCAGGAGCCTCTTCAAGCGCCTAGTTTTTAGAAAGGTTTAGGGTTTTCTCTTGGTAGTAGCAAGTCGTAGGCCCAAATACACAGGTTCCCAAACATCCCCCCCAAAATAAATAAATCGATTTAACATCAATCAACTTTTTGGACTTTTGCACTGCCACATTTTTGTGTCATTCCTGTCCCAGGCGATCGGTACATACACAAAGTATTGTTTTTAGGTCTCACTGGTGTTAGCAGCGCGAAGCTCTGCATCCAGCGAAAGACCTATTGTTGTCGGCTTGCCGGGAATGTTGGACAGGGGATGGGCACGCACGGCGATTTCATTGCGTGTGCGCGCACGTTCACTCACGTGCCGTGCACATCTCCTATCCCAGATTCCCAGCAAATAATAACACAGACACACGCACACACACACACACACACACACACACACACACACACACACACCAGGCACACGCGGGGCTTACATACACACACAAACGCGCGCACACACACACCCTCCTGACCCCACTCCACTCACCGGGCACACGCGGGGCTTGCATCAGGGCGGGGCGGGCAACGTCAATGTGCCCTGACGCCCCCCCTCACCGGGTCTGTCAGACTCCTCTCATCCTGTTCCGCGGTAGTGGCGGCTGCATAGGATTCGTAGGCGGCTTGCTCCCTTCCTTTCACAGGAGCGCGGGGTAGGCTCCCGTCTGCTTCCTGTCTGTGCTGCTGGCCCCACTCTCAAGCAGGCAGTCCCGGGCAGTCCCACCTGGCTTCCTGTGTCTCGCCCGTGGAGAGGGACCGGAAGCACTCAATCCAAGAAAGGTAAGTTGCTTGCAGTGGTGTACAGTAACAGTAAACACAGGCTTTACTCAAGAATATGTGAAGAACAAACACCTGGTTCCATGGTGGGAAGAGGTTTTGGGCTACATTAAGTAAGAATTTACGTGCATGCAGTGCATTGTGGGGCCTAGTTGTTGAATGGTGTTGCTTTCCCTGGTGGCCGTGGTGATGTTGGGCTTTGCTAGTCTGCCCTAGGTTTTACAATTTATTTGTGTATCAACAGCATCTCTTTTCACCCTACCCAGTGCTACAGCGATTTACTGTGGAAAGTGAACAAATAACATACATTTGAAGGAGGCCTAATTTTAAAGATGTTGATATGAATAAGCATGTATCGCGGACAGCGCTGCCCTGCCAGCCTCAACTGACCTGACCCATGTTATCCATGCAAGGTGCCCTCCATTCCATTGTAGAGCGATTCACGTCACGCACATTAGCTGATTGGCTGTAAAATGACGAACGCATTTTGAAGTTGGAAATTATTTTACTAGGAACGCATAATTGCTTCACTATTAAAAGGTGGAGCAGCCTGATACACGGAGGTATACGTGCTTGCAACTTGCTTCCGGGTAGATGTATGAACAGTGCCGACACGTACCATTTTTTCCAAACAGATTTTATTGGGGTTTTTGCATATATGACGCATCACAGTGGTCTATTCAGTGCAGTCAGTCAAGATATTGTTCCCCATAGGACTTTTTCTCATCTGGACCATGATAAATGTGCAAAGCACAAAATATTAGTATGCGTAGTTTTACAGCTGAGGAAATTCAGAGGTGTACTAAAAGCACGTTTAAGAATACACACGGTTAAACATGTTAGTAACTGCTCAAACCTGGGAAAGAGGCTACATTTGTGCAAATGCAAGTTAGGTAATTTCGAACATCTGCAAAAGACATTTAAAAGCCTCCATTCCTGGTCAATACCTCAGTGTGACGTCTGAAAAATATGTTAAGAGGTCTTGTAGGTAATGTTCTGTGTAACATGAATAAGCCATCCTTTAGTATTGTAATAGTGGGTAACATTCACCAGGCACCGGCTATTCACTGAGCTGTACGTGGAATACCAATGATGTGTTGTGGGTCAACAAATCGGTATTTCTGATAGATACATCTGCCAGTGGATTCCTCACCTTGTGAATATCCCCCTTGAGTCAGCAACGTTCGGAAAATTCTTTGTAGCACGCCGGCGTGGACGACGTCATAGGAGCAGGCATCGCGCGCGACTCCGTCTGACGTCACCGACCCCATATTAGGCCTACGTCGGCGTGATCACATCAGTTCCCTTTTCCCTTTTTTTCACTGCCAGGGATCTCACACCCCCTCACCCTCACCCTCACACCCCTCACACACCTCCTCACCCTCACACCCCCTTACTCTCACACCCCCTCATCCTCACCCTCACATCCCCTCATCTTCACCCTCACACCCCCTCATCTTCACCCTCACACCCCTCACCCTTACCCTCACACCCCCTCACACACCCTCACCCTCACACACCCTCACCCACCCTCTCACCCTCTCTCACCCTCACACACCCCCTCACACACACCCCTCTCACACTCACACACCCTCACCCTCACACCCCCTCACCCTCACACCCCAAACACCCTCACACCCCAAACACCCTCAAACACCCTCTCACCCTCACACCCCCTCACCCTCACACCCCCTCTCACCCTCACCCCGATCACCCTCACCCCCATCACCCTCACCCCCATCACCCTCACCCCCATCACCCTCACCCCCATCACCCTCACCCCCATCACCCTCACCCTCACCCCCATCACCCTCACCCCCTCATCCTCACCCCCAATCCTCACCCTCACAACCTCACAACCACACCCCCTCACCCTCACACCCCCACACCCTCACCCTCACACACACCCTCACCCTCATACACCTTCACACCCCCTCACCCTCAGACCCCCTCACCCTCACACCCCCTCCCCCTCACACCCCCTCACACATCCTCGTACATCCTCGTACACCCTCACACCCCCTCACCCTCACAGCCCCTCAACCTCACAGCCCCTCAACCTCACAGCCCCTCAACCTCACAGCCCCTCAACCTCACAGCCCCTCAACCTCACAGCCCCTCAACCTCACAGCCCCTCACCCTCACACCCCCTCACCCTCACAGCCCCTCACCCTCACAGCCCCTCACCCTCACAGCCCCTCACCCTCACAGCCCCTCACCCTCACACCCCCTCACCCTCACACCCCCTCACCCACACACCATCACCCTCACACCCTTACACCTCCTCACCCTCACAGCCCCTCACACCCCCTCAACCTCACACACCATCACAGCCCCTCACCCTCACAGCCCCTCACCCTCACAGCCCCTCAGCCTCACAGCCCCTCAGCCTCACAGCCCCTCACCCTCACAGCCCCTCACCCTCACAGCCCCTCACCCTCACACACCCTCACCCTCACACACCCTCACCAGCATAGCATAACAAAACATAGCATAGCATAACAAAACACAGCATAGCATAGCATAACAAAAAAGCATAGGATAGCAAAACATAGCATAACAAAACATAGCATAGCATACCAAAGCACAGAATAGCATACCAAAGCACAGCATAGCATACCAAAACACAGCATAGGATAGCAAAACAAAACCTAGCATAACAAAACAAAACATAGCATAGCAACACACAACAAAGCATAGCACAACAAAACATAGCATAACAAAACATAGCATAACAAAACATAGCATAACAAAACATAGCATAACAAAACATAGCATAACAAAACATAGCATAACAAAACAAAGCATAACAAAACAAAGCATAACAAAAAAAAGCATAGCACAACATAACAAAGCATAACATAACAACATAACATAACAAAGCATAACATAACAAAACATAACATAACAAAGCATAACATAACAAAGCATAGCATAACAAAGCATAACATAGCATAGTATAACAAAATATAGTATAGCATAACAAAACACAGAATAGCATAGCATAACACAAAAGCATAGGATAGCAAAACATAGCATAGCATAACAAAGTATAGCATAGCATACCAAAACACAGCATAGCATAACAAAAAAGCATAGGATAGCAAAACATAGCATAGCATAACATAGCATAACAAAGCATAGCATAGCATAGCAGAGCATAGCATAGCAGAACATCGCATAACAAAACACAACATAGCCTAGCATAACAAAACACAACATAGCATAACAAAACAAAGCATAGCATAACAAAACCTAGCATAACAAAACACAATAAAGCATAGCATAACAAAACAAAGCATAGGATAGCAAAACTAAACATAGGATAGCAAAACTAAACATAGCATAGCATAACAAAACAAAGCATAGGAAAGCAAAACAAAACATAGCATAACATAACAAAACATGGCATAACGTAACAAAACATAGCATAACAAAACACAACACATAGCATACAAAACATAGCAAAACACAACAAAACATAGCATAGCTTAACAAAACACAAAACATAGCATAGCAAAACAAAACATATATAGTAGCATAGCAAAACATAGCATACCAAACACAACAAAACAGAGCATAGCATAATAAAACAGAACAAAACATAGCATAACAAAACATAGCATAGCATAACAAAACATAGCATAACAAAACATAGAATAGCAAAACATAGCATAGCATAGCATAACAAAACATAGCATAGCATACCAAAACAAAGCATAGCATACCAAAACAAAGCATAGCATAACAATTCAAAGCATAGGATAGCAAAACATAGTATAACAAAACACAGCATAGGATAGCAAAACAAAACCTAGCATAACAAAACAAAACATAGCATAGCAACACACAACAAAGCATAGCACAACAAAACATAGCATAACAAAACATAGCATAACAAAACATAGCATAACAAAACAAAGCATAACAAAACAAAGCATAACAAAAAAAGCATAGCACAACATAACAAAGCATAACATAACAACATAACATAACAAAGCATAACATAACAAAGCATAGCATAACAAAGCATAACATAGCATAGTATAACAAAATATAGTATAGCATAACAAAACACAGAATAGCATAGCATAACACAAAAGCATAGGATAGCAAAACATAGCATAGCATAACAAAGTATAGCATAGCATACCAAAACACAGCATAGCATAACAAAAAAGCATAGGATAGCAAAACATAGCATAGCATAACATAGCATAGCATAGCATAACAAAGCATAGCATAGCATAGCAGAGCATAGCATAGCAGAACATCGCATAACAAAACACAACATAGCCTAGCATAACAAAACACAACATAGCATAACAAAACAAAGCATAGCATAACAAAACCTAGCATAACAAAACACAATAAAGCATAGCATAACAAAACAAAGCATAGGATAGCAAAACTAAACATAGGATAGCAAAACTAAACATAGCATAGCATAACAAAACAAAGCATAGGAAAGCAAAACAAAACATAGCATAACATAACAAAACATGGCATAACGTAACAAAACATAGCATAACAAAACACAACACATAGCATACAAAACATAGCAAAACACAACAAAACATAGCATAGCTTAACAAAACACAAAACATAGCATAGCAAAACAAAACATATATAGTAGCATAGCAAAACATAGCATACCAAACACAACAAAACAGAGCATAGCATAATAAAACAGAACAAAACATAGCATAACAAAACATAGCATAGCATAACAAAACATAGCATAACAAAACATAGAATAGCAAAACATAGCATAGCATAGCATAACAAAACATAGCATAGCATACCAAAACAAAGCATAGCATACCAAAACAAAGCATAGCATAACAATTCAAAGCATAGGATAGCAAAACATAGTATAACAAAACAAAACATAGGATAGCAAAACAAAACATAGCCTTGCATACAGCATCACTCTGCACCACCACAGCATCACTCAGGGGCACCACAACAACACTATGCGCTACCACAGCATCACTGAACGCCACAGCATCACTCGTTCGCCATCACAACATCACTCAGCGCCACCACAGCATCAATCTGTGCAACCATTCAACAACACCTGGTTCAAATATGTTCTCTCAATGTTTCAAGCTTTATTACAAATGTAACAAGAAGATGTTAATATTTCACTTCTGTTCTTGGATTTTCATCACAATAAAATACACTGCACATAATCTTCACTAAAAGTTATTTACAAAACTTTAAGCTATTTCCATTATAAATTACAATAACTTTTATTTAAGTATTAATTATTGAAAGAAAATTAAAAGCCATTGTTATTTGTAATATCAATACATGTAAGTCACGTAAATACAACACATATTGCATTACAAATGCTATAGGTGTCACATTTGCGAAAGTTATAACTATTGGCATTGTAAATGACAAAGCTATTAATTTCGCTATTTTCAAAAACAAAACATAAATAAAAAAATGTGTCATTTACAATACCAATAGCTCAAACTTTCCTAATGCGAGACCTATTGCATTGCAAATGCTTGTTAACAGAAGTGTTGAAACAGTGGATAGTAAGACATTAATTATAAGCCAGTGTTCACAAAAATGCATGCATTGGCAAAACAATGGACTTCGCCTATGCAAGAGCTATTAGCTTTATCAATGTTGTTCACCACAGTAGCTGCTGTTCAGCATGGCTAAATGTTAGTAGTGTAGTGGAGAGTGGAGTAGTGTTGCAGAGTAGAGTGCCATAGTAACGTTTCGTAGAAGAGTAGAGTGTCCTCGTAGAGTGTTGTAGTGTTGCAGATTGGACAGATGCAGAGTGGTTTACAGTTGAGCAAAGTGTAGTGGAGTGGTATTGAGTGGAGCAGAGGGAAAGGAATTGTGTAGTGTGGAGTGGCGTACACTGGAGTGATGAGTAGCAGGGTAGAGTGGTGTTAAGTGTCCTAAAGTGGAGTGTTGTGGAGAGGCATAGAGTGTTGTGGAGTGGCATAGAGTGGGATTCATATACTGGAGTGGCATAGAAGGAACTGCATAGAGTGGAGTGGAGTAGAGTGTTGTAAAGTAGAGTGTCAGAGAGGAGCGTCATACAGTAGAGAGTCAGAGTGGAGAGTGTTAGAATGGCGGGTTGCAGAGTAGAGTGTCGCAGAGTAGAGTGTCGTGGAGGGTCATAGAAAGGAGAGGCATAGAGTGTTGTTGACAGGAGTGACAGAGTGGTGTACAGTTGAGTGGAGTGGCATAGAGTGAGATAGAGTGGGGTAGAGTGTGTCAGAGTAGATTGCATAGTGTGGAGTGGCACCGTTATGTACAGTGGAGTGGTGTGGTGTGTTGTAGAATGGAGTGTCGTAAAGTGGAGTGTCGTAAAGTGGAGTGTCATAAAGTGGAGTGTTGTGGAGAGGCGTAGAGTGGAGTACAATGTTGTAGAGAGTGGTAAAGTGGTGAGGCATAGAGTGGTGTACAGTGGAGTGGTGTACACTGAAGGGGTGTACAGTGGAGTAGAGGGTTGTGGAATGTAATGCAGTGGAGTGTCATGGCGTAGAGTGGAGTGTTGTGTCAAGTAGTGGAGTTTCGTAGAGTGGAGTAGTGTAGAGGGAATTATATGGAGTGGAGTAGAGTGTCAGAGTGGAGGGTCATGTAGGGTTGTGGAGGGGTATCGAGCGGAGGGGCATAGAGGGGAAGGGAATAGAGGGCAGGGGAATAGAGGGGGGTTTGGCAGAGTGGAGAAGAGTTGTTGAGAGGCGTAGAGTAGAGAGGAGTGGTGTACATTGGCCAACAGTGAAGAGCCGTAGAGTATAGTAGAGTGAAGTGGAGTAGAGTCTCGAAGAATGGAGTTCGTATAGTAGAGTTGAGTCTCAGAGTACAGGGGCGTAAAGCACAAGTTACTTACTTGTGTAATGATATATCTGTAAGAGACATTAGTCAGTGATAGATTCCTTACCTTAGACTATCCCCAGGCGTCAGACTGGAACCGGAAAGTTTTTCTGCTTAGCAGTACCTCTGCGCGCCAGTAGGTGGCGTCCTGCGGCTCCGCATCCGTCACTGGCATCGTAGGCGCCAAGATGACGTCACGGAGAGTACTTAGGCGCCACCCATGGGCAATGACATCAGTTCTGTACACAACTATTCCGTGCCGAACCGCAGAGCCATGCAAGATACTGACAATTTGGTGCATCAAACTAGGGCCCTAAAAGGGGATGACCTTAACCCTAGTAATCAGTTCGCAGAACGGGGAGGATGGGCGGGGCGGTAAGGAATCTATCACTAACTAATGTCTTACAGATATATCGTTACACAAGTAAGTAACTTGTGCATCTGAGACACGTTAGTGATAGATTACTTACCTTAGAATAGATACCCCAGCAATACCAACCGTGGTGGAGGGTCTGCGAACAGGATTACACCAGAAAGTCACGGAGCACAGAACGGCCAAAGAAGCCGTCTCTCCAGACCTGACCGTCAAGGCAGTAGTACTTGGTAAATGTGTGCAGCGAGGCCCACGTAGCTGCCGGACAAATATCCTGCAAGGGGACACCGCGTCCCAAGGCAGTAGTGGCTGCAGTTGCCCTGGTCGAATGGGCACGAAGCCCTACAGGAGGCTCATTCTTGGCTAAGGAGTAACATGCTTTGATGCGGTGCCGGGGAGCCAACAGGATCTGGACACGGGACCGCGGGGACCGCTGGCGGGAGCTCGAGGCCTAAAAAGGCGGTCCATGGCAGCAAGAAATTCTTGCATCTGCTCGGGAGTAGCCGACGGACCCGGGTATGGCGGGTACGACGTGGGACTCCCATGCTCCGGAGGAGCCGCAGGTGCCCCTGTCCCCCCCGTCCACCTCCGAGGAGCGACGGGGGGATGTCAGAGATCGAGCACGCTTCTTCGACTTCTTATGGCGTCGCTCACAGGAGTCTGAAGGTGAAGACTTAGAGCCCGAAGAGCCCGGGAGCGGTCCCACAAACGGCCTCTAGACCCCAAGTGGAGGTGAGAGGAGTGCTGGGCCTACAGCAACTTCCGGCGCCGCTCTCGCAAGGCCTTCGGGGCCATGACTCGACAATTCCAACAACCCCAGGAGTCATGGTCGGTCTCCAGGCAATAGAGGCAGACATCATGGGGGTCCGCCACCGACATATTACGGCGGCACGACCCACAAGACTTAAAGCCGGGCATCCCTACGTGCACCAGGAGACAAATTGAGGAGACAAAAAAAGTCTCAAAAAGTGGCCAAAAAATTACTAGGTACGTGCTCAATCCGGATCTGCGTTTTCGGCGCAAAAAAAGAAAGAACTGATGTCAGCGTGCATGGGTGGCGCCCAAGTACTCTCCATGACGTCATCTCGGCGCCTACGACGCCAGTGACGGATGCAGAGCCGCAGGACGCCACCTACTGGCGCGCAGAGGTACTGCTAAGCAGAAAAACCTTCGGATCCAGTCTGACGCCTGGGGATATTCTAAGGTAAGGAATCTATCACTAACATGTCTCTTTCAGATATGGTGTACAGTGGAGTTGTGGTGTAGAGTGGAGTGAGTGGTATAGAGTAAGTTGTGAAGAATAGAGTGCCAGAATGAAGTGTCTTGGAAGGGCGTAGAGTGGAGTAGAGTGTTCTAGAGTAGATTGTTGCAGTGTTGTAGAGTGGTGTGTCAGAGTGGAGTAAAGTGGCATAGAGGGCATTGCGTAAAGGGGAGTACAGTGTTGTAGAGTGGAGGAGCGTAGAATAAAATAGAGTAAAGTGTCATGGAGTGGCACAGAGTGGAGTAGAGTATTGTAGGGTGTAGTGTGATAGCGTAGATTGTTGCAGTGTCTTAGAGTGGCGTGTCAGAGCAGAGAAAAGTGGTGTGAAGTGGCACAGAGGGAATTGTGTAAAGGGGAATACAGTGCTGTAGAGTGGAGGGGCATAGAATTGAGTGGAGTGGAGCACAGAGGAGTAAAGTGTCAGAGTACAGTGGAGTGGTGTAACGTGGTGTAGAGTAGAGTGGTGTATAGTGGAGTGGTGTAGAGTGGACTGGTGTAGGGTGGCGTAGAGTGAAGCAGAATGGTGTAGAGTGAAGCAGAATGGCATGGAGTGGAGCAGCGTAGAGTGTAAGAGAGAGGGGATTCGAGGGGCATAGAGTGGAGGGGCATAGAGTGGAGGGGACTTGAGTGGAATAGAGTGGGGTGGTGTATAGTTGAGTAGTTTGTCATAGAGAGGAATGTCGTGCCATGGAGTCCGTTTTTGTAGAGTGGAGTGGTATAGAGGGAATTACGTAGAGTGGAAGGACGTATGGTGGAGGGGCATAGGGCGTAGGGGGTGTAATGGCAGACTTTTTCCGGCCCTTTTTGGAGGGAGAATGATGGAGAGTGACTCCAGTCTATCAGTCTTATAGTGTAGGGATTAGGACTATAAGTAGAACCTCTCTGGGAGACACAGTAGGGTATTTTTGTACCCCTTTCTTTAGAGTAGGGCTTACGAATTAAGCTAGGGAGTAGATATATAAGTATTAGTCATGATCCACCCTTTTGCTAGCGAGTTAGGATATTCTCCATGGAGTTATGCGTATTCTGGGCCCTGTAGGCCTTAAACGGGACAGACTCCATCTTGCCCTCTGCCTGGTAGCTTGAGAGGCCTTCTAGGTCAAGTGTAATGTTTTAGTTTCAAGGTGTTGTTCGCTTGGAGAGAACCGGCTCAGGCTGGCCCTTATCGAAGGAATGTATTTTTCTCCACTCCGAAGACACAACTTCAGGCCGGCCGGCTGGGAACGTGTCCTTGGTACGGGGAGGTACAAGAATTTGGTGGGCGGCAGGTTACTGGCCGTAACTTTCCATGAAGGAACAGGCTTTGATATTAGCGAAGGTGTTAGACAGTTAGGGAGTTAGTTCATAGGCGGCAGCTAGCCGTTAGCATCTCTGCTATTATTTATTTCTTCGGCGGACAGTCGCCATCTTTGAAGTCCGAGAAAGATTTAAGACCGAGACTCTCGAGAAAGTTTGAAGGAGAAATAGCGCGGAGCGCACAGAGACAGAGAGAGAGAGATACTGTAGCCAATAACCAGCAAGGTTCCAGTGACTTGGAGGGAAGCAGAAGAGATTGAGCCTAGCGGTGCAGACGTGTACTTGTGACGGCTGGGGTGTGACTTTGAGACGAGCCAAGACACAGAGACGAGAAGGGAACCTAGATGACTGCCGAGCCCCGACTTCATATTAACCAGGTGATGTCCGCCCTTTCTTTAAATCACTCTAACCTTTACCTTTCCTTTGCAGAAAATATATTGCATAGTATTGTGTTTGTGATTATTATTAATAAATACCCTGGTTTATTGTGAACCGACATGTGCCTTGTATTCTTGTTCAATCGTGGTAACTGACCTTTAGATTTGAGCATTGTTTGCATGAACGGATGTGAAATCCCGATCAGGTAAAGAGTGATCAAGCCAATAGGAAGCGAGGGGACCTTTGATGTCAGGAGCAGAAGGTACATATTTTAATTAGAAGAAACGTACTAAATTTACATTGTCTTAGTTTTATCCCAAGTAGATGAGTGAGAAGTTGCTCCCATAGGTGTCCATAGGAAAGTGGTCGTCGTTGATATGCGGCGTTAATGAGAACGCTGGGGAGGAGACCAGCGTGGAGGTTCGCTGGATTGTGGACCGAGTGTAAGTGAGAGCGTTGGGGGGGGAGACCAACGTGGAGATTCGCCGGATTGTGGACCGAGTGTAAGTGAGAGCATTGGGACTGCAGGCCCATGTGTAGACACGCCAGATTGTGTGTCATATCTGCCCTAGGGTAGATTAGTCTGGGTCCGGGAGGCCGCGAGACTAGCTGATGTGAATAAGATATGATAGAAAACCTATGCATGTTTATTGCCATTTCCCTATCCTTAGGTGTGAAATGTACATATATGTATCCATATCCATTGTAAATACGTTCTAAGGAGAGAGGTGATTACGTTCTGACTGGGTTGGAGGGGCCCCTAGGGGCGGATTCCATCTAAGCGGAAAATCCGGTCATTACATCTGGCGTCACTAACTGTTTACGAAGCCTGTGTGCGCTGTATTGTTTTGATCTTGTTGGTTTGCGCTCGGCTCGTACGTATAATTTTTGTTTATAATTGTGTATATATATATATTTTTTTTTTTTGTGTGTGTTGAAATGTTTTCGAAAAAATCAGGCTCTGTTTTCAAACTGCCTATTCAGATTCCCGGTTGGGAGTCTACGCCTTACGAGGCTTTGGCCCGTGAGTGGGCCGATTCTACTGGTTTGAGTGAGAATTGGATTTCTTGTTTGGAGCAGGCGGAGCCTGCTGATGTGGTTTCTTGCTTGCAGAAAGCTCCAGTAGTGAAGGGTGATGAGCTTCCTATTTTGGGACGCAGAGGTTGGATTGTGCTACATGCATACCGGATCCTTCATGAGAGGTTTGTTCAGTTGCGGAAGCAATGCAAGAATATGGAAGGACAGGTTGTTGAATTGCAGAATGCGCATACTTTGTTGCGGTGTCAAAATAAGTTGCTTGCCGACAAACTTGAGACTTATCAAACTATAGCCGAACGGGCTGCAGTTCGCATTGCGCGATATAAATACAAACACCGGCGCGGTCGTGTGTCTACACGGAAGGTGCGTATGGTCGTGGCGAAAGCCGGGCTAGATTGGAACCCTGACGAGTGGGATGGTAATATCTGGGATTCTAATGCTTCTGACTCCTCGGCTGAGGAGGGTGACAAGCGCGAGTCTTCTCGCTCCGGACGTGACTGTAAATCTGCTTCTTGTGACAAAGATGTCGTGTCTAGCGACCGTGGTCGTTCTTCCCGTTCTGATGACGTGTCTTACCCTGATTGTTCTTCTAAATCTAAGGACGGGGCTTCTTCGGGAGCTCTGCCGGAGGTTTCTGCTCATCCTGTGTTTCGTCGCAAATTACAACAAGCTCCTGGTAATCCGGGTGGTGTTGCCCTGGATAGTATTGAAGATTTTACTCAACAGGAGGTGAGTGACATTTTACAACGATTTCGTCAACGGCCCGGTGAGGCTTTGCTTACGTGGATGGTGCGCCTTTATGAACTGGGCGCTGCCGGTATTATGCTTGATGCTGTTGACTGTTTACGGTTTTGCTCTTTGAGTTCCGACTCTACCATTCAAGATCATTTTCGAAACTATAATGGTGCTGGTCAGATTACTTTGCTCCAGCTTGCGTCTGATGGCTGTAACCATAAATATCCTACTGAATCTGATTGGCCTGTCAATGACAAGCCGTGGTACACTTTGCGTGATGCGTCGCAACGGTTGAAGGAGGAAGTGATGAAAACTGCTATTTTTCTCAGTACTACTGACAGATTGTTGGATGGTCTTTTAACATCTTCCGTGCGCAATCGCATTATCCGTTCTTCCCCTGTTGCTTACAAGCAGGTTATGATGACTTTGTTGATTAATCAGACTGGCAATCCTTTGTCTGCGGTGCTTGAATCTGTTCGTCAGCTTGGTGAGTTGGGTGAATGGTTTAAACCTGAGAGGCCATCTCGACCGGAGGGTCGTACTGCTGGGGATTATAAGTTCTCTAGGCGTGATATGTTTCTTGCCCTTTTGGCTGATGGTGTGAAGAGGGAAGATATTGACGGTGAGCCTAATAATCGCTTGTGGGACATTTTCCGTAAGCGTGGTTTGGATCGGAAGGAGGGTGCCCGTCGTGTTCGAAAGAATGATTGTGGTCGTGGTTCTGATGACAGTGGTGATGAGAGGCGTCGTGTGGATTCTGATCGCCGTGGTGACCGGCATTTTGATCGCAATGTGTCCCCTCATCGTGAGAGAGAGAGAGAGAGAGAGGGGGAGAAAGAAAGGGGGAGAGATGATCGTGTTTCCAACCGATATAGAGAGGCGAGAGATTATTGCCCTGAGCTGAGGAGAAGGGAGGATCGTCACAGGCTGGCTGATCGTAATTCACAGTACGATGTAAATGACAAAAATCCATTTCGTAATGGAGATGGATATGAACAGGAAATCCTGATACCCAAGAAACATGAGAGTATTTATCCTGATTTGTCCTGGCTAGCGGAACGCAGTAAAAATGACTAGGAAGTAGGTCAAGCTCCAGTACGCACGTGAGCTCACAGAGACAACAGACCCTATGTAGATATTGAGATTTTTTGGAAACATCGTAATATCCAAAGGGCCCGAGCATTGGTAGATACAGGAGCGGAGGCCACTTTAATTCATGGTAAAGCAAAGAAATTTAAAGGACAATTCTTCACAATTACTGGTTTAGGTGGGAAAGAGACCCCCGCAGTGCAAACTACACTTGAGATGAAAATTGGTAGGATTCCCCGTAGAGAATATTCTGTGTTAGTCGTACCACTTTTGGAGTATATAATTGGAATTGACATTTTGAAAGGAATGACTTTGCATTTGGATGATGGCTGTTACCAATTTGGAACTAAGCATTACATTTCGTCCAGACCCGTACGGGTTGGCCGTTTACGGATGCCCCCCATTAAAATTCCTCAAGCCACGAAAGTAGTTTCTCAAAAACAATATCGTATCCCAGGTGGTCACGAAGAGATCAGTGCCACAATTCAGGATTTGGTTGATGCAGGAGTTATAACTCCGGTTACTTCTGCTTGGAATAATCCCGTTTGGCCTGTGCGCAAGAGTGATAATTCTTGGCGCATGACTGTTGATTACCGAGAGTTGAACAAACATACACCTCGTTTAGCTGTTGCAGTACCAGACATTGTCACTTTGATTCAGAGAATTCAGAAGCATCCAGGTACATGGTATGCGTCCATTGATATTGCTAATGCTTTCTTTTCAATTCCAATTGCCCCCGAGTGTCAGGAACAATTCAGTTTTACCTGGAATGGACGTCAAATGACGTTCCGGAGTCTTCCTCAAGGTTATGTACATAGTCCCACGATCTGTCACCGGCTGGTGGCTGAACATTTGTCTGAGGTGCCCGCGAACCCACAAATACAGGTGTGTCATTATATGATGACATTTTGATTCAAGGTGAGACGCAAGATCAGGTACAGTCTCATTTAGACCAGATCCTTGATTGTTTACGAGCAAAAGGTTGGGAAATCAATCCTGATAAATTACAAGGCCCATCCCAAAATGTAAAATTTTTAGGTATTAATTGGCATGAAGGTCACAGAGAGGTGATCCCACAAGTGAAGCGAAAAATTTTAGATTTTGCAGTTCCAAGGAATAGAAAAGAGGCTCAGAGTTTCATTGGCTTGTTTGGCTTTTGGCGTCAACATATTCCTCATTTAAGTCAGATTTTGGCTCCATTATATCGAGTCACTCGGAAAAAGAATGCGTTTGAATGGGGAGAATCACAACAGAATGCATTTAATTTGGCGAAAGAAGCGATTCAGTACGCCTTGGATTTGTGGCCGGTGGGCGACGGTGATGTCGATTTGAATGTGTCTGTGGAAGGTCCGTATGCCAATTGGAGTTTATGGCAAAAGCAGGGCAGACAAAAAGTACCATTAGGTTTTTGGACCAAAAAATTACCTGAAGCTGGTGAGCGTTATACACCCTTTGAAAAGCAGTTGCTTGCATGTTACTGGGCTCTGGTGGATTCCGAGCAATTGACTTTAGGTCATGCTGTGATTTTGAGACCTGAAATTCCTATAATGCAGTGGGTTTTGAGTTCGCCAAAATCCCATCGGATTGGACATGCTCAAGAGGCGAGTGTGATTAAATGGAAATGGTACATTCAGGACGGAGCACGTGTGGGTCCGAAAGGTGTGGCAGTGTTGCATGAGCGAGTGGCGCAGGCGCCATCGAACGAGACTGAAAGTGTTTGTTCTGTACCTATAGTACAGGAATCTCCTGTCAAGTGGGGTAAATCATTTGATGATCTGTCCGCGGAGGATAGAAAACATGTGTGGTTTACGGATGGTTCAGCGAGGTTCATTGGTGAGAAACGACATTGGAAAGCAGTGTCGTATAATCCGGTTACGCAGAAATTATTGAGTACTACTGGTGATGGAAAGAGTAGTCAATATGCTGAATTGTATGCAGTTTACCAAGTTTTGAAACAGGAGTTACCTGGCACATGTCATATTTTCACTGATTCCTGGTCCACTGCTAACGGACTGGCGGTATGGTTACCAACATGGCATTCTCATAATTGGGAATTGCATTCAAAAGAACTGTGGGGAAAAGAATTATGGCAAGAAATTTGGGAATTGCTCCCACAGAGTACTGTGACAATCTTTCACGTAGATGCTCATACCCCGATAGATTCCCTTGACAAGTTCTTTCATAATATTGCAGATGAAAAGTCTAAAATTGCTGAGGCAGTGGTGGACATGCAAGATTCTGATTTGGAGGGATTGGCGAAATGGGCCCACCAGAAAGCGGGACATTTTGGAGAAAAAGCCACTAGCAGGTGGGCTATTGACCGAGGGATTCATATTCCTTTACATTTGATCAAAGATGTCATTCTGCATTGTCCCATTTGCCAGCATTCTAGAAAGAAAGAAGTGCCTCACATTGTTCAAGGCCATTTACATCCAGGAAAGTTGCCCGCTCAAATTTGGCAAATTGATTATATTGGCCCGCTCCCTATGAGCAGAAATTGTCAATACATTTGTACCGCTGTTGATACCTATAGTGGCCTTTTGGTCGCTTTCTCGTGTAAAAATGCTACCCAAATTAATACCATTAAAAAATTGGAACTACTCATTTTATATTATGGTGTTCCATTTCAAATTCAATCTGATAATGCATCCCATTTCCGTGGAAGATTGGTGCAGGAGTTCTGTGTGGAAAATAACATTGAATGGGTGTTTCACATTCCCTACTATCCACAGGCTGAGGGATTGCTTGAGAGAATGAATGGTTTGCTAAAAGATCAGTTGCGAAAGTTAACGGACGAACATTACAAACACTGGAGGGAGGTTTTACTGCAGGCATTATTGATTCTGAATAATCGTCCTTTGTTGCATGCTGAATCTCCTTTAATGCGTTTGTTTCCTCCAGCTGTTGATGCAAAACCGAATACTCTTGTCCAAACTGTTACGTATTGGGAAATTACCCCCGGAGCTTTGGCTCCATGCAGAGCAACCCCCGGTTCTGCAGGCTTGGACCTGCATGCTATGGATGGCATTGTCCTAAAAGGCAGAGATCGAATTATTGTTGAGACTGGCATTGGTGTCTGTATACCTGCCGGTAGCTTTGGACTGATTGCCCCTAGATCGGGCCTTGCCTTAAAAGGTGTTCAAGTTCTTGGAGGAGTGATTGACAGCGATTACCAGGGAGAGATTAAGGTCCTTCTGCTTAATAGCAGTGAGGTTGATTTATCATTCAAAAAGTCTGACCGCGTTGCTCAATTGTTGATTATGCCTGTCTTCAGTGGTGAGATTAAGAAAGGCACTGCCCCAACGTTGCTAACGACACGTGGCCAAAAGGGCTTCGGCTCCTCTGATAACCCCGGAGCTAAGATATGGGTCCAATCGCCTAAACGTCCCCCTGAACAGGCTGAGGTTATTGCGACCGGTCATGATAACACCATTTTGGTGATGAAGGCAGGGAAAGATAGCTAGGAAGCTGTCCCAGCTGACAAATGTTACTTACGAGAATGATTAAGGCCTGTGTTTGTATTCTTTTGAGATCATTCTCTGGACTGCTGCTGCAGGATGTGCCGGCGTTGGACTCCTTTTGGTCTGCTACGCCGGGAGAGGAGAGAACCCGCCGACTTCGGTTGATTGGAGAACCCGAGTTCCGCGTTCCTTTGCTGCGTGGGATTCCTCAGCTAATTTTTGGATAACACTCGCAAAGAGAGTTACTAACTCTCCACATTTTTGCCTCACTCCTATGAGGTCTGTGACTGACATTTTAGCGACCTGTTTGGTTGCTGTCCCAGCATCTACTGAAACTTTGCGACATATTTTTAATATTTCAAGTGCTCGACCCAATATTATTCTGGGCGATTTCGCAGCCCATGAATTTTGTCCCTTATGTACTACTATTCCAGATTCTGACCTCCCTATTCATTCCCAGATTACAACTTATAATATCACGCAAGGTGACCTCTGTTTTATTTTAACATGTGATCCTAAGGCCATTACCGAATGTCTTCAATTGAAACTTCAGGCTGCCACTTCTTTTTCAGCTCATCAACGATTACTGTGTTTAAAGAGACTTCCGAATTCCTGTGTTTCCGTCAAAAATAATATGACATGTAAACGTTTATTAGTTGCCCCTAGTTATTACCGTTCAATGTTACTGCCATCCGGGTGGCTGTTCTCTTGTGGGAACTCCTCCTGGCCCTATATTCCTGCAAATATTTCTGGAGGTCCCTGTGCTATTACTAGATTAAGTTTGTTGATGTTTTCCTCACATCCTAGTTCCCATTCCCGTATGGTGCGAGACTCTATGTCATTACATGAAAATTGTGATTCCTCTGTCCACCTCTATTCTAAATCGGAATACCTTGGTTTAGCCTTTTCTATTATTGGTGTTCCAGCATTGGCCGTTTATAATTCGAAAACGATTAGCAAAATGGCCTGCTGGATGGTTAAATCCATTAACCAAACTTCTACTGTATTATCTGACTTATTATTAGATGCCCAGGGTGAACGTCAAGCTATTTTGCAGAACCGTGCAGCGATCGATTACCTTTTGTTAAAACATGGACATGAGTGTTCTGATTTTGAAGGACTATGCTGTTTTAATTTGTCCGATCACTCTAAGTCAATCCAAGCCCATATTGACAAACTCCACGACTTGACTGCAGAAATTAGACAACATATTGATCAGGGCTGGTTCGACTGGCTCTTTAATTGGTTACCTGACTTGCATTCTTTACGACAGATTTTAGGGGGTATTATTGTTTTCATTTGTATTTCAATAGCTATTTGCTGCTTTATTCAGTGCATTCCTTCCCTACTACAGTTTTGTAGAATTGGCAAGAGATATAGATCAGTTAATTTTGTTTCTTATTATTCCTCCACTGATGTTAGCTCTATTTAGAATACGACTAATAGATTGGAGTCAAGGGGTGTAATGTAATGGCGGACTTTTTCCGGCCCTTTTTGGAGGGAGAATGATGGAGAGTGACTCCAGTCTATCAGTCTTATAGTGTAGGGATTAGGACTATAAGTAGAACCTCTCTGGGAGACACGGTAGGGTATTTTCGTACCCCTTTCTTTAGAGTAGGGCTTACGAATTTAAGCTAGGGAGTAGATATATAAGTATTAGTCATGATCCACCCTTTTGCTAGCGAGTTAGGATATTCTCCATGGAGTTATGCGTATTCTGGGCCCTGTAGGCCTTAAACGGGACAGACTCCATCTTGCCCTCTGCCTGGTAGCTTGAGAGGCCTTCTAGGTCAAGTGTAATGTTTTAGTTTCAAGGTGTTGTTCGCTTGGAGAGAACCGGCTCAGGCTGGCCCTTATCGAAGGAATGTATTTTTCTCCACTCCGAAGACACAACTTCAGGCCGGCCGGCTGGGAACGTGTCCTTGGTACGGGGAGGTACAAGAATTTGGTGGGCGGCAGGTTACTGGCCGTAACTTTCCATGAAGGAACAGGCTTTGATATTAGCGAAGGTGTTAGACAGTTAGGGAGTTAGTTCATAGGCGGCAGCTAGCCGTTAGCATCTCTGCTATTAATTATTTCTTCGGCGGACAGTCGCCATCTTTGAAGTCCGAGAAAGATTTAAGACCGAGACTCTCTGAGAAAGTTTGAAGGAGAAATAGCACGGAGCGCACAGAGACAGAGAGAGAGAGAGATACGGTAGCCAATAACCAGCAAGGTTCCAGTGACTTGGAGGGAAGCAGAAGAGATTGAGCCTAGCGGTGCAGACGTGTACTTGTGACGGCTGGGGTGTGACTTTGAGACGAGCCAAGACACAGAGACGAGAAGGGAACCTAGATGACTGCCGAGCCCCGACTTCATATTAACCAGGTGATCTCCGCCCTTTCTTTAAATCACTCTAACCTTTACCTTTCCTTTGCAGAAAATATATTGCATAGTATTGTGTTTGTGATTATTATTAATAAATACCCTGGTTTATTGTGAACCGACATGTGCCTTGTATTCTTGTTCAATCGTGGTAACTGACCTTTAGATTTGAGCATTGTTTGCATGAACGGATGTGAAATCCCGATCAGGTAAGGAGTGATCAAGCCAATAGGAAGCGAGGGGACCTTTGATGTCAGGAGCAGAAGGTACATATTTAAATTAGAAGAAACGTACTAAATTTACATTGTCTTAGTTTTATCCCAAGTAGATGAGTGAGAAGTTGCTCCCATAGGTGTCCATAGGAAAGTGGTCGTCGTTGATATGCGGCGTTAATGAGAACGCTGGGGAGGAGACCAGCGTGGAGGTTCGCTGGATTGTGGACCGAGTGTAAGTGAGAGCGTTGGGGGGGAGACCAACGTGGAGGTTCGCCGGATTGTGGACCGAGTGTAAGTGAGAGCATTGGGACTGCAGGCCCATGTGTAGACACGCCAGATTGTGTGTCATATCTGCCCTAGGGTAGATTAGTCTGGGTCCGGGTGGCCGCAAGACTAGCTGATGTGAATAAGATACAATAGAAAACCTATGCATGTTTATTGCTATTTCCCTATCCTTAGGTGTGAAATGTACATATATGTATCCATATCCATTGTAAATACGTTCTAAGGAGAGAGGTGATTACGTTCTGACTGGGTTGGAGGGGCCCCTAGGGGCGGATTCCATCTAAGCGGAAAATCCGGTCATTACAGGGGGGTAGGGTGGAATGTTGTAGAGTGTGAAGGCGTAGAGTGGTGTGGCATACATCAATCTACAGTGAAGTGGCATAGAGTTTTGTGGAGTGGCATAGTGTGCATAAAAGTCACAGGGAGCAAGGTGCCAACTGTGGTTAAAGGTGACACTTTGAAATGGGGGGAAATTAAACTACTGAGTTAACTTTAGGTTGATGCGGATTCCATAAAACTCATCATGTAAATGTTCTTCCATTTCAAACTGTAACATTTACAAAGAGCAGGCATCCATCTCTCCGTGACTTGTAGCCATGGTGGCATATTTACAACTGGAAAATACAGCAATTTGTTTAAATGGGAGGATCTTAAAGTGAAGAAGCATGCTTCAAAAACACTGAGCAAGGTGAAAAACAATATTTTCCTTCACTTTAAGTTTCATTACCCCTCCTCAAAAAAAAGACTGTATTTTTCAGTTATAATTATGCCACAGTGTCTACTGGCCACTGAGAGCAAGAGGCCTGCTGTTTGTAAATGCAATACTTTGACATGGTAGAAAATTAAATAAAGAGTTGGGGAACCGGGTTCGAGTCTCAGCAACGACCCTCAACATCCTGTGATTCTGGGCAAATCACTTAATCTCCCTGTGCCTAACAAATGAATGTGTCCTCATGTAATGCAATTGGTTCTTGTGTAAAGCACTCTGATACCCAAATCCTTCGGGTCAAGTTTGCGCTATATAAAACTCTCTAATAAATAAATAACGTAATCATTAAGTTAACCATTCATTTTAATTTTACCCCATTTAAAAGCATTCAGAAAAATCATTTTGTTCTCATGCTCCAATATTGAGCTGACAAAGACTGAGTTAAATACCTCGGTTTTTCAGTTCTTCATCTCTATGCCCCATCGTGGGTCATAAATGTCAGTTGATACTGCTCATTATTAGGCCATGCTATCTGCAGCCTGATTATAATAATGTAAAATAAACACAGCCATCCCTTAACTGTAAAAGGGAAAAATTACCCTGAGCTTATTTAAAAATGATCTCAAGGCTGTAAGCTACTTTGAAGGTGTCTGTGACCTACTGGTCGCTCGTGATCGCCTGTTTAGAGACATCTGAGGTAGTGTATTGATCGTATTTAAATATGTGTTTCCACCACACTTCGGGGTTACAAAATATTTGCTTAATTTGTGCATCACTAATTCAGATATACCTTGAAATATTTGGACAGTTCATTTAAACTTTCTTTGCCACCCCCAGTACCCAGCAAAATTGTCACATAAATCCTCTGGCTTTGAGGTCAGCGAAGAAAAAGGAAACAACAAGTTCCCTCAGAAGACAGAGCCTGACATTTGGCCTCTGTCTCTGAATACACAGCAAACATGTAAAGGTCTATTTACAGAAAGTGAGAATAAGCAGAAGAATACAAGGAGCGATGGTAACAGGTTTTGCCCCACGAGTGGGACAAGGACATACTGGAAACCCTAAAACAAATAAAGACAGCAAATAAAAAGCAAGCAAATGTGACTTACAAACCACAAAGCCAATGGTAAGCACTGGGCAGAATACATTTCAAGGAAATTTTTCAGGCTGTCCCCAAGACGTCAGCGCAACCACCTGTCTGGTAGGCATCGACCTAAAAACAGTTTGCAAATATACTCTCATTTAGCATTATAGGTACTGCAGAATGTGGGTGGTCTAATTCCAAGTATAGTTAAAAAATGCGTAGCTCTAGTTTATACTCAATTTTATGGCAAGGCACGAAGTCCAATATTATGCATTCCTCTTTAATTGCAAACTAACAGCAGCAACATCACAATGCAAGAACTTAGAACAAAACCCATTAACATTCCATTCTCTATATAATTCACTGTCTGGCAGCCATCTTCCTTCATGGTTGCTGCTCACAGCGCATATAATTTCTGATTTTAATAGCTCTTTGGGGTTTTGACGCTACGCGTATGCTAATTGTTTGTATGGAATTTTGGGAGTTAGTGCATTCTGAGAGGAGTGTACGTCAGGCATATTGTGTACATTTTGTTACTATTTCAGGAAAAGGATGAAGTTTCACCTTAGGGTAAACATGTTTTCATAATGCAAGTATACCATTACGAGCGGTTTATTTAATTAAGATACATTTTATATAGATGTTTAGTAAGTTCTATAAGTCGAAAAATAATCCATTTTGACTCCGGGGATATGTGTTAATAGCACTGGTTAAGGAGGCAGCACCGAAAATATAGTGTTGGGCTCGAGCGTGTTCTCACATCCGCATGGAACAGTTCTGAGCGTGAGGCAATCGGGCGCGGTCAGTACTCCTCCCGTGTCTGATTACGACCTTGATCGAGAGTCAGAACAGGATATGTGCGGGGGGAACACAACAGGCAAAGCGTTTTCCCTGTTTTAGCCTCCGCTAGGATTGGAGATCTAAGCAGAGAAATACAAAGATATATATTGACAAATAAAGCGCGGTTGCTGCATACCTTGTCCGCGTGCGAGGCCGGAGTGCGAGCATTAAGGATCAGCGGAGATGCCGTAGTAGAGTCAGATGACGCAATGACCATTTTGGATTGGCCCGAGATAGTTGAATGCTTATTTTATCTTGACGACCATCTTTTAGGAGAATAAAGATCGTTTTTTTCCTCTCACCTCTTCGTCGAAGTGAGGTGAAGGCAGTTGGTCTTTGAAGTCCAGCGTTTTCATAAATGAAGCTTATTAGTAGAAGAGGTTTTAGAGGTTTTGTTGTATTAGAATATAGTAGGGTATTTATCCTGAATAGTTGATTATATTGCTTATTCAGAAAAAGATGACAGTATGGAAGATAGTAATGTACTTAGAAGGAATGTAGAGGACAGAGTACAGGACTGTAAATAAGGCTGTTTCTGTGTTGGCAACAAAGCTGGGGAAGAGAATAGATTGATTGCAAGGGAAAAATAGAAGGAAGATTTTTAAACAAAAATGAGGATGAGCAATTTTAGTCTGTGGAAGAGGTGGCAGTTGGTAATATGGCTGATGGAAGTGGCCGAAAGGTGACCCAGAAGCATGTCTGCAGAGAGAAAGTGAATAAGAATAAAGGGGCCTTTAGTCAGAAAGGTGAGAGGAGGGCAACTATAATTGAGTTGGATGGTAAGGTTATAAAGGCCACAAGAGGGTACAGATCAATTATTTGTGACGAGTCTTCCAGTAGTGGAGACATTGTGATTTCTTGCTCATCGGACATTAGTGATTCCGAGGAGGAAGTGACGGAGAGGAAAAGGGTTAAAAAGAAGAAAGGAGAATTGGATCAGGTTAAGGATCCTCTAGGAGACTCCATGTTTGACCCACATACTTTTGAACATCCGCACTCTCCTCAGTTAGTACCTGCTAAACATGTAGCAGAATATGTGGAGTTTTAGATTAGGAGACAGATGCCTAAGGAGGTGAGAACTAGACTCCGCTCTGAGTGCCCAAGACATTCTCTAGCTAAGAAGGTGGCATATAGGCCAGAGCTAGACACCATGATGAGAACATTCTTGAATAAGTCTAGTAGAGACCACAGACGTGGTCTTGATAAAGCACTAAAGGGCTGTCAGGACTTGAAGTTTTTGGCCCATTAACTAGAATTTTTGATTTATGCGAGAAGGCATATCATCAGGAGACAGCAGTGGATGTACTAGAATTGTGAAAATGGGTCCAAAGAGAAGTGTGCTTGCTAGGAAATACTAATGCTGCATTATGTGCAGAGCTTAGAAAGAGTCTGTTAATGAAAATAGACTCAAAATTAGCTGAGCTAGCAGGCAAAGAATCAGGTCAAGATTCAAATGGCCTTTTTGGAGACGAGTTTGTTAAGGAGATGGCTCGCTATGCAGGGGCATTTAACTCTATTCAGAAGGTTCAGAAGGGCATTAGGAAAGTTTTTGGAGGGGCCAGGAGAATGCGTGGTCGATTCTCCGGCTGTGGATTGGGAATCACAAGAAGTTTCTTTTCACGTGGTATTAGACCCAGTGGGTACCAGAACTATGGATCCAATATGACCAGTTTTTATCCCCAGAGACAGAGGGGAAGAGCACGACATAGAGGAGAGAGAAGAACAAGACAACAAGGTATGTTTGGAAAAAGACCCTTTGTGTATTGCGGGAAAGTTGGGTGGTAGACTCGCCCATTTTTTAGAAATATGGAAAGAGATAACTTCGGATCCGTGGGTTTTACAAACCGTGAGTAGATATTGGATAGATTTTGTGGAAAATCCAATTCACATAAGGCATCAAAGGGTGTTGTGTTTTTCAAAAAAGAACAAAAGAATGGTAGATCAGGAGGTGGCAGAGTTAGAAAAGAAGGGAGCAATAGAGAGCAGTAGGATTTGTGAGCAAACTCTTTCTTGTATTGAAAAAGAACAAGGGTATGTGACCTGTGATAAATGTAAAAGAGTTGAACGAGTGGATGCAATACAATCACTTCAAGATGGAAGGGATTCATATGTTGAGAGATCTCTTGAGGAAAGGAGACTGGTTGACTAGGTTAGATCTGTGAGATGCATATCTAACAGCCCCAGTATGTTTCAAGCAAAGGAATTAGTTAGCAGAGGAACATACTATGTTGGCGGTACATGTGTTAGAGGATCTAGGGTTTGTAGTAAACAGGAAAACATTGTGTCTGGAACATACACCAGTGACCTGGGACTTTCAGATTTGGACGTTGGATTGTACATTGAGGTTGCCAATGGAAAAGGCAAAGAAGATTTGCAAGGATATTCGCTGAATGCTGGTATGCGAATGGATGCCCGCGAGACAAATAGCAAGGGTATTAGGACTATTGTCCGCTTCCATTCAGGCAGTTTTTCCAGCTCCCCTTCATTATCGAGCTCTTCAGAGATTGAAGACAGTTCTTACACAGAGGAGTGACATACTCACAAGAAGTACAGATAGATGTGGAAACGAGAGAGGAATTAGGATGGTGGTTGGAGAACTTGGAGGCATGAAATGGAAAGGCTATTTTCGGTCCTATGCCTGATGTAGTGATAGAATCGGATGCCAGTATTTAGGGCTGCGGAGCAAGATGTGGCTTGCTAACCACGGGGGTGGGGGGGGGGGGGGGAGTGGAGAGATCAGGGAAGACAGATGCACATACATTATCTAAAGTTATTGACAAGTTTCTTTGCGATGAAAAGTTTTGTAAAGGATCATATGACATGTTGTATACTTTTAAGGATGGACAACATTTCTAAGCAAGTTATGTCAACAAATTGGGGGGCCTCAGTCCAAAGCTTTGGCAGATCTAGCGAGGGATTTTGGAAGTGTTTTGCCTGAACAGGAACATCATGATTCAAGCTCAGTACATTCCAGGAATGAACAATACGATAGCAGATTGGAATTCAAGGGAGCTGAAGGATTTCAGCGATCAGAAAGTGAACAAGGAAGTGTTCAACTTAATAAATGACAGATGGGGTCTGTTCATGGTAAAGCAAACAAAGTGAAAGCACAAATAGGAAGGTTTTACAGTTGGAGGTTGGACCCAGAGGCAGTGAATGCTTTCCTTCAGAATTGGTGCAAAATACAGGGATATGCGTCCCCCCTTTTGCTTTGATTCAGAGGGTTTTATTGAAGGTGAAAAAAGGAAAGGCGAAAGTGGTGTTGACTGCACCTTTTTGGCCATTCCAAGTGTGGTACCCAGATGTCATGGAAATGTTGATAGCGAATCCAGTACTTCTACCGAGTTTCCCAGATTTGTTGGTGAGTGCAAGGGGAGACAGGCACAAGTTAGTACTGCAAGGACAGTTGCGGTTGATAGCTTGGGGGATTTCGGGAGAGCATGGCAGGTGTCAGGATTATAGTTGGAAGCTTCAAAACTCATTAAGGAATCCTGGGCTCCAGGGACCTCAAAGGCATGTAGATTGGCCTGGAAGTGATGGGTTTGTTGGTGTGTTTCGAGGAGTTTGAGGCCCATATCAGCACCTACAGTAGATGTGGTAAATTATTTAACTGAGGTTTTCGTATAGAGAAGGTCCTACAGTTCAGTGAACATTAGTAGGTCAGCAATTTCTGCTGATCATGAATTGATAGATAGTGTACCAATAGAACAACAAGAAGTAGTGATAAGATTGTTAAGGAGTGGAAGGTTAGGGGGCCCCTCCAGGGGCTAAATATTCAGCTTTGTGGGTCGTGGATGTTGTATTGCAGGAGTTGGCAAGTTGGTCTGAGAATGAGCGTCTAGATTTAAAAAGAATTTCTATGAAGTCGGTTTTGCCTGCTTGCCTAATTTCATTTAGGAGGGTATTGGATGTTAAGGCTATGGAGGTCTTGGGACAAAGATATTTACCAGGAGTTTGTTTAAAGAGAACAAAGACTATGTCCCAAACTATTTTTTATCTGAATTTGGATGAGTGTAGGAAGTTGTGTGTGGTGAGATGCTTGCAATATGAAAGAAGGACAGTTTGAGAGATGTGGAAAATTCTCAATAGATAATTTCTTTCAGGAAACCTTTCAAAGCAGTGTCTCCACCTACTCTAGCTAGGTGGGTGAAGGTGCTAATGAAGAAAGCAGGAATGGATCTTGCTAAATCTGGAGCGCACTCTGATAAAGGGGTTTTGGCTTCAAAAGCTTATTTGTTGGTTGGTGTATCGACTGTAATTTTAGCGGCTGCAGATTTGTCATCTGAATCCGTATTAAAGAAATACTATTTTAAACATGTGGATTGTACAGTTAGGAATAATATTGCAAGGCTTTAAACATGCATATTATTGGCCGCCATAAAAATCAGATAATCCACAGCTTGCGTGGGGAGAAAATCATGACTTTATTAAAGGCACTGAGGCTAATGTTATCCCACCGTATAAATTCCCACACTATGTTTTATTTATCTATTTGCAGGAGGAGATTATAAGAAGTTAATAAGAAAAATGGAGAAGACAGAAGTGATTGCAGTTCGTTTAAAAGTTGGACATTTAAGCTTATTCGCATCAAAAGAAGGAAGATGGTTGCCTGACTGGGAATTGTATAGAGAATAGCATGTTAATGGAATAGTATGTTAAGTTCTTGCATTGTGATGTTGTTTCTGTGAGTTGGCAATTAAAGAGGAATGCATAATATCAGCCTCCGTGTTTTTAACAACATCATAATTTTCTACCCGCCCCATCTGTGGAAAATCCGAATTTTTATTCATTAGAATTTCCTTATCAAATGATGCATGGCTGCTACACAATGAATGATCATTGCAAACAGTTCAGTTGATGGATTTGGGTATCACCAGTGTTTAAACAACCTCTACAACTGGAAGAATTTGGCAGACTTAAAAGTACAAAACTTTGGTAGACTCGCCTTAAGAACAAATGGTTACAAACAAAAAACTGGCTGCTTATCGCCTTTCCCCTACTTCTATTCACAATTTTTCAATCCCACTCTTGAGTGATTTACATAAATGATCCGTTGCTGTATTGGGAATTCTGGATACTTTTCAGAAGTGCATAGCTTTCTGGGTTGACCCATGCGTGTCTCAGCTAATTCCCTCACAAATATGTATGATGGGAAAAAAAAAATTCGGAAAGACAGGAAATATTGACCGCCACGTAGAAAACTGCAAAAGCTGTTGTGAAAAAAAAACCTGTTTTTCGCTACTTTCCCTGGTTCTAAAAGCACTGGAGACGGCAATCTTAGCACAGCAAATCTTTTGTTGATGTCTATTCAACCATTTTTTTCAGAAAAAAGAAAATGTCACCATATTTTTCTTAGGCCCCTCCAGAGTAGATCACAAAAGCTGGTACCTTTACAGTCCACAAGTAGGGGAAAAAAGGACACACATTTTGCCTGGATATCTGTTGTTGTAAAAAGGTATTAAGGCTTTAGCACAAACTACTCCTGAATTCAAAAACAGGGCTCAGCTTTAGGGGAACACTCAGCTAAGGGTTAATGACAAGCAAATAAAATACTGAAATGCTACTCTGAGGGTGATGAACATTATAATACGTGTATTAACAAAGACTTGGTTTGAGTATTTGTCTTGTCCATCAGTGAGGTTGATGGAAAGGTGTGGTCATGGCCACATTTAATTTATAGATTTTCCCCAGACAAAGGCCAGTCGGCCGACATGCATTGGGATTAATGAAGTTTGCAAACCAGTAATAATGCATTCTGGGAATTGGAGTTTGAAATTCTTGAAACATGATGCTATAGTATTGTGATGAAAACAATACAATTAAAAATTGAAGCCTACACTGGAAGACTTGCGTTTTCTTAAACAACAAAAAATAAAGTTGAAACCTCTTTAAAGGACCGTTAACCTGTGCCCGGGAGACACACTCCACATATATCGGGATGCAACCAGTTTGTCATGGCCACAGTAGCAGCTCCTCCGTTATGTTGGAGGAGCGCCGCCCCACTGCTGGAGCCACCAAATGAAAATAAATAAAATAAAGCAATTTGTAAAACTGCTTTATCACCATTTTATTTTACATGACGGAGATGGAGCCGCAGCCGAGTCTTGAGGGCGGGGCCATCCTCTGACAGCAGCAGGTGAAGTGGTGGGCACAGGGCACTGTAAGTGTGCATGTCGGTTTGGCCAGCAGTCTTACGACGGCCAAACCAACATGCACACCTAGATATCTCCAGGCTGTTGCTTGGAGAACAGCAGACACAGGCTCCCAGTCCCTGTTGGAGCATAAAATCAGCGCATACCGCCCAGTCGCGACGCTATGCTGGGTGATACCAGCATTGAGAGCACCATCTGGATTCAAGCAGGGGGGTCAGGGAGCCTGTGCATCGCGAGATAAAGAGAACTGAGGCGGTGGGCAGCAGGTACATTTTCTTTTCTTTTATAATTGTCCCCAGCGCTGCCTTCACACTTTTTCCCTGCTAGCAGCCGCCACTACAGGCAGCCTTGCGTGTTGTTCCTCGAGTCATGCTACACTTCAACATCACTAAGCCCCACCAAGTAGAAAAACATTTGTGTTGCAGCGCTGGGGACGTTTCCTTATAGTTCAGGTCTCCTTGCACCACTGGAGTGTGGTAGGACTCATAGGAGTAGATGTGGTTGTGGTCTATCTGCCTGCTGTGTCTAGAGTGTCAAGCATCATCTCAACATTACAGATGAATCCCCACAGGAAAAAAAAAATCTGAGTTACTGTGGTACAGTGGGGTCATGTCATTGTTGTTCAGGTCGGACTGCACCACTGGAGCAGGTTTGGGAGTGATTGGCATGTGGCTGACCCCCTGTTGAAATGAAACAGAAAACCTACAGATGAAGCCGCAATGCAGTATCCGGGTTGTGGGCAGAGTGGCTAAAGGTTAGCAATCAAAGATCAATGGCATTTTACTTCCATACATGGTTGCACAGTAAAGGCCATGAAGGCCCAGATGCAGACACCAGAAGTGCCATGGAGGGGATTGAAGTGGATGATTGGCACCCAATGTTTGAAAGTTTTGTCTGGGGGTACAGAAAGAGGGCGAAACAACACCATTTCAGGAGTGAAAGAAGAGGCAAGGGTGTGGACACGGAGTGAGCAAATCATCAGGAATGACGGATTAAGGTAAGGTGTAGAGCAGGATCAATTAGTGGGATCTCAAGAGTGAAGCACACGACTAGAGATATGGCAGAGATGCCAATGTTGGCTACTCAAGACAGGAGTCGGTAATACCAGCTCCCCAAATAATGCACAGTCTGCCATGGCACATGATTTGTACAAGGGGCTGAACAAGTATAAACGTAGATGTGCAGCACCCCATAAACACACCGTGTCTGTGCCCTGGAACTACCAACAAGGTCCTGAAAGTATAGATTATTTCGGTCACTGCATTAGGAAGGTTAATGTCTGTTAATAATCCATCTTGCCCACTCCTCAGGCTACTTGATGGACTTGCATAACACCAGGTCCCAAATGCTAGTTCCAAGAGGGAAGCAAAGGATCCTGCCAGATTCAAATCGACAGTAACGATTTGAAAGAGGTTAACGAGTAAGGAAGCTTGAAAAAGCCCAAAATGCAGCACTTCAGCAAACAGGATTAAGAAAATACGACCCCCTCCTAACCCCCATTGCAGTGGTAATAATACTGGAGTTCAAATGAGTCTGCCTGGTGTACAAAGGTCAATTGAAAAACACCCCAAAGTATTCACAGTTCAAAATATCCCTACAACATCAAGTCTATTCATCCCAAGAAAAACTAGGCTAACCACCACTGGTGGACACAGGCAGCCTATCAAGCCTTGCACTGTCATTGAAGCCCGAGGGGCTAACCGCCATGAGTGGCTGATGGCTCTCCACGAAGGCACTCATTACGAATTCACGCCTCAATTCTGGTCACTGTGCAAACAAGAATTTGCACCGGGAATCGGAATGAAGAGTTTTGTTATAATTATTTCACCCTCAGAGCTTCCTCTGGAAAATTCCGGCACAACAAACCTGACAAAATTTATCTGAGCATAAATTTCCCAAAATAGTTTTTTTTAATGCAAAATTCAGTGTGTTAAAAAACGATTATGAACGCTGTCTGTTTTCTTGTTGAAAGCTTTGAGAATAGGAAGTATTTATCATATGTGAAATCGTACAACCTATGGTTAATGGTATTGATCACTTGTGGTAAACACCCAACCCTATTCCAACCAACTTGTAATGAGGGCATTAGCATGTTAAGCCGTAAAGTTGTAAACTGTCCTCCCAGAGCCCGTAAGAAAATAAATCACAGAACAGAGTTCCTAGTGTACACCTAAAGTACACATCCATTTAAAGTTGAGCCTTGTTGGTAGCATAATGCAGACAGTTTTTAGTCAAAGATTGCTATATGACTGTGCACGCAAATGTACTCATGTGGTAACCTACACTTGGTATGCCCCGCCACCCCTTTCCCCTGCACCACTTGGTATATGCCTCTCTACGGGTTATGACTTGTTCATTTTCTCAACCTACTATTTACACTGTTTGCTGGGGAAAGGCAGGAGCTACATTTATTTATATACCTGCTAAGATGCCAGTGAGCAAGGAGGGGCGGTTAGAGCTTGAAATCGGCCTGAATGGCACATACTGAACACCTCACGAGAACTGCTTGGAGCACACCTGGCTTACAGCATCGCAAGGAACGCACTGGTGTTAACCCAAGGCTTCTTACAATCTCTAGCAACAAGTCCCAAGCAAGAATTCAAGTTCAGTCCGAGTGGTCCAAGCACTTTATGTCAAGACATTTACATACAAAATACAAAAATATTCCCAGCAGAATACGTTCTGTATCCCTGCCCCACATCCAATGAAAACAGCATCAACATTTGAAGACACCATTACCAAAGATTCACATTAGACATGAGGACGCCTTAGTCGCCATTACCACCCCACCCCTTCATCAAAGTGAGGTTTTGAATTTTCCTTTGTATACTAGGCTGCCGCTCTGCCTCCAATCATCACTGAGCACAGAATCGTGGGAGGTTGAGGAGCGGAGAGTTTGTCCCATCATAACCACACTGGAGACTGTGGTAATCCAGTGATGCAAAGTACCTTGGGTAGGGAGTACCAGAAAAGATGTGAATTTACATGTACCAAAATATGCCAGGGTGGCACCGATATTGTGCTCAGGGGCAGGTAAACCAAGAACTGCATGCTGCTCGGATCAAAGGGATAGGGAGGATGCCTGAGACTGCTTACCACAGTAGCCTCACTGAAGCCGAATAGGATCTGTAATTAAAAACCTGTGCCCAACCAACTTCTTGAATGCCATGAAAGACTATGAGGGTATTACCCACCTGCTGTAGATTTAACAATAAAAAAGAAATACATATTGTGCAAAAAGAGCCGTTTACAAAGCAGTCTGTAGTTGCACACTTTTGGTGGGTTTTCGTTATTTTTTTTCCACAAGTCTTTTTTTGTTTGCAAGATACATGCGAGTTGAATCAGGGTATGATTAACCTGGGGCACCTGATATGGTTTAATAAAGTTGAAAAATTCAGGGGCCCATATTATACATTTTTGTGAAAGAAGGATCATTCCACATGAATTGTAACTCCTACTAGATGGGTCGGCCACGTGCAGAACCTAACGATTCTTTTTATTCGCTCTAGTTATTTTTCATGAAACCGTGTGTCTATCTGCAACAGACACCAGATACACCCAACAACAAGAAATACCCATGACGAAGGTATAGCAAACATTTTTTCAAATGGGGCCATACTTTCCTTCAGTTGGGACATTTCTATTGTGTGGTGGTCTCACTGCACCATTTTCAACATTACAAAGTTGATAAAGACTGATACGCAAATTATCAAGCCTCCATAGTGACCCTAGGCTTTAGGACAACCCCACTAGTTGTGCACTTTCTTCTTTTTCTTTCACTGGCAGTCATTCGGTGGGCTATTTTCCAAAGACCGACTCACAAAGGTAAAGTAAGGCGGTGCTAAAGGTCACATTTGGAATGGTTAGGTTTAGCTATTAGCTATCAAATGTAGGGAGATTATAAGGGAACATAAAATATATTTCAGTCTTAAAAACAGAGCGGCTTTTGCTTTCACTTTAATGCACTCAATAACAGATACATTTTCAAAATTACGAGAGCAGAGTGCCACATTGTGCTGCTCCATAGTGGACGCGGTCTTGTCTGAGCCTAACAGAACATTTACCAGTTACTGAAATGTTAATTTCATATATTTCAGGCAAGACTTTGGCTGTTCTGAGAAGACACTGCCGGGGCAAGTTCTAGAACGCTTTTGATGCCCATTAATCAAAGTCCTGGCAAGCATGAACAGCAAGTTCTGGAACCTTCTTGCTGCCTGTCAATCACTTGCCGGGTAGGCATGCAGAGCAAGTTCACATATGTTCGATGCTCCAGCGAGTCACATATCTGGGAACAATGCCAGAGCAAGATCTAGAAAGCTTAGTACCCTCAATCACAGCCCTAACACATATGCACATTAATGCCAGTAAACCGCAGCAAATCAACCTTTAACGCTTCACTGCCAGCGGGAGCTCTTCTATAAGCACCTGGATGCATAATTCTGACAGATTTTCGAACTTTCACAGAGTAATGGCTTGCTGGCTATAGGACAAGAAGGAACAAGCATGGGCAAAGCCTATAGGTGTGGTGTGAGCTGCCAGCCTTTTGGCTTCGTCAATGATTGTTTGGTCATTTTTTTGTAAAACGGCATTATTGGGAGTGCTGCTGGGTCCATGCCAATATAAAAACATTCATTAAAATCAAAAATATTTGTAGGGTCTTAAAAAGTCTACGTAGTACACAGTAGTCCCTGGCATTAATTGGAACTACTTTGTTTGCAAATGTGCTCCTTGTGAAAAAGAATGCTGTCAGTCACAGTGAAGCTAGCCAATGACTGAAGCGGGCCGATCCAATGCCACATGATGTAGCTAACAGAAAAAAATGTGAATGGCACAAGAACAGACCAATGGATGAAAAGGGATTGCTGAAAGCCCCATTAAGTATATATAGGATAGACCTATTTTTTGTAAAAGCAAAAGGACTCGGCAGCAGCAGACCTAAAAATAACGCAACGGAGCTCCTGTTTTAAATTTTCTCTATTGCGCACAGAAAACTATGCTCGGCCTAAAGTACTACATTTTAGTCACTTATGTCAAGCTCATATTTAATCACAAGTCAACCTCTCTGACATCTGTCCAAACTCCACCATCAACTATCTACATCAGCAGCCCTTACGCCAAAGCTTTCCTGTGGCTTAACCTCAGAGCCCCTTCTCCTCTCACCTGCATCAGTGTGACCTCTTGCAAACGTGTGTCCACGTCTGTCACCTTGATCACAGGCCTGCATCAAGCCCAGGAGGACATTCAGAAGGGGCTTGGGTCCTCTCTTATGTCAAGAAAAATAATGTATTGTTTTTTCATCGTTCTCAATACACAGATGGATGAGTGTATATGATCTGGTGGTATAGCCGAGAGGGGAGAAGAAGCTACAAGACCCTGAGAATTTGACTATCCGGAATGTAGAGGGGTATTGCATAAGGCTTCGATTTTGCAAGGAAGACATTGCACTGAACACAATGTAACCGCTGGCCAAAGAGATTAGGGAAAGGCCATCAGAAAACCGGACACTAGACAGCTCCCCAGGGAAGAAGTGGCTATTGGAAATTGTCTTGATGAGGAAAAGTGGCTCTGGGAACAGGAGGGCCACTTTCACACCCTCATTCCAACTAAAAGAATAGCAACACTGTTTATTTGTGTTTATAAAATACTATTCAATTCATTAACAACATGCGTGCCCCACCGAGCATTACAAACGCTGTGGAAGAGGTCCTTTAACCTGCAGAACTTTTAACCTGCATCCCATAGTGTATCTTAAATGTAGGTTAATCTTAAACACTGACTAGTTGGAAATGACAGCTCACACGCAAATGAAAACAATGGGTTTGAGCTGGATTCTTAATGCAGGCGTCCCCATAGCATGCGTTGTAAAGATATAACATGGACTGCAATGCTGTTTATTCTTTAACATCTTGGCCCATGTGCTTTTGAATAAAGTATTAAGTTCAGCTAAAAGTTGCATTTAAAAAGCACCATGGGCATCAATATTTAGTTTTTCATGGAGCTCTATCTCTTGCATCCACCCTCTTCCTCTCTTAGGACTGCTACTAATGTTCTCAAACATTAGTAGAAAGGGTACTGACTTCAACAGGAGTTAATCATCACAAGCGTGCTGGTGGTAGCCTACCGTGTAGTGATCAGTAGGCGTGAACAGGTCCTTTTTACCTGTGTCAATTGAGTGAGGCCTACAAGCTTACTTGTTTAAAGTTCCATTGCTGAGTGCTTAACTGACCCTTGACCTACTGCGGTTTGGTGTGTAGAGCTTGGCAGTGAATGTGTGGTTTACATGTACTGGATGTATATGCACCTGTGAATGGTGCAATACAGGCCTTATGCAGCACTGTACAGTGTGTGTATGCTATATGCACATAGTGGGTGTATGTGAGCCTGTGAATGGTACAGTACATATCTGACATTTTAATAGACCAAGGGCTCCATTGTGAAACATAAGGAGGTAGAGGATACCTCCTTATGTTTTGCTGCATTGGTGTAAGCTAGATGGGACACACTAGAGAGGGGAGAGACAGACTTCTCCCATATACTTCATAGGGTGCTCTTTGATTCAGAGAGAGGTCACAAGGAAGGGGGCAGGGCACATCTCAGGAATGAGATGTGGCTGATAAGAGAATCATAAAGATTAGGGCTGAGGCCTTGGCTAACCTTTTGATACAGAAGCAACAATGAGGTTGACATCCAGATGCAAACTCCTAGTCACTCAAATACCAAGAGTTGTGGGGATATCAGCTTGGGAGTTACTCCTGCTGTGACAGACTGCTTTCTGGAGGAAGAGAGGGCATAAGAGTGGGAACTTCGGGCCCTTCAATAGGAAGCAGACCCCACAACATAAACGTCAAAGACTCGATAATCTGAATCACATTTGGTGTCTGAAACTGGACTTTAAGAAGGGGAGCTTGTGACCTCTGCAATGGTCAACTGTCAAGCAGCCAGTCGGGCTGTGCAAGGAGGAGAAGCTCTGCGAGACTTCTGCCTGTTGCCAGGACTCAGAGGGCTAAGGCCTGCTAATCTCCCAGCTGGGTGAGGGGGCATCACTCAGGGATCCAAGACCACCTAGCCTTGAGTATAAGCACCTTCCTGCTTGCCAAGACCAGTGTGCCCCGTGAGGAAGAGGAGAGCATTGGAGGGGTTGTGGTCTTATGGGGAATCTCTTCAAGTGGGTTCCATTAGAGAGGTGTGAGGAGACAGCTGCTGCACCGATCAGGTAGTTGCAGGTGTACAAGGAAAGTTGGCGGCCCTCACATGCCAAAAGAGGGCTGCTGTGAAGTGAGCCACGTTTATCACTGTGACAAATGGGTCATCACCCGTGTGCAGTGAGGAATTGGCGACCCAGTAAGCCAGTATTGGCCACCATCAAGTGATTAATGTATGGAGTGGACCGTCACCTGTGTGTGATGGAAAGCCGACGACCCGGTATGTCATGTTGGGCCATCATGAATAGATTGTCATGCCAGGAGGGGCTGCTGTGATGAAATCTGCTGTACTGATTGGGTGGGAGCCTTTGTAGAGGGGCACACTCTGAGACAGCAGTAGCTTCAATCCTGCAGGTGTGTGTGTAACACTGGTTTTGGGCCAGTTGGCCCCAGAAGAACTTTCTTGCCAGATAGCACTTCTGCACTGGAACACTTCTGACTTTCAAACAGAGTAGGAGTTGGACTCATGAGACTCAGACTAGTGAAGCTTTACCTGAATGGCGGCTATAACAAACAGGGAATAACCACTATTGCTAAAGGGAGGAGTTAGTGGGACTCAGGCAACCACCTATAAAAACACTAGAGGCCTCATACCTCAGAGGATTGTGAACGTTGTTTGTGAATGTTGTATTTCCCTTTGCATTAAAAGTGGTAAAATAAAATACTTATTTTTTCATAAAAGTAAGTATTTGGCTGGACAATCATTTATTGCTGTGCATATTTTGATTCTGAGCCTGTGTTCACTCTCTATATTCACCTTTTCCGCGCCCCACCACCCCCTGCCCCATCAAGAAGACTTGGGCTGCTCGACCCACACTATTACTTAGAGTCAAGTGCTGAAGGGCTATTGACCCAGTTGCTCAGGATCCATATTATATAAAAAAAAAATTTGGTCAAAGCGTACTCGGTGGGACGACGGAAGGCTGCACGAGTAAACACTCGGAAGGCGGTAAAACAGATGACCACAAATAATACGGGATAATACCGACACGATTGCGAGAGAATAACTAACGAAGACAAGAAAAGATTTGGGGAAACCAGGTCAGAATAAAACCAGTTAAAAGATAGCACTAACCATACCGAGCCCTGAGGAAGTCGCAGGCCACCCGCCATGGGCGACGAAACATGTGTTGGCTAAAAAGAGGCTAACAAAGAACTAAACAAGAACATACGAGAATAAACCTAACAAATACAAAGAAAGACAAGAATTGCTAATATTTGTTATTCATGTAATACATGCTGACATTAGCGAGTGCTGGGGAAACCAATTTTTTGTATAAAGTGGGTGATTTTGGTCATCCAACTGGGGAGTGGGTGATCTCTACCCCTCAAAGCACCGCACATAATTGAGTTTACAACAACTTTCAAGTGTACTTCTGTAGAGCGCCACAAAGCGCATCTTGATCAGGATCCATAGTAGGCTGGCCACTTAACATCAGGAGTAAAAGGCCTCTACCCCACAGCTGGGCCCAGTATCTCCTGCTTGCCCTATGGACCTCTGAAAGGGTTCGGACATACAATATTATTTATTCCATTTTTTGAAGTAGTGATTTATAATCTGCTGACTTTCCTTGGAAGAGAAACTGAGCTGGACTTGACATGTTTCGCACATGTATCTTCAGGTCCCAGCACCCGCAGAGGTCAGTAGCAAGCATTTAATTCGGTGACCTTTATTTTTTTGGCTTATTTGTGAAAATAGTTACTTTGTAGTGTATGTGGTTTAGTTTGATACAGGTTCTAGCATTGATCCAGCTCCTTCTTGCATTCTATGAAACTGGGTCTCCAGTGGATCTAAGAGCTTATAGGCGTGCAGCCGCGGCCGGTAGTGGGAGTACCGGCCGGGCGGTGATGCGGGGAGGGGGAGGGGAAGGGGGGGGTTAGTAATGTATGGATTACGGACTTTAACAGGTAAGTAAACATAAAACTAAATAAAACGAATTTCGTTGCACACACTGCATCGCATTCGGTGATGCAGTGCAAGCAACGAAATTCGTTTTATTTATTTTTGTGTTTACTTACCTGTTAAAGTCCGTAATCCATACATTACTACCTCCCACTCAGCCCCTCTCCCTCCCAGCGTCACCGCCGGGCCGGTACTCCCACTACCGGCCGCGGCTGTATGCGTGTTTAGAATAGATACCGGAAGACATGGATCTTTGTCCCTTTTCGGAGGCAACTGTGGTAGTACTGGTGATGCCTTAATGGAGCGGGAAAACCTTTTTAAAGAAACTTGTTTAACTTTTTTTTCTTGAAGCAAGTGCGATTTTGTTGAGAACCAAGGTCTGCGTGCAGTCCATTACTGATATGTGCTAGTTACACATGTCTTTTGACTGACTCTGATTGGAGTGATCAGGTTTGGTTTGCTGAACCAATTTCAGGGTTCAGGTAGCTGTATGGATCAGGAAATTTCACTCATGCACTATTCATAAGTTATTTAACACCTTTAGTGTATTGTGAATGTGGCCTTCGCACTACCTCTGAAGTACAATGAGGTGGAGATCAAATTCTGACAGCCAGGGCTAGCAATGCCTGCCAGGTATCTCCAACCAGTCAATCGTGAGCTACCATAAGCTCCCAGACACTTTCAAAGTAGCTCACAGCCTTGATAAATAAGCACAGGGCCACATTTTTCTTTTAACATTACGGAAAGTCTGTGTTTACTTTACATTATTATCATCAGGCTGCAGATAGCAGAGCCAGATAATGAGCAGTGCTCAGTCAGATGTATGGGCCAGACTGGGTCATAAAGGTGAAGAATTGAAGCAGTCTGGTATTTAACTGTTAAATAAAAGTCCTTGTCGACAGAACATTGGAGTGTGAAAACAAAATGATGCTTCCAAATGCTTTTAAATGGAGAAAATTAAAATCAAAAATTACCTTAACGATTAACTCTTCATTTTAGTTTTCCCCAATTTTCAAAGTGTTGCATTTACAAGCAGCAGGCCTTTGCTGCAAGTAGACATTATGTCATATTTATAAATAAAAAATTGTCTTTCTTTTCAAATTAGAGAAATTTAAAGTGAAGAAAACTTTTTCTAAGAAACATTAATTATTAATGTCTTTCTCCACTTTCATTTACGCCAAATACCTCTAAATGTTTTATGAAGCATAGTTATTTACTTAAAATTCATCCCATTTGAGCACATTTATTTTTCTATTTTAAAAGATGCCTGGTGTTTGTAAATGTGACACAGGAAAACATGTTAATGGTGAGTTTTATGGAATCCACAAAGACAAAATGAACTCTTCAGTTTAAGTTTCTTGATACAGAGCCATATTTATAAGTGAAAAATATATCCATTATTAAATTGGAGAAATTTAAAGTGCAGAAAAGTGTTCTATACTCTAAAAAACAAATCCGAAATATTTTCTCCAGTTTGGGTTATACATGTAACGGTGTCACATATGGCGGAAAGTATATCTTGTGCCACAAGTATATACAAAAATAACAGTTGATGGACAGAATGCAGAACAATGTCATACATACACCCCAGTACAGAGATCTGGGCCTAAAGCCATCGTTTTTTTGCACTCCACACCACCCCAGTTCAGACATGGCCATATGCAAATCTGCCTTTACCCTGTGCCTCATGGGAACAGTCCAGCCCGAACTGCCAAGCTATGTCTTTCCTGGACCGGAATCAAGCATCCTAGGACCGGTTTCTGGCTATCAGCTGTCTTTAGCCAGGATAGCTTGACTCCAGTGGTGTGGAGAGCATGGAACTCGCGTCTGAGCATACCCATCCCACTCGGGGTGATAAATGCAAAAATAACGGTTGATGGACAGAATGCAGAACAATGTCATACATTCACCCCAATACAGAGATCTGGGCCTAAAACCATTGTTTTTTTGCACTCCACACCACCCCAGTTCAGACATGGCCATATGCAAATCAGCCTTGACCCTGTGCCTCATGGGAACAGTCCAGCCCAGCTTCTAAGCCATGTCTTTCCTGGACCGGAATCAAGCATCCTAGGACCGGTTTCTGGCTATCAGCCGTCTTCATGCTTCTTCACTCTTCGCACTATCAGGAAAATCTCTAGCTTTTTCTCCCTTCCCGCCCTCAAACTCATCATGATGGCAATGGTTTTATCACGGCTGGACTACGGTAACATCCTGTACAATGGCGTTCCGGCTTATGCTCTCCGACGCCTACAGCTGGTTCAGAACCAAGCGGCCCGCCTCATTTATGGTTTCCCTAAATCCCATCATGCTACCTCTGTATTGAAGAACTTGCATTGGTTGCCCATTATGGAGAGGGCCCTTTTCAAACTGGGCTGTACTGCGTTCCAGGCCCGAGCTGGAACTGCCCCAGCCTTTATAAACTCGGCAATCTCCAGCTATACACCAGTCAGAGAGCTCCGCTCCTACTCCCAGTCCCTTCTTTCCGTCCCTCGTTTCAGGAAGAGGAGGATGGGGGGGGTGAAGTTTGTGGTCCTCGGCCCCACTTTCTGGAACTCCCTCCCTCTCAATATCCGATCCATCACACTTTACCCTGACTTCCGTAAGGCCTTAAAAACCCATCTCTTTCTGCAAGCATTTCCAGCCTAGCTCTCTCACAGCCACCACCCGTGTTCTAAAGTCCTCAGCGCCAAGAAACCGCTAGGTAAAAGCGCACTTTATAAGTGTTTTTAAATTCAAATTCAGCCAGGATAGCTTGACTCCAGTGGTGTGGAGAGCATGGGACTCACGTCTGAGCATACCCATCCCACTCAGGGTGACAAATGCAAAAATAACAGTTGATGGACAGAATGCAGAACAGAGAGTGCTCTCCATGCCACTGGAATCAAGCTATCCAGGCTGATGAGGGCTGAAAGCCCGAAACCGGTCCTTGGATGCTTGTTTCCAGTCCAGGGAGGATCTGGCTTTGCAGTTCGGGCTGGACTGTTCCCATGGGGCACAGGGTCAAGACTGATTTGCAAATGGATGGGTTCAAACTGGAATGGCATGGTGAGCAAAAAAACGATGGATTTAGGCCCAGATCTCTGTACTGGGGTGAATGTATCACATTGTTCTGCATTCTGTGCATCAACTGTTGTTTTTGCATTTGTCACCCCGAGTGGGACAGGTATGCTCAGACGTGAGTCCCGTGCTCTCCATGCCACTGGAATCAAGCTATCCAGGCTGATGAGGGCTGAAAGCCCGAAACCGGTCCTTGAATGCTTGTTTCCAGTCCAGGGAGGACCTGGCTTTGCAGTTCGGGCTGCACTGTTCCCATGGGGCACAGAGTCAAGACTGATTTGCATATGGCTGGGTTCCAACTGGAATGGCATGGTGAGCAAAAAAACGATGGATTTAGGCCCAGATCTCTGTACTGGGGTGAATGTATCACATTGTTCTGCATTATGTCCATCAACTGTTGTTTTTGCACAAGTATGTACGGCACAGTTTCTCAGTCACCCGTACACCTATATTCCATTCATATGCACACATGTTTATACATCCCCAAAGACCACATTCACTGACAGGCAGCCCTGTCCTATAGTCCCTAGTCATATCTGGCTCTATGGACATTAGGCTGAAAGCCAATTAGGCTATGTGTTGGGGTGTCTGACAACATTGCGCGAGTTGCTTAGCCTTCAGTAGCTCACAATGATTTTTACTGATCAACAGTAGGTACAGAAAACGTTGGAGACCCCTAGCCTAAGCTAATTGCATCAGAAGAAATCCACAGTCAGGTTCCAAACTCAAGCAGCAAAGGAAGAGATTCCCTTTAAGCCCAAAACATATTTGCTGCATGCTGATGTCACAGAAAATGAAAATAAAAGTACACAGAACTGTAAGACTTCCGCTGCATCCACATGTTGGGTGCTTGGGGGCACAGCACCGCCCCGAGCAGCACTCTCAAAAGGTACCCTCAGTGCACAGTCATGTTTTTGTGTCCTCATTCTGGGAGCAAATTAGAGAAAATGCCATGCAAACTTCATAACTATGCCTTTGGAAAACCCAAGTTTTCAGCATGTTTAACTGTAGATCACATGCTCCGTACACTCCTGTCATTTAGTGTTGGGTAGGAAACGTTCCAATATGTTTTTTCTCAATGGAGGACTAGTGGTGCCTCCCTTGAAGTCCACAATGCATCACCACACAGACTCATTTTTTTCCACCATTGGACATGGTTCAACTGCTTAACAGGCGCATTGACTAAACATTTTGACAATGGAGAAATGAGAGAAAACTTCGAGCAAGGCATCAACAATACTAAAATTGCTCCTGCCTCACAACTGAGCGAACTGGTGTTTTGGGGGACAAATTGTATGGATATAACTTGTATGGGGGAGGCAATAGAAAACACTATTTAAATTGTGCCAATCTCGCCATAGCATCTTTCCGTGGTAGGATCAACATCGAGACTGTAACCTATTTTTTTCACATGGGCCATGAGAAAATAAAAACACCACTTCAGCCGGCATTGCATTTCATTACAAAAAGAACATCTGATGCGAAGGGGTGTGTGTAATGCAGAGATGTAGCACTGGCCCCAATGGAAACACCTTGCGTTGTGGGGCTTGGAAAGTCGAGGGATTTCACTCTGATGACGATTTGGGAGGGGCCTTCTGCTACTGCAGAAGCCTTTGCGGGGTGGAACGACTAGTTGCATTTGTCCTGCAGAAACCTGCACGCAGTACTAAAACAACATTCCCCCCTCAATAAAATAAAAAAATTGATCTTGAGTTAAGCCACGCCTCCATTACAAGAAACAGCCTTAAAGCATGTCTTGTCATATATGCCTGCAGCAAAAAGTCCTCAGCACTAGCTCCGCCAACAGTCGTTGAGCTAGATAGACCTCTTCAGCCCTCGCGGGAACACAAACGCATTCAAGACTCCATCTTGGAGTCCATAAGATTCACAAGTTCACCCTCAGAGTTTAAAAGATTCATTAGTACAATCACAGTGCCTAAGCTGAAAAGTTCTTCAACTCCAGTCATACATCCAAAACAAGAGAACTCTAACCCTCGTACGTCACCACAAACCCATGCAAGACAGTAGACAATTTATAATGACTCACATTCTGGTCATATTGTTTTATGTCCTCCACAGCCAGGTCCACAGAAACACAGACTGGAGCCTGAGAAACCATATTGAAGATATCCGGCCTTCCCAATTGCGAAGAAATGTAGGAAAGATACTGCCCCGTCCATTCCTCCATCACATATCTAGCTATCACCGTCAATATATTCTGTGCTTCAAGGCCTTCCCTGGTGCCATACCTAGTCAAGTCTTCCCCACCTGAAGATACATCGGCCTATCATGAGGTAATTGCAAGGGCGGCTAACAATGACCGAATTCGGCTGCCTATAGAGGAGGAAGATAAAGACCAACAGAAACGTTGTCGCAAATCAAAGAACACCTAATTTTTACCAGTGCTTAAGACAATGAAGTGCTCAACAGAAAACTTCAAAAACCCTGTGAAGGTCTAAGTGATAACACCTAGGGTGGAGAAAAAATACAAACGAGCTCCTTATCATCCCATTTATATCTGGAGCCATGTTTCACCTGATTCTTTCGTAGTCCATATTGCCAGGGAAAAAGCACTCCTGCAAGGTACAGGAGATACTCCATAAGATAAAGGCAGTAAAAAATGTATTTTACTTCTAAACGCGTCAGCATGGGGGCAGCTATGCGGTGGCACATGTAGCCTCAATGGCTTTACTCTCAAGATTTAACAGTTATGAATGGGAGGAGATTGAGAATTTCATGCTATATATCTCCCAAATACAAAAAATGGTGTACTAAATTAATGGTGAGGGCAAGATTCTATCTAGCACCAACATCTGTTGCACTTTACAAGCTACATACATGGCTTTGAATCTCTGGGTTCAGGCAAGAGGTTCAACAACACCTCACTGCTCCATTTTCAATTGCCAATTCGTTTTTGGACAACAAGTAGAAACGATGTTAGAGAAAATATAAACAAGATGTAAGAAAAAATATTAAAAGGACACAGACACAGCAAAGGCTATGGGTGACCTCCAACATCATCAACAAAAAGCAAGATTTTGTAAACCGAAACCACACCAGTCTACAAAACCAGCAACAAAGATTACAAGACAAACATACCAACAACAGCAGGCAGCCTTTCAAGACAGAAAATAGCCTTCAATCGAGATGCAACACTCCACAGAAAGCTTTGGGGCTACAGAAGGGGAAATAATAGAAATGCTATTGCAAGAGGCACCTCGGTCACTATACACTAATCATCCTCTTGTTTCTCTTACCCACCCAACACTTGGCGGGAGCAGACTGGGGTATACTTTGATCAGTGGGAGAAAATAACCTCAGATCAATGAGTGTTGTCCACCATCGCCAACAGGTATTGCCTGGAGTTTTACATCATCCCTGCAAGTCTGCAGCCCCATTCCTCACAGAAGAGAAAATGATTATCAGAAAATTTTATTGGAAGAAGCGCTGACTCTTTTACTAAACAAAAGGCTATCAAAACAGTGCCAGTACATCAACGTGAATACGGTGTCACTGGAACCAATATATATTTAATACCATTCCTTCTCTTCCTCATACGACAGGAAGGACCCATCAGCGAATAGATCCCCGACCGTCGAGCATCCACCCTTGTGCCATTTACAGATGTCCATAACTGACTGAATTTGACAGAACCTCAGCAACCATTGTAGGGGGAGCGAGGTCAGGTAAGGCGCCTTACGGACCACCCAGGTGACCGCCTATTCCCAAATCGCTGCTACATGCCGAATTATAAATGGGCATGAGTTGGAGGCCCAAGTGCCCATATTAAGATATTTGGGTAAATCGGAACCGTTATTCCGGCTCGCTAGTAATGCTTTCTCCATATTGTGTCCCTCCATACACCACTGTGCTGCATATTGAAGCAGTCCAGCAAAATAATATAGTCTAAAGTCCGGGAGGCCTAGTCCACCCAGGCCTGTGTCCAGTTTGAGTAGGTTTAATTTTACCCTACTGTGACCTCCAGCCCATACCAGCAAAACCAAAAATGTATTCAAGGTAACAAACATGGTATCCGGGATATGGCAGAGTGTATTCTGTAGGGTGTAGAGGTACCTAGGCAACATGGCCATTCTAGCCAATGCAACACGCCCCATAATGGAGCAGGGGATCTTGTTCCAGAACCGGATTGACTCCGTCAAATTCACTATATTTAGGGCATATTGATCCTCATGCCTATGTGTCACTTGTATGCCAAGATACCTAAAATGATGAATTTCCCAGCTGATCTCTACCGGACGAGGTCTTGTATAGCCACTTGTGTTACAGCAACTAACAGGAAAATGACAGTCTTACAATGATTTATACAGCAGACCGATGACTGCCCGAATGAGTGTAGTACACCCAATAGAGCGGGTATCGCCTCCTCCGGGTGCCGGATACAGAGTAATGCATCGTCCGCATATAGGGACACTACAGGAGTGCGGCCATCGACTGTGATTCCCCATTCATCCATATCTCTCCTCAACCGGATTCCCAATGGCTCCATTGCCAGGGCGAAGAGTAACAGGGAGAGAGAACACCCTTTCCGGGTGCCTCTTTCAATAGTGATGCACTCTGATATTTGATCCCCCGTACGCACGTGAGCCCGTGGCCCTGCACCCAAGTGATGAACTCATTACCAAGTCTCATTATTTTGAGTCCCTTCCACAAGTAGTTCCACTGCAGTGTCAAACGCCTTCTCTATGTCGAGGGCAACAACTGCCACCCTATCTGCTCCGCCTAACACCGAATGCAGCACGTATGAGAGGTGGCACATATTCATGTGCGTACCCCTTCCTGGAATAAATCCACACTGGTCCTCATGGACTAGATGGGATACCACATGGCTAAGGCGAGTGGCTAGGATCTTAGCCAGTACATTGACACTAAATATCCATTTAATTTCAAATAACAATTTGACCTTTCCATGGTCGTATTTTTTGCCCTTTTCTGTCCCGGGTGAGACGGCCACCCACACAAGTGTGGTAACGTTTTTATCGGAAGAAATGTGGGAATGCTGGGTGATAGGACTGTTGACATTCACCCAAAATTCCAGATCTTTCCCACCTACAAGAGAGGAAAGTTCTGAGAATATATACAAACTTTTTTTTTTAATTGAGAGTTCATAAGCATTACACCATACATTAATTTCATATATAACTACATATTTCAGAATTTCAAAGAAGAGAAAATTAGTTTAAGTCTACAGTACAAAATAATACAATATGATAAATATTCATTTCTAAATATTCAGCAATATAGTCACATTATTCCTATAATACAGAGAGATCATGATGAATTAAAGTGCAGAGTGCAGAACCGGGATGCATACATATATACGTACCATATCATTTTATATCAAATTTGACAAGAGAGCAGAAGGCAATCACCTTAGAGTAAAGTGCAAAGTGCTAAACCTGGACGAGTACATATATTCTGTCCTTTGATACCAACTGTAATACATTCTCTCATGTTTCAAACACTCCAGTATTTCTCATACTTACTTATTGCCCCTGATCGTATTGCATATTTCTTTTCCATTTTTTGTACTCTGGTTAAATTTGCCCTCCAAGCTTTATAAGTGGGTACTTTCTCTGTTCTCCAGAGTTGTAGAATTAGAGGTCTTGCTATTAAAGCTACAATAAATAAATAAACCTTCCTCGTGCACAGAGATAGCAGAGGAGCAACCCAGGACTGAAATAGATTTATCAATAAAAATGAGGAGATCAATTGTAATTTGGAGATATTTCTCGATCTCCTCCCAAAAACTCTGGATTTTTGGGCACTCCCAGATGATATGTGTCCAGGTTCCTTTCTCTCCGCAACAAAAGCATTTGTCTTCTATCTGCGGGTATATTGTATGAAGAAAAGAGGGTGTTCTATATAGCAACCATTTCCAATAGTATTGCATGCGATTAAAGTTTGCTCCTCTGAATATAACTATGTTAAACTTATTAAGCCTATTCCAAGTTGATTTACAGATCTGCATACCTACCCTTTTCTTACAACTATTGTATGGGGTAATTAAGGGCTTCACTGATGGTAGTTTTATAATACAGTTTTTCCATGTCTAGCTTTTATAATGTGGGTTTTAACCTAATAAATGACCATTTTAAAATTGTGCTTGAGTGTTGCAGCCCTGTTTCAATCCAGGTGTTCCAAAAGCCCCCCTTGGCGAAATCTTGGATCTGGACTTATCCATTTTCTTCCCATAGTCTTAGTATGTTACTCTCTAGCAGACTTATTTCCCCCATAGATAGATTCGAAAGCCTAGTTGAGATATTGATTCTTAAAATATCGTAGTGTAATAAGAGCTGAGATTTTTGTTTATGCATCCTTTGCAAGGTCTTATAACATACTTTTTTGGGGTACTTAGTAACTCTTGTGGGGTCTACTATGTTATGTTTCCTTAAAATCTTTTTTATAAAAAAAGTTATCTGCCACATGAGGTTCTAAGAATAAAAATCTAAAACTATGATGTGCAAATGCTGCATAATAGTAATCTCTGATATTTGGTAGTGATAGTCCTCCTTCTGCTACATGATGTTTTAAAGTGCTGAGTGGCAATCTTGGTAACTTATTTGTCTATACGAAAGAGGAGAACAAACTGTCTACTTCCTTAAAAAAATAAGCCTGTATTGCACAGGGTGCCGCACTGAAGAGAAAATTGAATAATGGAAGGATATCAATCAATCAATCAATCAATCAATCAGAGTACTTGTAAAGTGCGCTACTTACCCGTGAGGGTCCCAAGGCGCTGAGGGGAGGGGGGTTCTGCTACTGCTCGAAGAGCCAGATCTTGAGGAGTCTTCTGAAGGAGAGTAGGTCTTGGGTCTGCCGTATGTGGGTAGGGAGGGTGTTCCAGTTCTTGGTGGCGAGGTAGGAGAAGGATCTGCCGCCAGAGGTCATTCGTTGGATGCGGGGGACAGCGTCGAGGGCGTGGCTGGTGGAGCGGAGCTGGCGGGTGGGGGTGTGGAAGCGGCGTCTGCTGTTCAGGTAGGCTGGTCCGGCTTTGTGGAGTGCTTTGTGTGCATGGGTGAGGAGCTTGAAGGTGATCCTCTTGTCGACGGTGAGCCAGTGTAGGTCTTCCAGGTGGGGGGTGATGTGGCTGCGGTGGGGGACTTTGACGATCAGTCGGGTGGAGGCGTTTTGGATGCGTTGTAGTCGTCGTAGGTGTTTGGCTGGGATTCCTGCGTATAGTCCGTTGCCGTAGTCCAGTCTGTTTCTGGCGAGGGCCTGTGTCACTGTTCTTCTTGTTTCGGTCGGGATCCACTTGTAGATCCTGCGGAGCATGCAGAGAGTGTTGTAGCAGGAGGAGGAGATGGCGTTGACCTGCTTAGACATGGAGAGGGAGGAGTTGAGGATGAATCCTAGATTGCGTGCATGGTCGGTGGGTGTTGGTGCTGTTCCCAGTGTGGTCGGCCACCAGGAGTCGTCCCAGGCTGAGGGGGTGGGTCCGAGGATGAGAACCTCCGTCTTGTCCGAGTTCAGCTTCAGACGGCTGCTCCTCTTCCGATCGGCGACGGCCTTCATTCCCTCGTGGAGGTTTTTTGGGGCGGTGTGTGGGTCATTGGTGAGGGAGAGGATGGGCTGGGTGTCATCAGCGTAGGAGATTATGTTGAGGTCGTGATGGCGGGCCACTTGTGCGAGGGGGGCCATGTAGACGTTGAACAGTGTTGGGCTGAAGGATGAGCCCTGGGGGACGCTGCAGATGATGTCGGTGGCTTCGGATCGGAAGGGTGGGAGGCGGACACTCTGGGTTCTGCCTGATAGGAAGGAGGTGGTCCAGTCAAGAGCCTTCTCTTGGATTCCGGCTTCTAGGAGGCGTGTCTTTAGAGTGCGATGGCAGACCGTGTCGAAGGTGGCTGACAGGTCCAGGAGGATGAGGGCTGATGTTTCGCTGTTGTCTAGTTGGTGCCTGATGTCGTCTGTGGCAGCGATGAGGGCTGTCTCGGTGCTGTGGTTTCGCCTGAATCCGGACTGGGACGGGTCCAAGATGTTGCTGTCTTCGAGGTGGCGGGCCAGTTGCATGTTGAAGATTTGCTTGATGACCTTTGCCGGGAACGGGAGCAGGGAGATAGGCCGGAAGTTCTTGAGGTCCTTGGGGCCCGCTTTGGGCTTCTTGAGAAGGGCGTTGATTTCGGCGTGCTTTCAGCTTTCCAGGAATGTCGCTTTTTCGAAGGAGATGTTGATGGCCTTCCATAGTTGCGGTGCGATGGCTGCGTCCGCTTTGTTGAATACGTGGTGTGAGAACGGGTCAGACGGAGATCCTGAGTTGATGGAGTTCATGATGTTGCGTGTCTCGTCGTTGTTGACGTTGGACCAGAAGGTCAGGCGGATGGCACTGGTGGTGTTTACAGGGGAGGTGGAGTCTGGCATAGTCGGGGCGTTCAAGGTGTTGAAGCTGTCGTGGATGTCAGCGATCTTGCAGTGGAAGAAGATGGCTAGTGAGTCGCACAGTTCTTGTGAGGGCCGGATGGCGTTGGCGCTTAGGTTGGAGAGTTCCTTTACGATGCTGAAGAGCTATTTGCAGTTGTGTGGGTTTTTATCCAAAAGGAGGATCTCTTGGCTAATCTGATGAGGTGGTGGTGTTTGAGGGTGGCGTCCTTGTGGGCTGCGTGGTTGTCTGATGTGCATTCGTGGAGCCATGTCTTCTCCATTTTCTGGCATTAACGCAGCTCGGCCTATTATTGATAACGGCAGCTGATTCCATCACGTTAACTGAGAGTGCACCTTTTTCGACAATGGAATGTAGTTTAGCGATAAAAGATCTTCTAGTTTCTCAGTTACATAAATCCCTAGGTACCGCTTTGGGCTAGTATTGTCTGTCTGAATTCTGATAAAAGAGAACTCACCTCGCAGTTGCATAATATTATTTCTGTTTTGGTCTTATTAATCTTATAGCCCCCTATTTTTTCAAAGTTTCTGAAGATTCTCATAACTTCTGTCTGGGTATCTGTCTTTGGGTCTAAAAAAAGGACAATGTCATCAGCGTATAATTTTATGTTCGTCATTCCTTGGACCTGAACCTTATGAGCTCTTTTTTCCCTAATCTCGGTTGCTAAAGGCTCAATAAATAGAGCAAATAAGATCGGGGAAAGGGGACAGCCTTGTCTGGTACCCCTATTTATTTGGCATGTCCCTATATTAACAGAATTAATTAAAATTTGAGCCTGGGAGTTCATGTAGGGTTGTACTAGTAAGATTATAAAATCACTTGGGAGCCAAACTTTTCCAAAATTGTAAAAAGACAGTTCCAAGAAACAAGATCGAATGCTTTTTCAGTGTCTAAAAACCAAATCTGTGCCTGAACCTTATTGATATTAAAAAAATCAAGTGCCTCTAATAAAAAATGTATGTTGGTATAAAGCTGTCTCCCCGCTATAAAGCTGCACTGATCTGCCCCGATAAGTGATCCCACCAACTTGTTTAGCCTATTGGCAAGTAGTTTAGTGAACATTTTATAGTCAGTATTTAAAAGGCTTATTGGTCTATAAGAATTCAAGTTTTCACTATCCTTATTTTTTTTTTTAAACTACTGCCGTACGAAAAGATACAGGTGGGTCAACTCCTTGTAATAAATAATTTGCTCATCTTTTTTTTTTTTTTAAACGATTTTTATTGCAGATACTCAGACATGATAAGGGTGACAGTGGCAGCGTTATTCAGGCAAAACAATTACATAGTAAGATACACTTCATGGAGCCCCCGGTGCCGTAGCAATTCATAAATCAGTCTGACCGAGTCTTCGGGTCCCTCTTGGTGCACCCCCGCCACAGCATAATTGGTGGTCACATTAGTCAACTGGGCATCTGCTTTTTTAGTTTTGTTGAACTCCCCCCCCCGCCCCCCAACAAGCACTAATATGAATGTAGAGTCGGTAGAACATCGGCTCAATCAAGGTCTAACATCACAGTCACGTTAAGGGCATATACATTTCCCGCCTTCCCCATCTCCCCCCCCCACACCTGGTAAGCAAGTGGTATGAAAAACATTCAAGCATGCATAGCGTGATTGACGAACAATGTGCATTCCTAGTAAGTCCTTTCATCCTTAACTCGCTCATCTTCCTGTTCCGGGTCCACTCACGAGCCTCCCTCCCCAAGTCCACTATCTAGCCCATGATATTGCCTCCATTTTGACCAAACCCTTTTGAACTTTTTCGGGCAACCCCTTGATTTATAAGTCACTCGCTCTGCCGCCATGTAAAGGTCTAGTCCCCTTCTCCATTCATCTATAGTGGGTACCGTCTCAGCCCCCCAATATTTTGCAACGTCACGTTTTGCTACTACTAGGGCTAATGTCAGGAACACCAGTAAGGGGCGGGGAAGGTCAACATCATTGGTCATTCCCAAAATGGCCAGTTTGGGCTCCTGGTCGAGCGACACAGACAGGACCTCTCGCAGTTCGGTGAGAATGAGTGTCCAGTAGGATTGTATTTTCACACAAGCCCATAATATGTGGAAAAAGTCCCCTCCCTCATGATGGCATCTTAGGCATCTATCGTCCGGTGTCTTCCCCATTTTGAACAGTCACACTCTATCAAAGTACGTCCTGTGGAGCACGTTATATTGGATCAGTCGGAGCCGGGATTTGATAGCCACCTCCCTCGGGTGCATGAGGATTAAGTCCCAGTCAATGTCTTCCAGTGTCCCTACTTCCTGTTCCCAGGTGGTCCTAAGCCTCGCCAGGTCCCCCAGCATGTTGTTTGTGAGTGTTTTGTAGGTGAGTGACACGGCCTTGTGTGGTATCTGTTCCTGCAGCAGTCTGCCTTCCAGAGGCGCATATTCTGGCAGGCCCTCTAAGGTTCGAGCCTGTGCCCTCCATGCATGGCATAGTTGAATGTATTTAAAAAACTGCGAGCGATGGAGCCCATATTCTGCCCTCAAGGTGGCGTAGGATTTTAGCTCCCCCCTGGCGATGACATCACCCACTGTGGAAATCCCAATGTCATCCCACTGCTTAAATCCTGTAAGTTTGTGGAGTTCAGAGAGGCACGTGCAGTGCCAGAGTGGGGTCTGTCGGGTGGGTTTCCTATCCCATCCCGTGCGTCTCGTCGCCACTTTCCAAGCCCTGAGTGTAAAATGCGTGGCTGGGAGTAAGGACCGGCTCGCCGCACACCGTATAGGTACGAAAGCAGAGGACGTGGGGCCAGTTTGGTACGTTCCAGTGCATACGTTGGGTGGTCCGCCGAGGCGTGGAGCCAATCGTTAATGGGGGACAACTGCTCCGCCCAATAGTACGCTTCAAGGTTTGGCAGCGAGATACCCCCACTGTACTGGTGGCGTTGGAGGGTGGTCAGCGCTATTCTCGGCTGTTTACCCAGCCATATGAAAGATCCGAGGTCGGCGTGTATTTTACAGAGGAGACCGTCTGGTATCGGATAATATTCGTTCTGTAGGGCATATAAATATTTGGGCAATATGATCATTTTATACATCGCCGCCCTACCCAGGAGCGTCAGAGGAAGTTGGCGCCACCGGGCCATATCAGCCGCGGAATTCACAAGTATTCTTTCAACATTTCTGAGATGTGACAGTTGCCTATCCAGCGTGATGAATACTCCCAGATACTGGAAGCCTTCCGTGGATACCACCAGTCTGTCCGGAAGGTCCCCCTCACTCGTGTCCCTTCTGGGGTCAAAAAGGACGGATTTGTGCCAATTTATTGCGTAGCCGGAGTGGCTGCCATAGCCGTCCAACTCCCGGAACAATTCAGGCACTGAGGTCTGCGGGGCAGTGATATAGAGGAGTACGTCGTCCGCATAGAGGGACAGTTTCTCCTGCGGGCCGTCTGCATCCGTAAGTCGGAAGCCGGAGATCCTCTGGTTTTGCCTGATTCTGGCCGCCAATATCTCAATGGTCAATGTGAAGAGAAGCGGTGATAGGGGACACCCTTGCCTGGTGCCTCTTTGGATCAAGATTTCGCGAAAGAGCCTCCCGTTCACCCACACCTTGGCCCGCGGGTTGGTGTAGAGCAGGCGTACCCATGTGCGGAATTTGGGGCCAAGACCGAATTTTTCTAAGGCAGCCTCGAGGAATGGCCAATGTACGGAATCGAAGGCCTTTTCCGCATCTAATGAGAGGAACCAATGGGACGGGTCCCTATCTCTCACCTCCTGCAGCCAGTTGTGTGTGCGTCGGAGATTGAATTTCGTGGCCCTATCCGGTAGGAAGCCGGTCTGGTCTAAGTGTATCAGGTCAGGTAGGACCGTCCTAAGGCGTCGCGCCAGGATTGTGGCAAGGATTTTCACCTCCGTATTCAACAGGGAGATGGGACGGTAGGACGCGCAGTCATCCCGCAGTTTGCCTTCTTTGTGAATAGGGACTATGATCGCCAGGGTGAGGTCAATGGGTAGGCCGCCTTCTCTGTACGCCTCAAGGTAGAGGTTTTTCAGGTGTGGAGCCAAGATGTCGGCCGTGCACTTAAAGAATTCCGGGGGAAAACCGTTCGGTCCTGGCACCTTACCCGGCTTTAGTCCGGCAATGGCGGTTTTGACTTCTTCTAGGGAGATATCGGCCTCCAAAGCAGGTAGGGCCTCAGCTTCCACCACTGGGAGTTCAACCCGTGACATATAGAGAAGTGAGTCCTCACACGAGCCCAGTTGCCTGGCCTCGTAAAAGCGCCCATAATAAGCTGCGAATGCATCCGCTATGTGGAGGTCCGAGCGCACTGTCTTCCCCCTCTCGTCAGTGACTGCATCTACCCACCGCGCCGTCCTCTCCCTACAGCTAAGCCAGGCTAAAAGTTTGCCAGACTTGTCCCCCACATCGTAAAGACGGTGTAATGTGGCCAAATGTTGCGTTCTCGCCTCATCCGACACCAAGTCTCGATAGCGTCTTTGATTATCTAGCAGTTTAAGCAAGGTGATCGTGTTTTTTGTACGCAGGTGGTCCCTCTCCAACTCCACTATAGTGCGTTCTACAGTCCCCACCTCTTCCACTAGTCTCTTTCTCTCCTCCCTCAATCTGCCATTTATCCTGTCTCTCAACACCAGTTTCAGTGCTTCCCACAGGGTTACCGCCGAGTCCACTGACCCCTCATTTTCAGCCAGGTAGACCCGAGCATCCGCCCTAACACCTTTAAGTATTGTCTTGTTCGCCAGGTCCCAAGCGGCGAGGCGCCACTGTGCCTCTTTCTTGTGCCCAGACCTTCCCATCGATATGAGCAGTGGCGAGTGGTCTGAAAGACCCCTTGCCAAATATTCCGCTGCGCCTTCCATAGTCAGCTCCTGCCTAGACATAAAGACATAGTCTAATCTGGAGAACACTTTGTGTGCCGCCGAGTAAAATGAGTAGGCCATAGTGTTCGGGTGCAACAGTCGCCACACATCGGTCAGTCCTAGCTCTGACACCATTTGAGCCAGGGGAGTCCGAGTACTCTGGTTATTAGCCGTTCCTGATCTATCCATACCCCTGTCCATTACGTCATTAAAATCACCACCCACTATCTGTATTGTGTCTGAGGTGTCTAAGAGTATGGTAGCTAACATCTTTAGCGCGTTCGCCTGCAGTTTAGGTGGTGCATACACTGAGACTAGGGTGTAAGTACGTCCGCGCCAGGATCCCTGCACTCCTACACATGTTCCTAGAGGGTCCCCCCAACGAAGCGTGACCTGAAATGGGAGAGTATTCTTAACAATAATCGCTACGCCCCTGGAGTCAGTTGTGTACCCCGCATGGCCCAATACCTTATACCTACCCCGTGCTATGAACGCACAGGCCGTGCCCCTCAGATGTGTTTCTCGCAAGAAAATGAAATCAGGGCCTATTCTCTTGAGGAAGTTGTTCACCAGACCTCTCTTAATTTTGTTACCCAGGCCATTTACGTTCCACGTCAGTATACTCAGTTTTTCAGCGGCCATGGGTACAACAGTGAGGCATGTTTACTCCAGGTCGAGGAGTCAAGCAGGCGGGCCAGCGCCCATATCGGAAGAACCAAAGAATGTGCCCATCCCCATGACTGTGTTCATTTAACATCACATCTCTCCCCCCTCAAACAACCAAACTGTACGAACAACCCCCATGCCCCCCACCCCCACCGCACCTGTACCCCCGGCCGTCCCTCCCGGGCAACCATCGACGGTGTGGGCCACCAGGCAGCAAGGTCTGTCGCCCACCCCTCAAACAACCCCAGCTAAGAAATGTCTAGCAGTTCAGAGTTCGAGTCTGGAAGTGGCGTGTGCCCACCCCAAAGAACAAAAAGAGTTACTTGCGTGCCCCATGGCAAAGGACTGCTATGTTGAATCTCAGTCCCTCAGCTTCTCAGGAATGGGAGTCCTGCGTGTCAGGGTCAGTAGCCTCCGCGTTGCCCGGCACTCCCTGCTCCAAATCTTGGATGGCAACAGCTAATGGGTGTAAGGATTGCATCGTCTGATCTTCCATTTCTGAGATATTCGTGCCATCCTCCTGATCTGTTGCAGCTTCCGATTCCGGGAGCAGGCACCTGAATCTCGACCCCCGAGTGGTATCTCCAGTGGTGGCAGTGGTGCCGTCTCCGCGGGCTCCTCCGGTCGCCACCTGCTGAGGCGGGTAAGGTGTTTGCTGTGAATGCCTGTCCGCCCGGTGATGTCGCGTCCGCTGTGACCCGTTCGGGCTCCTCCTGAAGTTGGCTGCCGCTTGCTCATCTCGAATTCTGCGACCCTTTTCCTCCGCCTCCCTCAACAGCGGTCTCTCCTCCAGCCAGTGCCAGGCCTCCTCCGGGCGGTTGAAAAAGTGTGATTTGCTGTTGAACAGGACTTTCAGTTTCGCAAGGAAGAGGAGCATATAGGATATGTTCAGCTCTCGTAGTTTGGCCTTCACAGTGTCATAAGAGCGTCTTTGCTTTTGCACTTCCTGGCTATAGTCAGGGAAGATCATGACAACGGTGTTCTCAAACTTGATTTCCCCCATTTTCCGGGCTTCTCTAAGGATGAGATCCCTGTGCGCATAGTTGAGAAATCTCGCAATGATTGGGCGAGGTCTCGCTCCCTCCGGTGGTCTGGCGGGGAATGCCCTGTGTGCTCTCTCAATCACGAAACAGTTGGAGAATTGAGCTCGGGGGAACATAGTCGTCAGCCAAGAGTGGAGGAAGGCTGCAGTGTCGTTCTTTTCAATTCCTTCCCTCAGGCCCACGAATCGCAGGTTGTTTCTGCGTGCCCTGTTCTCCGCGTCATCCACTCGCCACAGCAATGGTCTATGGGAGGCCTGCAATTCTGCCATATCTTTCTTGAGTGAGGTAACTGAGTCTTCCGTTTCAGAGATCCTGGTCTCCGCTGTGCCCACTCTGTCGGATAAGTTCCTGAAATCTTGACGTAGTAGGAGGACTTCAGATCCCACCTCCCCGATCTTGGTCTCAAGGGCCACCCTGGAATTCTGGATATCGGTTCGCGAGGCCTGGATCGCCTCTAGAAGCATGTTGGTGTCTGGTTGTGATTCTCGGGCCCCCACGGCCGCGTCCCTGTGTGTCCGCGTATTGGTGGTGTAGGTCTCAATTGTTTCCTGCCTGGCAGGCCTTGACACCGGGTCCCTCTTGCCCATGTTGTCCACCGAATGGCCCCCCGATGTTGGGATCCAGTAGTAGGAGGGTTGGGGGGGCAGGAAGCACAGCCCCTCAAGATGGTAACAGCCCAGGGCCGGGACTAGTCTTGTGGTCTCCCTCGTACCGTCGGGGATTCTCTACGCTATGTCCCTTCCAGTGGGCCCCAGCTGGGCGGGCAAAACCAGTCCGGGCCCTCCTCTCGATATGGGGTCTCCGATGGGGTCCCGCACCCTCCGAAGGGTAGGGGGGGGGAGGGGCTTGCGAGGAGCTCGAGGACAGCACAAAAAGTCCCCAATCTGCCCGCCGCCTCCGGATCTGAGGCAGGATCTCGCAGGTTTTACACCACAGTCGCTGGGGAGGGGGGGGATGCAATACACTCGTGAGCCCCCCCCCCCCCGCGGCCCCAACAAATCAGCTCCGGGCCCAGGGGAGTGTGCACCTCCACACAAATCTCACGACCCGGGCAGCACACCAGGCGGGCCTCAGGCAGAAAATCCAGGCCCCGGCGCCACAGGCCTCACTCAAGCTCCGGATGTCCAGCCCCCGAAAGCCTCTCCGCGGCCCTCCGCGGCACCCACGAGGCAGCGCCAGGCCCAGGGGATTGTAGCCCCGCACAGGGCACGCAGGCCGAGCAGCTCACCTGGAGGGCAGCAGGCAGGAAATCAAGGCCCCGGCTTTACAGGCCGCAGGTCGCTCCCGCTCCCGGGGCTGCCGGAACGTCAAGGGGGGAGGAAAAGGCGAGTCCCAGGGTCGTCCGCTGCCACGCGGGGGTGGAGGGGTTCCCCGCTGTCCTCACTGCCTCGCCATCCTCACCACCTCTCCCCGTCAGCAGTCGGTCCCGATGACTCCGGGCGCCGCCATTTTGGAGTTCAGGGTCTCCGGCTCCGGGGGTAAACTGGCGAATAATTTGCCTCCGCTAGGGCGTAGAACGGAGCCGACGGGCTTTTCAAGTGCCTCACACCTTCCGATGTTGCCACAGCCGATTTTCCCGCTGTTTGCACGCTGTTTGGGTTAGTAAAATGCCGGATTTCATGCAGTCTTGCCAGGAGCTGCGCTGAGGCACGTCTTACTCAGCCATGCAGCTGGCCACGCCCCCCATAATTTGCTAATCTTAAGAGCTCGGGGTAGAGTACTGTAGAAAATGCTTTAAAAACTCTGAAGGAATGCCATCCTCTCCAGTAGCTTTACAGTTGGGCAAAAAGCTGATAACCGCATCTATTCCTTCCTTTGTGTATTCAGCTAGCAGCAGCTCTTTAAAGTTATTTTCCAGAATTGGAATTGGTAATCCCAGTAAAAATTCATTAATTGATTCTAAAGAGACCTGGTGAGATGCCTGATAGATATCTTTATAGTGTGCGGAACACTGCACCTATTAATTACGTAGTCTTTACACAGATTTTAGTTACATTATCCTCGATGCATTCAACTCTGTTGCAAACTTGCTTTTCCTTTGCTTGCCAAGCCAGCAATCTTCCTGTATACTCGCTATCTTCATAGCTTGTCTGAAGATACAACCTACTTGCCATATCCCCTAACTCATAATAAAATTCCCTCATTTTTGTTTTTGCATATAGTACTTCTTGTTAGTTAGGCGAGGTCCTATTTGTAAAATATTCTTGATTTGCATGAGCCAGTTTATTCTCAATTACCCTTCTCTCCTCCTTCTTAGCCTTTTGTTTTGGTATCTCTTTTGAGGTAATAATTATGCCTCTCAATGTAGCCTTGAAGGCATCCCATATTATGTTAATTGGGGCAGAATCTTTATTTATCTGAAAAAAGAAACTCATCTCCTTCTCTAATTGTGCACACCATTGCTTATCAGCTAAGTTGAGTTTATTAAAATACCACCTTCTGGCTGCTGTTTCTTCTTTCTTCCCTAGCAGGGCTTCCAATTTAATAAGGGCATGATCTGATAAAGCATTTGCTATATGTTCACATTTACTGACTTCCATATTATGGGAGGTTAAAAAAAAAGTCTAGCCTTGATGATGAATCACATTTCGCCGAATAGCAAGAGTACTCACGCTTTGTCAAATTATTGAGCCGCCAATTATCTAGAATATCTAAGTCTGTTTTACAGCTCAAGAGAGTAGTGGCTACTAGTGGTTTATTTTGCCTTCGGTCTTTTTTAGTTGACTCAATCGCGGGGTTTTGCAAACAATTAAGATCACCTCCCCATATGATCTGACCAGGTAAGCCTGACAGTGCTTGTTTTAACTGTAAAATGGGGAGCGGATCATCCACCACTGGTGCATAAATCGTAGCATGTATCGGGCGTGTGTTATTTATTGTCCCATGCAGGAATTCCCACCGACCGCTCGTATCCGAGTGTGATGCTTCAACATGAAAATGGACATGCTTGCCTATATAAATGCTCACCCCCCTCTGAGCTGTCCCTGACACAGATCAACAATAAAAGCCTTCCTAATTTTTAAACATTTTACTAGCATCTGCTAAGGTTCGAAAGTGTGTCTCTTGTATAAAGATCACATCTGGGTTGTGTCCTTTCAATCAGTTCTCTACTGCACAAGTTTTACGCCTATTGTTTAAACCGTTAACATTCAAAGATAAAATTGAGAGTTTATTCCTATTCCTAATGTTTTAAAAGACGGGAGAGTATAGCTGGTTTTGTCCACAGACACCGAGGTAGCATATTTAAAGGCAGCTTGCTCTATATGTGCAAAATGCATATCTGAAGTGCGACTTGTGCAAAATGTGCAAAATGCATAAATGGTTGACCGCCAGAAATGTTAAATCTTCTCTCCCAATAATACAGTAGCGGACTACCTTATTAATTAACATACAGACCATTTAAATTGTGCAAACTGCGCAAGTATACCATATCTGCTATGGCAATTGTGCAAATCATACAATAAAGTGCTGTATGTGCAAAGCACATGTCTTAAGTGCAATTTATGCAAATATGCAGAATGCACAGATGATTTACCACTAAAATTCTTGAATCTTTTCTTCCTATAAGATATTAGCGGTCTAAGTTGTCCACAAAAGTACAGACCATTTAAACTGTGCAAATTGCGCAAATATACCATGTATGCCATGATAGTTGTGCAAATCATAAAATAAAGTGCAAATAACGCATTCAGATTGGCATACTACAGTACAGTTTGTATCAAATGTGCAAATCAAGCAGCCATTATACCAATAAAACCAGTATACTACAGTGCAAATTGTATCGATTATATGAAGTAACACTGAGATGCATTAGAATGTGGCATTCAATGTGCGATATGTCGATTGTATAAGGCAGCAACATTCCAAATCCTCTTCTTGACTTATTTAAACAAAAAAATAAAACATTTCTGGCTATGAACTCTCTTTTTTCTGCTGCTTCACCCCCACCACCACCCCTCCACCCTGCCCTCCCCACTGCATCACCCCTACTGCCAACCCCCCCAACCCCCGCTCCCCGGAAGGAGGGAATCCTCCAATGTCCCACTGTCTTTCCCTCCTTCTCCTCCTTTTTGCCGGATGCCATCTTGTTGCATCCTATCGCATCCCCTGATTCGCCTTGTATTCACCCATTCATGGAAGACTTTTCGATTTTTAATTGATTTTCATGTCGCTGGTTGTTGTTATTGAGGGCAGTCCTATAGCCATAGAGTTTCCACAGAGTTACCCTTTCCTCATGTTGCACTGAGGCCTTCCAAGAGGTTTTGGGCTTCTAGTATGTCTGTAAAAATAAAAAATAAATCCTTTGGCTATCACTTTCAACTTAGATTGTTGCAAAATCATCGCCTGTGCCCCTTTTGCCTTGAAAGAGTCATTCATTTGAATAAAGTCCTTCCGTCTGTGGGCAGAGGCAGCTGACATGTGAGAGAAAATGTTAAAGTTCTTGATTGCATCGGTAGTGAATAATCTCCTAGATATTGCTGCATTTAAAATTTGCTCTTTGATTCCATAGTCTGAAAAGTTTATTAAGCTGGTTCGAGGATACTTAAGATTCAGAGGCTTGTGTGCAGGTACCCTATGGGCTCTAGTTATTGTGAGATCTCCTTGCAATTCAGGTATTGCCTTTTTCAGCAGAGTCGCAGTCCATTTGACCATTTCTGTACTTTCCTGACCTTCCGATACTCCGACGAGGCGTAGATTGGATTTCCTATTGTAGTTCTCTAAGGGCCAGATGTAGGTAGGCATTTACCGGTCGGTAACGGCCGACCGGTAAATGCAATTTGAGATGTAGGGCCCTGTATTTTACAGAATCGGTAAATTTACCGATCGGTAAATTTACCGATTCTGTAAAATACCGAATCGGTATTTTTTCCGATTCGGTAAAATTGATATGTAGGTGGGACTCTTCTGAGTCCCACAAGCATTACAGAATCGGTATTTTACCATCAAATACTATTTGATGGTAAAATACCGATTCTGGTGTGCATGCACATGTGTGCATGCACACCTGTGCCATATGACAGGCAGACCTGCCCTTAGGGCAGGTATGCCTGCCACATGGCCCCCGAACCTTTTTTGGGGGTGCTAGAGGGTGTCAAAGTGACACCCCCTGCACCCTTGTCAGAATCGGTATTTACCGATTCGGTAAATACCGACCGGTAATGCTCTATTCATTCCTATGGGCTTCAAAGCCCATAGGAATGAATGGGGCATTACCGGTCGGTATTTACCGAATCGGTAAATACAGATATTTACCGATTCGGTAAAAGGAACATCTGGATGTTCCTACATATCCACCCCTCAGATTTACCGATTTTTAATTACCGAATCGGTAAAATTCGGTAATTAAAAATCGGTAAATCTCATTTACCTACATCTGGCCCTAAGTCTTGTAGCTTTGATTCCATCTGAGACTTATTTTTATTCAATAACTGTAGATACTTTTGCATGGTAGTGATGGTATCTTCCAAGACTGAGACGCAAGCTTCTGCCTCAGTGACTCTTCTCGGTAGATTGCCTAAGTTCTCCTCTATCTTTGCCAGTCTACTATGCAGCTGTGATATTTCCAGTGCCTGCGATATCTTCAGATCTCTTAATTCTCGCAGGATAGTTGTCAGCATTTCCTGTACTGAAATATCTTGTTCCGGTTTTCTATTTGCAAAGCTTTCACCAACTCCAGGGGCCTGACGTATTTCTTTTTCTTTTTCTGCCTTTGTTTCTGCCTCGGGTTCTGCTTCTGGTTCTACTTCAGGTGCTGATGCCAAACCCAGCATATCTGCCAGTGCCTCTTGTGAGCATATGTAACCCTCTTGAGTCAGCGGCTGGTTAGTCAGCGATATCTTCCTGTGGGCAGCTGTGATTATTTCTGCAGGGTCTAGCCCCACGTGTGATTTTGAATGAGGCTGTGGATGTGATACTTGGTCTAGCAGGGCGTGAGAGGGTGACCGGGCGTGGGTAGATGTGAATAGTAATTTCTGGCATTGCGTATCCCGTAGCATTTTCTCGCCCGTTTGATCTTTTGCCTTTTGCTCTTCTCTGCTCGGTTGTGGAGTGCTAGTAACCTTGTCCTGCGCCACCGGGGGCTTACTAAAGAGAGGGTACTGTTTAGAGTTCATTAGAATATCGTCCTCCCTGTTCGGTGTACTCTCTATTCTGCCCACCTTTCCACTGCCTCCTTCTTCGCCACCCACATCCAGCATTCTTAGATCTGCTACAAGCTCATACAGTGTCTCTTCTTCCTCCTCCTCTTCCTCAAAAGATTTTTCAGAGGCATTTTTTTCCCTCTGTCAATGCCAATGCCACCACTATAGCTTTTAAGTCCATTCTTTGCTGGGCATTTCTTCTCCCTCTGCTGGCACCTTTGAAGGCTTAAAAAAGGTGTTGGTGAAGATTGGCCAGTCTTTAGAAACTCCTTTCCTGTCCCAGCCTTAGCTTGCTTGTTTCGCAATTTCACTGCCGTTTTCAAGACTACCGACATCTTATTACTCTTTCTCAGAAAATCGTGAAATTAAATAATCCCAAGCACTTAATACATGGAAAGGATTTTGTGATCTTGCTGTAGGTGGACCTGCAGCAGCAGAGCAGAGTGCAGAGTTTTTTTGTTTTTTTACAAAAATACTGTGTCCAGGACAATGATCCTGCAGTTTTCCAATAGTTCCTTCTTTAATATGTGAACAAACCACCCCCAATGTTTAAAGAAGTTTAAAAAAGTCCATATACACATTAATCTGGGCCACCGCACCGCTCCTACTCCTCGCAAGCCCACAACTCACAGCCCACAAGCTTGTCAGCTTACGCACAGAGTGCCCTTTAGTTGCCCATAAAAGCTCCTTTTTTGGGGCTGCCTCCTGCTCAGACCCCCATTCCTGCTCTACACATGCTCAAGTTTATAGTTAGTTTACAGTTAGTTTGGTCTCCTGTTTAGTCTCCAGCCGGACGCTGCCTCACCTCATCTGCTTGCTCCGGTACTTGACTTTAATCCCCCTGGTGCTTATAGTAGAGTTATTGCAGAGTCCTCCTTCTTCATGCCAGTACTGCATCCCAACGTCACGGGGGTTCTCGCGTTTTCTGCGTCAATATCACGCCGCAACCACCATCACGCAGTTTATACAAACTTTGACAACTGCAGGACATTCTGTTGCATATTAATCCCACCAGGAGCCTCTTCAAGCGCCTAGTTTTTAGAAAGGTTTAGGGTTTTCTCTTGGTAGTAGCAAGTCGTAGGCCCAAATACACAGGTTCCCAAACATCCCCCCCAAAATAAATAAATCGATTTAACATCAATCAACTTTTTGGACTTTTGCACTGCCACATTTTTGTGTCATTCCTGTCCCAGGCGATCGGTACATACACAAAGTATTGTTTTTAGGTCTCACTGGTGTTAGCAGCGCGAAGCTCTGCATCCAGCGAAAGACCTATTGTTGTCGGCTTGCCGGGAATGTTGGACAGGGGATGGGCACGCACGGCGATTTCATTGCGTGTGCGCGCACGTTCACTCACGTGCCGTGCACATCTCCTATCCCAGATTCCCAGCAAATAATAACACAGACACACGCACACACACACACACACACACACACACACACACACACACACACACCAGGCACACGCGGGGCTTACATACACACACAAACGCGCGCACACACACACCCTCCTGACCCCACTCCACTCACCGGGCACACGCGGGGCTTGCATCAGGGCGGGGCGGGCAACGTCAATGTGCCCTGACGCCCCCCCTCACCGGGTCTGTCAGACTCCTCTCATCCTGTTCCGCGGTAGTGGCGGCTGCATAGGATTCGTAGGCGGCTTGCTCCCTTCCTTTCACAGGAGCGCGGGGTAGGCTCCCGTCTGCTTCCTGTCTGTGCTGCTGGCCCCACTCTCAAGCAGGCAGTCCCGGGCAGTCCCACCTGGCTTCCTGTGTCTCGCCCGTGGAGAGGGACCGGAAGCACTCAATCCAAGAAAGGTAAGTTGCTTGCAGTGGTGTACAGTAACAGTAAACACAGGCTTTACTCAAGAATATGTGAAGAACAAACACCTGGTTCCATGGTGGGAAGAGGTTTTGGGCTACATTAAGTAAGAATTTACGTGCATGCAGTGCATTGTGGGGCCTAGTTGTTGAATGGTGTTGCTTTCCCTGGTGGCCGTGGTGATGTTGGGCTTTGCTAGTCTGCCCTAGGTTTTACAATTTATTTGTGTATCAACAGCATCTCTTTTCACCCTACCCAGTGCTACAGCGATTTACTGTGGAAAGTGAACAAATAACATACATTTGAAGGAGGCCTAATTTTAAAGATGTTGATATGAATAAGCATGTATCGCGGACAGCGCTGCCCTGCCAGCCTCAACTGACCTGACCCATGTTATCCATGCAAGGTGCCCTCCATTCCATTGTAGAGCGATTCACGTCACGCACATTAGCTGATTGGCTGTAAAATGACGAACGCATTTTGAAGTTGGAAATTATTTTACTAGGAACGCATAATTGCTTCACTATTAAAAGGTGGAGCAGCCTGATACACGGAGGTATACGTGCTTGCAACTTGCTTCCGGGTAGATGTATGAACAGTGCCGACACGTACCATTTTTTCCAAACAGATTTTATTGGGGTTTTTGCATATATGACGCATCACAGTGGTCTATTCAGTGCAGTCAGTCAAGATATTGTTCCCCATAGGACTTTTTCTCATCTGGACCATGATAAATGTGCAAAGCACAAAATATTAGTATGCGTAGTTTTACAGCTGAGGAAATTCAGAGGTGTACTAAAAGCACGTTTAAGAATACACACGGTTAAACATGTTAGTAACTGCTCAAACCTGGGAAAGAGGCTACATTTGTGCAAATGCAAGTTAGGTAATTTCGAACATCTGCAAAAGACATTTAAAAGCCTCCATTCCTGGTCAATACCTCAGTGTGACGTCTGAAAAATATGTTAAGAGGTCTTGTAGGTAATGTTCTGTGTAACATGAATAAGCCATCCTTTAGTATTGTAATAGTGGGTAACATTCACCAGGCACCAGCTATTCACTGAGCTGTACGTGGAATACCAATGATGTGTTGTGGGTCAACAAATCGGTATTTCTGATAGATACATCTGCCAGTGGATTCCTCACCTTGTGAATATCCCCCTTGAGTCAGCAACGTTCGGAAAATTCTTTGTAGCACGCCGGCGTGGACGACGTCATAGGAGCAGGCATCGCGCGCGACTCCGTCTGACGTCACCGACCCCATATTAGGCCTACGTCGGCGTGATCACATCAGTTCCCTTTTCCCTTTTTTTCACTGCCAGGGATCTCACACCCCCTCACCCTCACCCTCACACCCCTCACACACCTCCTCACCCTCACACCCCCTTACTCTCACACCCCCTCATCCTCACCCTCACATCCCCTCATCTTCACCCTCACACCCCCTCATCTTCACCCTCACACCCCTCACCCTTACCCTCACACCCCCTCACACACCCTCACCCTCACACACCCTCACCCACCCTCTCACCCTCTCTCACCCTCACACACCCCCTCACACACACCCCTCTCACACTCACACACCCTCACCCTCACACCCCCTCACCCTCACACCCCAAACACCCTCACACCCCAAACACCCTCAAACACCCTCTCACCCTCACACCCCCTCACCCTCACACCCCCTCTCACCCTCACCCCGATCACCCTCACCCCCATCACCCTCACCCCCATCACCCTCACCCCCATCACCCTCACCCCCATCACCCTCACCCCCATCACCCTCACCCCCATCACCCTCACCCTCACCCCCATCACCCTCACCCCCTCATCCTCACCCCCAATCCTCACCCTCACAACCTCACAACCACACCCCCTCACCCTCACACCCCCACACCCTCACCCTCACACACACCCTCACCCTCATACACCTTCACACCCCCTCACCCTCAGACCCCCTCACCCTCACACCCCCTCCCCCTCACACCCCCTCACACATCCTCGTACATCCTCGTACACCCTCACACCCCCTCACCCTCACAGCCCCTCAACCTCACAGCCCCTCAACCTCACAGCCCCTCAACCTCACAGCCCCTCAACCTCACAGCCCCTCAACCTCACAGCCCCTCAACCTCACAGCCCCTCACCCTCACACCCCCTCACCCTCACAGCCCCTCACCCTCACAGCCCCTCACCCTCACAGCCCCTCACCCTCACAGCCCCTCACCCTCACACCCCCTCACCCTCACACCCCCTCACCCACACACCATCACCCTCACACCCTTACACCTCCTCACCCTCACAGCCCCTCACACCCCCTCAACCTCACACACCATCACAGCCCCTCACCCTCACAGCCCCTCACCCTCACAGCCCCTCAGCCTCACAGCCCCTCAGCCTCACAGCCCCTCACCCTCACAGCCCCTCACCCTCACAGCCCCTCACCCTCACACACCCTCACCCTCACACACCCTCACCAGCATAGCATAACAAAACATAGCATAGCATAACAAAACACAGCATAGCATAGCATAACAAAAAAGCATAGGATAGCAAAACATAGCATAACAAAACATAGCATAGCATACCAAAGCACAGAATAGCATACCAAAGCACAGCATAGCATACCAAAACACAGCATAGGATAGCAAAACAAAACCTAGCATAACAAAACAAAACATAGCATAGCAACACACAACAAAGCATAGCACAACAAAACATAGCATAACAAAACATAGCATAACAAAACATAGCATAACAAAACATAGCATAACAAAACATAGCATAACAAAACATAGCATAACAAAACAAAGCATAACAAAACAAAGCATAACAAAAAAAAGCATAGCACAACATAACAAAGCATAACATAACAACATAACATAACAAAGCATAACATAACAAAACATAACATAACAAAGCATAACATAACAAAGCATAGCATAACAAAGCATAACATAGCATAGTATAACAAAATATAGTATAGCATAACAAAACACAGAATAGCATAGCATAACACAAAAGCATAGGATAGCAAAACATAGCATAGCATAACAAAGTATAGCATAGCATACCAAAACACAGCATAGCATAACAAAAAAGCATAGGATAGCAAAACATAGCATAGCATAACATAGCATAACAAAGCATAGCATAGCATAGCAGAGCATAGCATAGCAGAACATCGCATAACAAAACACAACATAGCCTAGCATAACAAAACACAACATAGCATAACAAAACAAAGCATAGCATAACAAAACCTAGCATAACAAAACACAATAAAGCATAGCATAACAAAACAAAGCATAGGATAGCAAAACTAAACATAGGATAGCAAAACTAAACATAGCATAGCATAACAAAACAAAGCATAGGAAAGCAAAACAAAACATAGCATAACATAACAAAACATGGCATAACGTAACAAAACATAGCATAACAAAACACAACACATAGCATACAAAACATAGCAAAACACAACAAAACATAGCATAGCTTAACAAAACACAAAACATAGCATAGCAAAACAAAACATATATAGTAGCATAGCAAAACATAGCATACCAAACACAACAAAACAGAGCATAGCATAATAAAACAGAACAAAACATAGCATAACAAAACATAGCATAGCATAACAAAACATAGCATAACAAAACATAGAATAGCAAAACATAGCATAGCATAGCATAACAAAACATAGCATAGCATACCAAAACAAAGCATAGCATACCAAAACAAAGCATAGCATAACAATTCAAAGCATAGGATAGCAAAACATAGTATAACAAAACACAGCATAGGATAGCAAAACAAAACCTAGCATAACAAAACAAAACATAGCATAGCAACACACAACAAAGCATAGCACAACAAAACATAGCATAACAAAACATAGCATAACAAAACATAGCATAACAAAACAAAGCATAACAAAACAAAGCATAACAAAAAAAGCATAGCACAACATAACAAAGCATAACATAACAACATAACATAACAAAGCATAACATAACAAAGCATAGCATAACAAAGCATAACATAGCATAGTATAACAAAATATAGTATAGCATAACAAAACACAGAATAGCATAGCATAACACAAAAGCATAGGATAGCAAAACATAGCATAGCATAACAAAGTATAGCATAGCATACCAAAACACAGCATAGCATAACAAAAAAGCATAGGATAGCAAAACATAGCATAGCATAACATAGCATAGCATAGCATAACAAAGCATAGCATAGCATAGCAGAGCATAGCATAGCAGAACATCGCATAACAAAACACAACATAGCCTAGCATAACAAAACACAACATAGCATAACAAAACAAAGCATAGCATAACAAAACCTAGCATAACAAAACACAATAAAGCATAGCATAACAAAACAAAGCATAGGATAGCAAAACTAAACATAGGATAGCAAAACTAAACATAGCATAGCATAACAAAACAAAGCATAGGAAAGCAAAACAAAACATAGCATAACATAACAAAACATGGCATAACGTAACAAAACATAGCATAACAAAACACAACACATAGCATACAAAACATAGCAAAACACAACAAAACATAGCATAGCTTAACAAAACACAAAACATAGCATAGCAAAACAAAACATATATAGTAGCATAGCAAAACATAGCATACCAAACACAACAAAACAGAGCATAGCATAATAAAACAGAACAAAACATAGCATAACAAAACATAGCATAGCATAACAAAACATAGCATAACAAAACATAGAATAGCAAAACATAGCATAGCATAGCATAACAAAACATAGCATAGCATACCAAAACAAAGCATAGCATACCAAAACAAAGCATAGCATAACAATTCAAAGCATAGGATAGCAAAACATAGTATAACAAAACAAAACATAGGATAGCAAAACAAAACATAGCCTTGCATACAGCATCACTCTGCACCACCACAGCATCACTCAGGGGCACCACAACAACACTATGCGCTACCACAGCATCACTGAACGCCACAGCATCACTCGTTCGCCATCACAACATCACTCAGCGCCACCACAGCATCAATCTGTGCAACCATTCAACAACACCTGGTTCAAATATGTTCTCTCAATGTTTCAAGCTTTATTACAAATGTAACAAGAAGATGTTAATATTTCACTTCTGTTCTTGGATTTTCATCACAATAAAATACACTGCACATAATCTTCACTAAAAGTTATTTACAAAACTTTAAGCTATTTCCATTATAAATTACAATAACTTTTATTTAAGTATTAATTATTGAAAGAAAATTAAAAGCCATTGTTATTTGTAATATCAATACATGTAAGTCACGTAAATACAACACATATTGCATTACAAATGCTATAGGTGTCACATTTGCGAAAGTTATAACTATTGGCATTGTAAATGACAAAGCTATTAATTTCGCTATTTTCAAAAACAAAACATAAATAAAAAAATGTGTCATTTACAATACCAATAGCTCAAACTTTCCTAATGCGAGACCTATTGCATTGCAAATGCTTGTTAACAGAAGTGTTGAAACAGTGGATAGTAAGACATTAATTATAAGCCAGTGTTCACAAAAATGCATGCATTGGCAAAACAATGGACTTCGCCTATGCAAGAGCTATTAGCTTTATCAATGTTGTTCACCACAGTAGCTGCTGTTCAGCATGGCTAAATGTTAGTAGTGTAGTGGAGAGTGGAGTAGTGTTGCAGAGTAGAGTGCCATAGTAACGTTTCGTAGAAGAGTAGAGTGTCCTCGTAGAGTGTTGTAGTGTTGCAGATTGGACAGATGCAGAGTGGTTTACAGTTGAGCAAAGTGTAGTGGAGTGGTATTGAGTGGAGCAGAGGGAAAGGAATTGTGTAGTGTGGAGTGGCGTACACTGGAGTGATGAGTAGCAGGGTAGAGTGGTGTTAAGTGTCCTAAAGTGGAGTGTTGTGGAGAGGCATAGAGTGTTGTGGAGTGGCATAGAGTGGGATTCATATACTGGAGTGGCATAGAAGGAACTGCATAGAGTGGAGTGGAGTAGAGTGTTGTAAAGTAGAGTGTCAGAGAGGAGCGTCATACAGTAGAGAGTCAGAGTGGAGAGTGTTAGAATGGCGGGTTGCAGAGTAGAGTGTCGCAGAGTAGAGTGTCGTGGAGGGTCATAGAAAGGAGAGGCATAGAGTGTTGTTGACAGGAGTGACAGAGTGGTGTACAGTTGAGTGGAGTGGCATAGAGTGAGATAGAGTGGGGTAGAGTGTGTCAGAGTAGATTGCATAGTGTGGAGTGGCACCGTTATGTACAGTGGAGTGGTGTGGTGTGTTGTAGAATGGAGTGTCGTAAAGTGGAGTGTCGTAAAGTGGAGTGTCATAAAGTGGAGTGTTGTGGAGAGGCGTAGAGTGGAGTACAATGTTGTAGAGAGTGGTAAAGTGGTGAGGCATAGAGTGGTGTACAGTGGAGTGGTGTACACTGAAGGGGTGTACAGTGGAGTAGAGGGTTGTGGAATGTAATGCAGTGGAGTGTCATGGCGTAGAGTGGAGTGTTGTGTCAAGTAGTGGAGTTTCGTAGAGTGGAGTAGTGTAGAGGGAATTATATGGAGTGGAGTAGAGTGTCAGAGTGGAGGGTCATGTAGGGTTGTGGAGGGGTATCGAGCGGAGGGGCATAGAGGGGAAGGGAATAGAGGGCAGGGGAATAGAGGGGGGTTTGGCAGAGTGGAGAAGAGTTGTTGAGAGGCGTAGAGTAGAGAGGAGTGGTGTACATTGGCCAACAGTGAAGAGCCGTAGAGTATAGTAGAGTGAAGTGGAGTAGAGTCTCGAAGAATGGAGTTCGTATAGTAGAGTTGAGTCTCAGAGTACAGGGGCGTAAAGCACAAGTTACTTACTTGTGTAATGATATATCTGTAAGAGACATTAGTCAGTGATAGATTCCTTACCTTAGACTATCCCCAGGCGTCAGACTGGAACCGGAAAGTTTTTCTGCTTAGCAGTACCTCTGCGCGCCAGTAGGTGGCGTCCTGCGGCTCCGCATCCGTCACTGGCATCGTAGGCGCCAAGATGACGTCACGGAGAGTACTTAGGCGCCACCCATGGGCAATGACATCAGTTCTGTACACAACTATTCCGTGCCGAACCGCAGAGCCATGCAAGATACTGACAATTTGGTGCATCAAACTAGGGCCCTAAAAGGGGATGACCTTAACCCTAGTAATCAGTTCGCAGAACGGGGAGGATGGGCGGGGCGGTAAGGAATCTATCACTAACTAATGTCTTACAGATATATCGTTACACAAGTAAGTAACTTGTGCATCTGAGACACGTTAGTGATAGATTACTTACCTTAGAATAGATACCCCAGCAATACCAACCGTGGTGGAGGGTCTGCGAACAGGATTACACCAGAAAGTCACGGAGCACAGAACGGCCAAAGAAGCCGTCTCTCCAGACCTGACCGTCAAGGCAGTAGTACTTGGTAAATGTGTGCAGCGAGGCCCACGTAGCTGCCGGACAAATATCCTGCAAGGGGACACCGCGTCCCAAGGCAGTAGTGGCTGCAGTTGCCCTGGTCGAATGGGCACGAAGCCCTACAGGAGGCTCATTCTTGGCTAAGGAGTAACATGCTTTGATGCGGTGCCGGGGAGCCAACAGGATCTGGACACGGGACCGCGGGGACCGCTGGCGGGAGCTCGAGGCCTAAAAAGGCGGTCCATGGCAGCAAGAAATTCTTGCATCTGCTCGGGAGTAGCCGACGGACCCGGGTATGGCGGGTACGACGTGGGACTCCCATGCTCCGGAGGAGCCGCAGGTGCCCCTGTCCCCCCCGTCCACCTCCGAGGAGCGACGGGGGGATGTCAGAGATCGAGCACGCTTCTTCGACTTCTTATGGCGTCGCTCACAGGAGTCTGAAGGTGAAGACTTAGAGCCCGAAGAGCCCGGGAGCGGTCCCACAAACGGCCTCTAGACCCCAAGTGGAGGTGAGAGGAGTGCTGGGCCTACAGCAACTTCCGGCGCCGCTCTCGCAAGGCCTTCGGGGCCATGACTCGACAATTCCAACAACCCCAGGAGTCATGGTCGGTCTCCAGGCAATAGAGGCAGACATCATGGGGGTCCGCCACCGACATATTACGGCGGCACGACCCACAAGACTTAAAGCCGGGCATCCCTACGTGCACCAGGAGACAAATTGAGGAGACAAAAAAAGTCTCAAAAAGTGGCCAAAAAATTACTAGGTACGTGCTCAATCCGGATCTGCGTTTTCGGCGCAAAAAAAGAAAGAACTGATGTCAGCGTGCATGGGTGGCGCCCAAGTACTCTCCATGACGTCATCTCGGCGCCTACGACGCCAGTGACGGATGCAGAGCCGCAGGACGCCACCTACTGGCGCGCAGAGGTACTGCTAAGCAGAAAAACCTTCGGATCCAGTCTGACGCCTGGGGATATTCTAAGGTAAGGAATCTATCACTAACATGTCTCTTTCAGATATGGTGTACAGTGGAGTTGTGGTGTAGAGTGGAGTGAGTGGTATAGAGTAAGTTGTGAAGAATAGAGTGCCAGAATGAAGTGTCTTGGAAGGGCGTAGAGTGGAGTAGAGTGTTCTAGAGTAGATTGTTGCAGTGTTGTAGAGTGGTGTGTCAGAGTGGAGTAAAGTGGCATAGAGGGCATTGCGTAAAGGGGAGTACAGTGTTGTAGAGTGGAGGAGCGTAGAATAAAATAGAGTAAAGTGTCATGGAGTGGCACAGAGTGGAGTAGAGTATTGTAGGGTGTAGTGTGATAGCGTAGATTGTTGCAGTGTCTTAGAGTGGCGTGTCAGAGCAGAGAAAAGTGGTGTGAAGTGGCACAGAGGGAATTGTGTAAAGGGGAATACAGTGCTGTAGAGTGGAGGGGCATAGAATTGAGTGGAGTGGAGCACAGAGGAGTAAAGTGTCAGAGTACAGTGGAGTGGTGTAACGTGGTGTAGAGTAGAGTGGTGTATAGTGGAGTGGTGTAGAGTGGACTGGTGTAGGGTGGCGTAGAGTGAAGCAGAATGGTGTAGAGTGAAGCAGAATGGCATGGAGTGGAGCAGCGTAGAGTGTAAGAGAGAGGGGATTCGAGGGGCATAGAGTGGAGGGGCATAGAGTGGAGGGGACTTGAGTGGAATAGAGTGGGGTGGTGTATAGTTGAGTAGTTTGTCATAGAGAGGAATGTCGTGCCATGGAGTCCGTTTTTGTAGAGTGGAGTGGTATAGAGGGAATTACGTAGAGTGGAAGGACGTATGGTGGAGGGGCATAGGGCGTAGGGGGTGTAATGGCAGACTTTTTCCGGCCCTTTTTGGAGGGAGAATGATGGAGAGTGACTCCAGTCTATCAGTCTTATAGTGTAGGGATTAGGACTATAAGTAGAACCTCTCTGGGAGACACAGTAGGGTATTTTTGTACCCCTTTCTTTAGAGTAGGGCTTACGAATTAAGCTAGGGAGTAGATATATAAGTATTAGTCATGATCCACCCTTTTGCTAGCGAGTTAGGATATTCTCCATGGAGTTATGCGTATTCTGGGCCCTGTAGGCCTTAAACGGGACAGACTCCATCTTGCCCTCTGCCTGGTAGCTTGAGAGGCCTTCTAGGTCAAGTGTAATGTTTTAGTTTCAAGGTGTTGTTCGCTTGGAGAGAACCGGCTCAGGCTGGCCCTTATCGAAGGAATGTATTTTTCTCCACTCCGAAGACACAACTTCAGGCCGGCCGGCTGGGAACGTGTCCTTGGTACGGGGAGGTACAAGAATTTGGTGGGCGGCAGGTTACTGGCCGTAACTTTCCATGAAGGAACAGGCTTTGATATTAGCGAAGGTGTTAGACAGTTAGGGAGTTAGTTCATAGGCGGCAGCTAGCCGTTAGCATCTCTGCTATTATTTATTTCTTCGGCGGACAGTCGCCATCTTTGAAGTCCGAGAAAGATTTAAGACCGAGACTCTCGAGAAAGTTTGAAGGAGAAATAGCGCGGAGCGCACAGAGACAGAGAGAGAGAGATACTGTAGCCAATAACCAGCAAGGTTCCAGTGACTTGGAGGGAAGCAGAAGAGATTGAGCCTAGCGGTGCAGACGTGTACTTGTGACGGCTGGGGTGTGACTTTGAGACGAGCCAAGACACAGAGACGAGAAGGGAACCTAGATGACTGCCGAGCCCCGACTTCATATTAACCAGGTGATGTCCGCCCTTTCTTTAAATCACTCTAACCTTTACCTTTCCTTTGCAGAAAATATATTGCATAGTATTGTGTTTGTGATTATTATTAATAAATACCCTGGTTTATTGTGAACCGACATGTGCCTTGTATTCTTGTTCAATCGTGGTAACTGACCTTTAGATTTGAGCATTGTTTGCATGAACGGATGTGAAATCCCGATCAGGTAAAGAGTGATCAAGCCAATAGGAAGCGAGGGGACCTTTGATGTCAGGAGCAGAAGGTACATATTTTAATTAGAAGAAACGTACTAAATTTACATTGTCTTAGTTTTATCCCAAGTAGATGAGTGAGAAGTTGCTCCCATAGGTGTCCATAGGAAAGTGGTCGTCGTTGATATGCGGCGTTAATGAGAACGCTGGGGAGGAGACCAGCGTGGAGGTTCGCTGGATTGTGGACCGAGTGTAAGTGAGAGCGTTGGGGGGGGAGACCAACGTGGAGATTCGCCGGATTGTGGACCGAGTGTAAGTGAGAGCATTGGGACTGCAGGCCCATGTGTAGACACGCCAGATTGTGTGTCATATCTGCCCTAGGGTAGATTAGTCTGGGTCCGGGAGGCCGCGAGACTAGCTGATGTGAATAAGATATGATAGAAAACCTATGCATGTTTATTGCCATTTCCCTATCCTTAGGTGTGAAATGTACATATATGTATCCATATCCATTGTAAATACGTTCTAAGGAGAGAGGTGATTACGTTCTGACTGGGTTGGAGGGGCCCCTAGGGGCGGATTCCATCTAAGCGGAAAATCCGGTCATTACATCTGGCGTCACTAACTGTTTACGAAGCCTGTGTGCGCTGTATTGTTTTGATCTTGTTGGTTTGCGCTCGGCTCGTACGTATAATTTTTGTTTATAATTGTGTATATATATATATTTTTTTTTTTTGTGTGTGTTGAAATGTTTTCGAAAAAATCAGGCTCTGTTTTCAAACTGCCTATTCAGATTCCCGGTTGGGAGTCTACGCCTTACGAGGCTTTGGCCCGTGAGTGGGCCGATTCTACTGGTTTGAGTGAGAATTGGATTTCTTGTTTGGAGCAGGCGGAGCCTGCTGATGTGGTTTCTTGCTTGCAGAAAGCTCCAGTAGTGAAGGGTGATGAGCTTCCTATTTTGGGACGCAGAGGTTGGATTGTGCTACATGCATACCGGATCCTTCATGAGAGGTTTGTTCAGTTGCGGAAGCAATGCAAGAATATGGAAGGACAGGTTGTTGAATTGCAGAATGCGCATACTTTGTTGCGGTGTCAAAATAAGTTGCTTGCCGACAAACTTGAGACTTATCAAACTATAGCCGAACGGGCTGCAGTTCGCATTGCGCGATATAAATACAAACACCGGCGCGGTCGTGTGTCTACACGGAAGGTGCGTATGGTCGTGGCGAAAGCCGGGCTAGATTGGAACCCTGACGAGTGGGATGGTAATATCTGGGATTCTAATGCTTCTGACTCCTCGGCTGAGGAGGGTGACAAGCGCGAGTCTTCTCGCTCCGGACGTGACTGTAAATCTGCTTCTTGTGACAAAGATGTCGTGTCTAGCGACCGTGGTCGTTCTTCCCGTTCTGATGACGTGTCTTACCCTGATTGTTCTTCTAAATCTAAGGACGGGGCTTCTTCGGGAGCTCTGCCGGAGGTTTCTGCTCATCCTGTGTTTCGTCGCAAATTACAACAAGCTCCTGGTAATCCGGGTGGTGTTGCCCTGGATAGTATTGAAGATTTTACTCAACAGGAGGTGAGTGACATTTTACAACGATTTCGTCAACGGCCCGGTGAGGCTTTGCTTACGTGGATGGTGCGCCTTTATGAACTGGGCGCTGCCGGTATTATGCTTGATGCTGTTGACTGTTTACGGTTTTGCTCTTTGAGTTCCGACTCTACCATTCAAGATCATTTTCGAAACTATAATGGTGCTGGTCAGATTACTTTGCTCCAGCTTGCGTCTGATGGCTGTAACCATAAATATCCTACTGAATCTGATTGGCCTGTCAATGACAAGCCGTGGTACACTTTGCGTGATGCGTCGCAACGGTTGAAGGAGGAAGTGATGAAAACTGCTATTTTTCTCAGTACTACTGACAGATTGTTGGATGGTCTTTTAACATCTTCCGTGCGCAATCGCATTATCCGTTCTTCCCCTGTTGCTTACAAGCAGGTTATGATGACTTTGTTGATTAATCAGACTGGCAATCCTTTGTCTGCGGTGCTTGAATCTGTTCGTCAGCTTGGTGAGTTGGGTGAATGGTTTAAACCTGAGAGGCCATCTCGACCGGAGGGTCGTACTGCTGGGGATTATAAGTTCTCTAGGCGTGATATGTTTCTTGCCCTTTTGGCTGATGGTGTGAAGAGGGAAGATATTGACGGTGAGCCTAATAATCGCTTGTGGGACATTTTCCGTAAGCGTGGTTTGGATCGGAAGGAGGGTGCCCGTCGTGTTCGAAAGAATGATTGTGGTCGTGGTTCTGATGACAGTGGTGATGAGAGGCGTCGTGTGGATTCTGATCACCGTGGTGACCGGCATTTTGATCGCAATGTGTCCCCTCATCGTGAGAGAGAGAGAGAGAGAGAGGGGGAGAAAGAAAGGGGGAGAGATGATCGTGTTTCCAACCGATATAGAGAGGCGAGAGATTATTGCCCTGAGCTGAGGAGAAGGGAGGATCGTCACAGGCTGGCTGATCGTAATTCACAGTACGATGTAAATGACAAAAATCCATTTCGTAATGGAGATGGATATGAACAGGAAATCCTGATACCCAAGAAACATGAGAGTATTTATCCTGATTTGTCCTGGCTAGCGGAACGCAGTAAAAATGACTAGGAAGTAGGTCAAGCTCCAGTACGCACGTGAGCTCACAGAGACAACAGACCCTATGTAGATATTGAGATTTTTTGGAAACATCGTAATATCCAAAGGGCCCGAGCATTGGTAGATACAGGAGCGGAGGCCACTTTAATTCATGGTAAAGCAAAGAAATTTAAAGGACAATTCTTCACAATTACTGGTTTAGGTGGGAAAGAGACCCCCGCAGTGCAAACTACACTTGAGATGAAAATTGGTAGGATTCCCCGTAGAGAATATTCTGTGTTAGTCGTACCACTTTTGGAGTATATAATTGGAATTGACATTTTGAAAGGAATGACTTTGCATTTGGATGATGGCTGTTACCAATTTGGAACTAAGCATTACATTTCGTCCAGACCCGTACGGGTTGGCCGTTTACGGATGCCCCCCATTAAAATTCCTCAAGCCACGAAAGTAGTTTCTCAAAAACAATATCGTATCCCAGGTGGTCACGAAGAGATCAGTGCCACAATTCAGGATTTGGTTGATGCAGGAGTTATAACTCCGGTTACTTCTGCTTGGAATAATCCCGTTTGGCCTGTGCGCAAGAGTGATAATTCTTGGCGCATGACTGTTGATTACCGAGAGTTGAACAAACATACACCTCGTTTAGCTGTTGCAGTACCAGACATTGTCACTTTGATTCAGAGAATTCAGAAGCATCCAGGTACATGGTATGCGTCCATTGATATTGCTAATGCTTTCTTTTCAATTCCAATTGCCCCCGAGTGTCAGGAACAATTCAGTTTTACCTGGAATGGACGTCAAATGACGTTCCGGAGTCTTCCTCAAGGTTATGTACATAGTCCCACGATCTGTCACCGGCTGGTGGCTGAACATTTGTCTGAGGTGCCCGCGAACCCACAAATACAGGTGTGTCATTATATGATGACATTTTGATTCAAGGTGAGACGCAAGATCAGGTACAGTCTCATTTAGACCAGATCCTTGATTGTTTACGAGCAAAAGGTTGGGAAATCAATCCTGATAAATTACAAGGCCCATCCCAAAATGTAAAATTTTTAGGTATTAATTGGCATGAAGGTCACAGAGAGGTGATCCCACAAGTGAAGCGAAAAATTTTAGATTTTGCAGTTCCAAGGAATAGAAAAGAGGCTCAGAGTTTCATTGGCTTGTTTGGCTTTTGGCGTCAACATATTCCTCATTTAAGTCAGATTTTGGCTCCATTATATCGAGTCACTCGGAAAAAGAATGCGTTTGAATGGGGAGAATCACAACAGAATGCATTTAATTTGGCGAAAGAAGCGATTCAGTACGCCTTGGATTTGTGGCCGGTGGGCGACGGTGATGTCGATTTGAATGTGTCTGTGGAAGGTCCGTATGCCAATTGGAGTTTATGGCAAAAGCAGGGCAGACAAAAAGTACCATTAGGTTTTTGGACCAAAAAATTACCTGAAGCTGGTGAGCGTTATACACCCTTTGAAAAGCAGTTGCTTGCATGTTACTGGGCTCTGGTGGATTCCGAGCAATTGACTTTAGGTCATGCTGTGATTTTGAGACCTGAAATTCCTATAATGCAGTGGGTTTTGAGTTCGCCAAAATCCCATCGGATTGGACATGCTCAAGAGGCGAGTGTGATTAAATGGAAATGGTACATTCAGGACGGAGCACGTGTGGGTCCGAAAGGTGTGGCAGTGTTGCATGAGCGAGTGGCGCAGGCGCCATCGAACGAGACTGAAAGTGTTTGTTCTGTACCTATAGTACAGGAATCTCCTGTCAAGTGGGGTAAATCATTTGATGATCTGTCCGCGGAGGATAGAAAACATGTGTGGTTTACGGATGGTTCAGCGAGGTTCATTGGTGAGAAACGACATTGGAAAGCAGTGTCGTATAATCCGGTTACGCAGAAATTATTGAGTACTACTGGTGATGGAAAGAGTAGTCAATATGCTGAATTGTATGCAGTTTACCAAGTTTTGAAACAGGAGTTACCTGGCACATGTCATATTTTCACTGATTCCTGGTCCACTGCTAACGGACTGGCGGTATGGTTACCAACATGGCATTCTCATAATTGGGAATTGCATTCAAAAGAACTGTGGGGAAAAGAATTATGGCAAGAAATTTGGGAATTGCTCCCACAGAGTACTGTGACAATCTTTCACGTAGATGCTCATACCCCGATAGATTCCCTTGACAAGTTCTTTCATAATATTGCAGATGAAAAGTCTAAAATTGCTGAGGCAGTGGTGGACATGCAAGATTCTGATTTGGAGGGATTGGCGAAATGGGCCCACCAGAAAGCGGGACATTTTGGAGAAAAAGCCACTAGCAGGTGGGCTATTGACCGAGGGATTCATATTCCTTTACATTTGATCAAAGATGTCATTCTGCATTGTCCCATTTGCCAGCATTCTAGAAAGAAAGAAGTGCCTCACATTGTTCAAGGCCATTTACATCCAGGAAAGTTGCCCGCTCAAATTTGGCAAATTGATTATATTGGCCCGCTCCCTATGAGCAGAAATTGTCAATACATTTGTACCGCTGTTGATACCTATAGTGGCCTTTTGGTCGCTTTCTCGTGTAAAAATGCTACCCAAATTAATACCATTAAAAAATTGGAACTACTCATTTTATATTATGGTGTTCCATTTCAAATTCAATCTGATAATGCATCCCATTTCCGTGGAAGATTGGTGCAGGAGTTCTGTGTGGAAAATAACATTGAATGGGTGTTTCACATTCCCTACTATCCACAGGCTGAGGGATTGCTTGAGAGAATGAATGGTTTGCTAAAAGATCAGTTGCGAAAGTTAACGGACGAACATTACAAACACTGGAGGGAGGTTTTACTGCAGGCATTATTGATTCTGAATAATCGTCCTTTGTTGCATGCTGAATCTCCTTTAATGCGTTTGTTTCCTCCAGCTGTTGATGCAAAACCGAATACTCTTGTCCAAACTGTTACGTATTGGGAAATTACCCCCGGAGCTTTGGCTCCATGCAGAGCAACCCCCGGTTCTGCAGGCTTGGACCTGCATGCTATGGATGGCATTGTCCTAAAAGGCAGAGATCGAATTATTGTTGAGACTGGCATTGGTGTCTGTATACCTGCCGGTAGCTTTGGACTGATTGCCCCTAGATCGGGCCTTGCCTTAAAAGGTGTTCAAGTTCTTGGAGGAGTGATTGACAGCGATTACCAGGGAGAGATTAAGGTCCTTCTGCTTAATAGCAGTGAGGTTGATTTATCATTCAAAAAGTCTGACCGCGTTGCTCAATTGTTGATTATGCCTGTCTTCAGTGGTGAGATTAAGAAAGGCACTGCCCCAACGTTGCTAACGACACGTGGCCAAAAGGGCTTCGGCTCCTCTGATAACCCCGGAGCTAAGATATGGGTCCAATCGCCTAAACGTCCCCCTGAACAGGCTGAGGTTATTGCGACCGGTCATGATAACACCATTTTGGTGATGAAGGCAGGGAAAGATAGCTAGGAAGCTGTCCCAGCTGACAAATGTTACTTACGAGAATGATTAAGGCCTGTGTTTGTATTCTTTTGAGATCATTCTCTGGACTGCTGCTGCAGGATGTGCCGGCGTTGGACTCCTTTTGGTCTGCTACGCCGGGAGAGGAGAGAACCCGCCGACTTCGGTTGATTGGAGAACCCGAGTTCCGCGTTCCTTTGCTGCGTGGGATTCCTCAGCTAATTTTTGGATAACACTCGCAAAGAGAGTTACTAACTCTCCACATTTTTGCCTCACTCCTATGAGGTCTGTGACTGACATTTTAGCGACCTGTTTGGTTGCTGTCCCAGCATCTACTGAAACTTTGCGACATATTTTTAATATTTCAAGTGCTCGACCCAATATTATTCTGGGCGATTTCGCAGCCCATGAATTTTGTCCCTTATGTACTACTATTCCAGATTCTGACCTCCCTATTCATTCCCAGATTACAACTTATAATATCACGCAAGGTGACCTCTGTTTTATTTTAACATGTGATCCTAAGGCCATTACCGAATGTCTTCAATTGAAACTTCAGGCTGCCACTTCTTTTTCAGCTCATCAACGATTACTGTGTTTAAAGAGACTTCCGAATTCCTGTGTTTCCGTCAAAAATAATATGACATGTAAACGTTTATTAGTTGCCCCTAGTTATTACCGTTCAATGTTACTGCCATCCGGGTGGCTGTTCTCTTGTGGGAACTCCTCCTGGCCCTATATTCCTGCAAATATTTCTGGAGGTCCCTGTGCTATTACTAGATTAAGTTTGTTGATGTTTTCCTCACATCCTAGTTCCCATTCCCGTATGGTGCGAGACTCTATGTCATTACATGAAAATTGTGATTCCTCTGTCCACCTCTATTCTAAATCGGAATACCTTGGTTTAGCCTTTTCTATTATTGGTGTTCCAGCATTGGCCGTTTATAATTCGAAAACGATTAGCAAAATGGCCTGCTGGATGGTTAAATCCATTAACCAAACTTCTACTGTATTATCTGACTTATTATTAGATGCCCAGGGTGAACGTCAAGCTATTTTGCAGAACCGTGCAGCGATCGATTACCTTTTGTTAAAACATGGACATGAGTGTTCTGATTTTGAAGGACTATGCTGTTTTAATTTGTCCGATCACTCTAAGTCAATCCAAGCCCATATTGACAAACTCCACGACTTGACTGCAGAAATTAGACAACATATTGATCAGGGCTGGTTCGACTGGCTCTTTAATTGGTTACCTGACTTGCATTCTTTACGACAGATTTTAGGGGGTATTATTGTTTTCATTTGTATTTCAATAGCTATTTGCTGCTTTATTCAGTGCATTCCTTCCCTACTACAGTTTTGTAGAATTGGCAAGAGATATAGATCAGTTAATTTTGTTTCTTATTATTCCTCCACTGATGTTAGCTCTATTTAGAATACGACTAATAGATTGGAGTCAAGGGGTGTAATGTAATGGCGGACTTTTTCCGGCCCTTTTTGGAGGGAGAATGATGGAGAGTGACTCCAGTCTATCAGTCTTATAGTGTAGGGATTAGGACTATAAGTAGAACCTCTCTGGGAGACACGGTAGGGTATTTTCGTACCCCTTTCTTTAGAGTAGGGCTTACGAATTTAAGCTAGGGAGTAGATATATAAGTATTAGTCATGATCCACCCTTTTGCTAGCGAGTTAGGATATTCTCCATGGAGTTATGCGTATTCTGGGCCCTGTAGGCCTTAAACGGGACAGACTCCATCTTGCCCTCTGCCTGGTAGCTTGAGAGGCCTTCTAGGTCAAGTGTAATGTTTTAGTTTCAAGGTGTTGTTCGCTTGGAGAGAACCGGCTCAGGCTGGCCCTTATCGAAGGAATGTATTTTTCTCCACTCCGAAGACACAACTTCAGGCCGGCCGGCTGGGAACGTGTCCTTGGTACGGGGAGGTACAAGAATTTGGTGGGCGGCAGGTTACTGGCCGTAACTTTCCATGAAGGAACAGGCTTTGATATTAGCGAAGGTGTTAGACAGTTAGGGAGTTAGTTCATAGGCGGCAGCTAGCCGTTAGCATCTCTGCTATTAATTATTTCTTCGGCGGACAGTCGCCATCTTTGAAGTCCGAGAAAGATTTAAGACCGAGACTCTCTGAGAAAGTTTGAAGGAGAAATAGCACGGAGCGCACAGAGACAGAGAGAGAGAGAGATACGGTAGCCAATAACCAGCAAGGTTCCAGTGACTTGGAGGGAAGCAGAAGAGATTGAGCCTAGCGGTGCAGACGTGTACTTGTGACGGCTGGGGTGTGACTTTGAGACGAGCCAAGACACAGAGACGAGAAGGGAACCTAGATGACTGCCGAGCCCCGACTTCATATTAACCAGGTGATCTCCGCCCTTTCTTTAAATCACTCTAACCTTTACCTTTCCTTTGCAGAAAATATATTGCATAGTATTGTGTTTGTGATTATTATTAATAAATACCCTGGTTTATTGTGAACCGACATGTGCCTTGTATTCTTGTTCAATCGTGGTAACTGACCTTTAGATTTGAGCATTGTTTGCATGAACGGATGTGAAATCCCGATCAGGTAAGGAGTGATCAAGCCAATAGGAAGCGAGGGGACCTTTGATGTCAGGAGCAGAAGGTACATATTTAAATTAGAAGAAACGTACTAAATTTACATTGTCTTAGTTTTATCCCAAGTAGATGAGTGAGAAGTTGCTCCCATAGGTGTCCATAGGAAAGTGGTCGTCGTTGATATGCGGCGTTAATGAGAACGCTGGGGAGGAGACCAGCGTGGAGGTTCGCTGGATTGTGGACCGAGTGTAAGTGAGAGCGTTGGGGGGGAGACCAACGTGGAGGTTCGCCGGATTGTGGACCGAGTGTAAGTGAGAGCATTGGGACTGCAGGCCCATGTGTAGACACGCCAGATTGTGTGTCATATCTGCCCTAGGGTAGATTAGTCTGGGTCCGGGTGGCCGCAAGACTAGCTGATGTGAATAAGATACAATAGAAAACCTATGCATGTTTATTGCTATTTCCCTATCCTTAGGTGTGAAATGTACATATATGTATCCATATCCATTGTAAATACGTTCTAAGGAGAGAGGTGATTACGTTCTGACTGGGTTGGAGGGGCCCCTAGGGGCGGATTCCATCTAAGCGGAAAATCCGGTCATTACAGGGGGGTAGGGTGGAATGTTGTAGAGTGTGAAGGCGTAGAGTGGTGTGGCATACATCAATCTACAGTGAAGTGGCATAGAGTTTTGTGGAGTGGCATAGTGTGCATAAAAGTCACAGGGAGCAAGGTGCCAACTGTGGTTAAAGGTGACACTTTGAAATGGGGGGAAATTAAACTACTGAGTTAACTTTAGGTTGATGCGGATTCCATAAAACTCATCATGTAAATGTTCTTCCATTTCAAACTGTAACATTTACAAAGAGCAGGCATCCATCTCTCCGTGACTTGTAGCCATGGTGGCATATTTACAACTGGAAAATACAGCAATTTGTTTAAATGGGAGGATCTTAAAGTGAAGAAGCATGCTTCAAAAACACTGAGCAAGGTGAAAAACAATATTTTCCTTCACTTTAAGTTTCATTACCCCTCCTCAAAAAAAAGACTGTATTTTTCAGTTATAATTATGCCACAGTGTCTACTGGCCACTGAGAGCAAGAGGCCTGCTGTTTGTAAATGCAATACTTTGACATGGTAGAAAATTAAATAAAGAGTTGGGGAACCGGGTTCGAGTCTCAGCAACGACCCTCAACATCCTGTGATTCTGGGCAAATCACTTAATCTCCCTGTGCCTAACAAATGAATGTGTCCTCATGTAATGCAATTGGTTCTTGTGTAAAGCACTCTGATACCCAAATCCTTCGGGTCAAGTTTGCGCTATATAAAACTCTCTAATAAATAAATAACGTAATCATTAAGTTAACCATTCATTTTAATTTTACCCCATTTAAAAGCATTCAGAAAAATCATTTTGTTCTCATGCTCCAATATTGAGCTGACAAAGACTGAGTTAAATACCTCGGTTTTTCAGTTCTTCATCTCTATGCCCCATCGTGGGTCATAAATGTCAGTTGATACTGCTCATTATTAGGCCATGCTATCTGCAGCCTGATTATAATAATGTAAAATAAACACAGCCATCCCTTAACTGTAAAAGGGAAAAATTACCCTGAGCTTATTTAAAAATGATCTCAAGGCTGTAAGCTACTTTGAAGGTGTCTGTGACCTACTGGTCGCTCGTGATCGCCTGTTTAGAGACATCTGAGGTAGTGTATTGATCGTATTTAAATATGTGTTTCCACCACACTTCGGGGTTACAAAATATTTGCTTAATTTGTGCATCACTAATTCAGATATACCTTGAAATATTTGGACAGTTCATTTAAACTTTCTTTGCCACCCCCAGTACCCAGCAAAATTGTCACATAAATCCTCTGGCTTTGAGGTCAGCGAAGAAAAAGGAAACAACAAGTTCCCTCAGAAGACAGAGCCTGACATTTGGCCTCTGTCTCTGAATACACAGCAAACATGTAAAGGTCTATTTACAGAAAGTGAGAATAAGCAGAAGAATACAAGGAGCGATGGTAACAGGTTTTGCCCCACGAGTGGGACAAGGACATACTGGAAACCCTAAAACAAATAAAGCCAGCAAATAAAAAGCAAGCAAATGTGACTTACAAAGCCAATGGTAAGCGCTGGGCAGAATACATTTCAAGGAAATTTTTCAGGCTGTCCCCAAGACGTCAGCGCAACCACCTGTCTGGTAGGCATCGACCTAAAAACAGTTTGCAAATATACTCTCATTTAGCATTATAGGTACTGCAGAATGTGGGTGGTCTAATTCCAAGTATAGTTAAAAAATGCGTAGCTCTAGTTTATACTCAATTTTATGGCAAGGCACGAAGTCCAATATTATGCATTCCTCTTTAATTGCAAACTAACAGCAGCAACATCACAATGCAAGAACTTAGAACAAAACCCATTAACATTCCATTCTCTATATAATTCACTGTCTGGCAGCCATCTTCCTTCATGGTTGCTGCTCACAGCGCATATAATTTCTGATTTTAATAGCTCTTTGGGGTTTTGACGCTACGCGTATGCTAATTGTTTGTATGGAATTTTGGGAGTTAGTGCATTCTGAGAGGAGTGTACGTCAGGCATATTGTGTACATTTTGTTACTATTTCAGGAAAAGGATGAAGTTTCACCTTAGGGTAAACATGTTTTCATAATGCAAGTATACCATTACGAGCGGTTTATTTAATTAAGATACATTTTATATAGATGTTTAGTAAGTTCTATAAGTCGAAAAATAATCCATTTTGACTCCGGGGATATGTGTTAATAGCACTGGTTAAGGAGGCAGCACCGAAAATATAGTGTTGGGCTCGAGCGTGTTCTCACATCCGCATGGAACAGTTCTGAGCGTGAGGCAATCGGGCGCGGTCAGTACTCCTCCCGTGTCTGATTACGACCTTGATCGAGAGTCAGAACAGGATATGTGCGGGGGGAACACAACAGGCAAAGCGTTTTCCCTGTTTTAGCCTCCGCTAGGATTGGAGATCTAAGCAGAGAAATACAAAGATATATATTGACAAATAAAGCGCGGTTGCTGCATACCTTGTCCGCGTGCGAGGCCGGAGTGCGAGCATTAAGGATCAGCGGAGATGCCGTAGTAGAGTCAGATGACGCAATGACCATTTTGGATTGGCCCGAGATAGTTGAATGCTTATTTTATCTTGACGACCATCTTTTAGGAGAATAAAGATCGTTTTTTTCCTCTCACCTCTTCGTCGAAGTGAGGTGAAGGCAGTTGGTCTTTGAAGTCCAGCGTTTTCATAAATGAAGCTTATTAGTAGAAGAGGTTTTAGAGGTTTTGTTGTATTAGAATATAGTAGGGTATTTATCCTGAATAGTTGATTATATTGCTTATTCAGAAAAAGATGACAGTATGGAAGATAGTAATGTACTTAGAAGGAATGTAGAGGACAGAGTACAGGACTGTAAATAAGGCTGTTTCTGTGTTGGCAACAAAGCTGGGGAAGAGAATAGATTGATTGCAAGGGAAAAATAGAAGGAAGATTTTTAAACAAAAATGAGGATGAGCAATTTTAGTCTGTGGAAGAGGTGGCAGTTGGTAATATGGCTGATGGAAGTGGCCGAAAGGTGACCCAGAAGCATGTCTGCAGAGAGAAAGTGAATAAGAATAAAGGGGCCTTTAGTCAGAAAGGTGAGAGGAGGGCAACTATAATTGAGTTGGATGGTAAGGTTATAAAGGCCACAAGAGGGTACAGATCAATTATTTGTGACGAGTCTTCCAGTAGTGGAGACATTGTGATTTCTTGCTCATCGGACATTAGTGATTCCGAGGAGGAAGTGACGGAGAGGAAAAGGGTTAAAAAGAAGAAAGGAGAATTGGATCAGGTTAAGGATCCTCTAGGAGACTCCATGTTTGACCCACATACTTTTGAACATCCGCACTCTCCTCAGTCAGTACCTGCTAAACATGTAGCAGAATATGTGGAGTTTTAGATTAGGAGACAGATGCCTAAGGAGGTGAGAACTAGACTCCGCTCTGAGTGCCCAAGACATTCTCTAGCTAAGAAGGTGGCATATAGGCCAGAGCTAGACACCATGATGAGAACATTCTTGAATAAGTCTAGTAGAGACCACAGACGTGGTCTTGATAAAGCACTAAAGGGCTGTCAGGACTTGAAGTTTTTGGCCCATTAACTAGAATTTTTGATTTATGCGAGAAGGCATATCATCAGGAGACAGCAGTGGATGTACTAGAATTGTGAAAATGGGTCCAAAGAGAAGTGTGCTTGCTAGGAAATACTAATGCTGCATTATGTGCAGAGCTTAGAAAGAGTCTGTTAATGAAAATAGACTCAAAATTAGCTGAGCTAGCAGGCAAAGAATCAGGTCAAGATTCAAATGGCCTTTTTGGAGACGAGTTTGTTAAGGAGATGGCTCGCTATGCAGGGGCATTTAACTCTATTCAGAAGGTTCAGAAGGGCATTAGGAAAGTTTTTGGAGGGGCCAGGAGAATGCGTGGTCGATTCTCCGGCTGTGGATTGGGAATCACAAGAAGTTTCTTTTCACGTGGTATTAGACCCAGTGGGTACCAGAACTATGGATCCAATATGACCAGTTTTTATCCCCAGAGACAGAGGGGAAGAGCACGACATAGAGGAGAGAGAAGAACAAGACAACAAGGTATGTTTGGAAAAAGACCCTTTGTGTATTGCGGGAAAGTTGGGTGGTAGACTCGCCCATTTTTTAGAAATATGGAAAGAGATAACTTCGGATCCGTGGGTTTTACAAACCGTGAGTAGATATTGGATAGATTTTGTGGAAAATCCAATTCACATAAGGCATCAAAGGGTGTTGTGTTTTTCAAAAAAGAACAAAAGAATGGTAGATCAGGAGGTGGCAGAGTTAGAAAAGAAGGGAGCAATAGAGAGCAGTAGGATTTGTGAGCAAACTCTTTCTTGTATTGAAAAAGAACAAGGGTATGTGACCTGTGATAAATGTAAAAGAGTTGAACGAGTGGATGCAATACAATCACTTCAAGATGGAAGGGATTCATATGTTGAGAGATCTCTTGAGGAAAGGAGACTGGTTGACTAGGTTAGATCTGTGAGATGCATATCTAACAGCCCCAGTATGTTTCAAGCAAAGGAATTAGTTAGCAGAGGAACATACTATGTTGGCGGTACATGTGTTAGAGGATCTAGGGTTTGTAGTAAACAGGAAAACATTGTGTCTGGAACATACACCAGTGACCTGGGACTTTCAGATTTGGACGTTGGATTGTACATTGAGGTTGCCAATGGAAAAGGCAAAGAAGATTTGCAAGGATATTCGCTGAATGCTGGTATGCGAATGGATGCCCGCGAGACAAATAGCAAGGGTATTAGGACTATTGTCCGCTTCCATTCAGGCAGTTTTTCCAGCTCCCCTTCATTATCGAGCTCTTCAGAGATTGAAGACAGTTCTTACACAGAGGAGTGACATACTCACAAGAAGTACAGATAGATGTGGAAACGAGAGAGGAATTAGGATGGTGGTTGGAGAACTTGGAGGCATGAAATGGAAAGGCTATTTTCGGTCCTATGCCTGATGTAGTGATAGAATCGGATGCCAGTATTTAGGGCTGCGGAGCAAGATGTGGCTTGCTAACCACGGGGGTGGGGGGGGGGGGGGGAGTGGAGAGATCAGGGAAGACAGATGCACATACATTATCTAAAGTTATTGACAAGTTTCTTTGCGATGAAAAGTTTTGTAAAGGATCATATGACATGTTGTATACTTTTAAGGATGGACAACATTTCTAAGCAAGTTATGTCAACAAATTGGGGGGCCTCAGTCCAAAGCTTTGGCAGATCTAGCGAGGGATTTTGGAAGTGTTTTGCCTGAACAGGAACATCATGATTCAAGCTCAGTACATTCCAGGAATGAACAATACGATAGCAGATTGGAATTCAAGGGAGCTGAAGGATTTCAGCGATCAGAAAGTGAACAAGGAAGTGTTCAACTTAATAAATGACAGATGGGGTCTGTTCATGGTAAAGCAAACAAAGTGAAAGCACAAATAGGAAGGTTTTACAGTTGGAGGTTGGACCCAGAGGCAGTGAATGCTTTCCTTCAGAATTGGTGCAAAATACAGGGATATGCGTCCCCCCTTTTGCTTTGATTCAGAGGGTTTTATTGAAGGTGAAAAAAGGAAAGGCGAAAGTGGTGTTGACTGCACCTTTTTGGCCATTCCAAGTGTGGTACCCAGATGTCATGGAAATGTTGATAGCGAATCCAGTACTTCTACCGAGTTTCCCAGATTTGTTGGTGAGTGCAAGGGGAGACAGGCACAAGTTAGTACTGCAAGGACAGTTGCGGTTGATAGCTTGGGGGATTTCGGGAGAGCATGGCAGGTGTCAGGATTATAGTTGGAAGCTTCAAAACTCATTAAGGAATCCTGGGCTCCAGGGACCTCAAAGGCATGTAGATTGGCCTGGAAGTGATGGGTTTGTTGGTGTGTTTCGAGGAGTTTGAGGCCCATATCAGCACCTACAGTAGATGTGGTAAATTATTTAACTGAGGTTTTCGTATAGAGAAGGTCCTACAGTTCAGTGAACATTAGTAGGTCAGCAATTTCTGCTGATCATGAATTGATAGATAGTGTACCAATAGAACAACAAGAAGTAGTGATAAGATTGTTAAGGAGTGGAAGGTTAGGGGGCCCCTCCAGGGGCTAAATATTCAGCTTTGTGGGTCGTGGATGTTGTATTGCAGGAGTTGGCAAGTTGGTCTGAGAATGAGCGTCTAGATTTAAAAAGAATTTCTATGAAGTCGGTTTTGCCTGCTTGCCTAATTTCATTTAGGAGGGTATTGGATGTTAAGGCTATGGAGGTCTTGGGACAAAGATATTTACCAGGAGTTTGTTTAAAGAGAACAAAGACTATGTCCCAAACTATTTTTTATCTGAATTTGGATGAGTGTAGGAAGTTGTGTGTGGTGAGATGCTTGCAATATGAAAGAAGGACAGTTTGAGAGATGTGGAAAATTCTCAATAGATAATTTCTTTCAGGAAACCTTTCAAAGCAGTGTCTCCACCTACTCTAGCTAGGTGGGTGAAGGTGCTAATGAAGAAAGCAGGAATGGATCTTGCTAAATCTGGAGCGCACTCTGATAAAGGGGTTTTGGCTTCAAAAGCTTATTTGTTGGTTGGTGTATCGACTGTAATTTTAGCGGCTGCAGATTTGTCATCTGAATCCGTATTAAAGAAATACTATTTTAAACATGTGGATTGTACAGTTAGGAATAATATTGCAAGGCTTTAAACATGCATATTATTGGCCGCCATAAAAATCAGATAATCCACAGCTTGCGTGGGGAGAAAATCATGACTTTATTAAAGGCACTGAGGCTAATGTTATCCCACCGTATAAATTCCCACACTATGTTTTATTTATCTATTTGCAGGAGGAGATTATAAGAAGTTAATAAGAAAAATGGAGAAGACAGAAGTGATTGCAGTTCGTTTAAAAGTTGGACATTTAAGCTTATTCGCATCAAAAGAAGGAAGATGGTTGCCTGACTGGGAATTGTATAGAGAATAGCATGTTAATGGAATAGTATGTTAAGTTCTTGCATTGTGATGTTGTTTCTGTGAGTTGGCAATTAAAGAGGAATGCATAATATCAGCCTCCGTGTTTTTAACAACATCATAATTTTCTACCCGCCCCATCTGTGGAAAATCCGAATTTTTATTCATTAGAATTTCCTTATCAAATGATGCATGGCTGCTACACAATGAATGATCATTGCAAACAGTTCAGTTGATGGATTTGGGTATCACCAGTGTTTAAACAACCTCTACAACTGGAAGAATTTGGCAGACTTAAAAGTACAAAACTTTGGTAGACTCGCCTTAAGAACAAATGGTTACAAACAAAAAACTGGCTGCTTATCGCCTTTCCCCTACTTCTATTCACAATTTTTCAATCCCACTCTTGAGTGATTTACATAAATGATCCGTTGCTGTATTGGGAATTCTGGATACTTTTCAGAAGTGCATAGCTTTCTGGGTTGACCCATGCGTGTCTCAGCTAATTCCCTCACAAATATGTATGATGGGAAAAAAAAAATTCGGAAAGACAGGAAATATTGACCGCCACGTAGAAAACTGCAAAAGCTGTTGTGAAAAAAAAACCTGTTTTTCGCTACTTTCCCTGGTTCTAAAAGCACTGGAGACGGCAATCTTAGCACAGCAAATCTTTTGTTGATGTCTATTCAACCATTTTTTTCAGAAAAAAGAAAATGTCACCATATTTTTCTTAGGCCCCTCCAGAGTAGATCACAAAAGCTGGTACCTTTACAGTCCACAAGTAGGGGAAAAAAGGACACACATTTTGCCTGGATATCTGTTGTTGTAAAAAGGTATTAAGGCTTTAGCACAAACTACTCCTGAATTCAAAAACAGGGCTCAGCTTTAGGGGAACACTCAGCTAAGGGTTAATGACAAGCAAATAAAATACTGAAATGCTACTCTGAGGGTGATGAACATTATAATACGTGTATTAACAAAGACTTGGTTTGAGTATTTGTCTTGTCCATCAGTGAGGTTGATGGAAAGGTGTGGTCATGGCCACATTTAATTTATAGATTTTCCCCAGACAAAGGCCAGTCGGCCGACATGCATTGGGATTAATGAAGTTTGCAAACCAGTAATAATGCATTCTGGGAATTGGAGTTTGAAATTCTTGAAACATGATGCTATAGTATTGTGATGAAAACAATACAATTAAAAATTGAAGCCTACACTGGAAGACTTGCGTTTTCTTAAACAACAAAAAATAAAGTTGAAACCTCTTTAAAGGACCGTTAACCTGTGCCCGGGAGACACACTCCACATATATCGGGATGCAACCAGTTTGTCATGGCCACAGTAGCAGCTCCTCCGTTATGTTGGAGGAGCGCCGCCCCACTGCTGGAGCCACCAAATGAAAATAAATAAAATAAAGCAATTTGTAAAACTGCTTTATCACCATTTTATTTTACATGACGGAGATGGAGCCGCAGCCGAGTCTTGAGGGCGGGGCCATCCTCTGACAGCAGCAGGTGAAGTGGTGGGCACAGGGCACTGTAAGTGTGCATGTCGGTTTGGCCAGCAGTCTTACGACGGCCAAACCAACATGCACACCTAGATATCTCCAGGCTGTTGCTTGGAGAACAGCAGACACAGGCTCCCAGTCCCTGTTGGAGCATAAAATCAGCGCATACCGCCCAGTCGCGACGCTATGCTGGGTGATACCAGCATTGAGAGCACCATCTGGATTCAAGCAGGGGGGTCAGGGAGCCTGTGCATCGCGAGATAAAGAGAACTGAGGCGGTGGGCAGCAGGTACATTTTCTTTTCTTTTATAATTGTCCCCAGCGCTGCCTTCACACTTTTTCCCTGCTAGCAGCCGCCACTACAGGCAGCCTTGCGTGTTGTTCCTCGAGTCATGCTACACTTCAACATCACTAAGCCCCACCAAGTAGAAAAACATTTGTGTTGCAGCGCTGGGGACGTTTCCTTATAGTTCAGGTCTCCTTGCACCACTGGAGTGTGGTAGGACTCATAGGAGTAGATGTGGTTGTGGTCTATCTGCCTGCTGTGTCTAGAGTGTCAAGCATCATCTCAACATTACAGATGAATCCCCACAGGAAAAAAAAAATCTGAGTTACTGTGGTACAGTGGGGTCATGTCATTGTTGTTCAGGTCGGACTGCACCACTGGAGCAGGTTTGGGAGTGATTGGCATGTGGCTGACCCCCTGTTGAAATGAAACAGAAAACCTACAGATGAAGCCGCAATGCAGTATCCGGGTTGTGGGCAGAGTGGCTAAAGGTTAGCAATCAAAGATCAATGGCATTTTACTTCCATACATGGTTGCACAGTAAAGGCCATGAAGGCCCAGATGCAGACACCAGAAGTGCCATGGAGGGGATTGAAGTGGATGATTGGCACCCAATGTTTGAAAGTTTTGTCTGGGGGTACAGAAAGAGGGCGAAACAACACCATTTCAGGAGTGAAAGAAGAGGCAAGGGTGTGGACACGGAGTGAGCAAATCATCAGGAATGACGGATTAAGGTAAGGTGTAGAGCAGGATCAATTAGTGGGATCTCAAGAGTGAAGCACACGACTAGAGATATGGCAGAGATGCCAATGTTGGCTACTCAAGACAGGAGTCGGTAATACCAGCTCCCCAAATAATGCACAGTCTGCCATGGCACATGATTTGTACAAGGGGCTGAACAAGTATAAACGTAGATGTGCAGCACCCCATAAACACACCGTGTCTGTGCCCTGGAACTACCAACAAGGTCCTGAAAGTATAGATTATTTCGGTCACTGCATTAGGAAGGTTAATGTCTGTTAATAATCCATCTTGCCCACTCCTCAGGCTACTTGATGGACTTGCATAACACCAGGTCCCAAATGCTAGTTCCAAGAGGGAAGCAAAGGATCCTGCCAGATTCAAATCGACAGTAACGATTTGAAAGAGGTTAACGAGTAAGGAAGCTTGAAAAAGCCCAAAATGCAGCACTTCAGCAAACAGGATTAAGAAAATACGACCCCCTCCTAACCCCCATTGCAGTGGTAATAATACTGGAGTTCAAATGAGTCTGCCTGGTGTACAAAGGTCAATTGAAAAACACCCCAAAGTATTCACAGTTCAAAATATCCCTACAACATCAAGTCTATTCATCCCAAGAAAAACTAGGCTAACCACCACTGGTGGACACAGGCAGCCTATCAAGCCTTGCACTGTCATTGAAGCCCGAGGGGCTAACCGCCATGAGTGGCTGATGGCTCTCCACGAAGGCACTCATTACGAATTCACGCCTCAATTCTGGTCACTGTGCAAACAAGAATTTGCACCGGGAATCGGAATGAAGAGTTTTGTTATAATTATTTCACCCTCAGAGCTTCCTCTGGAAAATTCCGGCACAACAAACCTGACAAAATTTATCTGAGCATAAATTTCCCAAAATAGTTTTTTTTAATGCAAAATTCAGTGTGTTAAAAAACGATTATGAACGCTGTCTGTTTTCTTGTTGAAAGCTTTGAGAATAGGAAGTATTTATCATATGTGAAATCGTACAACCTATGGTTAATGGTATTGATCACTTGTGGTAAACACCCAACCCTATTCCAACCAACTTGTAATGAGGGCATTAGCATGTTAAGCCGTAAAGTTGTAAACTGTCCTCCCAGAGCCCGTAAGAAAATAAATCACAGAACAGAGTTCCTAGTGTACACCTAAAGTACACATCCATTTAAAGTTGAGCCTTGTTGGTAGCATAATGCAGACAGTTTTTAGTCAAAGATTGCTATATGACTGTGCACGCAAATGTACTCATGTGGTAACCTACACTTGGTATGCCCCGCCACCCCTTTCCCCTGCACCACTTGGTATATGCCTCTCTACGGGTTATGACTTGTTCATTTTCTCAACCTACTATTTACACTGTTTGCTGGGGAAAGGCAGGAGCTACATTTATTTATATACCTGCTAAGATGCCAGTGAGCAAGGAGGGGCGGTTAGAGCTTGAAATCGGCCTGAATGGCACATACTGAACACCTCACGAGAACTGCTTGGAGCACACCTGGCTTACAGCATCGCAAGGAACGCACTGGTGTTAACCCAAGGCTTCTTACAATCTCTAGCAACAAGTCCCAAGCAAGAATTCAAGTTCAGTCCGAGTGGTCCAAGCACTTTATGTCAAGACATTTACATACAAAATACAAAAATATTCCCAGCAGAATACGTTCTGTATCCCTGCCCCACATCCAATGAAAACAGCATCAACATTTGAAGACACCATTACCAAAGATTCACATTAGACATGAGGACGCCTTAGTCGCCATTACCACCCCACCCCTTCATCAAAGTGAGGTTTTGAATTTTCCTTTGTATACTAGGCTGCCGCTCTGCCTCCAATCATCACTGAGCACAGAATCGTGGGAGGTTGAGGAGCGGAGAGTTTGTCCCATCATAACCACACTGGAGACTGTGGTAATCCAGTGATGCAAAGTACCTTGGGTAGGGAGTACCAGAAAAGATGTGAATTTACATGTACCAAAATATGCCAGGGTGGCACCGATATTGTGCTCAGGGGCAGGTAAACCAAGAACTGCATGCTGCTCGGATCAAAGGGATAGGGAGGATGCCTGAGACTGCTTACCACAGTAGCCTCACTGAAGCCGAATAGGATCTGTAATTAAAAACCTGTGCCCAACCAACTTCTTGAATGCCATGAAAGACTATGAGGGTATTACCCACCTGCTGTAGATTTAACAATAAAAAAGAAATACATATTGTGCAAAAAGAGCCGTTTACAAAGCAGTCTGTAGTTGCACACTTTTGGTGGGTTTTCGTTATTTTTTTTCCACAAGTCTTTTTTTGTTTGCAAGATACATGCGAGTTGAATCAGGGTATGATTAACCTGGGGCACCTGATATGGTTTAATAAAGTTGAAAAATTCAGGGGCCCATATTATACATTTTTGTGAAAGAAGGATCATTCCACATGAATTGTAACTCCTACTAGATGGGTCGGCCACGTGCAGAACCTAACGATTCTTTTTATTCGCTCTAGTTATTTTTCATGAAACCGTGTGTCTATCTGCAACAGACACCAGATACACCCAACAACAAGAAATACCCATGACGAAGGTATAGCAAACATTTTTTCAAATGGGGCCATACTTTCCTTCAGTTGGGACATTTCTATTGTGTGGTGGTCTCACTGCACCATTTTCAACATTACAAAGTTGATAAAGACTGATACGCAAATTATCAAGCCTCCATAGTGACCCTAGGCTTTAGGACAACCCCACTAGTTGTGCACTTTCTTCTTTTTCTTTCACTGGCAGTCATTCGGTGGGCTATTTTCCAAAGACCGACTCACAAAGGTAAAGTAAGGCGGTGCTAAAGGTCACATTTGGAATGGTTAGGTTTAGCTATTAGCTATCAAATGTAGGGAGATTATAAGGGAACATAAAATATATTTCAGTCTTAAAAACAGAGCGGCTTTTGCTTTCACTTTAATGCACTCAATAACAGATACATTTTCAAAATTACGAGAGCAGAGTGCCACATTGTGCTGCTCCATAGTGGACGCGGTCTTGTCTGAGCCTAACAGAACATTTACCAGTTACTGAAATGTTAATTTCATATATTTCAGGCAAGACTTTGGCTGTTCTGAGAAGACACTGCCGGGGCAAGTTCTAGAACGCTTTTGATGCCCATTAATCAAAGTCCTGGCAAGCATGAACAGCAAGTTCTGGAACCTTCTTGCTGCCTGTCAATCACTTGCCGGGTAGGCATGCAGAGCAAGTTCACATATGTTCGATGCTCCAGCGAGTCACATATCTGGGAACAATGCCAGAGCAAGATCTAGAAAGCTTAGTACCCTCAATCACAGCCCTAACACATATGCACATTAATGCCAGTAAACCGCAGCAAATCAACCTTTAACGCTTCACTGCCAGCGGGAGCTCTTCTATAAGCACCTGGATGCATAATTCTGACAGATTTTCGAACTTTCACAGAGTAATGGCTTGCTGGCTATAGGACAAGAAGGAACAAGCATGGGCAAAGCCTATAGGTGTGGTGTGAGCTGCCAGCCTTTTGGCTTCGTCAATGATTGTTTGGTCATTTTTTTGTAAAACGGCATTATTGGGAGTGCTGCTGGGTCCATGCCAATATAAAAACATTCATTAAAATCAAAAATATTTGTAGGGTCTTAAAAAGTCTACGTAGTACACAGTAGTCCCTGGCATTAATTGGAACTACTTTGTTTGCAAATGTGCTCCTTGTGAAAAAGAATGCTGTCAGTCACAGTGAAGCTAGCCAATGACTGAAGCGGGCCGATCCAATGCCACATGATGTAGCTAACAGAAAAAAATGTGAATGGCACAAGAACAGACCAATGGATGAAAAGGGATTGCTGAAAGCCCCATTAAGTATATATAGGATAGACCTATTTTTTGTAAAAGCAAAAGGACTCGGCAGCAGCAGACCTAAAAATAACGCAACGGAGCTCCTGTTTTAAATTTTCTCTATTGCGCACAGAAAACTATGCTCGGCCTAAAGTACTACATTTTAGTCACTTATGTCAAGCTCATATTTAATCACAAGTCAACCTCTCTGACATCTGTCCAAACTCCACCATCAACTATCTACATCAGCAGCCCTTACGCCAAAGCTTTCCTGTGGCTTAACCTCAGAGCCCCTTCTCCTCTCACCTGCATCAGTGTGACCTCTTGCAAACGTGTGTCCACGTCTGTCACCTTGATCACAGGCCTGCATCAAGCCCAGGAGGACATTCAGAAGGGGCTTGGGTCCTCTCTTATGTCAAGAAAAATAATGTATTGTTTTTTCATCGTTCTCAATACACAGATGGATGAGTGTATATGATCTGGTGGTATAGCCGAGAGGGGAGAAGAAGCTACAAGACCCTGAGAATTTGACTATCCGGAATGTAGAGGGGTATTGCATAAGGCTTCGATTTTGCAAGGAAGACATTGCACTGAACACAATGTAACCGCTGGCCAAAGAGATTAGGGAAAGGCCATCAGAAAACCGGACACTAGACAGCTCCCCAGGGAAGAAGTGGCTATTGGAAATTGTCTTGATGAGGAAAAGTGGCTCTGGGAACAGGAGGGCCGCTTTCACACCCTCATTCCAACTAAAAGAATAGCAACACTGTTTATTTGTGTTTATAAAATACTATTCAATTCATTAACAACATGCGTGCCCCACCGAGCATTACAAACGCTGTGGAAGAGGTCCTTTAACCTGCAGAACTTTTAACCTGCATCCCATAGTGTATCTTAAATGTAGGTTAATCTTAAACACTGACTAGTTGGAAATGACAGCTCACACGCAAATGAAAACAATGGGTTTGAGCTGGATTCTTAATGCAGGCGTCCCCATAGCATGCGTTGTAAAGATATAACATGGACTGCAATGCTGTTTATTCTTTAACATCTTGGCCCATGTGCTTTTGAATAAAGTATTAAGTTCAGCTAAAAGTTGCATTTAAAAAGCACCATGGGCATCAATATTTAGTTTTTCATGGAGCTCTATCTCTTGCATCCACCCTCTTCCTCTCTTAGGACTGCTTGCAATGTTTTATGTCACAATGGCCCAAAAACACGTTGGCAACGGGTTCTTGAAAGAAAGCGTGCTTGACTAGATTAGTCCTTCTAAAGAGCTTGGTTTTCATAAGAACATGTAGCAGAAAGAGCGGTGAAAGCCGTGCAGTGTTTCATTTGATCAAGTTGGAGTGTATTTAGTACTAGGATCAAAGCACCTACAAATGACAGCGAAAGTGCATCTAACCCCACAAACATAGTGTTCCCACCAAAACCTGCTCAAAACTCCAAGAGGAGCTAACCCAGAGTTCAGGAATGCTGGGCAGCACCAGCCTCTTGAAAGCATTGCTTTAAGGTAGTGTATCCCAAGCCCCAGTATTGCTTATAAGAATTCTCAAGAGAAGAGGCAGCCTCGGAGGTGCCCCACCTCACGCTTTGTCAGATTCAAGGTAGGTCTGCTCCCTTCCAGTCCTCTCCTGCCTCCCGCCGCGCTCCACTGCAGAGCTACATACATCCTGGAAGAAGTTTTGCCAGCCCTGGAGTGAGATATGTTCACAGATCAGGAAGGGTAGCCGTATGTCCGCAAAACTGAGCAGTCAGATCAGGGGATACCCCAACCCAGAGCTCCCAAAGTCAGTTGCTTCTCCTGACTGCCCATCAACATCGGTTTCTATCCAAGTTCCTTAGTGGTTATCAGTTTATAGCTTCTTGGTACAGAACCAAGCACCTGTGCTCTGCAGCAGTGGTGCCTACAGACTTGTTAGAACATCCAGTGTACTTCGTTCACGCCCCACAAAAGAAGGGGAGAAGGGAAGGTCAGTCTTGCTGTAGCAGCAGCTGGGGGGTACCCATTAATATCGCCCAGCTTTGGCATCGCCGATGGCACCCCAGACGTCAAACACAAACTCATCAGGGAAGGCAAAGTCCCCAAGCTTTTCATCCAGAGCTTCAGCAAACTCGTCCGGGTTGTGCTTATCCTTGCCAAGCTCCACCATGGTTGCAGCTGCGGAGAGAGAGAGAGAGAGAGAGAGAGATATCATTAGAACAGCCGATAAGCCAGGGTTTTCTATAAACCTCAATGCCCACCAACACACTTGCATACACCTGTTCTGTCCACACTAAAAATGATCATCAACAGCTCGCCCATGGTTCACCCACCTCTTTCGCAAGCACCAATTATTCCAACCACAGAAAGACACCAGTTTCAACAAGCAGCTTAGGTAAGCACGGAAAGCAGTGCCATGACAAACATCAGATCCCATTAAATACCGTGTTAATTAACCTTCTATCAGTCCAGTTGCCCAGCAAAACAAACACACCCTTGTCAAGCAAAATGAGCAGATTTGTTTTTGTAAGAAGAAAAGGGATTGCTAATTTATGAATGATGATCAAGGAGTATTTACCACAAAACTGACAATTGGGATATCTGCCGAGAGTTATACCCCATAGGGTAATGAGCATGACAAATTTACACTGAGTAGGGTAGAGCTCAATACTCCACATGGGTATTTCGAGATACGGCTTCACATGCGCTGGTAGCAGTAGAACGATTCCCTCTTGGGACACCGTGGAAACAAGTGTTTGAAATGAAGAATGCAAGCACACTTACCCAGTTCGCAGTCGCGAATGCCCATATAACTTTCAAGCAGGTCATCCACCTTTTCAATGGCCTTCTCCTCAAACGCAGATGGCTGGAAAAGAGACAAAGTTTTCTTTTTTAGAACTAGGTGCACTGATCTGAGAAAAAGGAACTTACTTGTTAAGCTAGTTTCCTAATGACAGGATCTCCTACATAGTCACAGGCATACCACTCTACAGCAGAACTTTCCCTTCAAAATGCAGTCTTAGTGTCTGCAACAGTTCTGGCATGAGGTTCAAGCCACCCATTTTTTTTTGGTACCAGCAAATGAACCCCACATTTTGAGAAGTAAATGGTGGGGGTGACGTACATGAATCTACAGGACAAAAGACTGAGGAAAGAAATGTAGCTTGGCACATTTATGTCCAGCACGGCACCCTCCATAGATCTGCCTGGCTGAAATCTAGTTACAGGTAATAAACACTTCTCAGACGAGGATTTCATAGGGATGAAAAACTGTAGCATCCCTACAAGTGATGTAAACGCAAGGGGAAAGTGACCCTAAGCCAATACAAATAAATTCCCAGACGCCGATGTGAAATCAAAATTATCAAAATCATGAATAGGTTTAAGAGGGGCCAAGGGACTAAAAAAATATATAGAAAAATCACAAATTAGTTAAATGGTGCCTAATATATAGCATACACGTAAACTAGTGCCACAGTTCCACTTAAATTCTGCGTATGTTTTCTATTAGGTGGATATCAGGAATCCAGTCCTGCGTTTGACATCCCTTGGTTAAACACAGAAGCAAAAGAGGCCACATTCTTATGTCGGGAAGAAGCTCAAAAACCTTTGTTAAAGCCATTTATCTTCTGCCAAAAGGATGTTTTTGTTTGCAGATTTTGCTGATGTAGAACGGTTTCTTTCCCATCGATTCGTCAAGTATTGTTTGCTCTTTCAGGAGACATCGAGATCTGAGAGAAATCATTGGGACTGCCAATGCCAGAAGAAACTATTACTATGTAGAGGACCTTCGATAAAAAAGACAAGCCTTGTATTTGTACACGAAAAGGAAGAAAGAAGCAGATGGGCTAGAGGAAAGTATCATATCTGGTTGCAATAAGGCATTGTTGGAAAACTTAAGCAGTACAAGGCTGGAGGCACTGGCACACACCTCAGGATACTTTGTAGTGTCAGATGAATGTCTAATTCTGTGCGCCACTGTGGAGTGCACCGGGCTGGGGAGTGGCTGTTCAGATAAGTAGTAATAATATAAGCTAGAACTCCTATCAGATCAGATCTGTTCAGTGTTCATAACCACTAAATCCATTTACAGGTTTTTCAAAATATTTTTGAGGACAGCCCCTCTGTGGCATCATGCTGAGTCTCTCAGTCCTGGGCTTCTTCTTTGAGGGCTTTCCAAGGGTTGGTTTATGGTGAGAAAGGGATCAGCATTCGTTTTTTCTGTTTTCATGGGGAAAGTGGGAGAGAGTCTACCCGGAGCAATGCCAGGGTTGGCTAACTGCGCACCGTATGGAAGCCATGGCCAAACCAGGGCTTCTGGCTCAATAGGAAAGTCATCCTTTTTATGACAAACAAGTGGCGTTTTCCATACATAGGAGCGCCATCTACTGATAAAGTAGAGGCAACCGTTTAGAATTGCCTTCACCTAGAGCTGACCCTAACAGGTCTGCTCTGCTGCTGTAGACTACTTCAAAAGATACATGTTTTATTCCCAAATATATAGCCAGCTGAACAGCAAAGTGGCAGGAGAACACTGAGTATTCCTCACTTTGCGTCTCGGGAATACAGTAGGCAAGGTAATCCGGTTCATCTAAATCTTCATATTCATGCGGTAAAACAGCACTGCTCAAAGCTAATGAACAATCAGTGAAAAGGGAAGCAAGAGGGGTGGATTAGTTGAAAATGCCACCATAAAAAGCAAGGCAATGTTCCCTCTAATTTTTTTACTCCGTGAGTGGCAATGAAGGGCCTCTGCGAACTGCAACCATGGTTATATGCGATAAAGACTAGTGAAAATACTCTAGGGAAGTGAGCACGGTGCACGAGCTTCTAAAATTACTGGAGTTTACTCCGATGTCTGTTTGTGTGAAAATAAATGCAAAAGGGTTTATTTATCAATATGTGATCGTCATTTTAAGGCAAAGGATTTAATGTAATTGCCCTGTAAAACAAAAGGGTCATATCACCACCTTGTACTTTATACTCACCTTTGCCAAAATGCCAAAGCACGATTTGAGCCCTAAAAAACGGTCTTATCAACCTAATTTAATGTTTTCATGAATGTGTTTAACTGCAAGTTACCTCTGTTTATGCAGACTGTGATAGGAAGAAATACAAAATGTAAACAGGGAGCCTCGTACACAAAATATAAACAAATCCAAATTACAAAAAGCTAAAAAAAGCATTCTGAACTCGTGTGTTTTACTGGTAATTCAATAAAATATTTTAATAAAGGATGCATGCTGGGAATTCTATTCCCACTTACAATCACCAGGCCAAACTAAAACTGCCAGAATGCAAAGTGTAGTTTGGCAAGAAGTGTTGCTCATGAGGTGTCCTTTTCCATGCTCACTGGCATTTAGAGGTTTTTGCCAGGTCTAGTTCTACCCATTTAACAGGCTGCAATTTACTGATGTAAATGGCAAATTAAAATGGCAAATTAAAAAAAAAAATCGAGCCCCAAATGCCCCATCCCTTGCCTAGACTTCAACTATGGTGATTGGACAGGAGAAATCCAGCTGTGTCAGAGGGAGTAAAACCAGCCCGAAGTGTCACCATGTTTAAGTGGGCTTCTGCCTTTGACAAAAGTGTTACAGGAGCCCCTCAGAGCTTGGCAGGTAGTAAACCACTGCCTTTTTTTACTGTTCATCGGGCAAGTTGTACTAACGATTGCAATGGGTCCATTGTGATTAGCTCAAGCAGAGTTGCAGTGGATTATTACTACTGTTGCTCCATGTCTTGACAGTTCAGTTCTTTAAAGCACATACCAAAGGTACCGACCTGTAGCAGGCCATACGACTGAATGCTGGCTTTGCCATTTATAGATCTTAAAAATTACTACAACAGTCCAGAGACACACAGTGAAAAAGAAATGAGCTTGAACATAGCACACATGGCTGTATTTAGAGGGTGCAAATTAGGTAACCATGATGTACATCATGGGTTGCATTTCAGTGTTTCGCTTCCAATGCATGTACTTTAAAGCATACCAGTATGGTGTTAATCTGCTATCAATGTTGGAAGGGTGAGGCAAAGTATTTGCTCTGCCACGTTTTTCCAGCTCTGCGAGACCGGAGTGAGTGCTGCTAGCACTACAGGCAGCTGTTCTCCGCCTGCGCATGACCCATACATGCCAAAAGACCCCATTCAGGTGGTAGAAACCATTTGTTAAGCCAAAAATGCCTTTATTTTTGCTGTCTATTACATGAAATTGCCTCTGCTTCAATACAAGACATTGGGGAAAAGAAATTCGCCCGGACTTTCTTTTCTCAAAATCTCACACTTTCCTGTTCTAAAACATTGGCAGGCATGATGACCTATTTTGTCGTACTGGATGTTTCACTGCTTATTTCTTTAAGTGGAGGAACGTCTCTGCGACACTCCGGTGGTCAGAGGGAAAATATGTGTGGCAAATTCTTTTTAGACACTAGCATATCTTGAAATTTCTACTGTGATCTCATCAAAAATCAAATGTTTTCATTCTTTGTGCCTTAAATTTGTGATAAATTATAGAATGTGACATAGGTGCGCATAGTGTGGGTGCAAGGATTTAACAACAACAAGCATTGGAAATGCAATAGGTCTCGCATTAGGAAAGTTTGAGCTATTGGTATTGTAAATGACACTTTTTTTTATTTATGTGTTGGTTTTGAAAGTAGCAAAATTAATAGCTTTGTCAGTTACAATGTCAATAGTTTTAACTTTTGCAAAGGTGACACCTATAGCATTTGTAATGCAATGTGTGTTGTATTTACGTGACTTAGATGTATTGATATTACAAATAACAATGGCTTTTAATTTTGTAAATAATTAATACTTAAATAAAAGTTATTGTAATTTATAATGGCAATAGCTTAAACGTTTGTAAATAACTTTTGTGAAGATTATGTTCAGTGTATTTTATTGTGACGACAATCCAAGAACATTGCATTTGCACCTACACACACACACAGAGCCACACACATGTAGATGTGGTGGTGGTGGATCTGGGGGATATGGTGGTGGTGGATGTGGTGGTGGAGGTGGTCGATGTGGTGGTGGTGGTCGATGTGGTGGTGGATGCGGTGGTGGTGGTGGTGGTGGTGGTGGAGGTGGTCGATGTGGTGGTGATGTGGTGGATGTGGTGGTGATGTGGTGGATGTGGTGGTTGTGGATGTGGTGAAAGTGGTGGTGGAAGTGATGGTGGTGGGTGTGGTGGATGTGGTGGTGGTGGATGTGGTGGTGCTGGATGAGGTGGTGGATGAGGTGGTGGTGGAGGTGGTGGTGGAGGTGGAGGTGGTGGTGGAGGTGGTGGTGGATGTGGTGGTGGATGTGGTGGTGGTGTATGCAGTGATGGATGTGGTGGTGGTGGTGGATGTGGTGGTGGTGGTGGATGTGGTGGTGGTGGTGGATGTGGTGGTGGTGGTGGATGTGGTGGTTGTGGATGTGGTGAAAGTGGTGGTGGATGTGGTGGTGGATGTGGTGGTGGATGTGGTGGTGGAAGTGATGGTGGTGGGTCTGGTGGATGTGGTGGTGGTGGATGTGGTGGTGGTGGATGCGGTGCTGGATGAGGTGGTGGATGAGGTGGTGGATGAGGTGGTGGATGAGGTGGTGGATGAGGTGGTGGATGGGGTGGTGGATGGGGTGGTGGATGGGGTGGTGGTGGATGCGGTGATGGATGTGGTGGTGGTGGATGTGGTGGTGGGGGTGGTGGATGTGGTGGTGGTGGATGTGGTGGTGGTGGTGGTGGATGTGGTGGTGGTGGTGGAAGTGGTGGATGTGGTGGTGGATGTGGTGGTGGATGTGGTGGTGGATGTGGTGGTGGATGTGGGGGTGGATGTGGGGGTGGATGTGGGGGTGGTGGTGGATGTGGTGGTGGTGGATGTGGCGGTGGTGGTGGATGTGGCGGTGGATGTGGTGGATGTGGTGGTGGATGTGGATGTGGTGGTGGATGTGGTGGTGGATGTGATGGTGGATGTGGTGTTGATGGTGGATGTGGTGGTGGATGCGGTGGTGGATGCGGTGGTGGATGCGGTGGATGCGGTGGTGGTGGATGTGGTGATGGTGGATGTGGTGGTGGTGGTGGATGCGGTGGTGGTGGTGGATGCGGTGGTGGTGGTGGTGGTGGTGGTGGTGGATGCGGTGGTGGTGGATGTGGTGGTGGTGGATGTGGTGGTGGTGGATGATGTGGACTCTTCTCACTGTGGTAAGTGTAATGCCGATAGTTAAACAGCGCGCAGGCTCCTGCAATTATTGTTGAGCACATTTGGCCCACACCTGAATTGCTTACTTTTTCCTCATAAGCAAAAATATCATGCAGTGCTGTCCCTCTCCCGCTCAGACGCTGGAATTCCTAGATTGTATATTTTGTTTGAAGTTGATAGCCGTCTGAGCTAATAGCAAGCCTCAGAGCAAGATCGGACAGACTCCCAGCAGGATTCAAAGAAGGGCATGGAGAACCCCAGCAGGCAACTAAGGTTATTCGAAAGGGGCTAAGAGACGTTTTATGGGTCGCTGCATCAGCACTTCTACTTGGAAGCATGCCAACAGAAGGTTTGTTGGGAACATTGTGCGCAAAAGTGGATTAAATGTCCAAGGTCAGGGGTGACCAGAACTAAAAACAGTGTTAAAACCCTCACTGAGGAAATCGGACAAGCTAAAGCTGTCTCGAAATGCAAAGTGCAACAACAACGTTCCCATAAATGTGAGGTCTGCTGCTATTCTCACATTTAGATCTACAAGGGGCTTAAAAATCAGGTACACTTAATTCAGTTCCCAAATGAAGAGCAGCAGATCAAAATAATCATTTAACCAAATTGCTTTCCTTGGCAGCATTAAACTAGGGAAGCAGTTATAAACGACATAAAGTTAAAATAAGTAACGGTTGTTAGCTTTATTATAATCGATCGGATCATTATTATGCATATATCTATGAGGGACAGAGCGAAACAAGGAGAAACACGAGAGACGGCCTGTGGCCGTCAAAGTGAAAGTACGGCCGGCTGAGGGCATTGCTGTGGGGAGGGGGAGGAGAAATGCGACACGGCGGGCAGGGGAGGGGGCGGAGCGGGGAGAGCGGCATGAGGGTGTGAAGCAGCAGGGGAGGAGTGCTGCTGACGATTGACTAACGATTTGATGATGTGCACGCGCATTTTAGGTCAATGCGCTTGCGCATTGACCTAAAAGCGCACGGGCACAGCATCAAATCGTCAGTCAATCGCCAGTCTAGGTAAAGCTTATTTAAGCCCCTATATATCTTCGCTCCCGCTCAATGCGCATGCGCATTGAGATAGGTCGCTCGACCTAAAAAAAAAAAGTGTGCATAGCCTGCCCTACAAGAAAGTGGTCTACTACCTACACTTTGCACATGCAGTCACACTGACAGTGGCCTTGGAACAGAGCACATGCCTTTCACCGGTTTAAATACATGCATCAAAAGACAAGCCAGCTAAAGAGATTAACAATAACTCAGCTTTCAGTTCTCATTGGGAAGAGATTAATATTTTAATGGCGAGTAATTGAGGAGGCGGGTTGCATTTTACTGATTACAAAAGGTCAATACATGTTGGTGAATAAAGTAAAGGAGAGATGTATTTAGGTATGCTGGTTGGGACGATCAGCAGTGATGTGCGCAACAGGTGTCACTTGGATCATTTTTATTTTTTTAACTGCTCTCATTTAACCTCTGCACAAGCTAAATCTTGTCAGAACTAAAATGCTTCAGGCTGAACTCCAAGAAAAAAAATATATTCTTTGAAAGGCCGCTCCTCTTTTGAACGAGCGGCTGATTAGATCTCCATCTCTCTTTTGTTGCAGGCTATTGTGCGCATTTATGGAGAGAAACTGGGCGCTGGTGCAAGGTAGACTGCTCCCGCGCAGCCTAGAGGGAATATAGGTCCTGGGTGAGGAAAACGAATCTGCCCAAATTCCGAGGAAAACCATGAATGTGGATAAAGTTTCTGCAAGGGTGGCAGAGTGGGCTAAAGAACGGTGATGGATTAAACCCAGATCTTTTGACTGGGTGTGAGTGTTTTATTGATTCAGATGCTCCGTCCAACACCACCCCCTTTTGTACCGCATATGTAAGTACAGCACATACAAAAGCACACACCTCTACAAACAGCTAAGTTTTAGGGAGCATCTAGAGTTGGCACAAACAGGACAACCAATGTGGCAAGAGAGGAGGTGCCTTCCTAAACCCTCGGATGTCAGCAGGCTATAGTCCCACTGTTTCCACACCCCATTATGGGACTCCATCAAAGGTGATAAGCAACAAAACTACTACCAGAACACGGCTGCGTGGTCTTGTGTTGATAGTGAGAGGCCTGTGCGTTCAACATGAAAATATTGTATTTGCATATGGCTCTGATCTTGCAAGGTAGGCATTTGCACTGAGCGCAATGTAAAAGAGGTCTGTGTAAAACAGAAGAGTGTGTGTTTGTAGATGTATGTGTGATGAGACACTTTAAACTGACAGCCAAAACCACTTACTGTGAACACCTGCACCATTTCTAATGCAAGAACAAAAAGACCTGAAGACCAAGTACAGTATGTGAATGCAGCAGGGAGGGCAATGGGTAGCCTGGAGGGACTTGCTGGTTTCTTTCGGCTTCATACCTAGCTGGCTCGGCTTCAAAACACAGATTTGTTTTTCTAAACTTCCAAACTAATAAGATTTCTTTTAAAACATTGCGCCTGCTCCTGCAGGTGTAGTCTGCAAGGCTTTTATTGAGTTTTTTATTTATTTTTTATCTCGAAGCATATGTCTAATGGTAAAAAAACGAGAAGTGATGGAGAAAGAAAAATGCAGATTGCAAGGTCATTCCGTTGCTTATAATATTGTTATTATCAGGTCTCTGACATTTGACAACTACATCTAAAAAAGCGTTTAACAAATGTTACATTTACATTGTATATACACATGTATTCTCTATCTACAAGCATTTTGTGCATCTTACCACTTCCTCCACGGTGGCAGGGCCTTTCGATCGTAGCCGCAGGGTTCCGCGCCCAGTGCCAATCTGTGGGTTAGAGCTGACTTTGGCTCCCCCAGATCTCTGGCCAATCATGTCTGAAATTGTAAGTGTGAGAGGTATCAGCGAGAACAACCACAAAAAGCTAAACTTGTAATCCAGCAGAAAATACAACTTACTACAGGCTCTCGAGACCGCTTGGCCCCTCCCATATGCCATAAATGGCCCTTTCACAAACGCCTAAATGCAGACCGGCTTTGGCCTATTGGCAAACCCCAACACTGCAAACTGAAAAAGTTCTCTCAAATGCTACTGCTGACACCCGTGACTAACAGCAACTCTTACACACCAGGCCGCACCCACTAAGTCAACTCGTTGGACTGGCTCACTGCCTCCCATGTGCTGGTTCTCCTCCCCCGCCCGTTCAGCAAACATGCAACTATCTTGTATCTCGTGCATGGAGCACATTCAGCACGTCACAGCCCAGGGCAGCAGCAGGAAGCCCGGCCCATTAAATAGAGGCCTAGTCAGGCGCTGAGGGGAATCCGTCGGGCAGGTCGGGCGGGAACCCCGCCCTTCCGCCGTGAAGGTGCACCGGGCGCGACCTGTGCCGGCTCGCTGCTCCAGGAAGCAAGCCAGGGAGGGAAGGAAACAGGAGGCAGGAGAGAGTGAGGCAGGCAGGCTGCCAGAGAACACAGCGTGGAAGGAAAGGGGAGAAAGTCCATCGCTACAGACTACATGGAAACCAAGGCAGAGGGAGGAGGCAAGAGAAACGAGAAGGAATGTGGAGGAACCACGCACAGAACAGGTGGAGCAGAGAGCACGAGCAGGGAAGCCTCGAGAAGGGACTGGAGAAAAGTAGAACAAAAAGGAAGCGACAAATAATGTGTGAAATGTATTTATGTACTTGATGTACACCATCTTGCGATCGTCTTCAATCCTCAAGGCAATTTACAGTGCTCTATTGCTTCCTAGTTAAGTTTGCGCCATATAAATAACGATAGATACAAACTAACACAGACACAAAAGCACTAGAAACAAGGCGCAGCCTAAAAAGAGATGCAGGGAAACCAGTCAGAAAAAAAGCACAACTCCAGGCACACACTACGAGACAGAGAACCGACAGATGAAAGGGACAAGTACACAAAAGCATAGGAAGGAGATGTGGGAGAGAGAAGAAATAGGAGCTGGGTGGCAGGGGACTAAAGAAAAACTACAAAAGGACTGCGAAGAAACAAGATGCACTCCTCAACATGGGAAGGTCAACTGAGAGGTAGATGTAGAGTAGTGTGAAGAATGAGGGACTAGGAACCATGGGCCAGATGTAGAACACTATTTTAAATGTTCAAACAGGTTTGTGACCCGTTTGCGCATGCAAAATCTATTAGATCCATGTAAATCCCTATTTAGCGAGTCGCAATTTTTTTGCGACTCGCTAAATAGGAATAGCAAGTTGCTATTAGGAAGGGTCGTTCCAAGGGCGTCCCTCCTAATAGCGAGTCAAAGGCCTATGTAAGTTTGTTTTGCAACCGCAATTTAAAAGCAGTCCCAGACATGGAGGTCTACTGAGCCCAGCAGGCCACCATCCCTGGGAGTGCCAGCCATTCCCAATGGGGTCGCAATTTGCGAGTGCCGCATGAATATTGATTAGGCATGCAATTTGCGGCACCATTGGGAACCGCAAAGTGTCTCTGACACTGTTGTACATGGCATATAGCAACTCGCAAATTGCGACTCACAATTGAGAAAAATTTGCGAGTCGCTAAATGCCATGGTCGTACATCTGGCCCCAAGTGGTAAAGACACTACAGACCAGATGGAAATGAAAGAAGAGGGATGGGCCAAGTAGAAGCACTGCTTCTCCTAAGGTCATCGCTCACTGACTAACTTTTTTGTTATGCCCCCCCATCCCCTGTCACTAGTCCTGCCCCACTGTCTTTGCTTCCTACTCAACCAGCCTCCGTCTCCAGTCCCCTCAGCAGGCCCAACCTCTTCTGCCCATACACTTTCGTTTTTATACTACTTCTTTTGTCCACTTCTCCAACTCCTTCTTACCTCCTTCACATTAAACCCCATCGGAAATTAGAGCCGGCCAAAACATAATTCACCTTGCTTTGTGGCTGCTATACTACCTCCTTGAGCCCCAAGCTATTCTGAGATGGCTCAGGCTTCATTTAGTGCAGACAGGTGGCCTTGCACATAGTGCCTTAAAAGTACGGCCGGCCTACATTTTCCATCAAATTTAGGGGGCTATCCCTCAACATGAGACTGATGTCTGCCCCTCACCTCCCCCCACACTCTAATCTTTTTATTATAACAGCTGTTAGATCTGCATTAGATTTACTCAGTGAAAATGACTGTTTATCTCGATATGTAAGTTTAGGCTTTCAGTCCCACTCAATGTGCCGAGTAAAAAGTAATGTGTTGAGTATCAAAGGGGTAACCCACAAAAAACTACCCGACCTGGGTCAGTATTGCAGTACATTAACACCTTGGCTGCTAGGCGTTTTCCCCTCCTGTGCTGACTTTTGATTATTCTGGTTGTTTCATGACGAGCTCAGCTCGTCATCAGCACAGCTCAACTGTGCATCATGACGAGCTGCGCTCGTCATGAGCATCGAAAGGGTTAAGTGATTGCAGTAGCAACTTTTGTAGCAAAAAAAATATAGCATTCACCATTCGTGCTATTCTTTTGATGCATACATACAATTTAATTCCTGGATCATAAACATCCAATGCGATTTTTAGTCAAAGCATTAGTTATTGGAAACACAGTTCCTTAAGCATATAACAGTGCAATATCTATTTACAGTGCTCTTGGTGTAGAGAGAAAAGGGAGGGTTGGGAGGCAGGTTATCTACACCAAGAGCACTGTAAATAGGTATCGCACTGTTATATGCTTAAGCAACTGTGTTGCCAATAACTAATGTTTTGACTAAAAATAGCATTGGATGTTTATGATCCAGGAATTAAATTCGATTTATGCTTCAAAAGACTAGCAAGAGTGAGATAATGCTATATTATTTCCTTTTCGGTACAGGAGTTGCTGCAGCGACCATTTACTTAAACTACTGAAGTAAAAAGTAAGGCAGCACGGTGATTGAAAAGGGGCGACAACCAAAAAAAAACATGGCAAAAGGTTAGCGTATGGCAGAAGCAACTGAAAAAAGAAGAAAGAGGCAAATGAAGCAACAAGAGGCGGCGCAGAAACCAAACAGGGTTGTAGCATTCAGAACTAGTGCGCGCGCGCGCGCGCGCACACACACACACACACACACACACACACACACACACACACACACACACACACCACCACACACACACACACACACACACGAATAAGCAGACTGAACATGACTGGGTCAGAAGAGAATGCTGACAGCGGGAGGCAAGCTGCAGAAAAACTTGTGGTCGGAGGAAGGTATGTACAGGGACCTAACCCAATGTCCTCTAGCACATGAATAAGGTATATCCTGCCCAGCACTCACCAAACGCCTTAAGAGGCTCAATCAGCTTCAAGGTAAATGTGCGCCCCCTGGGTAGGTCCTTCAGCATCTTCGCCACCTCATAGTGCCGGTAGCCAATAAGGCTCTCCCCATTAATGGACTCAATCATGTCGCCGATGTTGATCAGCTGCATTCGATCGATGGTGCTGCCCTCCTTGATCCTCTGGTGGGTAAATGGTCGAGAGATAGTCATGGTTAGATAAATGTTTCCTAATGTGGAACTGTGGGCTGTTTAGACCACATGCTGGGCTACAGGGCTGAGCAACAAAGACTTCATCCTGCACTAAAATGGGAGTATGTTTTAGCGAGGTGACCATACCACTAGTGGGAAAGGTTATAGCAATGATATTGTTCATTAAACCTAAGTTTGCAGACTAGTGATCATGGAGGAGAGGCTCCAAAACCAGACACATAGTTATCAATGTTACTGGGAATACATAACAAAACATGTGGCTTCTTTTAAGGTCTGGTTTAATAGTGCAGCGGTAGCAAGATATTATTCAATCACCAGAAAAAAAGCTTTAAGGTCCAGGATTGAGACAGGCACTTAGCTCCACCCCCATGTTGATCATCCCCTATACAAGCTTTTGAATGGGCCGACAGCGTGTGCTTCCGCTGAAAAAGAACACTTGTATTGTGTTTTGGTAAAGCGTATGCTCCATTCAGTGGGCCCTGTGTTAGAACAACAAGGTAACAGTAAAGGCAATAGACCTCATAACTTCACCGGGAAAATCAATGTCAGAAGCCATACATCTGATCGGTTTATTATGAAATGTTGTGACAAAGGAGGACGGCTTGACTTGCTTACTGTGAAAAGCATATGTTAAAGCCAATAGGCTTTTAAGAATTGATTGTTATTACACTGTGTTAAAGCAAGCAGACAGGTATTTTGATAGCTGGAAGCTCACAGATTGCTGTAACAGGCAAGGGTTTGGTGTTGTTAGACCCTCTGACAAACGCTTTGTGCAGAAGCCTATGCATGGTGCAATGGGTCACCCCACTTCAGAAATTGCCTTTACTGCCCTGTTAGTGATTGCATTTCATCTGAAAAGGAGCGTGCTTCAATGCCAGAGCTAGTAGGCCAGTCCTTAGTATTCTTCCATTTTCTCCTATTTTGGCTCTCTTTCATGTCTTTCTTTCTCCCTTTTTATATTTCTTTTCTTTGTTGTGAGTGCCCAGCAGCTTCCCAGGCTTTGTTATTGCCTCATTGCTTGCTGGCGATTTTATCTGCAGTGTACCGCATGTAGTAAGTAAGGCCCTGCGTCTAAACCAAATGCTTGTTGGGTTTGGGTGAAGCGCTAAATTGAATTAAGAGCGAGTGGGTAGATGGATGAATCGAATGCAAGAATGAGTAAGAGAGAGAGCACATATTATGAGCTTTGGAATGTCTAAATTCTGTAGTGACCTAAGAAGTATTTTCACTTATAAGCCAGACCTACTGGCATTTCCCAAACGTGTTAAACCGATGCGGTCATTAAGAACACCTGCCCCTAAAATCTTCTTTTGACAGGTTCAAGTATAGACTGACACTTTAGAAAGTTGGTGCAACATTCAGGACCAGGTCAAGTTCAGCTCTCTGTTTAGTACTGTGAAAAAGACAGGCACACAGCTGTGGGAGGTGGAGCCATGCTCACACCTAGAAGAGGAGGCACAATGTGGTGCGTGGTGCCATGGGTCATAGTAAACCAATAGTAAACCGACAACAAGGTGACTGCTGACCTTCAGTATACTTACAAATGCAACCAGGAGAAGAACTGAGTTCTAGTGGCTACGTTGCCGACTTTGGAACGCGGAGTCCTGGATTCTAACCCTGTCCTTGGCACTTACTAAAAAAATGTGATTATGTCCCTCATTTCAAATTATACATCTGTTATATTATTATGTAAAACAAAAATACTGAACATTGCACTGCATCAAGTATGTGTTCGCCCCCCACCCAACTATTACATCCGTTTTAAAGAATTTCGCCTACACACATCATATATTTGCATGTGCTGAAACATATTGAAGTACTTCCGATAAAGTTAATATAGAACTAATGAAAGCAATGTATATGGTTCTATGGCAGACAGGGACCTTACGTTGGCATATTGAAAAGGATTGGTACCTTGATAAACGCATAGCCGGCGCCATTGTCGGTGATGGTCAGCCCCAGCGCATCCTCAGACTTGTACACGTCCACGTCCTTCTTCTGCCCCTTCACATGAGCAAAGATGAAGTCCTCCAAGCCAATCTGCCCTCCAAGGAGCTTATCCATGTCCACCTTGTGTGTATTCAATGTGCAAAACATGACCTGCGAGAAAAAGGGTTGTAAGACTCAGACAATGCACCTGTGTCCGTGGAATGCATGGCGGAATTGTGTCAGGTACACTCGAATCACCTATCCTGACTGGGAATGATCATCTGTTATTATATATAAAGTGTTTGTGTGGGGCTGTTAAATTTACTGTAAATTTATCTTCGAAAAAGTGGTAGAACCTTGTGAAGATAGACATTGTGTGCATCGGATATGTGGCTAGGTATGGTTTGTTAAATCATTGCACTACTGTCGAAGCAAACGGGGTACCCCATAGTCACCCGTTGTTAATTGTGTTAGAGACAACACAACATTTCTTTTAAGAACCCTTTCAACTAGTCGCTATTGTGCAACAAGCCAACTATAGTTCAGAGGCTGAAAAAGTTGCAAATGTGCTACTGGATTAAATGCAGATGAACTCTACATAGGTTTTGCTCTTCTGCTAACACCTCGCTGATGGGACGGATCTCTCTATTCAGGCCCAAACACGTTTGTTAGACACCTGGGAGCTGAAACCCTGTGTAACACTTCACAACTTCTTAAAAGTGCTAAAATGGTGTGCATTGAAAAAAGAAAGTAAACCCTATAAAGATTACATGCCAAAACGTATAAACCAGGGCCACTGGAATTGTGCGACACTGTAGCTGCAGCGTTTTCTGCATAACTATAGGTGTTCCGCATTTGCAATTAAATCCATCATCGGCTGCATAATTTGCAGAATTTTACAAAAAATAGTTTCTAGCTCGAACGGATCAATAGTTACTCAGAAAAAGCAGCAACAGCTGTTGCTGCGCAGTAAAAGGACTTTTGTGAAGGCCGAGTCATCACAACACATTTCAGTTTCTTATTACTGTTTTTGGGTGTTAAACTAATACTAATGAGGTGAATGCTTTGACCAGACAGAGTTTACGTGTGCGAACATAGCAACACAAGCATTTGCAATGCATTAGATCTCGCATTAGGAAAGTTTGAACTATTGGTATTGTAAATGACACATTCTTTATTTATGTTTTGGTATTGAAAATAGCGTAATTAATAGCTTTGTCATTTACAATGCCAATACTTTTAACTTTCGCAAATGTGACACCTATAGCATTTGTAATGCAATATGTGTTGTATTTACATGACTTACATGTATTGAGATTACAAATAAAAATGGCTTTTCATTTTTTTTAATAATTAATACTTAAATAGAAGGTACTGTAATTTATAATGGCAATAGCTTTTGTAAATAACTTTTGTGAAAATAATATTCATTGTATTTTATTGTGACGAAAATCCAAGAACAGAAGTGAAATATTAACATCTTTTTGTGACATTTGTAATAAAGCTTGAAACATTGAGAGAACATATTTGAACCAGTTGTTGCTGAATGGTTGCACAGATTGATGCTGTGGTGTCACTGAGTGATGGTGCTGAGTGATGCTGTGGTGATGCGATAGATAGATAGATAGATAGACAGAGTGTGGGCGATAGTGTGAGGGCGTTAGAGTGAGGGCGATAGATAAGACAGATAAAGTGTATTTATGCTGCATTGAGTAGAGTGTAAGTATGAGGTGTGTTATATGGCACTGAGTGGTATGTGGAGTGTATTTACGTTGCATTGAGAAGAGTGTAATTATTTGGCGTGTAATTATGTGGCACTGAGTGGTAATATGGGGAGTGTATGTTGTATTCAGTAGAGTAATCTTGTGGTGTAATTATGTGGCACTGAGTGGTATTTGGAGTGTATGTTGCATTGAGTGCAGTGTAATTATGTTGACTATAATTATATGGCACTGAGTGGTATTGTTTGGAGTGCATGTTGCATTGAGTGCAGTGTAATTATGTAGCATATAATTATGTGGCACTGAGTGGTATTGTGTGGAGTGTGTGTTGCATTCAGTAGAGTGTAATTATGTGGTGTGTAATTATCTGGCACCGAGTGGTATTATTTGGAGTGTATGTTGCATTGAGTGCAGTGTAATTATGTAGCATATAATTATGTGGCACTGTGTGGTATTATGTGGAGTGTATTTATGTTGCATTGAGTAGAGTGCAATTATGTTGGATGTAATTATGTGGCACTGAGTGGTATTTTGAGGAGTGTTTGTTGTATTCAGTAGAGGTGTGTAATTATATGGCACTGAGTGGTATGTGGAGTGTATTTACGTTGCATTGAGAAGAGTGTAATTATGTGGAGGGTAATTATGTGGCACTGAGTGGTAATATGGGGAGTGTATGTTGTATTCAGTAGAGTAATTTTGTGGTGTAATTATGTGGCACTGAGTGGTATTTGGAGTGTATGTTGCATTGAGTGCAGTGTAATTATGTAGCATATAATTATGTGGCACTGAGTGGTATAGTGTGGTGTGTGTGTTGCATTCAGTAGAGTGTAATTATGTGGCACTAAGTGGTATTTGGAGTGTATGTTGCATGGAGTGCAGTGTAATTATGCGGCGTGTAATTATGTGGCATTGAGTGGTATTTGGAGTGTATTTTGCATTGAATGCAGTGTAATTATGCGGCGTGTAATTATGTGGCACTGAGTGGTATTTGGAGTGTATGTTGCGTTGAGCGCAGTATAATTATGTAGCATATGATTATGTGGCACGGACTGGTATTGTGTGGAATGTGTGTTGCATTCAGTGAAGTGTAATTATGTGGTGTGTAATTATGTGGCACTGAGAGGTATTTGGAGTGTATGTTCCATTGCAGAGTGTGTGAGGGTGCAGAGTGTGTGAGGGTGCAGAGTGTGTGAGGGTGCAGAGTGTGTGAGGGTGCAGAGTGTGTGAGGGTGCAGAGTGTGTGAGGGTGCAGTGTGTGTGAGGGTGCAGTGTGTGTGAGGGTGCAGTGGGTGTGAGGGTGCAGTGGGTGTGAGGGTGCAGTGGGTGTGAGGGTGCAGTGGGTGTGAGGGTGCAGTGGGTGTGAGGGTGCAGTGGGTGTGAGGGTGCAGTGGGTGTGAGGGTGCAGTGGGTGTGAGGATGCAGTGGGTGTGAGGATGCAGTGGGTGTGAGGATGCAGTGGGTGTGAGGGTGCGGTGGGTGTGAGGGTGCGGTGGGTGTGAGGGTGCGGTGTGTGTGAGGGTGCAGTGTTTGTGAGGGTGCGGTGTGTGTGAGGGTGCAGTGTTTGTGAGGGTGCAGTGTTTGTGAGGGTGCAGTGTTTGTGAGGGTGCAGTGTGTGTGAGGGTGCAGTGTGTGTGAGGGTGCAGTGGCTGTGTGAGGGTGCAGTGGCTGTGTGAGGGTGCAGTGGCTGTGTGAGGGTGCAGTGTGTGCAGTGTGTGTGAGGGTGCAGTGTGTGTGAGGGTGCAGTGCGTGGGAGGGTGCAGTGCGTGGGAGGGTGCAGCGTGGGAGGGGGCAGCGTGGGAGGGGGCAGCGTGGGAGGGGGCAGCGTGGGAGGGGGCAGCGTGGGAGGGGGCAGCGTGGGAGGGGGCAGCGTGGGAGGGGGCAGCGTGGGAGGGGGCAGCGTGGGAGGGGGCAGCGTGGGAAGGGGCAGCGTGGGAAGGGGCAGCGTGTGAGGGGGTAGCGTGTGAGGGGGCAGCGTGTGACGGGGCAGCGTGTGACGGGGCAGTGTGTGACGGGGCAGTGTGTGACGGGGCAGTGTGTGACGGGGCAGTGTGTGAGGGTGCAGTGTGTGTGGGTGCAGTGTGTGTGGGTGCAGTGTGTGTGAGGGTGAGGTGTGTGAGAGTGCAGTGTGTGAGGGTGCAGCGTGTGTGAGGGTGCATAACTTGTTAGGTTCAATCCTAATAATGTAAAATAGCTCAATGAGAAATTATGATGCAAGTTTATGGAAATGCACTAAAAAATGAACTTCAAGCTCATAGCAACGCTGGGTGCTTAAGCAAACTTCTACAATGTTTGAAAAGTCTTTAAAAGCATAGCAAAACACCATACCAAGCCGGACAGTCTTTCTGCCTCTCTGTTGAGGCTCTCAAAAAAAACAATTTTGTCACAATAGTAATGGTAGGATTATATATATATTAATTTTTTTAACATTGGGTACTTCCATGCATGTACATCTGACTTATTTCATCTTAGAGAAGCCACAGTGAAAATGTATACAGCAACTTATCACAACAAAAGATCACGAGGGAAAAAGAAACTAAAAACGAGTATCCTCCTTTGCAAAAAAAAACAACCAAACATTACAATTTTTTTTAAAATACTGTTGCAAGTTTGGAGGCAAGGGTGCAACAAAAATACTTTACTTCACTATCTTCCCCAAAAACACAAGTTACAAGGTAGCAATGAGCAGGAAAAAGAACAGATGGGAATTATTTTCCTGCCGAAGAGCAGCAATTGCTTCAACCACAAAATTTAGCTCACACAATAAGCTATATAGGAAACTAAACGCTGTCGGAAAATTGACATACAATATACTATATTTAGCCCCACCTCATCCGGCCCCCCCAAAAAAATTCTCATCCAAGACCGAATCTTATTGTATAGTCTGCAACTGTAGGGTGCCTTCTACGAGAGGCTTTGTAAACAGACTACAAATGAAACAAGTGAAACAGAAGACAGGCGACTGGGAGCTTTACCTGGGATCTTACAGGACAGCCAGGCTTCACCTTCAGCCTTCCTACAAGAATGCACAAAATGCGCATTAGAAAAACTCTGTGGCCAGGGCAACAAATGACATCACTACGGACAGCCGTGACGTCATACATGCTCACCTCAGCACCTGGAAGCAGTCGCTTTGCACGAACAGTCGTAGTAAGAAACAAGGGTACCCCTTTAGTCAAAGACCTGGGGTCAACATATAGTTAAGAAAAACAATGGTCATAAATGGCCTGATAAGGTCCTGGTTGAAAGGTTATTTCTAGGTTGGCTAACAAAGTCCAAGAAGGGGAAATTATTTCTGGTAGATAAGTTAGACTTGGGAGACAGTTGGGTAAGGTTACAAACACAGGGCTTTATTAAGACTTACACAGTTAAGTTTTCTTTGTATCAGGTGCTCACACATGTGACAAAAAGTGCTTATAGTGACTGAGTGAAGTATTAAACAAACTATATACAGTGTCACAAGCAAGGGTAGATCCCCAAAAAAATATGTACAGTAGGGAAGGGGAGTTTTTCTTGCAAGGGTCGACGGCGTTTCGATCTAACATGACTTTAGATCATCATCAGGACGTGAGCTTTCTTTACGCGTTGTGATGGCTATATTTATCTGGCTCGATGGTTACAAACTTGATACTCCGAGTTAGTTGGAGATATGCGGTCCAATTATGTTTAAGGTGCCAAGAATTAATTACTTATTCATATTTCTGGGTTAAGTCAAGTTCAAGAAGGGTGGTTTCCTTAGAGTCTGAAAGTAAGGTCAGTTACGGTCCACATATTTGTATTGCAGAGGAAGTGAGTTCAATTGGGGGCGGGAGTGTATCCGGTAATTTTCGCTGTCCTACGTTCCGGCGGGAATTAATCGCCGCGGTCCGTGGCACAACTGCCTCTGCTTCAGTGCTCCGGAGAATGCGAGCAGCAGCGCTCGCATTCTCCGGAGCACTGAAGCAGAGGCAGTTGTGCCACGGACCGCGGCGATTAATTCCCGCCGGAACGTAGGACAGCGAAAATTACCGGATACACTCCCGCCCCCAATTGAACTCACTTCCTCTGCAATACAAATATGTGGACCGTAACTGACCTTACTTTCAGACTCTAAGGAAACCACCCTTCTTGAACTTGACTTAACCCAGAAATATGAATAAGTAATTAATTCTTGGCACCTTAAACATAATTGGACCGCATATCTCCAACTAACTCGGAGTATCAAGTTTGTAACCATCGAGCCAGATAAATATAGCCATCACAACGCGTAAAGAAAGCTCACGTCCTGATGATGATCTAAAGTCATGTTAGATCGAAACGCCGTCGACCCTTGCAAGAAAAACTCCCCTTCCCTACTGTACATATTTTTTTGGGGATCTACCCTTGCTTGTGACACTGTATATAGTTTGTTTAATACTTCACTCAGTCACTATAAGCACTTTTTGTCACATGTGTGAGCACCTGATACAAAGAAAACTTAACTGTGTAAGTCTTAATAAAGCCCTGTGTTTGTAACCTTACCCAACTGTCTCCCAAGTCTAACTTATCTACCAGAAATAATTTCCCCTTCTTGGACTTTGTTAGCCAACCTAGAAATAACCTTTCAACCAGGACCTTATCAGGCCATTTATGACCATTGTTTTTCTTAACTACTTGCACGAACAGTCGGGCACTCATCTTCGTTGACTTCCCGGGGCGGGGCACCGTGACTCCGAAGGCGTGGCCTAAGCTCTGCCTGGACCTCTCTGAGACGCGACAGCGGCTACGTGCACGTGAGCATGGGAGGAGCACCCGTCCTGCAGAACGGTAGGTGCGGAGTGGGGGCTTCCATGTTACGTCCCATTCAGAACCACGCCTGTTGAGAGGGTACCAATACATTTGAGGCTTAGGCAGGCAAGCGGCAGTTCGCTGTGCCGGTTGGCGTATTGAGCTACGGCCCCCGGACCTAGAGTAAAGTGAAGGTGAAAGAGGCTGACGTGCTCATGGCGTGGTAGAAGCAGGCTGGCTCTCGGTCTACACCACAAAACTACTCTAAGGATAAAGTCAATGGTATAGAGGAAGGACTACAAAGTCAAGGCAGGCTAGATGCGCACGTTAGGAACGGCTTGTGTTTTAGAGATAGGGGTGCAGCCCCGCCTGCTGCCGAGACTGAGCCGCTGCCGAGGGAGAGAGAGGGACACGCGGAAAGAGCCGGGTGAGTGGGAGAGTGGGTAGAGTGGGGGGGTGGGGGGATGTGTGCGTTTGTGTGTGTGCGCGCGTGTCTGTCTGTCTGTCAGTCAGTCTGTGCACGTGTGCGTGCGTGCGTCCTGATCATTGTGACAGTGAACAGCATGCCAGAATCGGAGCGCGTGTTCACGCGCACAACCTGATCCGATTCCGGCATGCTGCGCGTGCCCATCTCCTGTCTCCTTGAAAGCATAGCCGACGACTATAGGTTTTGCGATGAGACAGCGCTTCGCGCTGTAATCGCCAGAGCGAGACCTAAAAATGAAGCGATACTAATAAAAAACTTGCCTTATTACACTGTATACTTTTTTTTTCTTGCAGAATAATTTGGCCGTGCCTTGTTGGATAAATACAGTGGCCATGCTTAAAATATCTTACCTCCTTCATCTAGTACTCACCAAGTACAAATCTCATGTGACGAATAACACGTTCACTTTGATCTTTAATTTTAAGGAAATAAAACAGTCATGATGCAAAGGCCTGTGTGACAAAGTGCATCCGGTAGCTTCACAACATTTAAGAGCGTAATTAAAATCAGGTGCTGCCAAACAAGTTCTTAATTATTTATTTTTTTCATCATCAGAGGTGCTACACTTATATATAAAATCAGTAACTGGTCTGGAGTCTTCAGGTTCGAGCAAACCTATTATTTCCAGGTCAAAAGATATTAGTAACTGTCTTGGAGAAAGAACTATTGCTGCCCCTCAGTCTGGGTTAGGTTGTAAAGCCATTTCTAGACAATATTAAACCGATATTTTCACAGTAGCAACGGTTATTTGCAAAGAAAGAGAGAGTTCAAGAGGGTTGCAAATCTAGCCAAGAATGGTCTTCCCAGTAAATACACCCCAACATCGGACTGTATATGCTCCCAAAGATTGCAAAGATGTCTAAATCTACATCCTAGAATATGCAGAGCTCCATCAACACAGTATACATTACAGTTGATAATTTTACAATTTGGAAAATGCTGATTAGACAGTTTATAACAACAAGAGGTACCATTGTGGCTAAATTGCTGACCTTGAAAAAGTAATATCATTTGCAAGACAGTTTCCTGCATAGAAAATTGTGTAATACTCTGGGAATTACTGTATTGAAAAAAACGTAATGCAAGTAGGCGTGGCTCTGGGATTCTGAATCTGGGAGGGCCACGAAGAGGCACAGATGGGCCAAGAAATGGATTAGGTGTGCCCAAAAGTCAAAGGTTTTGAACGCTGTGCGTTTTTCAGGCAGACGATGACATAGGTCTAACTAACTCTAAGAAGTGAAAGCAATCTATCTTAAGATATACTGGTTCTGGTTGACAAGACCATTGGCCCTGCCCAGTGCTCAATATATAATGGACAGCCATCCTGTAAGGAGACTGGCCTTTTTCAGGTTTAGCGAAAGAGTCCAAAAACAGTGACACACCATAAGAACTCAACCATAAATTCAATTAAGGTGACCACCTGGCATAAAGGAAAATTCTGGGCAGTGCCTGTACAAATTTAGTACGAAGTCCAAATTCAGGACAAAAATCCCGGACTAAAGGTCAATTTTAGAGACCCATCTGAGGTCAATCAATAATTTTAAAAAAACTTAAAATAGACGGGGGACACAAGTACCAGTCAAAATAGGTTTGTGTTCTTCCATGCGTATAACACAATGCTGAATTGAGCAAGCATTCACATCTATTGGGGCATGTTTAAAAATGTTAAAGTAGTAAATATATGAAACAAATTAAAAGGCTGAACAAGTACAGCTTTCTTGGAAGGGTGGCCAGAAGAAAACCACTTCTCCCCAAAAAGAAAACTGCTGCATGGCGTATGTTTGCAAAGCAAAACCTGACTTCTAACTACTAGACTCTCCTCTGGACAGATGAGACTAAAGTGAAGTAGTTTTGCTATGATGCAGAACAATACAATATATTTGGCAGGAAACGAACACTGCATATCATTACAGGAACCTCATACAAACTGTATCATGGCAGTGATGGTGATTTGGGCCTGCTTTGCAGGCACAGGAGCTGGGCACCTCATAATCACAACGTCCACCATTCATTTCTCTCTATACCAGCATATTCTATCGGAAAACATGAGACTATCTGGCAGTAAAATAAAGCTTCAACGAAAATTAAGCACGCAACAGAACAATTGTCGAAAACAAAACAGTTACAACTGAGTAGCTGAATAAGAAAGTCAGGATTTTGGAACGGCCGCATTAAAGCCCCACTGCCGAGTTGTAGCAGAACTTAAAGAAAGAGGTGTGTGTAAACCAATGCTCTCAAACATCACTGAGCTGAAAAGACATTGGACAAAGGTGACGATCTACAGAGGAACATAGTCTTGCAAACGGAAAGTGCAGTTGAATTATTGAAGAGCACTGCAACTACCACTTTACAAATCCAGAGGCTGTCCATGCAAATACACAGCACGTTTGGGGAGCTTTTATGGCGTAACTTGTGCTTGTGTGGGCGTTTGAAATTACTGATGAACAAGATGTGACATGGAAATGGGGGGTGAAGTGTGTACATTTAAGTGACTAATATTGATGTGTCCTAATCAAGCCACTGTTTACTAATGATATGTTCTTACTTGAAAAAAGACAGTAAAATAGTTTATTAAAGAAATTCCAATCTGAAGAAGGTTTGTATTAAGGAACGGGACAACATTTTCCCCAAGTTATTGCTGCGAAAGGAGTTTCCATTAGGGGCCGACTTACAGTTGGTTTGCACGTAATGAAAAACTGAAGTTTGCGAGTATTATTTGCAACCTGAGGGTTCATTTATCTACAAAAGAGAGTTGATGAGGACTAAACGAAGGTCGAATGTATATTAATATGTAAAACAATAGAACCTTACCCAGGTGAACTTTCTCACTTCTTCTCTAGGTGCTTTTTACTTTATGATTTACTGCAAAACGACTGTAAATACACCTCTAATGTTCAGCCATGCTAACCCCTTCATTTCTATTGAGAAAGAAGTACGGTTGTGGTTGTGTGGCGATTTTACACTTTCATGGCACTTTTGTAACGGAGTAACGGTAACGGAGTGGGCCTCAGCCAGAGGATTTTCCTGTGTCAATGGTTTAGAGAAAGCTGGCCACCAGGATCGTCTCTCTGGCCCAGTGGGTAATAAACAAGAAGCCTGCGAGCCACTGAGGAGACTGAATAAACACACTTACACTTCAGTCTCAGTAGACACAAGCAAGTGTGCAGGTAGATTTAAGCTATGTACCATTCTGGTACCCGGAATTGTAGAATACTTCTAGCATTGCGAGAAACTCACTTCTAATCCAATTTTTAATAGCAATTCCTTCCATGCGGATTCGTAGCACTGCAAACACCGTGCGTTATAATTGCTCACCACAATGGTCAACAATGTACTAACCTAGTAAGAATCGGTGCTGATCAAGTCCCAGCAAGACGCAAAATTGTGACAACTTGGTTACACATAATCCCCCACCGAGCCCTCCAACTCACTGAGCTTTCTCGAGTCACATTTAGGAAGAAGACGCGCGCCCTTCCAAGCAGAGATGTGGGTCTGCAGTAACCTTTCAAGAGGCATACATACTTACTAATGAAAAGCAACGAGGTTCCTGTGCACACGAAATTCTCATGTAGTTCTCAGGTGAGAACCAAAATATAGTAAGCCTTCAAGAAATGATTTCACAAACCATCAGTGTGGAATGCAAGAAATGTAATAGTTCCGCATAAATCAGTACAAACAAGAGCAAAAAGCCGACACGTGTTTCGTCACACCGTGTGCGGGTAATGACTCATCAGGGCTGTGAGTGAAAAGCGGCCTTGTGTCAAATGGCAGGCCAAGCGTGGGAAGAGTAGGGGTAATGATGGTATGGATGGAAGCCGTTTCTAAGAAATAATTATAATGATACATGGGCACGTCTGAGGACGGGTCTTTCCAAGTAAGCGTGCTGAAGTGCAACGTAGGCACGGATAAGTGCAGTGGACAATCTCATCATCCGGGTAGTGGATACTTACTAATGAAGGATGGTGCGGCAATGTAACAGCATAGCAGAAAAGTGCCTTTGATTTAAAAATAGAAATAACAAGCATTTGCAATGCAATAGGTCTCGCATTTGCAAGAGTTTCAGCTATTGGCATTATAAATGACAATGTCTTTTATTTATGTCTTTATTTTTACAACCAATAAATAAAAAGTATTGTTATTTAGAAAGCCAATAGCTTAAACTCTCGCAAATGCGAGACCTATTGCATTGCAAATAGGCCTCGCATTTACGCGATTTTAAGATATTGGCATTGTAAATAACCATGCCTTTTATTTACATTTTAAAACAAAAACATAAATAAAAGTCATTGTCATTTACAATGCCAATAGGTAAAACTCACGTAAAAGCGAGACTTTTCATGTAAATGTTACTGGATTTATAAAGCGCTAACTAGCCCATACAAGACGTTGAAGCACTTTACGGCAAGTAGAGCGCTACTCCGGAACCCAAGGTCAATGGTTAGTCCATTGGTTATTGTGATTAGTAATGTGCTCTCACGAAAAGGTGCATGCAGTCATTTTGTGATATATGAATACCAGTGCAGTGTGCTCATTAAAGGGAGCCATGTGGCATTAAAGCGAGACTTATTCTACATATTTCACACACCTGCTCCTTTAATGGGTAATTTTCAAAAGGCCATTATTCAGAAGTAATTAAAACAATGCTCATACTGCAATCCAAGCCCCTGGTAGCTTTTAATATTTAATTTTGCGTGCCACGGAGTTGCCCGGTTTTATGCTCAACTATGGGCAGTTTTCATCTCAATTAATATTTATTTATTCCAGTGACAGCCGGGCTTATGGACCTCTTTCTACCTTCAAGCCCGGAAGTGATGTCCTGCTTAAATAATTTACGTGCGAGCTACTGAATGTCAACTCCTCTCCCATGCAGAGAATTCCCACCATGCGCCTGCAACTTTTAGAATGTTTTATAGGTTTAGGTGGTAAAGGCAGAGGGTTTAGAAAAGCGTTGTCTGTGAGGATAAAAAGAATAACCTGCTTTTATTTAGCACCTCACATCTTTTTTGTTTCTCAGCACTGTGAACACCAGATCTGCCTAGTATCACCCATGTTTAAGGTACTCCGTTTACTGGCATCGGAAGGATATACGGCTGAGATGGCCTTGCCGGATACGAATCCGTGACGTGTAGGTTACAGCAGATAACTCATTGAGCCATCTAGATGGTTGACGCATCTAACATGGCGTTCACAAATTTCCGAGTAAGCAGCAGGCATTTACTGCATAGCCTCAGTGGCCAACTGAGGCCAGTCAGGAGCAGGCAACTGGTTGAGAGTTATAACCGGCCTTCGAGTCGGGGTACAGGGCACAGGTGTCTGTCTCAGAAGGCCCGGGAGGAAGATTACTACATTAGGAACCCAGGGGGCTCTGAGGGACGGAGCAGCGATAGATGCGCCTACAGCCTGCCAGGAAATAAACATTCTTTCACACTCCGCCCACAAGTAGATGGACAAGAGGAAACTACACCCAAGCTGTTTGAGCTCACTTTATCGATCACATATTAAAACAAGTTGACAACAAGGCGTCACTGAAGATATGTGCTGGTTTTCATTGTACAATACTGCGCTGCGGACATTAGTTAATTCTTCAGTGCTTTAAAAACCAGCAGTGAATCCCGCCGCTGCCGCACCGGAAGTCAGGCAAGGTCGCCTTGTGACGGGGGCGTGGCCGCGTTCGGACCGGAAGAGGAGGTGTAAATCCGTCTTGCGGCCCGGGGCTCCTGTGAGCGGTGGAGAGCCCCGGGGCCGCCAGCAGGAGGTTGCGGAAGTGTTGCGGGGCTCCCTTGACCAAGTGGGAGCCCCGTGAAAGGAGTGTGCTGCAAGTGGAGTCCCCTGAGATTGGCCCGGTAAGTTCCAAAGGGCTGGGGGGGCCTCAGTGCTCTCGTGTATGTATGTGTGCAGGGGTGTCTCTGTGCGTGCATTCATGGGCGCTCGTGTGTGTGTGTATGCATTGTGCCTGCGTGGGTGTATGTGTGTGTGCGCACATGCGTGAGTGTGGCTGTGTGTGATTGAGAGTGAATGGCAGGCAGGGGATGTGCACGGCGACGTGCGCGCCCTCGAGGAGGAATCTGAGACAGCGAGGCGCGTGGGCGATCGCGGTCTCACATTTCCCCGAACACGCCAACAAAAGATGTCGAGCAGACAAAGCATGCTTTGCATGCTTTTTAGGTCTGCTCGACCTAAAAAGGAAAAAGCACCAGTGGCCTGGTCCTGGAGATTTGTAAAATATTATATAACAAAATAAGGAGTACCACCAAAGATAAGGCTAGAAAACCAATATCGGTGGGATGAGACTCTAATGTAGAAAAAGAAGAAGTCCTTCTTTGTTTTTAAGGAACCCCTCACTCACCGACCTGGTCGGTGACATGCTTCATCATCGGGGCCACCTTGACAGCCGAGTGCCATCAAGGTGTGCTGCGACACCTGAGATACAGTGGAGCGGGTATGTGAGTGATGAATGTGAAAAAAGAAAAATAGTCAGTGAGTTAAAAATTGTCCTGGTATGACTTATCCAAAGATTATTTATTCTAAGACTACTGGACAATGTTAAAAACAGTGTATGTTGATACAATGAAGGCTTAATTAGGACCAAATGTATCTGTGGTATGTGTTAGGTCTACATGTTTCAAACCAACAAGGGGAGTTACCGGTTTTTCTTCAGGACCAAAAATTATTAAAAGGAGTTGGGTGGTCAGGGTACACTAACACCCTGCCATACCTGCAATCCTTTTAGGACCCAAACTAGCCATTTGCTAAGTGGGTAAAGATAATTGTAACCCAGATGTGGTTACAATAAAAGGCAAAAAACCTGTGAAGAAAGAGAGGATCATAAGTCATAAAAGCTGATTACATGCCTGCAATGTAGTGAAGTGACGTAGTCCGCTCTATCTGTGAATCATCCCACATTCAGTAAATGCGAATTATCCATAGTGCGGTGTATCAGCATTGTTTCTGAGTGGAAGTTATTAAGTTCTAAAAGGACACACATATCAATATAGGTGTGACGGTGAACACGCATATATATTTCTATTTTTAATAGCCAGTCTGTCACAAGCCAGATAGTGCGTGCTTGTAAAATATGCCTAAGATTGTTATCTATGGAGAATTGTGCTGCAGTAAGAAGAGCGTCCACACGCTATGGGGTTTTATAGTGATAGTACATTGCGTTAAGAATAGTAGAGGGCTTTTTGAGTAACCAAGGCTTCTGTATTGTTACAGATTCTTTCGAGACCACTCGAGCGAGGAGATTTAAGCTCGTAATATTTGGGAAGCAGGTATGATCCTAACAAACCATTCGGTCGGTCTAAAGGTTTTTACCTTTCTCCATAGATAACAATCTTGGGCATATTTTACAAATTATATAGGTAACAACGAATTTGGCGGCACCGCCACGATGTTGGTTTAGCAGTGACAAATCGTGAGTGAGAACTTTTTCACCTTATGGAGTATGTGCGACACATTTGGTGTGGTGAAGGCTTTTCAGATTTCTGGTCTGGTACTGGTACCATATGACTGACTCGACTGGGACAAAGCATTATGGCTGTAATATGTTTATTCTATCTCTGTTAATGAGGGAAAGCATACATTATGGTTATGAAATCGTGAATGGTGTTTTGACCTTTAAGCACTCACTTTATTTATTTGGTGGTAGTGCATAATAAACAAACTCTTAAATTGCTGTGTATTTTGCCTCAGATGAGCATGGAACGTTGATATTGTGTTTTATTAACAGGTTTTTCCCCTGACGAAGGGACAATCCGTCCCGAAATGCATTGGGCGAAGGGCGAAGACTCAAAGGCATTTATACAATGATTGTTAAAAACAGTGATTGTTTTGTAACTGTTTTTTTACTTCAAATGAAAAATGAAAAGATTATGAAAGGATTACGATGCACATGAAGCGTATGAAAATAAACACTGCTGAACAGCTCACGCAAACATATTTGATCGGTTGTTAAATTAAGTATATCAATATAACAGTGCATGCTTGAGTCCAGGTGATGAAAACCTGGCCACAATAATGAATAGTAGTACATGCTAGGCAGGCATATGTCAAGCATAGCACGCAAATAGGTTTAAATTTGATTCACCAAGTTATTCAAATAAAGGGAAAATCTTGATGAGCAGGAGTGCAAATTCTCCCTTACTCTACTCCACTTTCCAACAGTATCACATGGCTAGACAGGCCATTGATACAGTGATTCACCGTCCATCCACATGGGTAGAATAGTCATTCTTCACACCTGATTACAATACTCCTTCTCAGGTATTCAGACATGGCTAGCTTAGTTGGCCACCGACATTCATTCGCCAAACATTCAAACATGGCTTCAACAGTCATTCAACAGGCACTAGCACATGAACAGAATAGTCAGCTAACAAGCCCTGAAACATGCTTGGAATACTCGCGTGCAGACATGCAGATAACGCTGGAATAGGCGCTGACTAAGCATTCACACGTGGCTGCACAAATGCATTATATGCATGCCTAGAATAGCCATTTACCAATCACTAATACGGGGCTGGAAACGTCATTTACCAAGCAATTAAGAATGGTTAGATTAGTAATCAGGCATGCACTGCGCACATGTCTAGAATAATCATTTCCCCAACATTCAGGCATGGCCAAAGTGGTCAATTACAAAGCATTCATAAAAGGTGCAAATTATTATTCATCGTGCATATGAGAACCGTTGAGTTGGGTAACAATAAACCTCTGTTATTCAGTGCCAAGATACCTACGGGTGAACGTGCGCTTTACAAATACACATGTTATGCTAAGTTATATACATTCGCGCATGGTTAAAACACTCCTTCAGATAATCACATGAAGGTAAAAGAATTCTCTAATCGCCGACATGAGGATAGAACAGCCATTCCCAAATAAGTGACTGTTTCCCCAACAGTCGCATTAAAGAGAGTCGTTCCGCAAACATTCATACTGGCCACTGGGGCACAGCTGGCCTCTGAATTTGAACACGTCATTACCTGTAGCCCATTACAGGTGCATTCACTGATGCGATTATAGCGAATCTTCCCCCAATACGATGGCAATACTTCTCAAATCAGATGAGATCATGGGACCCCACCATTACAGGCAGAAACAGGATTAGGATATGTTAGAACTGGCTATTTCTGGTAGGCTAAGGCTGACGCCATAGCCAGGCAGAAACCACCATTCTAGTCAGGGCAAGGAAGTCACACGCCAAGATAACCTCTGCTCACCCCCTTGGTAGCTTGGCACAAGCAGCAAGGCTAAACTCGGAGGCAATGTGTAAAGCATTTGCGCCAGCGCACAACAGCAACAACATACTAGGCACACCACAGAAGAGACTCCACACAAGGTTATTATAAAAATAACTTTTGTATTGTAAAAACACATCAGATAAAATCACACATATACATGGTGCCAACTGGCACGGGCAATATTCACAGGGATTATGTACACAAGACAGGGCCACAAGGGCCACTGTCATAGTCAGATATAGCACTTCTAGAATAAGAAATAATAAAACATAAAATGGTAATCACAAAGATAACAACCAGTAACCACTGGTAACAGGAACCAGGACCTTACTAGGACCACCTGTACTAAGAAAGAAGAACCACCTAAGTATCACACAGCATTAGGGGTCTAAGAAAGAATACATTACTCATGATGCAATAAACCTACATTCAGAGGAGTAGAAAAGACAACCACCTAAGTATCACTCAGCATTTAGGGGTCTATGAAAAGGACACATTACCCATGATGCAATAACCTACATTCAGAGGAGTAAGAATAGAGCACATGATGCAATAAACTACATTCAGGGGTGCAGCGCAAGAAGACACATGATGACTAAACATTCAGAGGTGCAGCGCATGGAAAGGAAGACACATAACGCATAAACATTCAGAGGTGCCTAATAAATCAATAGCGCAAAAACACACAGTAGGCAATTACTATTTAAAAGCATAGAAATCACATTGCGCCTACACTACATAAGCCACTACCTGTGGCAGTCCCTAGGCCAACTGGCCTTGTTGGGGCAAGGATGCCCTGGGTCCAAAGTCAAGGCGCGCTGCCAGGCAGCGCCAGTCCAAAGTACAAAAAGCCTAAACGTTGCAGGTGCCCACTAAGTGCTGGGCACCTGGAGAACAAAAGAACTGCGCCAGGGCCCTCACTGGCCCTTAGGAGCAAACTGCGCCCAGGCTGGAGCCACACAGGCTCTAGAACACATATACTGTGCACGTTGGAGCCACACAGACTCTGGCCAACACTGGTCAAACGTTGGAGCCACACAGGCTCTTAAAAACACATATGGCCCCTCTGAGCCACACAGGCTCGCTCAAAGCGTTGGGGCGACCCACTGCCAAACGGGGCCGCCCTGACTCTCCATTCACTTCATGGAATGCCCCCAGCGCCTGTCAGGGCGCGAAATACACAAAAAATGGGGCGGGGAGCCTCTCCGGGCTCTGTGCACGTTGGGGCGACCCACTGCCAACCGGGGCCGCCCATGAAGCCTTCATGGCTTCCTTCTCGCACCTGTAACGTTGGGGCGGCCCACTGCCATCTGGGGCCGCCCTTGAAGCCTTCGTGGCTTCTCTCTCTTGAGCGCGAGCTCGCGCTACTGCGGGGGAGGGGCGGACACCGACAACGTGTCCCGGCGCCCCTCCCCTGCTCTGCTCCACTCCGCCCGACCCCAGCCCAGACTCACCGGGCCTCGGGGCGGCTCCTCCGGACGGCGGCTCTTCTTCTGGCCAGCGCGGGGCTCCTCTTCCACCACGGAGCCCCGCCGGCCCGCTCCGCCGTTCTCGGTCGCTTCTCCTCTCGCCGGCCTCCTCTCGCTGCAGGGCTCCCTCCGCTCACGGGAGCCCTGCCGACCAGCCGCCATCACTCGTCCTCCTTCTCTCCCCCGGGCAGCTTCTCTCCTCTCGGGCTGCGGGGGCGGGACTTCCGGCCGGCCGCGCTGGGATTGGCCGGCCGGCCATCCACTTCCGGGTCGCTGCGGGCAGCGCAGCGGCCCTTCTCCTTTAGGCAGGCAGGCGGGGAGGCATTTTAAAAGATCGGCAATACCGGCGTGGGCAGCCGAAGTTTAAATAAAGTAACAAATAAGCGAGGTGGGCACTCGCCAGGCTGGCAAAGCGCTCCTCAGCGCTAGAATCAAAAATAAAGCGCTCGAAAGCGCTATGGGCAATAAAGCGCTCCCAAAGCGCTAGAATAAAAAGTAAAAAGGGTCCTTCCAGCAATGCAGCTCCACCATGCTGCACAAAGGTCCAGAGAGTCCCAGGGGGCAAAGCAAAGTCCCCCCCATCAGCCCAGCAAGGCAGAGGGGTCCCCCAGGAGTCCAGGAAAGTCCATCAGGTGCCCAGGGGCTGGGCAGAGCCAGGGATTCCCCTTAGCTCGAGCAGCAGCAGCCCCTGGCAGATTCAAGTTGAAAACAAGAACATTTTGGAAGGGGATAATACCCCTTCTTATACAGAGAAAAAGCCTTTGAAGTCCTTGGAAGTCCTTTGAAGCAGGCAGTGTGAGAACCAGCTGGACTGGTTTAGAGGGAAGTCCCCTTCAGTATCAGGGACAGAGGTGTCAGTCGCCCAGCGGGAGGTGGAGCCAGCTTTGTAGTTACACAGGAACAGCCCTTCACTATCAGGTGCCATCTCCTCCCACTTCCCTGGCAGCAGATGCTGCCTTTCATCCATGGGCTGACTCAGACAACCTCCTGGGCTCTCCAGCCCCTGTCATCCTCAAACCAGACAGTCAATCCACAAGCAGGCCCATGCACTCTGGGCCAGGCTCACTAGCCAATCACACGCTAGCACCAACGTGCACAAATATGCCAACTTCCAAAAGTAGGACTTTTAGACTAGACACAGCCATGTCGCATACATCATTTTGCGGCATTCATTCTCACGAGTTCTCTCATACCAAACTCGCCCCTGCACTCCCCACGCATCAGGAACTACCATGGGCATACATATTCCCCATTCATTCCTATGGGAGGGCAGGTCACTCACCATTCATCCACAGAGAGCTCAAGCACTTTACACTGTACCACAGTGAAAAAGTGCGCAGAGGCCTAAAATCACAAATACCAGGTTCCATAAATAGGCTAGGAAAACGCAAAAAGTCTAGGGGTGAACCTGCCTAATGGGCCGGGTCCAACACAACCCCCTTCCAGCCAAAACGCAGGGTAGACCAATCACACCACTGATGGGCTTCACTGCTTTGGGCGACAAAACCACGGACACGGCCTCGCACAGCAGGGACACCGTCCAGTTTTTCGCCACTCTGAACCTACATGGTTTCCTCCAAATAATAACTCTCTGACTCAACTAGGGTACCCCACTGGTACACACTAGTCATCCACAGCCAAGACCAGGCCATAGGCCATCCAAATCACAGGTCCTAACTAATCCACAGAGTGGGGGGTAGTAACCCCTGGCACACAATAGCCATGCTCCACTCTCTCTCTCAGTGTAGCTACAACCACCACTGATCCAACAACCTAGGGACCATACCCTCAGGCTGACCAGAGGTCACGGGCAAGAATGCCCCACCCTACCTCTACTTCTGGGTTTCCGCACCCTCACAGAAAAGCACTTCACCAGAACACAATTCTCCTACCAGATCAGGACCTCACTCCATCACTGGTCTACCACCTGGAAACTATTTCACTTCTGAGGTACAAAGCACACAGCACAGTTCCTCTTCAAGCAGGTGGGGGGACACAGCACACAGCAAAGCCCCCTTTCCTCTACCTTAGTGAAAACAACAAACTGCAGGTGAGCCCCAGAACACACAGCAAGGGCAGCCCCCTCAGTCTCTTCAGCTGATCCACTTTGGTAGAGATTCCTCTTGATCTAGAAGTTTCCTAATCTCCCAACCTAAGATCTAAACCCTCAGGTTACACCGGGGTCAGAAGTAAGGACACCGTCCCTCTGCACCCCCTTCCAGTATCAGTATGTCTCAGGCTAGACAGAGCACACGCCAGCGGCGTATCAGCGACACATTTTCCTCCAGTACTCCTTCCAGGTCAGGCCACACCCCAACCTGGCTTTCCCCCCTCCTCGGGGAACGACCTCCAGAGGCCCCACAAATGGTCAAGCACTCTAGACAGTCAAATGCTCAGCGAGCCAGGACTTCTGCACCCTCCACTTAGGAGCGGTACTGCCCAACACTAGGACCGCCGGAGTTCTGGTTACAGACACTCCCCGTCCTCTAGACACAGGAAGATCCTCCTCAAATGACCTATGTACAGCTTAGACCCCTGACCTGGCGCTCCCTTAGGGAACCCTCCAGGCCCTGAGATAGGGTTTCAGGCCAATGTGGGACACACCGTCCCACACTCACTCCGCCTCCACTGAGACAGGGCGTGAGCCCCTACACCCCTACCATACTACTGGGACCAAGCTGGGTTACACATGAACCTCTTCCCCTTTACAGGATCATCAGATACACAAGCCACTCCTTTTGGAACCACTCCCTAATGCCTCTGCAAGACATCTAGCACACCGCCAGACATCCACCTTCTTGTCCAGTGCCTCTGCAGGACCTCCTGCACACCACCAGAGGTACACCTCTCATGCAAGCTCTTTAACAAAAAAGAAAACTCACACCAACTCCTCCAGTTCAGCACATCACTCATTCGCACACTCCCCCCCCCTCGGACTGGTAAGGCAGTTTCCACCACCCCTGATCACTCAACCTGACCACACGTGACACAGGTACCAAACTCTGGGAGCGGGGAATGGGAATTAACACACTGGACACATTAAAGCTGCCACCACTGGATCCTACCACACTGGGGAATCCAGACACACACACTACACTCAGGGAACAACCACCCTCCTGAGCTAGTCATTTCTCCTCACACTCCCTCTCTTCCATCTACCCACACAGGGACAGGATTTGGGATTGGACATTGGACCCAGCAAGGGATTCCTAAGCTATGGGAACCTCCCCCTCTACTGGCGTCCCGCCCTATCACTTTCTCTCATCTGCCACTAAACATAAAGCGCAGAAACACATTTGAAAATGACACTCTTGAGGAAAAAAATCAAAAACAATAATCCCAAACATGTGACTATCTGAAAAAAACAATTGTAGAGTTTTGTAATGTAGCCAGTTGTTGCTATGGCACTGCGCAAACACAAGTCCAAAATCCGCACCGCTGACCAACAATGTTAGAACTGGCTATTTCTGGTAGGCTAAGGCTGACGCCATAGCCAGGCAGAAACCACCATTCTAGTCAGGGCAAGGAAGTCACACGCCAAGATAACCTCTGCTCACCCCCTTGGTAGCTTGGCACAAGCAGCAAGGCTAAACTCGGAGGCAATGTGTAAAGCATTTGCGCCAGCGCACAACAGCAACAACATACTAGGCACACCACAGAAGAGACTCCACACAAGGTTATTATAAAAATAACTTTTGTATTGTAAAAACACATCAGATAAAATCACACATATACATGGTGCCAACTGGCACGGGCAATATTCACAGGGATTATGTACACAAGACAGGGCCACAAGGGCCACTGTCATAGTCAGATATAGCACTTCTAGAATAAGAAATAATAAAACATAAAATGGTAATCACAAAGATAACAACCAGTAACCACTGGTAACAGGAACCAGGACCTTACTAGGACCACCTGTACTAAGAAAGAAGAACCACCTAAGTATCACACAGCATTAGGGGTCTAAGAAAGAATACATTACTCATGATGCAATAAACCTACATTCAGAGGAGTAGAAAAGACAACCACCTAAGTATCACTCAGCATTTAGGGGTCTAGGAAAAGGACACATTACCCATGATGCAATAACCTACATTCAGAGGAGTAAGAATAGAGCACATGATGCAATAAACTACATTCAGGGGTGCAGCGCAAGAAGACACATGATGACTAAACATTCAGAGGTGCAGCGCATGGAAAGGAAGACACATAACGCATAAACATTCAGAGGTGCCTAATAAATCAATAGCGCAAAAACACACAGTAGGCAATTACTATTTAAAAGCATAGAAATCACATTGCGCCTACACTACATAAGCCACTACCTGTGGCAGTCCCTAGGCCAACTGGCCTTGTTGGGGCAAGGATGCCCTGGGTCCAAAGTCAGGGCGCGCTGCCAGGCAGCGCCAGTCCAAAGTACAAAAAGCCTAAACGTTGCAGGTGCCCACTAAGTGCTGGGCACCTGGAGAACAAAAGAACTGCGCCAGGGCCCTCACTGGCCCTTAGGAGCAAACTGCGCCCAGGCTGGAGCCACACAGGCTCTAGAACACATATACTGTGCACGTTGGAGCCACACAGACTCTGGCCAACACTGGTCAAACGTTGGAGCCACACAGGCTCTTAAAAACACATATGGCCCCTCTGAGCCACACAGGCTCGCTCAAAGCGTTGGGGCGACCCACTGCCAAACGGGGCCGCCCTGACTCTCCATTCACTTCATGGAATGCCCCCAGCGCCTGTCAGGGCGCGAAATACACAAAAAATGGGGCGGGGAGCCTCTCCGGGCTCTGTGCACGTTGGGGCGACCCACTGCCAACCGGGGCCGCCCATGAAGCCTTCATGGCTTCCTTCTCGCACCTGTAACGTTGGGGCGGCCCACTGCCATCTGGGGCCGCCCTTGAAGCCTTCGTGGCTTCTCTCTCTTGAGCGCGAGCTCGCGCTACTGCGGGGGAGGGGCGGACACCGACAACGTGTCCCGGCGCCCCTCCCCTGCTCTGCTCCACTCCGCCCGACCCCAGCCCAGACTCACCGGGCCTCGGGGCGGCTCCTCCGGACGGCGGCTCTTCTTCTGGCCAGCGCGGGGCTCCTCTTCCACCACGGAGCCCCGCCGGCCCGCTCCGCCGTTCTCGGTCGCTTCTCCTCTCGCCGGCCTCCTCTCGCTGCAGGGCTCCCTCCGCTCACGGGAGCCCTGCCGACCAGCCGCCATCACTCGTCCTCCTTCTCTCCCCCGGGCAGCTTCTCTCCTCTCGGGCTGCGGGGGCGGGACTTCCGGCCGGCCGCGCTGGGATTGGCCGGCCGGCCATCCACTTCCGGGTCGCTGCGGGCAGCGCAGCGGCCCTTCTCCTTTAGGCAGGCAGGCGGGGAGGCATTTTAAAAGATCGGCAATACCGGCGTGGGCAGCCAAAGTTTAAATAAAGTAACAAATAAGCGAGGTGGGCACTCGCCAGGCTGGCAAAGCGCTCCTCAGCGCTAGAATCAAAAATAAAGCGCTCGAAAGCGCTATGGGCAATAAAGCGCTCCCAAAGCGCTAGAATAAAAAGTAAAAAGGGTCCTTCCAGCAATGCAGCTCCACCATGCTGCACAAAGGTCCAGAGAGTCCCAGGGGGCAAAGCAAAGTCCCCCCCATCAGCCCAGCAAGGCAGAGGGGTCCCCCAGGAGTCCAGGAAAGTCCATCAGGTGCCCAGGGGCTGGGCAGAGCCAGGGATTCCCCTTAGCTCGAGCAGCAGCAGCCCCTGGCAGATTCAAGTTGAAAACAAGAACATTTTGGAAGGGGATAATACCCCTTCTTATACAGAGAAAAAGCCTTTGAAGTCCTTGGAAGTCCTTTGAAGCAGGCAGTGTGAGAACCAGCTGGACTGGTTTAGAGGGAAGTCCCCTTCAGTATCAGGGACAGAGGTGTCAGTCGCCCAGCGGGAGGTGGAGCCAGCTTTGTAGTTACACAGGAACAGCCCTTCACTATCAGGTGCCATCTCCTCCCACTTCCCTGGCAGCAGATGCTGCCTTTCATCCATGGGCTGACTCAGACAACCTCCTGGGCTCTCCAGCCCCTGTCATCCTCAAACCAGACAGTCAATCCACAAGCAGGCCCATGCACTCTGGGCCAGGCTCACTAGCCAATCACACGCTAGCACCAACGTGCACAAATATGCCAACTTCCAAAAGTAGGACTTTTAGACTAGACACAGCCATGTCGCATACATCATTTTGCGGCATTCATTCTCACGAGTTCTCTCATACCAAACTCGCCCCTGCACTCCCCACGCATCAGGAACTACCATGGGCATACATATTCCCCATTCATTCCTATGGGAGGGCAGGTCACTCACCATTCATCCACAGAGAGCTCAAGCACTTTACACTGTACCACAGTGAAAAAGTGCGCAGAGGCCTAAAATCACAAATACCAGGTTCCATAAATAGGCTAGGAAAACGCAAAAAGTCTAGGGGTGAACCTGCCTAATGGGCCGGGTCCAACAGGATATAAATAGGAAACATCTGCAAAATAGACTTTAAAAGTTTCAGAGCCAAACTGGCACGAGTTATCTATCGTTCAGGTTTCACCACAGGTCGCCTCTCGCGTAATCATACCAAAGAGTTATGCTACGTTATTAAAAAAGGTGCCGTACTTGGCATTCAATTGCTCGACATTTCGTATTTTGAAAAGGGTGCCTTCCCGAGTTTCCTGGAGAGAATGTAATTGGTTTGGTTTTGGCCACCAAATTATGATTATGATGTAATAAGCCCAAGCACACCAGAAAGATTTTTTTTTTTTTTTTTTTATAAATGATTAACTAACACCAACCCTTTCACTGGGCACAAACAAAACTGCCATCTGCCCCCAGCCTCCATGCCAGAGGGGCCCTCATCGAGCACTGTAGCTCCTAGCCCCCACAATATTGCCGTCCATCGATCTACAAAATCCAATGCTGTTCTGTCAGCAGGCACAGACAACTTATTACACTATCTGGCATTGCTCGAGAACAAACTCACCAACTTCTACCCCTCTCTGCTAGGACTTCATGTCAACATACATCCACTTCTATTTCAGCAGGAACGAAGAGGTCAAGACAGAATGCACTAATGGAGGAGGTAGGTCCAAATAACAGTCTCGACAGCGAATGTGGAGGGGGAGGAGACATTTTAGTACAGGTAAGTGGGACTCCCTATGAAAGGAAAGATGGACTGGTGACTCTGGCTTTACAACTCTGCATGCATATGCGTTGGGACTCAGGGGTGGGCAATGCTGGATATGGACAGAAGACCGTCTACTTTGTTTCTACACGCTACCAAGAAAGCACAAAAAACAGCAAGTGCAACATTTTACAGGAAACGGCCTGACAGCAGCATAGTGAATTGTGACTCATGTACCACGTATGCACCCCGCACGCTCACTTTGATGACAGTGGTCAGGCCTGCCATACCAATAAACTACTTTGCATTGATGAGCAGAGCTCGCCATATTTTGTGCACAGGTCCTGCAAACCTGGATCAGAAGGGGAGGGCTCTGTTCTGCATCCTTCAAAACAAAGGGGAACTCGAGTTCATCATAGGTCTCTTTTTGGACCAATATGCTTAACTTTGCACCCAATGTTGGTTTATTTCAGTTTAACGTAATAAAGAAAGACATGGTTCATAATCTTTTTTATGGCAGGTGCCAAGCAGAGGAGGTTGCCTGCCACCTGTTATTCACAGCACTCTAGAAAGACAAAAATTGAGTTAGGAAGCACTGTGATAAGAAGAAAAATAAAAAAAGAAGGTGCCATCACTGTTGACATCTCAAATGACATCATCCAGTGATTGTGAAGGTTTTCTAATGGTTTGAGAGTTAAACATATGCACTAAGGTATCGCAAAAGTTAAATTAGCATACTTTCTGTACTACTAATGAGTGATTCCATTTTTTAACACCGATTATGTGATTGGCTGGGTGACTGTATGTATCCATGTATGATTGTGTGTCTTAGTGCGTGTCTGGGTGTGTGAATGGCTCTACGAGTGTATACATGGGTGTGTGAGTAGCTAAGTGGGTAGCTGTACTGGTGAGCAACTGGGTGTGCAGGTGGCTGTATGGGGGAGTGAGTGGCTGAGTTGGTCTATGGTTGGGTGTGTGGGTGAATGTGAGTGGGTGTTTGATTAAGTGAGTTGGTCTGTGTATTGGAGAGTGAGTTATCTGTGTGAATGGCTGTATGGATCCGTGAGTGGTTGTGTGAGTGCTTGTATGGATGTGTGAATGGGAATGTAGGTGTTTGTGTGAGTGAATACTTGGATGAGTGAGTAGCTATGCTGAGAGGCTGTATGGGTGAGTGTATAGGTAAATGTGGGTGTATGTGTGTGTGTTTGAGTAGCTGTATGGGAGAGTGACTGGCAGTACGAATGGCTGTATGGGTGAGTGAGTGGTTGCATGAGTGGCTGTATTAGTGAGTGAGCAAGTGGGTGTGAGAATGACTATGGATGAGTGAGTGGTTGTGTGAGTACTGTAAATGTCTGTGAAGGAGTATGTAAGTAGATGTGCGAGTGGGTGTTTGAGAAGTTATAGACGGGTGTGAGTGGTTCTGTGGATGATGTCATCAGTGATGTCATTTAACCCCTTCCATGCTCATGACGAGCTGAGCTCGTCATGAGGCACAGTGGAGCTGTGCTGATGACGAGCTGAGCTCGTCATGAACTCAGGCATTTTCAATTTTTTCAGCATAGGAGGGGAAAATGCACAGCAGCGATGTGGTTAAGATGTCATCAGTAATGTCACTTACCATGTAACGGGTAATGTAATATGTGAGGTCATTAGCAATGCATTGCAGGGGCATAAGTTTTAGTTGGCTCAGGCAACCATAACTGCTGACTTTCTATGGTTTTGTACGAGTGAAGTCTGAGCCCAACTATAACGTCCTTGTAACTTTTGTTTTTTTGTGAATTTCTACTGTTTTTTATGTTATTTCCTAACTATAATGTCATTATAACTTTTAGTTTTTTAAGTGAATTTCTTAGGTATAAAAAACATTTCTTTCCTAAATGTAACCAGTAACCTTTGACAGTGAGTGAGTGCATGAGTAGATCTGTGACTGGGTTTGAGTGGCTGAGTGGGTGCATGAGTGTCTGAGTGGCTGTCTGAGTGGCTGTCTGAGTGGCTGTCTGAGTGGCTGTCTGAGTGGCTGTCTGAGTGGCTGTCTGAGTGGCTGTCTGAGTGGCTGTCTGAGTGGCTGTATGAGTGGCTGTATGAGTGGGTGCATGAGTGGGTGCATGAGTGGGTGCATGAGTGGGTGCATGAGTGGGTGCATGAGTGGGTGCATGAGTGGGTGCATGAGTGGGTGCATGAGTGTCTGAGTGGGTCTGTGAATGGGTGTCAGTGTCTAAGTGAGTTTGCAACTGCCTCAATAGGTGTGGGAGTCAGTCTGAGCGAGTGGGCGTATAAGTCTCCAAGTGGGTCTGTGTGTGAGTGCATGAGTCCGATTGGGTCTGTGAGTGAGTGCGTGAGTCTGAGTGTGTGAGTCTCTGAGTGGGTCTGAGTGGGTCTGAGTGTGCATGAGTGTGCATGAGTGGGTCTGAGTGTGCATGAGTGTGCATGAGTTTTGCATGAGTGTGCATGAGTTTTGCATGAGTGTGCATGAGTGTGCATGAGTGTCAGAGTGAGTCTGTCAGTGAGTGCATGAGTCTCAGAGTGAGTCTGTCAGTGAGTGCATGAGTCTGAGTGGGTCAGTGAGTGAGTGCATGAGTCTGACTGGGTCAGTGAGTGAGTGCATGAGTCTGACTGGGTCTGTGAGTGAGATTGTTCATAAAGAATTTCTAGACAACTACTTGGTCATAATCAATGCAGACCATCAACTTACAATGATAGCACTAGTCTCAAAGTACCACTGTAAATGTATAAAACGTCAATTTTAGGAATACAAAACAATGGTTAAAATAGCTACGAAATTCATGAGGTTCAATATATATTAACAATGAACATAGATAAAGTAACGGGACAATGAAACAAAATATCCGACAGAAAATAATGGGGGACTATGTCACAATGAAATTGATGAAGTAATGGCAGTCTTAATACAAATGGGGAAAGGAAATATAACCCCTCCCCCCCTTTTTTTGGGTGATCAAACAAAATAATGCAACATCACAATATATATATATATAGACATATCACAAAAGACATGAAAACAATACCATAAGTGGAATGAAGGGACACAATACTGTTTGATAAAAACGATGCAATGTTGGTTCTTCAATGTATTGACGCGTGTTTCAGCGAACTATTGACCTTCATCAGGATACCCACATGGAAAACTAAATGCCATTAAGGTCTAGGTAAATGTACTTCCAGGCAAATTACTTGAATACATCCAACAGTGCCAGAAAAGAAAATATCTTATTGATGAAATGAATAACTCAACAGATGGGGTTTTTGTAGATATCTGGTCAGATGGGATAACAGCAAATAATGGAACAAGATCTACAGACTTTAAAATGTATCTTTGCGTGACGCCGAAGTTGGAATACCGAAAGAAAGCAATCTCGTCTAATTGATATCCAGTAAAATCTTTTTTATGGGAGACTAAACAAGAGGGTCTTCAAATTAGCGTCAACATTTGAAAATGCCCATGGGCTATGTGCTCAACGGGTGCGTGAATCCACGAACAATATTTCGAGAGAATGAGTGCATGAATCTCTATGTGGGTCTGTGAATGAGTTTCTGAGCGGGACTGTGGGAGTGGGAGCATCATTGTCTGAATAGTTCTGTGCTATATGGATAGATATATATATTCCCCTTGGTGCTACACTGGGCTGACGGTCGCGACAAATCCACTATTGTGCATGAAAAAAAAATACCTGTTCTGGGGCATATTGTACACATGGAGTCCCTGAAAAATCCATATATTCCTCCCATGGGGTCATGACAAATCTAACCTGACCCCTTTATGCCAAGTTCTGCCCCGATAAACTAAAATGGCAGCCGCTACTCTCTGCCACAAATTATCTGTGATCGTAGATATACAAATTTGAATTTTCTTTAATATCTTGTAAACTACTGAATGGATTTACAACAAATAAAAAGCACAATCTGCAGACCAAAAGCTTGCTTTTTACCAGATTAGGTGTAATTCCGTTCAGTGGTTTGAGCTGCAGACAAGACATAGTGTCTATAAGAAATAACATGGGAAACGCACTTTTTGGACCCCCGTTTTTCTCGGCCCCCGCTTGACAGATCACCCAGAAACTTTACATGCACAACAAGACTCACAATTACACTCTTTCTCGATCTTTTTGTGAAGATTCGTCAAACGACGCAAAAGATGTAGACAAGTCAAAAAACGCTTTTTCAATAGAAACATGATCCTAACTATAGCTACCTACTGGTGACCGCCAGTAGGTAATATCAATATATATTTATTATTTACTGGCGGCTGCCAGTAGGTAGTTATAGTTAGGACCTATTTTCTATAGGAAGAGCATATTTTGTTTTACCAATTTATATATCCCACAGATCCACTCAGAGACCCACCATATAAATGGTTACACTTGATGTTAATTGAAACCATTTTTCTCCAAGTTTTAAGGGAATAGAATAGAAATTTTTGGGTGTCTCACTCAATTCCAAAATGCAGTGGAAAACTCAAATTGAAAAAAGCAAGCTACTCCTAATACAGAATAGTCACCCAATACTATAAAGGCACGGGGATAGCCGCCAGAACAAAAACAGTGCTACCTGCACTCGAGGTGTACCGAGCCAAAGCACAAGCAGCGGACTTATATGGCGCTGAATTGTGGGGCCCTACATGTAAAAAATCATTTGAGGTGAAAGAAAACATATTTTACAGATCTCTCCTAAAGATACCCGTGCGTACCCCTACAATCCCGATGATGACAGACCTTAATACGAGGCGCACTGACCATCACGCAATACTCAGACCACTAATGTTCAGGGTACGGTTATGGTCCACACCGGCACTCCTTCATTATAGAGCAGCTCTAGAGGAGTTAAAAGATCTGGATATCTCCAACTGCATCACATGGTTCACGCATACAAGAGTATGGTTTGAGAGGGTAGGACTGTCAAATTTTTGGAATAGTCCTACTGCATTAACTCCTAATTCGAGAAGGACATTAAAAGCTATTGTTTGGGTCTATATGAATGAACATAGAACTAATGATATATCAAATGGTTCCCTAACTAGAGAATTTCTTTTGTTCAAAGTAGACCCTCAGTATGAATCCTTCCTGAATGAAGTGAATCCACCAGTAGCTAAAACCCTATACCTTTAATTTAGGTATAGAATACTCTTGCTAATAAGTTGTGTTGCAAGGTGGAGTAAAAACAGCGATGATAAATGTACCATGTGTAGTGGAGGTGGGAGGGAGGACATTACGCATGTTCTGTTCTTCTGTCCTGCCTATAAGGCCCAAAGGATAAAGTGGATTAAACCTCTTTGTATAAATCTAGGAGTGCGGAGGTTCAGAGAAGCAGAAAGAATTCTATTAACAGACACGCGCCAGGTTTTAGTATTTGGCGTTAGCAGGTATTTGCTTGCAGTGTATTTTATAAGGAAAAAAGCGGGAGAAAAAATATGAATTGTTATAACCCGGCTGAATATAGCTGGAATTGATTATGTCACTAGGAAATGTTTACATAGCGCTTTTTAAATTTTTTAAATTTGAAGGAAGAAGGAAAGGAAAGAAAATATGTCCCTATACTGCGACTAATTTGATTAATCAAGACATATTGTAACACCCGTATTTAGGCTAATACTGATGTATATAATGGTTTTTAACACTTTTTTTAACTGTATTTTATTGTACTACCATGTACTTTTATGATACTTTGTATCGAATTAAAGTTAATTGAATAGAATTTTTTCTTTTTCTAAACATATAAAGACACACACACACACACACACACGTGTATATATATACATACACACAAAAAAGAAAAATGTATATTCTATTACCTTAAAACTTGCAGAAAAATGTCTCTTTAAACTATCAAATGTACCCACAAGGAAGCCTCAGGAGTATCTCTTTGTAGTGGCTCTAGGAATGCTACTGCATCGGAATAAGTTCAGAGATGTCAGCCTTCCATCAAGCCTGCTTCCCTCTACGACTTCTTAGGTGCAGTAAAATACTACAACATTAGAGAGCTACACTTTTGAATGGATCAACTTATCACCACAAAAGGCAAAACGTTAACAGCTGGTACCTCCCTACTAGTCCAAAACATCAGAAATTAAACAGGTATCGACTTGACAGTGCAGTATGAAGTTACAACATCCATGAGCTACCAATCTGTATAAACCCTCAACTCAATCATCATTAAAGACTGCTGCACGCCCAGGTTGCATTTTAACTAACCCAAAACATGAACCAATTAATTCGAGTCCAAAGGAAAGTCACAAGACTGACACAGTAACTCTCAGCATGAATCTTCAACTCTGCATGAAAACAATAGAAAGACGAATTCCTCTACATCTACTTATTGTTAACTGCACTGAGTCACAATACTACGGCTTCATTATACTTCGTCAATGCTGTCATAAGCTTGTATCTCTAAGACAAACCTAAGCAAACATTTTGAATTGTAAGACAATACCCTGCCTGTTTTAAGGGAAGTTAAAAATAGCACAGTGCACTAAAGCTTATGGGAGCTTATAGGCTGCCCTACAGTCCAGTAATCGGGGCACACATCTAAAGACGCTGGAAGGCGATACCGGAAACGTGATACTTAAGCCTGAAGCCGGTGACTATGCTAATAAGAGTGCGGCTTTAAAGATGAAACCTTGCAGGAGAAAGTAGGGAAAGCTTCACCTGGACATGCAAGGTGGGAGGGAGGAATGGTAGGTTGAATTTCTTAGTAAAATTAGTGTGTGAACGGATCAGCAGACTGTTGGAACTCTGCCAGGTGCCTCACCGGTCAATGTGGAGCAAGAATTACAGCATGTCTGCCCTTTTATGTAAGGAGCATGCTTTCCCGACGACACTCAAGCTTGCACTGTCCTTACAGAGCCCATTGTTCAAACACTGACCCTGCAAACCCACAGATGCCAAGCTTTCAGCTTGCTTTTAACTTTTCCATGTTTTCTCTATACTTATGTATGACATTTCAATGACTTAAGTGGACAGTGAGTGACATTTTATAGCGAGTAGAACGAAGCAGTTGTATTCAAGTAATGAGATAATTATGAGAAATCAACTGTATTGTGTAATGGTCTGAAAAATGCATTAAAACCACTGCAACACTCCTGAAGCGCTTGTGCAAGCACACAGCCTTTAGATTTTTAAACATGCCACAGGACCCCTGGCAGCGACGGTCCTTCAATGTTATTCCTGGTGCGTACCTCTGGGCCCTGTGCTGATGAAAATGCTTGCTTTTGGACAGTATGTTACCATCACTCCCCCTCCGTCCTGATTCAAGCACGTACAGTAGCAGTCAGTGATCAACCGGAGTAGCAGACCCTGTAATTTACAGAGGTGGACTATTCCTCAGAGACGTCCAATGGCCCCTTGTCATTGTGCGGTATGGGACTTGGTCTCCACACACTTGCAGAGGTGAACCATGACAATGAGACAGTCTTGTTCCGACTCTGGCAGTGGGCCGCCCAAGGGCCGGAGCGATAATGGAAAAGGACTCCTGTTTCTGGAGGAAGACCTAAACCTGAACAGGAATCCAAGGTGGTAATAAATGGTGAGTAAGGTGATGCCTCAGTGCTATATGAAGCTCTGTGTAGGTAAATAAAATAGTGCAGGGGAGGCACTATCCATCTTTTCTTTGTTGTTACACATCAGAAACCTAACACTCTTTCTCCCTTCTTCATCCTTTGCCATCTACTTTGCTGCTTTCTTCTTCTTCGCTCTTGCTTCCTGTCGTCTCCCTTCTTTGCCCCCTTTCCCAATCCTTCATTCACCCTTTGTACACTCTTACTCTGTGCTTCATCTCTCCATCACCTTCATCCTTTTATCTTTTTCCTCATACCTCTCCCCATTCCTCCATCTCTCATGCTCACCTTTACTCTCTTCTCTACCTCGGGTCTCTCACTCTCTCCAACCACACTGTTTGAGTCCCTCCTCTGTTCTCCTCGTCTCCGTCAGTTGTTACATTTTCCACTTCTCTCGCCTTCTGTATTTGTCTCCATCATCTTGCCCATCTCACACTTCTTTTGGCATCTCTCCTCCCTGCCCACGTCTCACTTCAAACTTCCCACTGAAATTCAAGACACTGACCAAGAATATTGCTCATCTGGATAGGAGTAATTTGATTTTGCCAAAAACTATCTTGTTATTCAGGCTGAAAATATCAGCACCGTTCAAAGGTGCTGGGGTTGCCAACTGTTTTTGCTGGCAGTCGTAATCGGCTGCCAGGTTATGTGTTACATTTACCAGTATGAGGGTGAGAGGCCAGGAGAAGGTGCTTAGATGAGTCGATATCCCAGTGCTAGCTAAGTCTGGCTCCTGTTTGTTTCGAGCTGGCAAACGTTGCTATGGCTTCTCTCCCAAGAGTTTTATCTTATTTTTTGGTGGACGGGGTACTAGATTATACAGGTATATTCGGTCTTCCTATATTCCTGGGGGTAGCAGCCTGAGAGCTCTTGTCAAGTGCCTCGAACAACCTAACGGAAGAAAGGAACTCTAATGTGGAACAGTACCTCTCTGGCAGTGATGCGGGGGAAAAAATGAAATGCGTTAGTCTAACCCTTGATGCTTGTCAGGGTTGCAAACGCCAGAAGTCCCCGGAGATATAATTCATCTCTACTATAATCCACAGTATATTCACCAGAGCAGGCGCTTGCCATTGACCACAGTTCACTCTTTCCTAAGGAGCCTTCTTGTAGCCTAGTACACCCGCTGCCACCATGTGCTCCTTCCCAGTGCAATCCATGCCCCCCATACTAAGTGGTAAAAGTATACGCACCTCCGAGAGGGGAATCTTGAAGGCCTCGGCAATCTTTCCATACAGCTCCTTCACGTTGGTGAAGCCCTCAATGCGGCCCGTGGGACTCCCGTGGGCCAGCTGGGTGTGAAAGACGAGTCGCGGCCGCAGGTTAGGGGGTGGAGGGGGGAGCCCTGGCTGCATGGTGGCCATGCCTCCTCCCAGCGGGCCTGTGCCCACTCCAGCCATTCCGCTGCGCACCAGCTCGGCTTCCTCATTTTCCACCAGCGGGGGCGCTTTTTTCCGGCGGCCGAGTCCAAGTGGCATGTGGAGAGACGGAGGCCGGGGGACCAGGTCTCGGACCCAAGACAAGGGCGACGACTGAGCCACGGTGGAGCTGATCTGTGGAGACAAAGAGCAAGCAAAGTCAGGCAGTCCCTTATAGAGCGTCACCCTTAAAAACAGATCTGAAGGACAGAAAAAAAGCCAATGGCAGTCTCCCATCAATCACGCACAGAAGGGGGCATGTTTACAAGCAATACCGACCCACGGCACACAATGCTGAATAGTTCCATTGAGAAACGCTCGCGACTTGTACGAAGAAAGCGGGTTTAGTGGGAAAAACAACAAAGCTGTTCGAGTCAGGAATGCAGACAATTTCACAAAGAAATACACATCTAAAGAAAGTGAAAAGTAAACTGATCACGCTCCCGGGCTCACGAGGGTTGTTTCTGAATCACAAGAGTATGTATGACACCATAAGAAAGTAAAAGACTTGAAAGCCAGAATGTGTACACACAAAGGGCAAATAATTCAAAGAAATGCTCCAGAGCCGCCCCCCCCCTTCCTCAAGCGCCTTGAGACCCTCTGGGTATGTAGTGCGCTATACAAATTTTGACTTGACATATGCCGCGAAACAACAGCGATGGGAAATGTGCGTCACAGGAGTGGCACCAACAACGTTGTGATATGTTTCACAAGTGCTGTGTCACAGCACTGAAAGTCAGCCTGTATCACAAACGCGCAGTGACAGCATAGCAGGGCAGTGAGTGTTATGGGAGCTACGCCGCAGCATTATCACGTGTAGTGTGTAGCGTTGCAGGGCAACACTTAGGACAAAAGATGAACCACCGCATCACAGAGCAATGTGTTTTGTAGGGGCTATGTCGCAGCTGGGCAGTGCGTATTATGGGAGCTACACTGCAGCTTGTCAATAGCAGAACAATTTGCATTGTGTAGCGCTGAGGGGTATCGAGTCACACAAAAGAAACAACAACACTGCAGAGCAGTATATTGCAGAGGTTGGGTCATAGCAGGACAATGTGTAATATTGCACGTGCGCCACAGCAAAGCACAACAATCTGTGTAGTATGAAATAAAATGTAAGTGAAAATGAGTTTTATAAAGCGCTCGAATACTCTAGTCTAGGGCATCTTGGCGCTGGTAGCACAGCAGAAGATATTAATGGCAATAAGGAGCAGAGACTATAGATTGAAAAGCCAGGTCTTAAAAGTTCCTCCTAGAGATTAACAGGGTAGAGGTGGTCTTTAAGTTTAAGGGTAGAGCATTCCATCGTTTGATTGGGCTGTTTATGATGCTATGAAGCTTCTGCCCCCCCCCCCCCCCCCACCCCCACCCCGATCGTCTGACCTTAGGCACTGTCAGGTTACCTGCTGAGGACAATCGTAGCGTATCTAGTTAGTTTATGTTTAAAATAAACAGAGCCATCGCCATGAAATGCCTTATAGGCGATGCACAGCGCCTTGAAGTCTATCCTCTTATTAACATAGTAAGTGTAGCACTGCCAGGCAAAGTGCACTAGAAAGCAAACTACATCACTGCAGAGAAATGCCTATCTAAGGTTTTGTGTCATTGCGGGGCAAGGTGTATTACAAGCGATACCCCATGGTTTCACAACACAATGTGTATTAAAAGATATGCATTACAGCGCAATGGGATTATAACTGCTCTTTCAGAGCACGACAGTGAGATCTTAGTCACAAGAACACGGAAGTGCAATGTGTAGTATTACAGTGCTGCGTCAAAACACCACAGGGCAGTGTGTATTGCAAAAGACATCAGAACATTGCACGACGACTTGAATCACTAGTGCTCAGCCTGGACTCGTGCCACTGGTGCTCCGTGACACGAGAACACGAAAACCATACCATAGAAGCGGGGCCATACCATCGAAGGGAAAACTGGTGCACTGCCACAGGACAGTCTGTCACAGGGCAGTCTGTCACAGGACAGTCTGTCACAGGACAGTCTGTCACAAGAGTGGCACCGCAATACAGGACCATCTGAATCAAACGGGTACCACCACAGCATGCAAAGTGCAACCCATATTATTTCGTAACAACATCACAGAGCACTCCTCGTCATGAAAGGAAAACACAAGGCGCGAAACAAAAACGTAACCTTAGCTTCTCTACCCATTAAAGGTGTAAGGCAGAGCAACGCAGATCCGGTAGTCTGTTCCGAATCAATCCACTGCTCACTCTGGAAACATGAAAACATGCTGTTTAGCTCAGATTATCGCCAACAGAGGACAGATCACAGAAAAACAAAGACAGCTTTATACATAATTCACAGGTAGTTTGAGGGTGTTCATGCAGACCACTGAAAGCCTGCTTCGGATTAAGTTCCCCCAACTAGCCTAGTCGCTGTTTTAACACTTGTACCCTGAAATTATCGTCATTGCCGCCCATTTCTCGGATACTGTCCATGTGGCTCAAAGCCAAGTACAGTGTGTTTGTGACCTGACTTTCTGCTGCGGTCTCGATTCTCCCATACCAGCCGCTGTGGCTTCACTCTCTATATTTGGTCTGACTCTTCAATCACTCCATAATGAACATCGCTGGCCAAACACACCCTCGTAAACTCTCCGTTGCCTGACTCCCTGGTAAATTCTTCTCTCTGTGGCCAGATTCCACATTATTGTCTCCGTGGCCAGATTTCCCGTTTTATTGGCCATAATCCCAGGCACAATCTGTGTGGGCAGTCCTCTGTACCCTCTTCATGGCCTCAGTCCACGGTACCTTCTCCACAGCCACCAGTCCCCGGTATCCCCTCCACGGCCCCAGAGTACCCCCATTTGAACCCTCTCCGTGGCCACCAAAGCCCCAATGAACCTCTTGGTGGCCCCCGGAGTCCCGTTATCCTCTCTGTAGTACTAGAGTGGCCAGTATCCTCTTTTTGGCCACCGGGGTCCCTGATATCGCCTCCTTTGCCACCAGAGTCCCCAGTGCCCACTTACCTCAGCAGTCAAGTTCCTCGGACCATCTCTCATTACGGTCTTGGGAGGTCGTTCCACCTGCAGTCACCTGACTCCAAAGCACACGCCGTCCCTGTGTTCCCAGCTGCACAGTCTCCCTCTGGGTCTAGTTTCCTGGGTACAATCTGTTGCTGTGGCCTGAATCTTTAGTGTATAGCCCCTTGAGGCCCGATTCCCCGTCCCGGTGCAGACACTGTGCCAGCATTAGCAGCTCAATGTCCCCTGTCACTGGCTGGGTCAAGGGCAGAAGTGCACAGGTGCTTGTCAGAACTGGATTTATAACCACCACCTCGCAGAGTTTCCGGTTCTTCTGGGTATGTGTGCGTCAGCCCCATCCATTCCCGGTGCTGTAGTCTTGATTTGCTCCCCTTGAAAAAATTAGATGAACACACCGGATAGCAGTGATTTGCAGGTGAAAAGTTCAGGGCAGGCAGGAGTGTCCGTGCGGGCACGGAGTGAGGTGGCCACCTTAAGTGGATTACTCAGCGCCACTCCCTTGTCACACAGAAACTTCCTGCCTCCTCTAGACTGCTGGTAGGGAGAGAGAGAGAGGGCCGGGACTGATCTTCGGTACACAGGGGCGTAGCTTCCAATGGCACAGCAGGTGCAGTGTCACCGGGGCCCACAGGCCTGAGGGCCCCCACTGAACCTTGGTTATTGCTGTATCTAATAATCTAAACAGCAGCCACGGTGGTGGGGGGGGGGGGGGGGGGGGCATTTTCCTCTTGCGTTAGGGCCCACTGGCTACGCTACTGGCTGCACAAGCAAGGGGGAACTCGAAGTCCACATGTAAAAGAGTGACCCCTAGTTTCTAACTGTGGGGGTTTGGAGCAGAAGTAGAGGGGACAAGGACCCGAACACAGGCATCCCATACAGAGACACGCGCTCCAAGGGTGCCGAGGCCCCTACCAGGCAGGGAAATGGGTCCCATAGTTGCAGAACCATAATTGGTGCCAGTGGTTCCCTTACACCACTGGGTACCGGCGTGGACACTGCACTGTTTCTTTCAGTGGAGAAGAGAGTGTCAAGGGAAAAACAAACCGCTTATCAACATTTAGGAGATTCTGAAAAGTTAATCATTTGTCAGACCGAAACGGAATCAATATATTTACACACCAGCCTCTCTCTGCCTATGGAAGGTCAGGAGAGTTTGGATAGAGCTGTACAGGTCCGACGCCTAAACAATTCCTCAAACACCTCGCCATCACCTTAGGTTCTTGGTGCTGTTTGTCTGTCAACACTTCAGTGGGGCTGGCTTTGTTTGAGATTAGGGGGCCTATGGTGAGTAAATATTGGCCCAAATGCTGGAGAGCTTCAAGATGGTGGATTGGAGAGGTCGGTAGGAGTAATACTTGGAAACGACAGCTCTACATGGTAAATCAGGATAAAGTGTTCTCCATTGTAAACAGCATACCTCTCAGCTGACCTCAGTCGGAAAGGTTCACCCTAAAGTGTTTACATGTCCACACGCACACATTGCAGCCCTATTTACACTCAAACGTCTTTCACTTCACCTACAGTTTCCGAGAAAAAATTACCACTGTCTTACAAACGCCCTGCAAATAATGCACGTATTTCAAAAGAAAGTTGAATCAGCGCTCTATGTCCTTCACATGGGAATAGAGCACTTATGTGGACGCACATGCGATGGGCTCCTTGTTGAGTGTACATACAAGCTATGCTCTGGTATGCGCACATGCAAAATAGCCTTTGGGGCGTGAACATACTAGGTGGAACTTGGGTCATTACACATGCAGTGGGGTAGCGGCATGGGGTTGGCTCTAGTGTGGAAAGGAGCAATCTGGTATAGGTAAATGGAGATTCTGGAGCGTCTATTGGGGTGGGGGTGTTCACACGAACATTGGGTGTGTTTGAACCTACTTAAACGCTTTAATAAGTGCATATGAGGTGGGCACTGATGGGATTTTTTCGAGTGTGTTTATGTACATCGGGTTGCTGGTGTTTATGAGAGGTAGACTGCGTATGACGGGTGACTCAACATGGGGGATATGTGTGGGTGTGTAGTTGCTCTGTTGATTATACATGAGGTAGGCTTTGGCAAGTGCGTATTTGGTGACATAAGGCAAATGTGCGCATAGACATACCTTTTGGAGTGACCACCATCCCGCTCCTTCAATGCTAAGAAGTAAGGACTATTACACAGTGAACTCAACTACTTACAGGCAATGGAACAAACTCATGCTCTTTGCAATTGAAAACTCTCTTGCCAAACTCAACATCCAATCCCATTAACACTTAGTCAGCTGTACAATTGGCTGACCAGAGGATTTGAGAAGCTGGGTATATCTCAAAACATCATCCCTAAAAGCCGACATAATATGTCTTGGATTAAAGGAATAAATAAGATAAAAACCAGAAACTGCTGCACTTAATTGCCAACGGAAGTAATTGAACAGGTTACACACAAACTGCCTCTAATAGCTTAACAGCATCTACAAATTCAACCACAAGACGCCCATTTTCCAGCCTACTGAGGCTAAATATAAAGACCTACACTAATTGAAAGATACCGGGCAATTGCTTCCTTCAAGAAACAATCATCTTCGGAATTCTAAGATATGATCAAGGCTAGTGGACCAGTAGGTTCACCATCTGAACCTTCCTTACCTGCCACAAATCTTTAAGAAAATCCTCCAATCAACGGCCGCAGCAACCCCTTCTATGACCGTTGTCAACTCCTGTCTGCTATCAAGTACCATCCCCTCAGCACGAACAATGTCTTCCGTACCACCACTCAGCAACAACAATTTAGACGTAGCAGAGACAGGCTTTTTCAGATCATTCTCAAGCAGCCAGTTCTTACGAAAAATATCGATCTGTAACTTCTTTTGAGAGAAAAAAATACTTTCAGATAAATAAACTGGTTCTGCCCTGGGACAGGCAACAAATCTGCTGTTATCTCAGTTTAGGATGGTGTGAAGACTACAATGGCCAGAAATATAGGACTACACTTCTACTAGTGGAGCTGTCCACCGCATTCATTCAACACAGTCTACCACTACTACATCCTAGCTAGAGAGACTGGAGTAACCTGGCATCAAAGGATTTATCCTAGTCTCCTATTACCTTCCTGTAAGATCCAGCATTATCTTGCTCCCATTCAAATTATCAGCGATCAGTGTTGAAGCAAGCAGTCCCCAATGACCTTTATACCCATCTCAGTAAACTGCAGATCACCCTTCAATATTATATGCTGCAGCTATGGCAACAACATCAAGATCACCATGAAACTGGAAAACTGGAGAAAGCTTACATGTCAGTACTAGACCGCTGCCTCCAAGTCATCAACCAATGAACACTAAGAAAATGCCTTAAAGTTATCTCATCTATAACAAAGTTCATGACATAAGCAGATTGGAAGAATTAGCAACCACGTTCAGCTGGCATGCAGAAGTTCTTGGCTACAATTTTCCTCGGCCTGTCATATCGAATATGAGAGAGGACTCTGGTTAGGGGCATACTTTTTCGACTCCAACTTGAACACATCCATCAATGTGAAGTGTGACTACAGTTCAACAGCTCTCAAAGCAATCCACAAGCTTCCCATCGCTAGAAGCTCAGTTTTTAAGTTTCTCTGCATCACCCACGAGGCCATAAATAGCAAAGGTCCAGCTTTCACCCATGTAAAACAGAAAAGATATTAACAAAAGTAAACCCACTGCTCTAGGCTGGTAGCTCAGCTGGCTATCCTTCCTTACAAGAGGCACATCAGTGTAACCTCCTCCTCCTCCTCTGTACAAGCAGGAAAACTCTGGAACTCTCATCCACCAAAGACAAAAACATACATCAACTGAAATTCAGGAAGGCAATAAAGATATGTCTCTTCCCAAGATGAGCCCAAAACAAGCAGACCACGCCATACCCTAATATTAGGCAGAGAAGGATATTAAAGAACATATGGTGACTAGGATCTGAAACTGGAATCAAACAACCAAGGATTTTAGGCAAAACCCACGATGATCCCACAACAAGAAGTTAACACCAACCCCTATTACTAAGAAGGGATAAACAGTACAGAACTCATTGTGGCAAGGGCCTGAATAAGGACCAAGCTTCACATGATTTTTTTTGCATAACAACATGCTTAACTAATCTCTCAATCTCCTTTGCTTTAATCCACGCACAAATGCAGATACACTTTTGCAGCATCTTACAGCTCTCTGCCACCAGCACATAACACCAAAAAGCTTCTCACATGGGTCATACGCTATTCACACAATTTCCTCGATCCATATATTAGCAATTTGTAAGCCTAAACAACCCCTCTTTTCTTGTCACTTCATGCCAACACGCAACACAAAAACACAATAAGAGCACAAATCTGGTCTTCACAAAGCATCACAAGGTTACTGATATAGTCCACATGGCGAATACAGATTTCTTCCATCCAAGAACCCCAAGGAATGCTGTGCTACCTATTTTCAAATGTGACTCAGCACCCCATAATGGTGTATGATACTATACATTAATGCAGCTACAATACTAAAGTGTGTGGTTTACTAAGTGTGTGTTTATGTGGCTGAATCTCTGGGGAGTATATGAAGTGGGCTTTGAGTGTCTCTAGCAGATATGCAGTGGTCTCTGGTGTATATGTGACTTTAATGAGTAAGAACATTGGTCCACTCTGTTTTGTATGTGTATATGGGTGTGTGTGTGGCATTTATGGGTGAACATGAAGTGGCCTCTAATATAGGCATAGGGGACTTTAAAGAGTGGATAAGGGTTTGTCTAAAGATTTGATGTGTGGAAATATGATGGCCCCCCCCCTCATAAATCTGGCTGCTATAAGAGGAAATGAAGAGGGCTCTTGGGATTTGATTCTTGATTAATGGATAAGTGAGTGAGCTCTTAAGTATGAATGTGGCCTGATAAGTGGTGGCTCTGGTGTATGCACATGTGACGTTAATGAGTGGGTAAGAGGTGGGTTTTGGTTTATGTTAATGTGCCCCGATGAGTGGATCTCAGGTGGGTTCTGCGGTGAGTATGTGACTTTATTGAGTGGGTATAGGGCTGGCTCTGAATATACTTGATGAGGGAGGTCTCTGGTGAACCAATTCATTGCTATACAATGGGATCTGGTAAATGTATATGGGGAGGACTCCAAGGTGTATGTGGGGAGAGTTCAAAAAAGTACATGGGACGAGCTCAATGGTGCATAAGAGACAGGCTAATGTTACATAGGATTTACAGTGTACATGTTGGTCTGTACAGTGGTTTCTGGGATGAGGAAGTCTTTGGTGTGAATATGCAGAAAGAAACTAGGGTTTGTATGGAATATTAGATCCTATATGCTGTTGGCCTCTTTGTATAGGATATTCGGATCATGTTTATATAAGAGGTGGCTCCCGAATGAATGTACATAGGTGGGCTCGAGCATGGAATATGTACGAATGGCTCGGATGTATATATGATGGTTCTGGTGCATACGTATGGAGCTCTGGTATGTACATAAGGGGGAGCCCCAAGTTTATGTACTAGTGAAGTTGCTTTCAATTGAATATTTTGTCCGCTTCTGCTTTTAATGCAGCTATGATCAATCCCCCCAATGAAATGTTCTGTTTTAAACTATACAAATTTTTCAAATGTTTTCTGGATATGTACTAAGTGGTAATTCAGATGCCCTGATCTCTGTGTATCTTTTTTTTTATGTACTTGTTAGTATTCTTTCTTTTATATGATTTCATTTGAATATATTTCTATGTTTTTTATGTGGATCTCGTGAGAGTTCCGTTATCATAAATAAATAAAACTTGAAACTTGTGAAGTTGTGTATACTGTAGACCAATCTCTCTTAGGCACAGAGGGTGCTTTGATTGGCATGAGCCTGTGTTGGGTGTGTTTAAGGGGGGATAGAGCTCTGATGTGTACATGGGGGCTGGGATGTTTAAATGTGTGGGCCCTACGTACAAATGTACTTGGGGTACGGTCCGAGACATATATGGGGATCTGTGTATTTGCACAATGGTGGTATCAGTTATGCGTACATGAGAGTGGTTACGTGTATGGGGCCTCAGGTGAGTGAGTGGCAATCTCTGTTATATGTTGTTTGCTCGACTATACATGTGGGCTCTGAAAGATGCACCAGAGGGGCTCTGAGCTTATGAGGGACGAATTGGTGTGTCCTATGTGGTCCGAGCAGAACTGCGGGTTCCTGTAAGTATACAGAGGGGATTCGGCATAATACTTATAATGGGGGTGTCATATCTATGAGGTGTATAATGGCTTTGAAGGTGAAGAAAAAGTTCTAGTGTACGATGCCGACGCCTCTGTATAGGTGGTGGGGTCCCTTTCTATCGACTCTCACCTCTTTCCCACGTTCTGTACGTCTTTCCCCTGCTCCAACGCCTATCTCCTCCGCTCGTCCTCTGTTCCTTAGTCCTTACTTGGTTCGTAGCACCGAGCATCAGCGAAACTCTCAGGAGGCGGTCGCTGTCTATCTCCACCAATGACAGCCCGCGCACAGATGGAAACAGCCAATGAATGTGAACTTTCTCGTATACATCCCGCCTCGCCCTAAGCTGGGTGGGGCCACATTCCAGACTGTTCGCGCTTCCGGGAGTAGAGACCCGCCTATAATTCTTGAGAGAAACTCACAACAACCAATAAAACAACAGTCACGCGCCCTGTTGCCCTAGGGCATTTTTTATGACGTTCCGTATCCATGAGAACAGCCACACCTTCCTTCGACCAGAAACCAATCGTGGGAGGTCTGTCATTTGCAAGGCTCTTCAAGTGACAGAAAGGACCCACTGTTTGTCCCAACTTCAAAGTGTGCAGTCTTCAAATTAAGAGATAATGTATATTGTTTAGTATTTGCAATTAAACAGCACTTCATAGCCATGAGTTGGCGATAAAGCTCGTTAGCGGAAAGGCAGTACCCTCCACCGTAGGGTGTGCTTGATAGCAAGAGTACTGAATTTCAGTGTGGCTAGAGTGAGTGGCATTTTGGTGATGCACATTATGACAAGAATTGTTTACTGATGCTGATATCAGTCAGTGCTTTAACCACTTGACTGCCACCCCATCTGTGGTAGCTGGCAATTAAACCTTCATAACCTGTACCCAAACGTTTTCTTAAGCCGCCATCCCTTTGTACTTTCTCATTAGGTACACATTCCCTGGCTTCTGGTAGTTTTTCTACCGCCCCTGGGGGAAGACTAAGGTGAAAACCTGGCATGGAGAAAAATTCAGGAGAGGACTGTAAAACATTCAGGATTAAACGTCAAAATTCAGGACAAAAATTCAGGACAAAAGGTCAATTTTACAGACACATCTGAGTTGCGACCATACACCACTACTTTATCAATGCATTTATTTACTGTTTTTAGGGCAAGCCTGGGCAGCGCATGCTGTATTAGAGTATGGACGTTAAGCCCTGCCCACTCTCCTCCCATATTTTTCATTAGCTTGTGTCATTGTCCTTCGTAAATGCTGGCTTCTGATTCGTTAATGGGCGTGTTAGTCCCTCCTTAGTACTGCCTTGTCTTCATTTGTAACATCCCATGAGGACTGTCCCTTTAACTTCTGTTGTTATATAGTATGTTTATTTAGTGTGTAAGCAGTATTTTCTTTAACAACGGCGTGCTTTCCTGCAACCTTCAGCGCGCTTATGCACACTTTCAGTTTCAAAGCAGCTCGGGACAATCGCAGCAGCTTCTTTGGAGTGAAATTGGTCTCGCATTTACAAGAGTTTGAGCTATTGCCATTATAAATGACAGTAGCTTAAACTCTCTCAAATGTGAGACCTATTGCTTTTCAATTTTTTTTTAATACAAAACTACTCAGAGTTCCCCTGCACTGCTTATTTAGTAATATGCCTCCATGGATTAACGCTGTAAAGGGTTGCAATGAATACTGGCATTCATCCCTCCTAAGTATGGATACTGAGATCCTGAGTGCAGTTGGGACGGGGTCAGTGAGCGTGGAGGCGGAATCATAGGTGTGGCGAAAAAGAAGAAAATATTCAGTGACTATTTTATTGATCTTTCACCATCAGGTAACCGCATATAACATAATTCACACCTTAAATGAAAAATAAATGCAAGTTAAACTAACCAGCTGGAAATAGGCTATTTTATATTGTGAAATCTCTGTTGATTGATGTTGTCACTGCAGATGTGTGTGTGGAAATCCAGAGGCACCTGGAATGTAACCTTGTTTGTCTAGCAGAATTTAGTGATGTGTATGTTTGGTATTTTTTGTGCTAATAGGTCCCTGCACCTCACAGAAAGCACTGTGAGTGTATGTCACTATTTTAAGGGGGGCGTGGCTTGGACGCATGGCGGACTAGTGTCTGCCTGAGCTCCCGCCTTAGCTTCATAATCCAACATCATCCTGATCTCCCCAGACTCTGAAATACCCCAGGCAGGTAGTGGAGCAGAGTGGGACCCCACTGGGCTTGGTGGTGGTCCCGTAGATGTGACCCAGAGGCGAGAGTTGGAAGAGAAAATTGCGGGCTGCTGAAGTGCGTTGGGTGCCATCTTTGGGCAGGCCCTGTCGGACCTGGGTGAGCCGGTGGCCCCGAGGGCAGGTTCTGCTAGCACGGAGAAGCTCCAGATATGTAAATGTATGTAAATGTATTGCGATTTATATAGCGCACATATCACCCGAAGGCATCAAGGCGCTTGCCTTGGGAACCCGTCCTGGTATTCCCCTGTGAGATAACCCCAGCAGGGTATCCACAGGGTGAAAGCCAGGCATCCCGCCGCGAGGGGCCGTAGTGGAGATTAAGCAAGCTATTGCCCAGAGTCGCAGAGTGTGAACCCGTGAGTCGAGTAGGCACCGGAACGAGAATTATCGAGTCCGTGGAATTTTTGAGCCCAAGACCCGCCGAGGCGGGGAATTGAACCCTGGTCCAGGACCAATCTCAGCTTCCGGGTCTGCCGCCTCTAACCCCTGAGCCACACGGCCCCCCTCACACATGAGTGCAGAGGGGGGCCGGCACGAGAGAAGATCGCAGTGGGGGTAGTGGCGGGACCCGGCGCCCAGTGAGTGCGTCAGTGAGCGTGGCTCCCGTGCACAGCAAGTAGCATCATCCACGGCGCAGACGGCAGCCAGTAGTACTTGGGGTCACTGAGAGGTGGAGTACCGGGCCACTACTCAACTCGGAACACAGTATAAAGCAGAGCGGAGCTGGTGGAGGCACAGGAATATTATCACTGCACCCCCTCCTTCCACCATGGCAGAGGGCATGCTCACCAAGCACGTGCAGTCAGTGACCCAGGAGACATTCTGCACTTAATCTGCACATGCACAGCACTGCAGCAAGAGAGGATACAGCTGCTAGAGCTCCCACTCAAGCAATTAGGGATCCGCACCAGGCGGCAAGTGGTGCTGGCATGTTTCGATTCAGGGGACACACAACTGAACTGTAGAGTGGTCAAATTTCTCACACTGGCAGAGCAAAAAATTAATCAACATCATAGGAACGCACAAGCCGCTCTAGCATGAGGCAGACAATGAAGAACCAGACATGCCAACCGGAAGCTACTTCCTTAGAACTTAATTTTTAACAAACTCAAAAAAGAGCCCACCGAGATGGGAAATTCCATCCTGTCGCTCAGCCATCAGGAAACTCCTGATATGAATGCATTCTCTGCCCTGATGATGTCTGGCACTATTGCCTTATACAATACATGCCCATGGCAGGCCACACTAACTATTATCATCACAGCCATGTAGTAGTGCAGTGTATACTTTTTTAGGGCCCCTGCTTTTTACTGTTTTTACTGTCATATATTTGGCATTCACCAAATGGTTTTATCCATCTTGTAAACTTGTATGTAAGCAATGAACAGAACTTTTGTCATGTGTATTAATGTTTTACTGTTGAACCATAATGACTTTTGTTTATCTTGACAGCACATAACTGTGCAATGGTTTTTAATAACTATGCATAGTAAAATAAACCTAAACCTCCTTTAAAGTGGTAACCAGTCCGGCTCGTATGGGACGCCGGCCGCGGCAGCTGAAGGGGGCCGATACAGAGACACAGTGAATGGGGGATGAGAAAAGTCATAAGGGGACCCCACCTCCCCTCCCATTTGGACAGTTATTTCTGTGTCTGTCGGAGCACCGCTGAGGGGCCGGAAAGTGCCATTGTCTCCGATAGTGTGAGGAGGCCAAGGACATATTAAGGAAGCACTTGACGGCACCCCATAAGTAGTGGAGTGTGTACAGACGGGCTCACACATGGCCCGCAAAGGAAGAAGAACCTGCAACATTTTGCCACACACAGAAGCAGGTACAAGGGCAAAGGGACGTGAACTGGTGTTTGTGGGCCCAAATACCACATACTGGGCGTGACCCTTGGCAGGACATTCTTCACACTTCACAGGGCAATACTGGTCCTGAAACCTCACAGAGATGGTGAAGAAAAAGAAAAACACAGTGCACACCAATAAGATATCCAACTACGCACAGCCATGCCCTCCGGACCCGGCCGGGGCGGCCATAAACCCAGAGGACCAGTTAGAAGCAGCAAGTCATCCTTCAGATAAGTCCCCATCTCTGATGGAGATTATGGTGGCGATTCAATCATCCAGAGAAGACGTAGTACACAGAATCGATGCCGTGGCCATAGAGTTGAACCTTTTGCAGTGTGACCTTCATAAGGTCTCGGCCAGAGTGTCCGCTATGGAACAAAACATGGAGAATATGCACCAAGAAGTACATTCATTCAGCGATTCGATGGTGCGTTTACAGCGACGAGTGGCGCAGCTAGATGAATGCGCCAAGGATGCAGAAGAAAGATCACGCAGGAATAATCTGCACTTTATCGGATTTCCTGAAAAGGCGGAGGGGCCAGCCGTGGACCTGTTCCTGGAGGAGTGGATTGTTAACTAAGTCGCTCCTAAAAGGCTGTCAAAGTTCTCGTTGAGCGAGCCCATAGGGCATTGGGAATGGCTCCCCATTCAGGTGCCCCCCCTCAGGCGATTATAGACCTATTCTTTAATTATAGGGACTAGGACATGATACTTTAGGCCACCGGAGCGAAAGGAAGACTGACCTTCATATTGCAATTTTCCCGGACTATACTCAGCGTGTACAAGAACAAAGATTCCTAGTGGTGAAATGCAGACTGAGGTAGGCTGACCTGAAGTACAGCCTGTTATATCCAGCCAAACTGCGGATGGAGCACAAAGGGAAATCACACTTCTGCATGTCGGCAGAGGCGGTGACGACATGGATGGACGAGACAGACCTGGCGGACACAGGGGTTGGCCCCCAAGGGAGTGCTTATGGATCATGGCGCAGGAGAGAACGAGCAAACGACAAAGCCGGACGGTCCAGAAGACACAAGGAGAGCATGAGGTCAGCCCTGGAAGAATAAGAGTACAAACTGACGGAACTCTGCAGTGAGAGGGGACCCAGGGCTCGGAGGTGGGGGTCACAAGATATGGTTCCAGACGCCCTCCTGTCAAACGCGGATGTATCTTAAACGGGGGCACTGAACTCTAATGAAGATGTTTCAGATAAGTGATTGTAGTGTGGATAATGTAACAGATTTGCAATATGGTTAGTTTGGGGATATTAGCTGGGGGCACCTGCAAGGGGGGGGGGTCCTACTCACATCCCGCAGGGACCCGGATCGTGGTCAGGGAGCTAGAGGCCGTGTCTCGCGTCCAACCAGTTGTCCCATTGCTGGGTTGCCCATGGGGTGGGGGGAGGGGATTGTTTGTTCAGTTTTCACAGTTGGGAGTATGTTGGATGTCCTTTAGAACCCTGAGTCCTCTGGTTTGTGAGGGAGGAGGTCACGCTGCTGGGAGGTAGTGATGATATAGAACACTGGTGGAAATGGCAGGTTTAACTTCAAAAGCGCTCACATTGAATGTTCGGGGGTTTGCAGCTTGTGAAAAACGCAGAAGGGTTTATGCTTATTTGAAAAGATATAAAGTGTTGATTGAATATCTACAAGTAACTCATTTGTGGGGGGACACACTCCTGTGTATGAGACGCTGATGGAGGGGTCAGATATTTGCTACTTCATATTCCGGATTTGCAAGAGCGACCTTATTATGGGTGGCATCTGGGGTCCCATTCAAGCCTCTCCACCAGATAATAGACCCCGAAGGCCGATATGTGTTTGTACAGGGCACATTAGAGGGAAAATAACTATGTATCATCAATGTATATGCTCCGAATTCTGATTGAGCAGATTTCTTCCCGTCTGTTATGATTGCACCTGCACAAAAACAACAGAAGAATGGGCCCAGAGATAATGACAAAACGACAGAAAGAGTCACTCTTATTTGTAAAAAAGAACCCGCACTCACCAACCTAGTTAGTGACATGCTTCATCATTGGGTTCCCACCAGAGAGGCCGAGTGCCCCCTGGTGTGCTTCAACGGGTGGTTACAGCGGAGCGGGTTTTTTAGATAGTGCAAAACGTGATAATGTGAAAGGTTTAAATTGTCTTTGCGATTCAAAAAGATTTTAATTAGTGGAGTGGTAAGACAAGGTTAAAAAGTGAGGTGGATGCTAGACCGTGTAGATTGGCCTGTCACATCACTACATGGTAGTTAGAAATGGTCCAAAAAAAGGGGGACTGGGAGCTGAGTTAAATGAGGCCCTGCACACAGGCTCCCGAAGGGAACTGAGAATCAGAGGGGTGTGCAGTTCTTAACTGGATGTGAGGGGAATGGGAGGTCTTTCTTCGTGATGCCCTCACACACCCTGGAAGATGTCATGCTTCATCATTGGGCTTTGCTCCTCGTCGGGCCGGCGCTGTAATGCCTGAAGGGCCCCCGTAAACAGGGCTCTTTGTCGGAGATCTTTTGAAGAAGTCGTTAGGTGCATGCGAGAGTGAGGGCTGGGTAGTGCACGGGTTGGTGAGGTAAAATAGGTCAGGAGCAGTCCTACTCTGGTCGGGTTTATTGGTTTGGGCAGCTCGAGACTAATTAAAAAGACAGTGTGTGAGCCCTTACGTGGATTTAATATTCCTCAAGGGCTGCCAAGGTGGAGTGAGTCAACATGTTGCGTGCCTCTTTAGCCCCTAGCGGGTCTAGTGGCACTTCGTCAGAACCGGAAAAAACTAAAATGTATGTGGTGAACTACCGTCTGGTTCTGCAATTATTATGGCTAGTGCCCAGAAACGGCAGGGTTTACCCTAGTAGGTTTGTACTGGGTGAATAGTAGACCTGGTTAGAAGGGGAGAAAGGGGAAGAAGGTAAAATGGGACAACCAAGCAATCATTAAAAACAAAGAGAGCAGCAATGAGTACGAGCAATGATTAAAAACAGTTGAAATTAACCTGTGGTGGTAAATGCTTGTGCAGGTGCAAATGGGTTGATTTATTGCACTTATTGTGAATCATAGAGCCTGCAAGGTGTAGTGAAGATGCTCATAAAATATCAAGTGCGGGGTGAGCAGAACTTCCGGAGGTTAAAATTCTACTATTAACAATGTCAGCTGTTTAATAGCAAGCTGGGTTCCGTGGTTCGTATGTCCAAAGGGCAGTGATTGCTAACCCTGTGGTGATAGCTATTGAGCCCCGTGGTTGTAAAGTGTGATAAGTGAGAATTGTCGCGCACCTAATTGATGCGAGGGTTCAGGGCAATTGTGCTCACAAGCATTAGCGTGCGGTTGCCAGTACAGAAGTTCAAAACGCCAATAAGAAATGTAAATGTAATTGTAGTAGTATTTATATAGCGCACCGAATCGACCCCCGAAGGGGTATCTCAGGCGCTTGTACGCATACCACTGTGGAACCCTTCCTGGCTTTTCCCTGTGAAGTGCCCACTCCTGGGCACCCTCAAGGTGAAGCCAGGTATCCCCGCACTGTTAGGGCCGTTGTGGAGATTAAGCAAGCTATTGCCCGGAGTTGCAGAGTGGGACCCATGATTAGAATAGGCACTTAGGCGAGAATTATCAGGTCCGCGGAAACAGTATTAGCTTGTGGTAAAATCACTCGCCCCCTACGTGAGTGCGTGCAAAGAGATATCAAATTCCGTCGTTTCCTTGGGCGCCAATAACGCCTTGGTGTGTGCCCATTATTACAGAAGATAACGCTTGGAAACATGTGCACGTGGGCTTGGTGGTAGTGCCAGATAATAAGCCAGCGGTGCCCACAATACTGTGATCAAATGCGGTTGTTGGCCATAACGCCAATAACGCCGTGGTGTATACACATTATTACAGAAGATAACGCTCGGCAACATGTGCTCGTGGGCTTGGTGGTAGTGCCAGATTTCGAGCAAGCAGAGCAGCATGCACATTTATGACAATTAAAAACAAGCACTGGCGTTGCCAATAGGTCTCGCAGTAGGAAAGTTGGAGCTATTGGTTTTGTAAATGACAAAGCCCTTTATGTATTTAAAATGATAACCAATGTGAAAGGCATTGTTATTTGCAATTGTAATGGCTCCAACTGTCGTACTGCGAGACCTATTGGCAACGTGAGTGGTTTTTCGTGTGTGAGTGGCGTTGTGTGTGTGAGTGGCGTTGCGTGTGTGAGTGGCGTTGCGTGTGTGAGTGGCGTTGCGTGTGTTAGTGGTGTTGCGTGTGTGAGTGGCGTTGCCGGTGTGAGAGGCGTTGCCTGTGTGAGAGGCGTTGCCTGTGTGAGAGGCGTTGCCTGTGTGAGTGGCGTTGCCTGTGTGAGAGGCGTTGCCTGTGTGAGTGGCGTTGCCTGTGCGAGTGGCGTTGCCTGTGTGAGTGGCGTTGCTTGTGTGAGTGGCGTTGGCTGTGTGAGTGGCGTTGGCTGTGTGAGTTGCGTTGGCTGTGTGAGTTGCGTTGCATGTGTGAGTGGCGTTGCATGTGTTAGTGGCGTTGCGTAGTTGAGTGGCGTTGCATGTGTGAGTGGCGTTGCGTAGATGAGTGGCGTTGCGTAGTTGAGTGGCGTTGCGTAGTTGAGTGGCGTTGCGTAGTTGAGTTGTGTTGCATGTGTGAGTTGCGTTGCATGTGTGAGTGGCGTTGCATGTGTGAGTGGCGTTGCATGTGTGAGTGGCGTTGCATGTGTGAGTGGCGTTGCGTAGAGTGGCGTTGCGTAGAGTGGCGTTGCGTAGAGTGGCGTTGCGTAGAGTGGCGTTGCGTAGAGTGGCGTTGCGTAGTTGAGTGGCGTTGCGTAGTTGAGTGGCGTTGCGTAGTTGAGTGGCGTTGCGTAGTTGAGTGGCGTTGCGTAGTTGAGTGGCGTTGCGTAGATGAGTGGCGTTGCGTAGGTGAGTGGCGTTGCGTAGTTGAGTGGCGTTGCGTAGTTGAGTGGCGTTGCGTAGTTGAGTGGCGTTGCGTAGATGAGTGGCGTTGTGTAGGTGAGTGGCGTTGCGTAGTTGAGTGGCGTTGCGTAGTTGAGTGGCATTGCATAGTTGAGTGGCGTTGCGTAGTTGAGTGGCGTTGCGTAGTTGAGTGGCGTTGCGTAGTTGAGTGGCATTGCGTAGTTGAGTGGCGTTGCGTAGTTGAGTGGCATTGCGTTGTTGCGTGTAGTTGTGTGGCGTTGCGTAGTTGCGTGGCGTTGCGTAGTTGAGTGGCGTAGTTGAGTGGCGTTGCGTAGTTGAGTGGCGTTGCATAGTTGAGTGGCGTTGCGTAGTTGAGTGGCGTTGCGTAGTTGAGTGGCGTTGCGTAGTTGCGTGGCGTTGCGTAGTTGAGTGGCGTTGCGTAGTTGCGTGGCGTTGCGTAGTTGAGTGGCGTTGCGTAGTTGAGTGGCGTTGCGTAGTTGAGTGGCGTTGCGTAGTTGAGTGGCGTTGCGTAGTTGCGTGGCGTTACGTAGTTGCGTGGCGTTGCGTAGTTGCGTGGCGTTGCGTAGTTGAGCGGCGTTGAGTAGTTGAGTGGCGTTGCGTAGGTGAGTGGCGTTGCGTAGGTGAGTGGCGTTGCGTAGGTGAGTGGCGTTGCGTAGTTGAGTGGCGTTGCGTAGTTGAGTGGCATTGCGTAGTTGAGTGGCGTTGCGTAGTTGAGTGGCGTTGCGTAGTTGAGTGGCGTTGCGTAGTTGAGTGGCATTGCGTAGTTGAGTGGCGTTGCGTAGTTGAGTGGCATTGCGTTGTTGCGTGTAGTTGCGTGGCGTTGCGTAGTTGCGTGGCGTTGCGTAGTTGCGTGGCGTTGCGTAGTTGAGTGGCGTTGCGTAGTTGAGTGGCGTTGCGTAGTTGAGTGGCGTTGCGTAGTTGAGTGGCATTGCGTAGTTGAGTGGAGTTGCGTAGTTGAGTGGCGTTGCGTAGTTGAGTGGCGTTGCGTAGTTGAGTGGCATTGCGTAGTTGAGTGGCGTTGCGTAGTTGAGTGGCATTGCGTTGTTGCGTGTAGTTGCGTGGCGTTGCGTAGTTGCGTGGCATTGCGTAGTTGAGTGGCGTAGTTGAGTGGCGTTGCGTAGTTGAGTGGCGTTGCGTAGTTGAGTGGCGTTGCGTAGTTGAGTGGCGTTGCGTAGTTGCGTGGCGTTGCGTAGTTGAGTGGCATTGCGTAGTTGAGTGGCGTTGCGTAGTTGAGTGGCGTTGCGTAGTTGCGTGGCGTTACGTAGTTGCGTGGCGTTGCGTAGTTGCGTGGCGTTGCGTAGTTGAGTGGCGTTGCGTAGTTGAGTGGCGTTGCGTAGTTGAGTGGCGTTGCGTAGATGAGTGGCGTTGCGTAGGTGAGTGGCGTTGCGTAGTTGAGTGGCGTTGCGTAGTTGAGTGGCATTGCGTAGTTGAGTGGCGTTGCGTAGTTGAGTGGCGTTGCGTAGTTGAGTGGCGTTGCGTAGTTGAGTGGCATTGCGTAGTTGAGTGGCGTTGCGTAGTTGAGTGGCATTGCGTTGTTGCGTGTAGTTGCGTGGCGTTGCGTAGTTGCGTGGCGTTGCGTAGTTGAGTGGCGTTGCGTAGTTGAGTGGCGTTGCGTAGTTGAGTGGCGTTGCGTAGTTGAGTGGCGTTGCGTAGTTGAGTGGCGTTGCGTAGTTGCGTGGCGTTGCGTAGTTGAGTGGCGTTGCGTAGTTGAGTGGCGTTGCGTAGTTGCGTGGCGTTACGTAGTTGCGTGGCGTTGCGTAGTTGCGTGGCGTTGCGTAGTTGAGTGGCGTTGCGTAGTTGAGTGGCATTGCGTAGTTGAGTGGCGTTGCGTAGTTGTGTGGCGTTGCGTAGTTCCGTGGCGTTGCGTAGTTGAGTGGCGTTGCGTAGTTGAGTGGGGTTGCGTAGTTGAGTGGGGTTGCGTAGTTGCGTGGCGTTGCGTAGTTGCGTGGCGTTGCGTAGTTGTGGGCGTTGCGTAGTTGAGTGGCGTTGCGTAGTTGAGTGGCGTTGCGTAGTTGCGTGGCGTTACGTAGTTGCGTGGCGTTGCGTAGTTGCGTGGCGTTGCGTAGTTGAGTGGCGTTGCGTAGTTGAGTGACGTTGCGTAGTTGAGTAACGTTGCGTAGTTGAGTGGCGTTGCGTAGTTGAGTGGCGTTGCGTAGTTGCGTGGCGTTGCGTAGTTGCACATGCGTAGTTGAGTGGCCTTGCATGGCGCTGCACATGCGTAGTTGAGTGGCATTGCGTAGTTGAGTGGCGTTGCGTAGTTGAGTGGCGTTGCGTAGTTGCGTGGCGTTGCGTAGTTGCACATGCGTAGTTGAGTGGCGTTGCGTAGTTGCGTGGCGTTGCGTAGTTGCGTGGCGTTGCGTAGTTGCGTGGCGTTGCGTAGTTGCGTGGCGTAGTTGAGTGGCGTAGTTGAGTGGTTGAGTGGCGTAGTTGAGTGGTTGAGTGGCGTTGCGTGGTTGAGTGGCGTTGCGTGGTTGAGTGGCGTTGCATGTGTGAGTGGCGTTGCATGTGTGAGTGGCGTTGCATGTGTGAGTGGCGTTGCATGTGTGTGTGAGTGGCGTTGCATATGTGAGTGGCGTTGCATCCGTGGCGTTGCGTAGTTGCGTGGCGTTGCGTAGTTGCGTGGCGTAGTTGAGTGGCGTTGCGTGGTTGAGTGGCGTTGCGTGGTTGCGTGGCGTTGCGTGGTTGAGTGGCGTTGCATGGTTGAGTGGCGTTGCGTAGTTGAGTGGCGTTGCATGTGTGTGTGAGTGGCGTTGCATGTGTGAGTGGCGTTGCATGTGTGTGTGAGTGGCGTTGCATGTGTGAGTGGCGTTGCATGTGTGAGTGGCATTGCATGTGTGAGTGGCGTTGCATGTGTGAGTGGCGTTGCATGTGTGAGTGGCGTTGCATGGTTGAGTGGCGTTGCATGGTTGAGTGGCGTTGCATGGTTGAGTGGCGTTTCGTGGTTGCGTGGCGTTGCATGTGTCAGAGGCTAAATGTAGCACAGGGAGACCTCCAGCGGTAAGACAATCAAAAACAACTTAGAAAACATTTCACAGTATGAAGAGATCAAACTCATGAACAAGCGTGATACACCTCAGCTAAAAAAAATCATGATAAATAACAACACACATTAGAAGTGAAACTGCAAGTACAGAAGGACCAGCTTTGCTTGTTTAAAACTCCCACTTCAGGCAGATGAGTGTAATGTGTAAAGCGTCTTGTGCACATGAGCAGATCGGAGTCTGGAAGCAAATACAAACAAGAGGAATGACTGAGGTGCATTGGTGTGAAGCACATCAAAGGGCTTCTCCTCCCCTAATTAGGTGAGGAGAAGCCGTTCCGGGAAACTGAAAGTACGGCCGGCCTGCGGCCGGCCATGAATAATTAGGGGAGGAGAAGCCCTTTGATGTGCTGGGCTGGCTGGCCCTGAATGCGCGTGCATGTTATCACGTGGTTCACGTGAACAGCATGAAAACCGCGGGGCTGAAAGCCCTTTGGTTTGAAGAGAAAATAGCCGACTTGAATTCTCCCCATTTCCCATTCCTGCGGAATGGTAAAGGCGAGACCTAATGAACAAGACATAAACCGATTGTAAGAAACAGTGCCTGAAAGGTACTCACCCCTAGTGCCGAAGCCTAGGGCTGACTGGGGAGGCAGAGCACGTCGTTGCTCTAAGGCTGCGGGAAACAATAAATATGAGTCGCCTGTGTGCCAGCAGTCTATTGCTTACCGGGATTGCAGGAATCTCAGTATACTCACAGTGGGAAGCTGACGACTTGCTTTCCTCCTACCCTTAGCTCCGGGCCCCGTAACGCTTGCTTCCTGGTACCGGCTTTTTATAGGAACATCTGGAGCGTGCATAGGCTAGTAAGTTGACTGCGGCGGCCCTCTTAGTTGTAAAATTTGAGTGCACTTTATTGAGACAGTCATAGCGGGCAATAGACATTCGGATGGGTCATGTATGACGCTACATTGTTAGCAAGCATAACAAATGTTAGAGTGTATATGGAACCAGTTGGAATTGTTAGTCAGATCAATTCAAGGACAGTGTTACTCATAATGAAGAATGGTCAGTGCTAGGTTGGAAGACGTGATGAGTTGAATTCTGGAAAACCCATGGTCAGTACATCAGTTTAACTTAACTGATGAAGTTACTAGGGTGTTGCACCAGTTAGCAAGGGTGTTAGTGGCACTAGTAACTTGCTTCTAAAGGGGGCTTGCTAATGCCATACTGATTGCCTATCTGGGTGAAGGGAAGGGGTGAACTACTCCAAGGACTATATGTGAGGTTGAAAGGGTAGATGTAATAGACCCTAGCGGTTCAGTTCAGCCCATGGGATGTCATCGTTGAGCCCCCTGGAATGTCCCCCTAATTTGAAAACCCAACTTTGTTCATTCCTAAACAATGCTTCTTTTGTGATGTTTGGGAAAGCTTCAAGGACGGTCCATTGTAGGTTGTTAGGTGTATGGTTTTATTCGGTGTACTGTGCACACATTTTGGTATTGGTCTTTTTACATCGGAAGTTACTCATGTGTTCGGTTATCCTTGTTTTCACCGGGCGGGTAGTCATACCTATGTACTGCAGGTGACAGGGGCACATGATAAGATAGACACAGTTGCGTGTGTTGCAGTTAGTGTGTTTTTTCTGCGTCCATGTCCAATTGTTGGTTAATTGAATGGACTTGGTTGCTCGTGTAAGGGGACAGACTATACATTATCCACAGGGGTAGTGGCCTGTTACTGGTGGAAGACTCCATAATGTGTTAGGGGCTGATGGGTTATTCCGTTTTGGTCTGGTATTAATGAGTCGGTCTTTAATGTTAGAGGTGCGTTTAAATGTGAACCTCGGTTTGTTCACGGAGAGTTCTCCCATCTGAAGTATTTTCCAGTGTATGTTAATCACCCTTTTCAACATGTTGGATTCTGAAGTGTAAGTAGTAACACATGTGATGAGGTCACTTTCAGGTTTGGCATGTGTTTTCAAAAGGGTCAGCCTATGAGTATTGCGGGCTCGTTTCTAGGCATTTTTTATGGTGAGAGGCGGGTATTGTCTTTTGGCTAGGTGTGTACTTAATTCTGACGCTTGTCTTTTATAGTCCTCCACATTGCTGCAGTTTCTGCAGATACGCAGGAACTGGCCATAAGGCAGATTTTCTCTCACATCCTTTGGGTTGAAACTTTGATAGAGTAATGGACAGTGGCTGTCAGTGGGTTTTCTGTAGGTAAAGATGTCAAGTCTATCTTCTTTTTTGATGATCATTAAGTAAAGAAAAGGGAGTTCTTGTTCAGAACTATTGGCAGTAAACTTCAGGTAGGGGTTGAGGCTATTGATCCATGTGAGGAAGGCAGGAATCTCATTTATCTAGCCCTTCCAAAAGACCAGAATGTTGTACTGACCATGGGTTGTCCAGAATTCAACTCATCACGTCTTCCAACCTAGCACTGACCACTCCTTATTATGAGTAACACTGTCCTTGAATTGATCTGACTAACAATTCCAATTGGTTCCATATACACTCTAATATCTGTTATGCATGTTCACAATGTAGCGTCATACATGACCCATCTGTGAGAAAGTGCCATCTTTCTTGCATGGTATGCCCCCACTTTTTGCTGAATTGCCGATGTGCTTTGACTGAGTGTGCCCTGGGCTCCTGCTAATTAGGTGCCTAGGGCCTGTGTTCCTTCCCTAAAACTGTGTTGAACTTAAACACCATTGGCATCTCTGGCCACCTGTCAGCCCCTGGTAAATGGTACCCTAGGTACCCAGGGCATTGTGACCAAAGAAGACCCCTAAGGGCTGCAGCACTTATTGTGCCACCCTTAGGTGCCCTGTAACCTGACACTCACACACTGCCTTTGAAGGCTAAGTGTCCAGGTGCAGAACTAAACAAGGAGTCGACATGGCACACATCCCTGTGTACAACAAGAGTAGGAGTCTGCTGCACTCACTAGGTCATGAAGATAGCCAAAAGTGTAAAATCCAAATGGCCAAGGTGGGGGTGCTCAGGAGGTTCACCTCCCGTCCAATAGGTGCTGTGCTTAGATACTCGAGAAACCTTACAAGGGTAAGGTGGGACTCTTGAGCACGCCAAAATTAAACTTGAAAAAAAGTGTCAACAAATCTTTAGTCCATAAAGTAATGAAGGTTTATGTTGCCATCAACTTATTCCAAATATTATTTATCCAAAATGAAGATATTGCGCTATTCCAATTTGATTCTTGGTTGCACAAGTGTAACACAAATCATAGGATATCAACTGTAGACATCATCCTTCTGTACAGTGCATATTAACCCAATATATTTCGAGCCTGGTTTGGCTCTTCTTCAGGGGGTCAGATGTCTAGGAGAAAAAACATACAATGGAAAGCCTAATGTAAATTTAGAGGCCGAGGCTATACAAGCTTCATCAAGAAAACGGTGAGCTGTAACAAGTATAAAAGTCAAATGAAAAAGGTAATGTGTCAAAAGAGAGAACTGATGTGAACCACGATGCTACACGTGATGATATTAGGGTACACAGGGTACCAAAACGCCAAGGGTGATGTTAATATCTAATGTGAACGTAAAACCGTGATAAAAATAGTGACTGAAATAACGAAGAAAACGAAAACATCGGAAGTCCCTAAAACGTGGTAAAAGGTGTGCTGCCCACTGAAGAGACAAAATCTTACTGGATAAGTCAGTTATAATGTTCTGTGATTCAATCAGCATGCCGTTCAATGGTGCTAGAAGGTCAAAACAATACATGCAAATTGTGGAGACAAACTGCATCGGACAGTGAACTCACCAATCCACCACGTACAAAGCTATACGGCGCCCGCACCGAGTACAGAACGCCGTGGAACAAACCAGGATACTGGAAGTGTGTGTATACACTGCGTATGGTTACTACGTATAAAAATAGGACTGCAAAAAGGAAGTGAGCGTGCGTGAGGTGTACGTCACGAGGCACTAGTGCAAGTGAAGACGGGCTAAAAAGTCCCGCAAAGGTTAGAAAACGAAACAAGTGGAATAGATGTAGGATGTGATAACGTACAAGAAACCCATGGATAAGAACATAATGTAAACTCATGAACAATAAAAGTAAACAATGTGCGTACGATTAACAGAAGAGAATATTATGAAAGAACCAACAGATGCTGGGATATATCAAGTGTGGTAAAGGGAAAAATAAAAGATTCTGCAAAGAGAACTATTCTGGAATCATAAAATACATTCCATGCATCCAAAAGGACTCAATGAAAGACTGGAATATAGTAGTTTTCTTTAACTTATTGGTCAATCTAAGTTTCTTTGTGGTACACTTGTGCAAACAAGAATCAAATTGGAATAGCGCAATATCTTCATTTTGGATAAATGAATATTTGGAATAAATTGATGGCAACATAAACCTTCATTACTTTATGGACTAAAGATTTGTTGACTCTTTTTTTCAAGTTTAATTTTGGCGTGCTCAAGAGTCCCACCTAACCTTGTAAGGTTTCTCATACACATCCCTGTGTGCCATACCCACAAACACACTGCAGTGGCATACATCAGTCACCCCTTGAGCTGGGTGCACTATGCCAGTGGTGAGGGCACAGGTGCATGAGCCCTGTGCCCCTACAGTACCCAGGGCCATTCCTGGGCACTGTAAGTGCAGAGATCCCATTAAGAGTATATGGTGCTGGAGGTTGTCATTACGAACACCACAGCACCATGATGGCTACACTGAAGACTGAGAAGTTTGATATCAAACTTCTCAGCACATTAAACCCACACTGATGCCAGTGTGGGATTGAATGTAAAATGCACTACAGAGTGCATCTTAGAGTGCCCCCTGAAACCTAACCTACAATCCATGTCTTGTCTGAGAGGCTGCCACACAGCAGACATGTTGCTGGACCCCTGGTAGAGAGCCCTCCACTCTCCTGGACCTGCAACAATGCACATCCTGGGCGAGGTGCTAGGTCTCCTCCCCCAGGATGGGCAGGGGAAGCTTCAAAGGCATGCCCGCTTTGTGAGCTTCTCCAGGCCATTTGCTGTACTAAGCAACTGGCTCCCATCAGTTATGACCCCCACTCTGGCAGGAAGACTGGAGGGAAACCCTACGTAAGGTAAGTGGTGTGCCAGCCTGTGCCAACTCCACATAGACTCAGGGGTCCGCCAGGGTCAGGTAGGTACAGTTGGTAGACCCACCGGGATCCATGGCATGATTTTATTCCACGCAGCATGCAAGCCCAGCTGCTCTCCATCTGCAACCCTTTTTTTCGAACTTCTATTCAGATACCACTAACCACACGATTACATGTGTTTATTTTAAGAGTCATGTTCAACTTTGTCACCTTTACGCGATAAGATGCTATTATACCGGCAAAGTTTGCCATTTTTCTAAACATTGTTAAGATATATGTGGTCCAAGTAACCATTTGCACATACAATTGAGCACAAGAAACCACAGGATATCAAGTTAATTCCTATGGCTATATAGTGAAGAGCTCATCATTGCAGCACGAAGAGTGTCACTCGCACTACAGTTTATTTAAATTGTTGACTAGATGTACTCTGTTTGTTGGCAAAGTTGTTTCTATGTGTGTTTGTTTTTCAGAGTAATGACGCTTTCAGCAATTTTGAAGGTGGTCCGGTAACCGTAAGTTGTGTGGTCATTTTCATGCCACAGTTCAGGGTGCACCTTAGCGAGTGCATACCGCTGTGGCACAAGGTCCTGAAGAAAGCCTCACTACTGGCACTTTAGAGGCTGAAACATGTAGGCCATTTCTACCTACCATGTAGTGATGAGACGGGCCAATCTACCCGGTCTAGCATCCACCTCACTTTTTAACCTTGTCTTACCACTCCACTAATTAAAATCTTTTGGATTGGTAAGGACAATTTTAACTTATCACATTATGACATTTTGCACTGTCACTATAAAAAAACGCTCCGCTGTAACCAGGTGTTGAAGCACACCAGAAAGGCATTCGGTCTCTCTGGGGCGAACCCAATGATGAAGGATGTCACCAACTAGGTTGATGAGTGAGGGTTCTTTTTTTAAAAATAAGAGTGACTCTTTCTGCCGTTTTGTCATTATCTCTGGCCCCACTCTTCTCTTTTTTTTGTACTACTTACCAGGGGGTCTAAGAGTGGCTACAATTCCTCATACTCCCTTTCTTGTTGCTTATTAATGATTGCAGCTGTGCCATTCGTGGGGGAGGCGATAATAATGTTGGGAGATATAAATTGTGTTATAGATGGGAATCTAGACCGAGAACCCCCTCGGCTACATAGTAAACCACAAATGACGGCAACACTGACAGACATGTTGAAGGAAATTCCCCTTCTAGATATATGAAGGGAACGTAGCCCTACACAAAAACATTCTCCTGCCACACACCAGCCACCAACACATTCAGCAGACTAAGCAAGGGAAATGAAGGGGATAAAGTATCAAGCAAGGTATATTTTAGATCACTCTCCGATTTTGATCAGCTTTGAGGGCCCGAAACCCAGAACGGCCATACCCATGTGGCGCCTCCGAATAGAAGGAAGTCTCAGTGGCGTTAACATAATATTTTGAGGAAAATTGGGATACGGCCACAAATAGCGCATACGAATGGGAAGCCATGAAGGTGGTACTTCGGGGGGTATGAATACACAGGACATATAGAGTAAGGCAACAACTGTAGAAATATATTGGGAAACATGATTGTAACTTGTCCAGGTTAGAAAAGAGACTACATGCCGACCCACAAACACTTGAGGATTGGCACGGGGTGAAGACTGAGTTATTGGAGACATCGAAACGCCTAGACAAGTACGACCATACGGTGTATCGACAGTTGCACCGTGAGGGGGATAGGTCAGGCGCCCTATTAGCTAGATTTTTGAGACTTGACCGATCCACGGAACCAATACTGCAACTGCAGGACATCGAGGGGAAAATGATTTACACACAAACAAGAATCACAGAAATTTTAGGCAGTCACTTGCCTAAAGTCTATGCGCAGGGAAACAAGCCCTTGAATACTGCAATAGCAGAGTTCCTGGTCTCAGTGGAATTACCCCACTTAGAGCAAGACACGTAAGAGATACTAGGGGGCCCAATGACGCAAGAAGATGTAGTAGGGGCCATAAAACACTTAAAGTCTCGGAAATCACCCCGGAACAACGGGTTCCCGGCAGAATTTTACCAACGATATGCACTGATACTGTTAGACAGATTAGTGGAAGTATATAACGAGGCGCTACACACACAAAAATTGCCGGACTCCATGCGGGAAGCCTTGGTAATAAGGATCCCAAAAGCAGGACAGAGATCCTACACAACCAAACTCATACAGGCCATTTTCCCTTTTAAATAGAGACATGAAGGTGCTGAGCGGAATACTGGTGAGTAGACTGCTCCCGTATATGTCACATCTGAATCACCCAGATCAATCGAGATTCATCCCACGCCGCAATACTATGCTTAATCTAAGAGGCTTGGCTCATGTATGGCACGATCTGGGTTTGAGACGGGAAGAACACGCCCTGGTTCTCCTCGACATCGAACAAGCGTTCGACTCTGTGTCCTGGCCCTTTGCTTGGGACACATTGCAAAAAATGACTTTGGGACAAGGGTTTATTAAATGTGTTTAATTACTCTATGCTTCACCCAGGGCAAGGGTTAAAGTGGGAGGTAGAGTTTTAGAGGCGCTCCAGCTGAAAAGGGGTACCAGGCAGGGTTGCACCTTATCGCCTCTGATATTCGCCATAGCAATGGATCCATTGGCTTGTGTTCTGCGAACCCACCTGGAAGTTTGGGGAACAAAAGTGGGTTGCACCAACCATATAGTCTCAATGTATGCTGATGATACCCTTGTGTATTGTAGACAACCACAGGATGCAATACCAACCCTGCTGAGGGAATTGGAAGAATGTGGGAAGGTGTCAGGGTTCTGAGTGAATCCCAAAAAATCGAAGGTGCTCCCTATGGGAAGCCTGATAGATCGATTAATGGAAATGCTTCCGGAAGTGGGGCTGCCATGGACGAAAGACCCTGGCAAGTATTTGGGTATGATTCTGGCTCAATCGGAGGAAAGGTTCCTAGAGCTCAACGTAGGCAGGGTGATGGAGGGAGTACAACATTCTATGAGCATCTGGAAAGACCTGCCTCTATCTTTGATGGGCAAGGTTGCAATCACAAAAATGATTGTAAATTGTTGTAAATTGTTGTGTCTTGTAAAGCGCACTGCTACCCGGAGGCCTCGTAGCGCTATAGACCGCTGGGGAACCCGTCCTGGCTTTCCCTGTGAGATAGTCCCTCCTGGGGGTCTCCAAGGTGAAACCAGGCATCCCCGGCGTTTGTGTGGGGCCGTTGTGGAGATGAGGCAAGCTAATGCCCAGAGTTGCCGAGTGTGCTCCCTGGTCGGAGTAGGCACCGATGCGAGAATTATCAGTCCGCTGATCCTGGTCCAAGACCCTGCCGCGTCGGGAATCGAACCCTGGTCCCGGGCCGTTCTCTGCACTCGGGTCTGCCGCCTCTAACCAGTGAGCCACACCTCTCCACTCATTGTACCGCGCTGGTTGCACGTTCTCCAAAATTCATTTTATAAAATTCTGCATCACGTCTTTAAACAAATAGAAACCTTGCTAACAAAACTGTTTTGGAGCAATAAACGCAAGTGTATTAGCCTTTCAACACTACAGAGACCATGGCAGATGAGGGGTAGAGGTACCCTGTATTGAATATCACTATATGGCCACACAATTACAGCATGCAGTCCACTGCCTGGATGACTAATATAAATGGGAAAAAAGGCTCCTGGAAGGGTCTTATAAGGGAGGTTCGTTGCCAGAGTTATTAATGCACGGGAGAGTGAGTATTGGTGGGCAATAGAGTAAAAAGTAAATTCCCTCCCTATTAGACCTGGCATTCTTGGCGTGGTTTCCCCCTAACTGTAATTCTCACCTGAGGTTTCTGCAGGGGGTAGATGCAGGTCCTGAAGCAAGGTCCCAACTTCCCTCACCCACCAAGACAGTGTCAAAGCCAGAAATGGTGAAATGAGGGAAGAGGGGTAAACAAGGGAAGACAAATGACACACGTCCACAACACACTCACGGATGAATGGTAAGCTTCAGGTACTTCCTATGTGATTTCTGCATGTAAAGAAAAGAGTATACATGTATGTATATGGTTTTGATATAATATTGTGCACTCCTGTTATAAAAGTATTCACAATTAATGAGTAACTACCTGTAAAATTACCCTCTTCCACTTAGCATATAGTCGTGGTAGATGCAGGATCAGATTACCATCTAATTAAGTAAGAGAGGACAATAAGGTGTTATGTAGTCAGAGCAGAGAACGCAGATAGAAAGATTAAATTATCATATGAACTGACCTATAATGGTGATAAAGCCTGGAGTCAATAAAAAGGCCAAAACAGATATCCATACAGAGGAAAACCAGAAAATAATATATATTCCCAATTGGAACAATTCCTAGACAATGATACCAGGAAAATGCACAAAATGTGCAGGGCTACAAGATAAGTATTAATTCCTTTACTTCAGGAATGACTAATCCTTAATTGCTTTTCTTTATATAGCTTCTTCAGACATGTACATAAGGCATTGAGACCTCCATGTGCCATGGATAACTAAATCAGGTAAGTAAAGGCACAATATATATCTCTTGCAGAGCATGTTACCGCCTTTATAGATAGCATTGATTCTTTTGTATGTTTTTGTTCTTCTTTTGCAGGTCTCCAGAAGCGTAGTCCGACATCACCGCAGGAGACAGAAGAACCGAAATGGGAATGAAGCAGAAAGAGGAGCCGGTGTACTGCAACCTGGCGAGGGTAAAGGGCAGGGCAGAAGACATGCGCTCGTCAACTAGAACGCAAAGTGCTCTTCCGCCCATGCCAGCCATTTTTATTTTGGGTTTGCTCTCCCCGTCTATAGACACGATCAGGCACAGAGCAGGCCTGACAAAAACTTTTTGCATTCAGACCTCTTGTTTTTGCTGGCCATAGGATTTTGCACATGTTACCACTGCTAACCAGTGCTAAAGTGCTTGTGCTCTCTCCTTAAAACATAGTAATATTGGCTTACACCCAATTGCCATATTTAATTAACTTGAAAGTCCCTATTAAAATGGTACTACATGTGCCCAGGGCCGGTAACTTAAATACTACTAGTGAACCTGCAGAACTGGTTGTGCCAACCACTTAAGGAGCCCTTTAAACATGTCTCGGGCCTGCCATTCCAGAGCCTGTGTGTGCAGTTTTAATCTGCCATGTCAACGCGCAAGTTAACCCTCTTGCCAGGCCCAAACCTTCCTTTTTAATGCACTTAAGTCACCCCTTGGGTAGGCCATGGACAGCCTAGAGGATAGGGCGAAAAGTATTTAAAAAGCAGGACATATACTTTTAAGTTTTACATGTCCTGGAAGTGAAAAACTCTTCAAATTCGTTTTTCACTACTGCAAGGCCTACCATAGGATAACATTGGGATTTCCTTACTACATTTTATAAGTATAATTTTCAAATGGGAAGCTATAATTGATTCATGTTTGGTGTCTCTGGAATCCTAATTTAACTTGTGCTGAAGTCGGATTTTAAATTATAATTCTGAAAATGCCACTTTTAGAAAGTTGGCACTTTCTTACCTTAGCCTGCAGCCTGTCTCTGGTCACATAACTAAGTGTAGGTAGCAGTTGGGCTTTGTGTATTCCTCCTACCCAGCACACATAATGAGAGCTTAGGTGAAACTTCATGGGCCATCCTGGTAGGATGGGATAGAGGAGTTGGGCACAGCCTCACTTACATCTGAAGAGGATGTGTCTTGTCCCGACACAAAGAGCTGAATGCCCCCTGTAGTTAGTCTATAGCCTGGGCTAGCAGAGTTTTATATCTTTTCAATTCAAAGGCCTGCCTCTAGAAGCTTCTCTCCATTTCAAAGGCAAAACTGTGTGTAAAAGAAGGACCTCGGACAACACCACTTCAGTACACTTCTGGACCTGTGGATACTCTACCAGTAGCTGTGCTACTGGAAGGCTGCCAATCTGCTACACTGCTACTCTGCTGTGCTGACTTGCTACGCTCTTGCATGGGAAAGAAAAATTGGACCTGGAACCCATTTTGAACCCAGGATACCAGAGTGACTCAAAGGGCTAGTCTGCTGGCCACCTGATCTGAGCCTCAAGGACACACCAGACTCCCCACAGCTCCTGGACCCATCTTCAACAAGCTCTTGAACGCCCCCCCCCCCCCCCAAGATTTGCGTCCCCGGTCCTGGGCCCTTGGTGTGGCACTCAAGCCCTTTAAATCAAGCTTATGGGCTCTTTGTTAATAGGCCTGTTTGTTCCAGAACCACTCCCACAAAGAATCAGAGTGAGCCGCCGCAAATTCATCTCTTCATACAGCAAGTATTGTCTGCTCACATGGGCCACCACCACGAGACTCCAGCCCACTCGTCTGTGCCACCCTACCTGTTCCTTGCACCACGCCGACCACCACCAGTGATGCTGCCCTTACTTCCGGCTACCTTAAAAGCTAACGGGACTCTCGGCACAAAATTAGAGAAGGTAAACCTTCAGCGGAACTAATCCGAGACTGTATCCAACCCGTGCTCCATCAGACAACTTGAACCTTTAGATTTGAACTGGGCTAGCGTGACCAGATATCCCTGGTTGCCGCTTCATGCTTTTAGGCACTATTTTGCAGTTTATTCTTTAAAAATTAATGACTCCAGTTCTATTAATTGGATTTTTGTCGTTTTGGTCTTGTTTTGTTAATTTAATTAAGCTCTATTTTTCTAACCTGGTGTGGGTTCTTTTCATGTGGTGTTTTCACTGTTTTACTTCTTGAAGTGTTGCACAAATTCTTCACACATTGCCTTTAAGTTAAGCCTGACTACTCTGTTGTAAGCTAAGAGGGTGTTGAGCTTTTGCCCTATCCTGAGTAGTATTGTGGTTGTTGCTTGATCAGAGCTCACACCCCAGTCAACCAGAAAACCACTTTCTAACATTCCCCACGGGTACCCTTTCTCAATGTGTCAGTTATCCCTTAGATAGCCATCATTTTACAGTCTTGCAGATGTGCAATCAAGGATATAAGCGTACATCATCATTTTTTCTCAAGTTAGAATTGCTTTAAGGCCTATCATGTTTAAGGCAAGAATATTGCCATTTTTCTCACATCCTTTAGAGAAAATGGTTGATGATAAAGTAAGATGCTATTTTCTTTTTACCCGAACTTCAAGTTCCTTCAAAAGAATCCAAACAAATATTTCTATTGTGCAATCAAGATGAGCTACAAATCTATAATTCTTAGGGAATATTGGAGTACCTTTTTTGAATAACAAGTGAAGCACTGACTCCTGTCATTGGATATGAGTGTGATGTTAAAGTCAAAGTATAATGTCAAGGAATAGTCTTCACGGGGTACTCCAGATCTTCTTTTGATGGAGATATGGTGTTATGGCTGGATTTTCTGAGTAGGTGGGATCAGCCCCTAGGGGCCCCTCCAACCCAGCCAGAACGTACTCACCTTCCCTCCTCAGAACCAACTATCCAGGCACCTGGTACCTACCTGAGGATGGGGAACTCGCAATATACAAGCTCATATTATTAAGAACACCACTAAATCTATAGGGATACTAAGAATACTCACTGATTACTAGGGATATCCATACCCTACACCACACTTATTCACATCAGTTGGTCTCGCGGCCACCCTGACCCAGACCGTTCTACCCTAGGGCAGATATGACACACAATCCGGTGCGTCTACACACGGGCCTGCAGAACCCAATGCTCCCTTTTCCAAACTGTTTGCAATCCTGCAAAACTACACACTAGTTCAACCTCCTAGTGTTCTCACTTATTCAAGCCACAATCCAGTGGGTATCCACACTGATCTCCTACTCAGTGCTCTCATTAACGCCGCATATCAACGACGACCACATTCCTATGAACACCTATACATATATATATATTGGGAAGTCTCTTCACTAAGGGTCTGCTACTACAATAATATTATGGGGTGGTGTACTAACTTAGTCCCTTAGTTGCAAGTCTCCTCTCTCCCTCACTATTACTTACCTGATCAGGGGTAGCATCTGTTCAAACAGCAATACCTACCAGGAAAGATTACCCTTACTGTATGAGGACAAAGATATACACACTATGTGATTGAGTTATTTCTTGATTTAAGCGCTCCTACTCCCTTTTGATCCATCAGTAGCTCAACAGCAACTGGCTTGAAGCCAGGATAACTTTCTCATAAAAGAACTCATGCACACTAATTCACTAATTAATGGGGTCATTTATTATTAGTACAATATAAACCTTTACACAGAACTGACAAAGACTATAGGTAGAACACACTGCTGAAAGAGAAAAGATTAAACATAACAGGAACACTCCGCTGAAAGAGAAAGGATTTAAACATACAATAGCCTAAGGAATAAGGACAAGATTAAGATGCAAGTGTAAAGTAAACTAATGTGATGAAAACAATATCACCTGATTAGTGTGAAGTCTTGTTCTAGCTGTCATCTGGGTTCCTCTCTCGTCTGTGCCTTGGCTCATCTCAGACTCTCTCTCTCTCCTGCACTCTTGGGTACACCTCTGCGCTGATCGCTCTGTCTCTGGACTCCTCTCCCCCACACGAACTGTCTCCACCTTCTATCTTCAATCTTAATGGTTCCTGCCGCTCTGATCACCGTTCATTCCACTAGCTTATTCACTCTGTCTCTGCGCCAATGTCCAATTAACTCCATCTGCTCCCATAGGTTAGTCCACGATCTCTCCTCCGTCTCTTCTAAAAGGCATTACTTCAGACTCCAGCTATTCACACCTCCTCCTGATAAGCAACTGCTTCTGACTGCTTCCTTCAGTTCCAGCTCACTATTCAACTCAGCTCTTCTCCAGCTTGAACCCTCTCTCTCTCTCTGCCAACTCCACTCCACTGCTCAACTCTCTGCTTGACTGCCTCTCTGCTTGACTGACTGACTCCGCCTCTGCACTTCACTGATATAGAATGCTGTTTCCTCATGGAAAGTTCCAGCCATCAGCCTGCCGCCCACCAGATCTCTGCACCACTTCGCATCAAGGACACACACCCAGCTGGCCAGCCTTTTGTGGTGTCTTCAACACAGAGAATAATACAGCCTACCGATAAGGGCTGGCCCAGACCGGTTCTCTCCAAGTGAAAAACAGCCTTAACTATAAACTTTGCCTTTGCCCTGAAAAGCCTCTCAGCTTCATCAAGATGGAGTCCCTCTAGCTCTAGGCCTGTAGGCCTGAAAGGGGTGAAATGCTCCTTAGCTCTGTCAGAATACCTACATAAACCATACCAATGTGTCTAATATGTCAAAGCCAATAGGCAATAGACAGGTTAAAGTCAAGAATAAAGGCATATTAAGCAGCTATCCTCTTCTAGGTCTGGAAAAAGGGCTTAAAAGGGCCAACACAGGCTAAGAATACCTATACTAGATGCGAGCAAGATTAATGATCTATATCACTGCTAAATAAAGCCAAAAACTCTGCCATAACATATGGCCTGCTGTTTCCTTCCACCACAACGATGTCCTGAATCAGAACAAAAATATTTTCAGGTAAAAGATTAAAAACAAGATTGGATTACAGTACAGTGCGCAGGGCGGAAACCCGGAGACCAGAACAGGTGAAATAATTATTGCAGAAATTATGGCCACTATAGCAATGCTGACAATTATAGTTGATAATGAGAAGGAAAGCAGATCCAAGAAGCAAGAAAGAAGATATCTGATTAAGCGGAGCCTTTAGCGACTTGCTGTCTTTGGTCATCCAAAGTGAGCAACTAACTGAAGAATCTGCAACACACTATGGACCTGATTCACAAAGGGCCTCCCCACTTGTGGGAGAGGCCTCACAGTCGTGGGGAAGTCTCTGAGCTTTCGGCAGAATCTCCACAATGAGAATCTCCGCATCAAGAATTCTCATTGCGGAAATTCCGCCCAGAGTGTGGAGGCTCCTGCACGATTGAGGGTCTCCGCCAGGAGTGCAGAGGCCCTTTGTGAATCAGGCCCTGAGTCTCCAGACCGACCCCTTTCAATACCCTAGAACCCATTTTGACCTGGAAGAAACGTTGTGTGGAACTCGGAAGCAATATCCTCAACCATCGGAAGTGGGGTAGAATAGCATATTTTTCATGGCGTAAAAGCCCTGATCCCAAAGTAAGTCAAGGAGGTGGGCCTTTAAGCAATGGATGAATAGATTGCAGAGTTCAAGATGGCAGAATGGAGTAAAACCAGGAGGGAAAAAAGACTGAACAACCACAGGCCCATACTCCAAATTCCTATGAGACAATGGGTTCTTGTTATTTCGAAGTGCGAGACATAGAACTCCAAAAGCAGCGTTCAGAGCAAAAAAAACATTTTGCATCTGGCAGGTGATGGGAGGACGGCATGCCACATGTAAAAATGCTCAGGATGTTACCTTAAACAGTTGAGTAGAAAAGGCAAATCACGTGGAACAGAAACTTGAGTGCCTGATTGGAAACCTTAGCTGCTCCCAAGCCAGAATGCTGTGCTGCCTGCGCCTCAAAAATAAAGCCTTAAGGAAGGAAGGTAAGTGATGCAGAACCACCAGTATCATCCAAATTGAGATGTCTGTTGGTGCCTTGATTGTATGTAGGATGGAGAGTAGTGCCCGATTCCCTGCGGAGACCGTGGCGGGGCTCCTTTGGTAGGGCTCTGGCGACACACAATCTAAACAACGGCAGTAGAGATTTGTCCCAACCCATTTAGGATGCTAATTGGTATACTGTGGGAGAAAGAGCCCCGATATCTGTGCTTTCTTAATGCTACCTTCGAGCTGACCTTGGTCAAAAAAACTTTTTTTTGCCAGATATGGAGGCCAACTTCGTTAATTTTCTTATCCACATAAACTTTAGTGACAAATTTTATCCAATTTGAGGCTGGAATCATGATTTAATTATGGTTACCCACCTTGTTCTCTAAATTATTGATTGCATTCCAGAACTTTCGGAGCCCTTTCCCTTTTAAATTATTTTAAGGAGTTTATGTATATATTTTAATTGCTATTTTGTTGCTGCTGTATGCACAAGAGGGAGATGCTTTGTTCATTTCCCACTTTTGTTTTGCTGTCAAGTTAAAAACTCAGCCAAAGTGTGATTATGGATTGTGTTTTGCACATGTACTGCTGCTATTAAATTGTTGTTTGCACATACTAGGCCATGTTTTATAATCCCTTTTCTTGCTGTTAAAGCTGAACTTTTTGCTGAGGATGAATTCTGGATTTTATCAAGTACCTGAACCAGCTGCTACCTATTGCCTCTCGTACATTTTTGTCTGTCGTAGGATATGCCTTGCCACTTTATTCTGTTTGTTGTTAACTCCAACTGTAGAATGAGTTTTGTTATGTTTAATTTCTTTTTGTAATAATTTGTATGAACTTTTAAGTGGACCTCATATGAGTTCAAAATCTTATTAAATATTTTAATTGAATTGAAATATAAAGTATGTCTATGTCTAGCCAATACCTTTCACTAAATATTTTTTGCTTTCCAAAGTATTTTTTTATACTCTGTGCTAGTATCCTTGTTGGACAGCCCCACATGAAGGGCTTGCTCCCCCCCGCATGACAGGGCCCGAGCCCCGGCCCTCCAGGTGTTACCCACAGAAGCAACCCGCACCCCCGTCTCATACGGGACTCCTACCCCCGGACATCTCTGTATTCTGGGGCTGAACCACTACCGGCCCTCGCCCGGCCCGGCGCCATCTTGGACACTGCACCACGAGGCCGCGTGGCCTCAGATCGACCCTAACCCTGGGCCTGGCCAGGCCCCGACATCCCGGCACCACCATCCACCCAGGAGGTGAGCGGACTAGTTGGCAGGTCAATGGGAGAAAGAAGTGTCGATGGCTCTCCCCCGCCAGGTGCCGATCGCCTCCAGCTCCCCCGGGCGCTGGCTCCACCCCCCTGCTGGGTGTCTGGACTCCCTCATCCCGGACCTCCCGACCTCCAAGTGAGAGGGTCCGGACATCAAAGGGCGCCAGCCCTATAACTGGGGCAGCTCCAGAGCAGGAAGGCAGTTGTATCCTGGAGTCGAGAGACCCTGTGAAGAACTCATCCTTGACGGACTACTGGCGCTGCCGTAGCCCTGCCTTGCGAACTATCATCTTGCCTGCTGGCGCTGCCGCAACCTTCTGCATCCTTCAACCTCGCCGGGACCTGCTGGCGCTGCCGCGGACCGTTGTAACGACCACCTTCACCGGGACCTGCTGGCGCCGCCGCGGACCGTCGCTACCTACGACCATCTCGGGACCTGCCGGCGCTGCCGCGGCCCGTCCATCTAGAACGCTGAGCTCGAGGATTGTGAGCTACCCATCATATCATCGCATCTACCAGATTGGTAATAAGACTGTCCCGCTACCCCCTTCCCATCCAACAGACTAGAATCGAGGTGACCCCTGAGTCCAGACCTCCTTGTACCATTCCACCGTACTTCAAGATTGCCTATAAAGAACGTTAAACCTTATCTTTGTGTGGTGTACATCTGTGGGGGGGGGAAGTTACTCGTCTGTACGATCGCTGGAGACGGCTCTCCCTGGAGACCTCTCCCCTTGTCCTCGGCCGACCCTCCCGGTCCGTCTAACAATCCTTTTCTTTTGTTGTTATCATATCGTCTCTTGTAGTTGATAATGCCCGAGACAGCTACCTTTTTAGGTTTCACCTACACAACAAATGCACTATATCTGTTAGACATTTTGTTTACATACAGTGGGCTTACAGCCCGCCCATAGCTCATCATTTGTTAGCCTCAGGGTCACTCACATTTCCTTCATTCCCTTTTGTCTTGGCACGCTTGCGTCATATCCTCTTGTATTGGGCCCTTCTCTGGAGCATGACCTGTGTACTTGTGTCCTTCCAATGCCCCAGTTTCTGAAGCTACATTTTTGGGGGTTTAAGTACTCCATAAGAGTGCTAGTGTTCTCAGTCCATCTCGCATATCCCCATCCATGTACCTTCTATTACCTCACACCTGCACCCTTCCATGTTGCTATTTTTTTGTTCCACCCCCTGCCAAATAAGGTAAGCAAATCAGCTCATCTATGACAACGAATAGGTCCATTGTTGTAACATAGAATCCGCATATCCTTGAATTGTAAAGCGTGGCTGTGATTCTGCATGCCTTTCAAATAAAGAATGCTGCAACATTATTTCTTGTCCCCCAAATATCATTTACTGAGTAAAACATTGTTTCTGCTGCAGTCTTCTACTTTGTTCAAAATACAGTGCTCACCGGTGCAGTGCTTCTGTAAAATATTGACAAAACCCATGAGAGTGGCTTCTCTTTAGAGATTAAGGACTCAGTGGAACCTAAAATGAGGTTCTGACATACGCTACATCACATGACAAGATGGCTGCGGTGTAGGAGATCTGCACCGGAGCTCCTAGAGGTGTGGGATTCCCTTATGGTATTAATCCTAACATAACCCAGAGCCTCGCTCTACAAAGTTGCACTTACCTGCACTTCCACGCACAGAAGCCGATGTGGGAGCAGATTCAAGAAGCGTGGCGGTGTTGACCCGATGACCCATAGGACTTGCTGCGGACAGAACGTGGAGCCGTCCAGGAATAACAATGACACCGTGCATGGGGGATCGGAGAGCGTCTGGTGCAGTTGAGCAGCCAACGAGCAGACACTGAACGGATTACCCGGTGAGTGCCCAGCGGTCTGCTGCACAGTCGCTGTCGCCCTATCTCTCAGCTCTGTGCCCCGCTGAAGCCTTCCGGGCCCCACTGAGACTGAGCAGACAGCGCGAGGCAGGAGAGAAAGGAGCAAGGCTGGCTCCTAGCAGACCGGATGACCAGCGAAGGTGGAGTAAGTCACTTCGGTGAGTGCCTTGCACTTTTGCTGCATGGGCACAGATGCCCTGCTTTGGACCCCTGCGGTGTCGCATCTGTGGACTGGTACTGATCGTGGCTCCTGGCTGTTCCTGGGGGGTGGATTGGATCGGTCGGACCCTGACCTTCCCTTATATCACAACTGTTTCTTGCCTGAGATTTTTGACTCGCCCTTTGCTAGGGGTGCTGCGATCCTTAGCGACCGCATGGTGCCCGAAAGGGAGTGGTGCTCTCCCCTTTATATCCCACAATGTGGCTGTATCTGTGAGAGCCTCCGCACAACGTCATTGTCGTCATCCCTGGGAGATTAAGAGGCTGCCCACACAGTGCCTGAAGGCCCAGACCTTCATTTTGTGAAAGATTCCCCTCTTCCAGCTCCTGATCCAAAGATGGCGCCCCCTTCTCTTTGCAAACTGGATACCAATACAGGTTCAGCAAACTAAGCCTACAAAAGCGGTGGCCATCTTGGAATGGTGTCAACCCTTCTCAAAATGGATACCAATACAGGCCCATCAAACTAAGCCTGCAAAAGCAGCGGCCATCTTGGAAAGGTGTCAACCCCTATCAGTGCCTTCACCAGTCAATAACTGATTAAAATGGAGGACTCTAGCGAATAAGAGAAGCAAGTTACTATGCAGAAAGGATTTAAAAATGTATTTCTTTTTAAAAAGAGAAGACTGAAGAAAATTACTAGGCAAAAAGGAGTAATAGGGAACTTAGGAAAGAAAAAGAGAATAAAGAAAGGAGAGGTAAAACCATTTTTTTAAATGGATCAAAACCTAGAACCCTCAGGTCTACATGCCTTCACCATCAAATATCCACCCAATCTATCCAAAATGCGGCAAAAAAGTTCAAACACAGACTTATCAAAATGCCCTCAGAGACACTGATCTCAGATCCCTTTTTCTGCATCAACAAAGGCGTTATAACTAGGGCTCCCGGTTTTATGGTATTTATTTTTTGGCCATTTCCGTCTGCATTTATCCATATTCATTTTTTGGGCATTTTATCTGTATTTATCCACATGTATTTTTGCCACAAGCAAAAGCTGACACTGCAGCTAGTATTTTTCCAGATTTATTCAAATTGACAATGCACACATACACTCAGTTGTTATTGGCTAACACAATACATTCATCTGAAAAATTTGCAATTTGCAGAATGTCCCAAATACGCTTAAAAATGCTATCACAAACCATTTGTCTCAGAGCCTTGCAGTGTCTGTCATCAGTAGAGTGCCACATCCTCTCCCTCACTGAACACCATACTGCCCCACTGAGAGAAACTCACACTGCCTTCAGCTACAACCCAATTGTGTCCCGCTATAAGCACCTGGAAGCAACTCAATTCAAATTATGCACTAGACTAGAGTAATATGGTGCCTGAAAAAAAAGTAACAACGTACTGGAAAAAAGCGAACGCACATAGGGAATACACCTTAAAGCTTTTACACTCATTATTCAGAAATAAATGAGTGTATTTGCTTGAAAAGCTAACTACAGGAAAAGAAAAGTAGCGCTTCACTGGCAAACTCTGAAAGGTGGCTCTAATGTGTTTGGGTGTAAATAAAACCAAACTGGCCCCTTTGCGACTACTCTGTCTTGTTTTATTTAGTTATGTATTTATTGTTTGCATCTTAAAACCATTTTTCTCTCCTCCTGAGGCTGCATTTTGGTGTGGAAAAATGTCAGACAAAAACATTTTCAGCAAACATATTTCTCCTTTTTTTGGCTTCATTTTACAGAGGAACGAATGACAGAAAGGAAGAGAAAGAACAATCACGGTTTTCTACAAGTAAGGAGGAGCGCAACATAAAGAGAGGGAAGAAGAGGAAGAAAGAGGGGGGTAGCAGAAGTGGACACTGTCCTTGTCTTGTCCAGTAAAAAAGGAAGAGACCGCAACGGTTATGGGCTATGCAGTCCAGCCACAAACTCTGCAAACACTCCAGTCAGTGGATTAGAAAGATTTTGAGTTTTTGGCCAGATTGTTCTTGCAGCCACACATACACAGAGTAATGCTCTGCAGTCCAGCCACAAACTCGGCAACACTCCACTGACGTACCTAGGTTTTGGCACCCCACGGGATGCTACCATTCGAATCCTGTTTCTGCCACCCCCAAAACTGCATACGCCACTGACTCCAGCCCCACCCCCTACCCCTCTTCCCAGAGGACACTTACTTTTGTTTACAAATGGCTGGTGCAGAGCTCACTTGAGGGGCGTAGCGGTGCCCCGGAAATGGCTGGGGCATTAACAAAAACGTTTCATGTTACTGTAGGGAAGCACAGCCCTAGAATCAGGAAGAGGATGTTGTGAGGCAACTCTCTGCTGGTGCATGGCAGTAGTATTTTCCCATTTTTACATAGAAATACAGACAAAGGAAAACTTGTTATCGTCTGTATTTATATGTAAAAATCAGTTTAAGCGGAAAACCCGGAGCCCTAGTTATAACTAATGACCTTATCTTCCACACCAAACAACGTGCACAATGGAGAAATATCTTATTCTCATTGCTTCAAATTACTGAATCCAGAAAAAAGAAACATGCCCTCAAATTGACGTTATCCGCCTCAGAGTTCTGCAATGCGAACACCACTATATCCCTATACAATAATGGTAATATCCTTATACAAGCCTCAAATGTCAATCTCGCTATTATAGATAAGAACTTCCCTACTCTCAAGAAAGCACTGAACAAGAAAAACCCACTCCCCATCAGAAACCATCCTGTTTAACCTGTTGATACTACAACTCTACCACAATATCACACGACTGCGTCACCTGTTCCGAATTCTCACCATACCCCCATGCTCATTCACCCATCCATCACAACAGTCCCAATCACACCAGAGTCCCCGAATGGGACAAGGATACACTTTGATGCAGTCCAACCCAATACATACACACCCCAGGCATCCTTGATACCCAATGGTGAATCCATCAACTCTGAACCCAGTCCCGATAACCACATTGTCTCATCGACAAATGAACTGTCCACATGCCTCCCCCGACATGTCAACAACCCTGGTCTGTGATCGGTTCCTCCCCCTCCCAACACTTCTACCTCCCAACCTAATCCAAAACCCCTCAAGCATACCCCTCTCAGTCGCAACAGGCCTTACCAACCCATCAATTAACCAGGCCATCACCCTTTCGAATACGATCCCTCACACAATCCGCACTAATCAACTCACCCCTTTGGAATCTAATAATGCTTTCCTCCCTCACCAAGACCGAACATGCAGACTCCCTTTAATACAGCACACACCTCAACTCACAACTTGCTATCCTAACTCTGATTGGATCGCTTGTCTCAACGAGATATTCCTCTGTTGCAGAGTCATCCTGTGCCCTGGGCACCCCCCACCTTTTTGCTGACTGATACTGGTGGTAACTGATTTTGACTGACCCAGGGCTTGGCCTAAACAGGCCCAGGCCCAGTGCAATGCTGAAAGAGACACATTTGAATATAGTTAAAACACACACATATACTAGGGTACACAATGGTATGGTGGGGTACGGATTTATGATGGTACAACGCGTGCTTTTACAACGCATACCGTTACGACGCAGGTTTTACAACGCAAGTTGTTACAACGACTTGCGTTGGGGGCGCTGGATAGTGAATAGTTTAATTTAGTATTCCAACTCCAGTCCCCGTGGATAGTAGGGAAGGTGTTGGATAGTAAATTAAACTATTACCTATCCTAGAGCGCCCTCCAGCGAAAGTTGTTGTAATGAGTTTCGATGTTAAACCTGCGTCGTAACGGTACTTCGTTGTAAAAGTTCCGTTGTAAAGGACGTTCCCCGTGGGGTACCCCTGTGATTGGCATGACCTCCCCTATAGGCCACTAGTATAGAATAGGGCAGGGGGATTGGAACTACCTTGAAGTCCCCAGTACCCTGGGGCATGGCCAGCAGCCTTTTTCTGCACTTGCATGTGTGCACTGCTGAAGCCTGAGGTCAGTTTAAAAACAGCCTTGGATGCCAGGACTGCTTTTATAAAGTAAAGTGTGCCCAAACTCTATGTGGGTGTTTGTTGCACTTAAAATTGGATATCCTACAATGTTTTGGCATATTAGGGACCCCCAGGGTCTTCCCTAGATATCCCAGGGGTGGGGGGTCAGGTATTTATAAGGTCCACCCTTATAAAATGAATTTTTAAATGCCTGGGTAAAGTGACATTTCACATTTCACTCCCCACATTGTGGTAAAGTGCTGCTCAAATTTGACTTTGATGCTAGGAGCACTGTAGAGGGAGAATCTGCAATATTTCTACAGATTCAGAACCCCTAACGTCACTCCTAGTTGCACATGGGGTGGGGTTCTTGTAGATATAAGGCAAGTAATTATAAGATATGTTTTTGGAACTCCTGGTGCTGGAAAATTGGCCCAAGACATTTTTCCCATTGCAAATCCCCTGTTACATAGGTTAACATGGTAGAAAGTTATTGATTAATAACTATTGATAGGAGAGGGATAGAAATGCCATTCAAAGACTTCCCAGATTGGTATTAATAAATCCAACAATATCATATTGTTGAATTTCTCCCAACGAGTACATACAAGAAGTCATAAGACTTTCTTGTTTGTTGGTCCAAATTCAGCCTTCCAGTGGTCTGCCCTGATTGATCAGAGTTAAGTGGATTAGCCAGGCTGCCTTTCAGAGGTGATAAAGAGCCCCTGTGTTTAACCGGCTCTGCTGGCAGGGCAGTGTGCTGTTCCATGGGATTGTCAGGCCAGGGGGAGGGGTTGTAAACTTTGCTCTTCAAAGGGGAGAGCAGAGACCATTGTCATTTACAGCTATGTACTTCCCACGTTAGGCAGATGGTAGGATTAAGGAAGGTATGAGCAGATTCAGGGGGAGAGTAAGTATATTAGTCATCCTAGGGGTGTGTTTAGCCAGCTCTTACCTCCTTGCTGGAAAATCAGCCATTATGGATTTGGAAGATTTGATGCACTCTGGGACAAAATAATGCCACACTCTACAGGATGTGGTGATAACTTTGATGGGTTACCCTGCTCCCATTGGTCAGAAGTGACGTCCTGCAAGCCCCAGAGAACTTGGAATAAGTATCTGAGGGGGACAGAGCCCTCCATATCTGCTGCTTGAAACTTACAGAAGCAAGAAGTGCCCTGTTGAGAAGTTTTGCTGTGCAAAGATTTCTAAGGCCTGACCTCTGAAGATTGCACCATCTGAAACTACAGCCCTGTGGATTATCTTGCTGAAAAAGAACTAAAGAGTGGGCTCCCTGAAAGCTCCAGGTTAAAGAGCTCATCTGGAACATGACCAACTACATCTACACCTTGGAGAACCATAAGTGGATTTGTAAGGGTTTTGTACCAGTGGATTGCAGGAACTCAACTTTAAAGGGCCATCTTGGAGCTTCCAGACCCTTGAAGTGAGTTTGAGACACTTTGGGACCACTTGAGGAACTTCAGGAAGAAGTCCAAGAAATTTGGAGAACTTTGGACCAACTTTGAAAAATAGCTCCATAGAGGGACCGACTCAACCTGGCCAGCCAGGCTGCCGGCCTTCAACCACGAGCCAGCCAAGCCAACCAGGTTCGTCCTGCTAAAAGCTCCATAGATCCAACTTCCAGAGAATGACCAGGACTAGAGAAAATCTATAGCCGGTGAACCCTCACCGGATCCGGCTACATGCGGAGCATTGAGAGACCCCACGAGAAAAAGCTCCAGAAAAGTTTATAAGTACGCTCGTAGAAAAGGAGACCGGGAGCAACCGCAAGAGACAAGCCGCCTGCCTTCCATCGCGTGTCCGCCTGGATTTCTGGGTTGTCCTGCTGAAGCAATCTGGAAATATTTTTTAAGTCCACGCCATGGAAGTTGACTGGGACTTCGTCACAAGTCAAGCCGGCGAATCCTCACCGAATCCGGACTGGCCGGGAGCTTCGAGGGGCCTCGAGGAGAAAAGCTCCAGAAAAGTTTCTAAGTGTGAAGGTAGAAACTGAGACCAGGACCTGCTGCAAGCTGTAGCCGCTCAGGGCTCCATCGCGCCCGGCCTGAAACTTTGACTTTGGTCCAGTCTATAGCAAGCAGTTATCACAATATGGTGCTATAATCTTCTAAATGCTGTATTTTATTAAATCTTTGAAAATTCATATTGATGGTTCCCTACATTGGAGTTTTGTCATTTTTATGTCATTTTAAAGATAAAAATATTTCCTTTTTCTATAAATTGGTGTTGGATTTTTATTATGTGTTGTGTCTTAAATATTTCCTGAAATTGTGGTTTTAAATGTTTGACATACCTGTCTTTAAAGTTAAGCCTGTCAGCTTGCAGCCACGTTACCAAGGGTTGAGCATAGGAATACATTTCTAAGACCTATGCTCAGTCCTATCATGTGTTAGCGGCCTTATTGCCAGTGGCAGACATACATTTGCTACTACCAATAACCCACTTTCCAACATTTGGTGGCAGCGGTGGGATGAGGACTTGTGTTTAAAAAGTACACCTTTCAGTACACCTTTCAGTGAATGATTTATGGTTATAACAATCCTCTAAATTGCCTTAGAACATGGGTACTCACAAACGTTCTCTCGGGGGCCAAATTTACAGTGTGGTTTGTGTACGAGGGCCGCACCAGTGGGGGGGAGGGGGGTCAGTGGGGAAGGGGGCAGGGCTAGAGCAAAAAAAAATCATAGGTTCCTGCAGCGGACGCCTTCGTCCACTGAGCCACCGGACCCGGCATATACACATCTCTCTCTCTCTCTCTCTCTCCTCTCTCTCTCTCTCTCTCTCTCTCTCTCTCTCTCTCTCTCTCTCTCTCTCTCTCTCTCTCTCTCTCTCTCTCTCTCTCTCTTCTCCCTCTCTTTCCTCCCTCTCTCTCTCCCTCTCTTTCTCCCTCTCTTTCTCTCTGTCTCCCTCTGTCTCACTCACCTTGACTGTCTCACTTTCTCTCTCTGTCTCCCTCTCTCTCTGTTTCCTTCTCCCTCACTCTATTTCCCTCTCCCTCACTCTATTTCCCTCTACTTCACTCTATTTCCCTCTCTCTTCTTCCCTCTCCCTCCTTCCTTCCGTCGCCCTCTCTCTCCTTCCCTAGTCCTCATTCCCTATGTCTCCCTCTCTCTCTCTGTTTCCTTCTCCCTCACTCTATTTCCCTTTCCCTCACTTTATTTCCCTCTCCCTCACTCTATTTCCCTCTCTCTACTTCCCTCTCCTCCTTCCCTCTGTCTCCCTCTTTCTCCTTCCCTCTCCGTCATTCCCTCTGCCTCCCTCTCTCTCTCTCCTTCCCCCTCCCTCACTTTGAGGTCTCCTCACTCTGACGTCTCCCTCTCTCTCCTGAGGTCTCCCTCACTCTAAGTTCTCCCTCTCTCTCCTTCCCTCCCCCTCACTCTGAGCTCTCCCTCACTCTGAGGTCTCCCTCCCTCTGTCTCCCTCACTCTGAGGTCTCCCTCCCTCTCCTTCGCTTTCCCTCACTCTGAGGTCTCCCTCTCTCTCGTTCTCCCTCTCTCTCCTTCTGTCTCTCTCCCTCGCTCTGTCTCCCTCGCTCTGTCTCCCTCGCATGCTCTCCCTCCCTTGCTCTCCCTCACTTGCTCTCCCTCCCTCGCTCTCCCTCCCTCGCTCTCCCTCCTTTGCTCTCCCTCCTTCGCTCTCCCTCCCTCGCTCTCCCTCCCTCTCTCTTGCTCTCCCTCGCTTGATCTCCTTCCCTCGCTCTCCATCCCTCGCTCTCGCTCCCTCGCTCCCTCTCTCTCGCTCTCCCTCTCTTACTCTCCCTCCCTCCCTTGCTCTCCCTCCCTCGCTCTCCCTCCCTCCCTTGTTCTCCCTCCCTCCCTTGCTCTCCCTCCCTTGCTCTCCCTCCCTTGCTCTCCCTCCCTCGCTCTCCCTCCCTCGTTCTCCCTCCCTCGCTCTCCCTCCCTTGCTCCCTCTCTCTCGCTCTCCCTCGCTTGCTCTCCCTCCCTACCTCGCTCTCCCTCCCTCGCTCTCCCTCCCTCGCTCTCCCTCCCTCGCTCTCCCTCCCTTGTTCCCTCTCTCTCGCTCTCCCTCGCTTGCTCTCCCTCCCTACCTTGCTCTCCCTCCCTCGTGCTCTCCCTCCCTCCCTCTCCCTCCTTCACACTCCCTCTCCCCCCTCGCTCCCTCTCTTGCTCTCCCTCCCTCCCTCGCTCTCCCTCCCTTGCTCTCCCTTGCTCTCCCTCCCTCGTGCTCCCTCTCCCCCTCACTCCCTCTCTTGCTCTCCCTCCCTCCCTCCCTCCCTCCCTCACTCTCCCTCGCTTGCTCTCCCTCGCTCTCCCTTCTTCCCTTGCTCCCTCGCTTGCTCTCTCTCGCTCACACTCGCTCTCCCTCCCTCCCTCCCTTCCTCTCCCTTGTGCTCCCTCCCTCGCTCTCCCTCCCTCGCTCTCCCTCCCTCGCTCTCCCTCCCTCGCTCTCCCTCGCTCCCTCTCTTGCTCTCCCTCCCTCCCTCACTCTCCCTCACTCTCCCTCCCTCCCTCCCTCGCTCTTCCACGCTCTCCCTCGCTCTCCCTTATCTCCCTTGCTCTCCCTCCCTCGCTCTCCCTCCCTCGCTCTCCCTCCCTCGCTCTTCCACGCTCTCCCTCGCTCTCCCTTCTCTCCCTTGCTCTCCCTCGCTCTCCCTCCCTCGCTCTCCCTCCCTTGCTCTCCCTCCCTTGCTCCCTCGCTTGCTCTTCCTCCCTCGCTCTCCCTCCCTCATGCTCCCTCCCTCCCTCTCTCTCTCTCTCTCTCCCTTGCTCTCTCTCTCTCCCTCCCTCCCTCTCCCTCGCTCCCTCGCTCCCTCTCTCGCTCTCCCTCCCCCCCTCACTCTCCCTCCCTCGCTCTACCGGCCTCGCGCTCCCTCTCCCGCCCTCGCTATCCCTCGCTCTCCCTCGCTTGCTCTCCCTCCCTCCCTCGCTTGCTCTCCCTCGCTCATGCTCCCTCCCTCTCTCACTCTCCCTCCCCCTCCCTCACCCTCGCTTGCTCTCCCTCCCTCCCTCTCCCTCCCTCCCTCACTCTCCCTCCCCCTCGCTTGCTCTCCCTCCCTCCCTCGTTCTCCCTCCTCACCCTGCCTGTGTGTGCCCGGGCTGTGACAGCTTCCAGGCGCACACACACTGCCACACCCAAGCTCTTCACAGGTCTTTAAAAGACCATTTGTATGTTAATGAGGCTTTGTTCACCTCTCAGCGCCCCTGCAGCCCCACTCTGATTATGGTGGGAATCACCCGGCCCCCACAGAGCAGCAGAGTCTGAGTCGCGCTCTGGCTGCAGACATCTTTAAAACGTTTTTTTTAAACTCGGGTACGATGTCTGCAAGGTCCGCGAGCCGCCAGGGAAGGCTTGCCGGGCTGCCACCGGCCCGCGGGCCGTACTATGAGTACCCCTGCCTTAGAACAAAACTTTTGAGTTTGATTTTTGGAATTTGGACTAAACTGTTTTGTGACCCAAAACTAGGGAACCATGGAGTTGAACCTGGCTAAACTGTCCCAGTTCAAGCTTTCTGAGCTTAGGAAACAGTGTAGGCATAGGGGGCTGCCTTCCTCCAAGACGATGAGGAAGGCAAGGCTGCTTGAGTCCCTAAAGGCCTGGGCCGGGGCAGCTGTGGAGAACCCATGGGGGTGGGAAGATGTTCCACCCAACCTCACCCAAGAGAGGGGTGAGGATGAGACCTCTTCCGTTGTGACTAGTGTTAGCCAGGTGAATCCAGGTGGTGGTGGGAGTGGGGAAGGGTCCCTTACTCAGGTACCACTACTGTCCCTTGCAGAGAGACAGCTTCAGGTTTAATTAGAGTTGATTGGCTTGGAGAAGGAGACATTCAAATTGGCTACGAGAAAATGGGAGCGGGAGGAGGAGAAGAGGAACGGTGGCAGTGAAAGTGAAGATGTTGAGATGTCCAGGGGTGGTAGATTTGAACCTAAACTTCCCAAGGGCATATTGCCCAAGTATAGAGAGAGGATGACATTGACTGGTGGCTAGCATCTTTTGAGAGGGCATTTAAAATGAGTAGGGTCCACTCTAGGTATTGAGGTGCACTCCTGGGGAAATTGATTCCAGTAGGTGTGAGGAATAGGCTCCTGACCGTGAAGGGAGAGGATGTAGAATCATACCAGCAGATGAGGCATGCTTAGTCAAGAGTTTTGGTCTGACTCCAGAACAGTACAGGGTGAAGTTTAGAGGCACTCAGAAATTGAGTTCAGTCTTGGGTAGACTTTGTGGACGTTTCATTGAAGGCACTGGAAGGCTGGATTGTTGGTAACAAAGTTGACACATATGAGGGATTGTAAAATTTGTTTTTGAAGGAACATATTTTGACTCATTGTGCAGAAGTGAAGTTACACCAGTATCTAATGGACTCTAAGCTGACAGACACCAGAGAGTTGGGGGAATCAGCTGATGAGTGGGTGAGAACCCAGGTTTCCATTCAGCACCAGGGGGGTGACCAGAAGGAAGGAGGACAGGTCCTTTCCCAAGGGAAAGCCCAGGGAAATGAAGGTCAAAAACCTAAGGAGTCCTCCAAAGACCAACAAAAACCTGCACAAGGAGGGGGCCCGAGCCAACCCAAATTCAAAGAGAGGGGGTTTCAGGGAAAGCCTGGTAGGTTATTTGATCCCTCAAAGGTGGGTAAGTGCTTTGACTGTAACCAGCCAGGGGACAAGCAGGGAGATGCTGTCTGCGCCAAGAAGCTCCCCCCCAAGCGGCCATCCACAGAAATTGCCAGTGTCAGTGTAGGGGTAGAGAGTGGTGCCCCAGAGAGGGTAGTCAGGTGGTAGAAGCAACCTTAGTGTCCCTGGGTGGGGTGAATATTGCCACCCTTGCTGCCTTACCTCTAAACATGGACAAGTACAGGCAGAGGCCTCAAATGAATGGGACTGAGGTTGAGGCTATCAGAAACACTGGAGGTAGTGTAACTATGGTCCTGGATGAACTGGTGTCTTCAGAGAGGTTGTTACCTGGTGAGTTTCACCAGGTGACATAAGCACGCAGCAGTACCAAACTCCATCCTACGGCTGTGGTGGATTTGGAATGGGGAGGTGTGACAGGCCCTATGACGGTAGCTGTGTCAAAGGTGTTCCCAGTCTAGCCTTTATTGGGCAATGATCTTGAAAAGTCTGTGTGGTCAGAGGTGGAGAGAGAATTCCATATGAACATATTGGAGCTCCCACAGTGGGTATGTGCTGTGACTAGGTCACAGACTAGCCAGAAGGGAGGGGCTGGACACTTGGACCCTGGAACAAAGGGCCAAGCATCCAAGGACAAGGGCACTGGGCCTGGTGAGCCAGACCAGGGAACTCCAGAGGTGCAGGAAGAATCTAACCCTGATGGGGAGGATCTGGCCTCTGAGGGAGGGACTCCATCCCTGCCAGAACTGTCAGATAAAAAAAATCTTTTTATTACAAAATTTAAATTAACAATACCACAGGAAACAACAAAAAAGAAATCAATCGTCAGGAAGGGTACATCACTGAAAATAAATGTCTCATATATGCGATCAATAAAAAGGAAAATAAACAATAACAATGACATACAGGCAGATCATAATCTTCAATCTCTAAAGGGATTCCACATCTACATTATAAGGAGCATCATCTGCAAAGGGGGTACACAAAAGTCCCCTCATACGTCCCTTGGTCCCCATATTCTAGTCCATTTGCCCAGGCAGCATCTGCCCTCGTATACCACCCTCTCAGCTTGCATGCATCAGTCCAAATCTGCAGCCCAGTCCGTACTTTGGGGCACGACTCCTCCCTTCCATGTTCTGGCAATATTCCTCTTTGCTACAATACAACCCAGAGAGACCCACAGTTGTTCAGTACAATTCCGGTCTGTAGCGTCCCATATGTTTAAGAGACATAGCCTTGGGGAGGATTCCATTGGTTTCTGACATATGTGGGATATAAGGGATACAATCTCGTTCCAATAATTTTGGAGGATCGGACAGTCCCACCACTGATGCAGAAAAGTGCCCACCGCACCACATTCCCGGGGCAAAGTGGGGAGGATAGGAATCCCATCTTAACCAGAGCTGTGGAAGTATAATAAGCTCTGTGGAGTAATTTTAGTTGAATACGTTTAAATCGGGACCTGATGGCCACCTCCCTGGGCGATGCCAGGGCCTCCCTTCAATCCTCATCCGGTATTTACCCTAAATCGGCCACCCATTTCATATGAATTTTATCAAGTGGTTCTGGTAGGTTGTTGAGTATCTTACGGTATGTTAAGGAAATAGCCTTATCTGGCAGGTAGTCGTCTAGGAGCCTATCTTCTAAAGGCGATGAGGCTGGGAGATTAGAGCCCTTAAGAATGGCCTTGGTAAGTGCGCTATGTGCTTGTAGGTAATGGAATGTTTCCCCCTCATGGAGCTGGTATTTGGCGTGTAGCTCAGTAAATGGAACTGCTGTGCCCTTCACCCACATGTCCCAAACTTCAGAGAGACCAATCAGGTCCCATTTATCAAAACCGGGCTGATTTGAAAACATCCCTAAGTGACAGGATTCTAACAATGGAGTAACTCGTGTGATTTTACCCTTTCAACCCAGCGCGGTTGTGGCTGCATGCCAGATTGAAATTGTGGTGGAGGTGGGTGGGAACAAAGGTACATGTTTGGGCCCGCCGTATAGTGCCCTCATATAATTACCGGCTGTCATATTAAAGCAGTCCATTCTGTACGCTGGGTCTGCAATAGGACGATCGGCCCAGTGATTGAAGACCTCCAGTTCAGAGGCCCAGTAATACATTCTAAGTGCAGGAAGTGCAATACCGCCGTCATACCAACTACGTTGAAGTTTGTCCAACTTGATCCGGGGAGTGCCACCATTCCATAACAGGGAGCGGACCTCAGAGTCAATGGATGAAAAATATTGTGGCGAGATTGGGTAGGGTGTATTTTGCAGGGCGTGCAGGAAACCGGGGAGTGCCATCATTTTAAAAAGGGCAGCCCTTCTGAGTAAGGTGAGGGGTAGCCCCTTCCAATGCTGCACATCCGCACGGAGGCGTTATAGGGGTGGAAGGAGATTCCTCCTATGGAAGACATCTTGATCTTTCGTAACATAGATACCTAGATATCGGAAGCCCTCCATGACTACATCGGCGGTACAATCTCGGGGGAGTCGTGGAGGATTCCCACTAAGGACATATACCAAGGATTTGTCCCAATTGATAATGCAACCCGAGTATTTCCGAAAAAGGGCCAGGATATGGAGCACAGAATGCATTGAGGACCAGGGTTTGGCTAAGAACAAAAGAATGTCATCAGGGTAAAGGGATATTCTATCTGACCAATCTGGAGCCCAATTTAATCCACGGATAGACGGATCCCCTCTAATCCATACCGCTAAGGGCTCCAGTGCTAACGCAAAGAGCAGAGGTGACAGGGGACAGCCCTGCCTCGTGCCTTTCCCCAATTCAAAAACTGCTGGCCTGCCACCAATAACTGAAATGTGGGCCAGGGACTTGGTATACAATAAACGTATCTAGGCCATAAATCATGGGCCAAATCAGTATGTCTCCTAGGAGGCAAATGAAAAAGGCCATTCCATCATATCAAACACAATTTTAGCATCCAAGGACACAAATATCGCGTCTGTATTTATGGTGGAGGCCCTGCCTAGCACCCCATAAAGGCGATCGAGATTGAGTGCCGTGGTTTTTTTTATGGCATAAAACCAGATTGGTCCAGGTGGATCAGCTTATGTAGGTGGGTCAATAGGCGAAGGGCCAAAGGCTTAGCTAGGATTTTGACCTTCCGGGTCAAAAAAGGAGATCGGTCGATAGGAGCTGCATTAGTCTTGGGGTTTTACTTTTTTATGTATAACTGCAATGTTAGCCAGACATTGTGTCTTGGGCAAGCCCCCATGCTCTACACTTTCATTATACATTCGTAGGAGATATGGAGCGAGGACCTGCGAGGTTGCTTTGTATAATTCGATCGGGAGACCACTGGGCCCCATGGCCTTTCCAGAGCGCAGTGCCCCAATTGCTTTAGATACCTCCTCAGGATCAAGAGGGGCATCCAGATCAGACACATCTTGGGGGTCTAAGCGCGGTAGGGGGAGGGTGGAAAGTAAGTCAGCGGCCTTCTCCTAAGTAGAAGTGGATTGTAGTCCCGCGGCCTTCGCGGGAGAGGAATCCAAGATGGCGCCCGCGACTAGACCGCCGGAACGAGAGGTAGGCGGTCTAGTCTTTCCGGAAGGCATACCAACAAAGCGGGAGGAAGCGTAAGATATAGGGAGGGAGAGACCGCCAAGAAAGGAAGAGGCTCTTCCTATGGGGCAACTGTCGGTGTCTGCGGAGGAGAATGGACTGGACCCTCACTACAGGAGACAGACGACGCCCAGGAGGAGAAGAAGGCCACACACCGGGAATACCGCCCAGTGGCAACACGCACAAGTCCAGCCGGCCTGGAGAGGTGGAGGGTGGCCAGACTCCGACAGCCACGATCCAGGAGGGCATTGGCCTGAGGTAAGTACCAATATTCAATTATTTCACTGCGGGCTGGTGGAGGTCAGGACCACAAAAAGTCCCCGCTAGTTATCCATCCCTTTTTCCTCACATGCCCAATCTCTCCCTTCCTAGCCTTTAAGCACATCCCCTGAGTGTGGGTGAAGGTGGCGGTGAAGTAACAAACACAAACCCCAGGTTACTGACCTTCTTATTATTTGCTCTCTTTGAGGAAACGGGAAACTGTGTAGCAGATATATTCGGGGAATTAGCCGGTGGCCGACCGGAGCTTTACCCTAGAGCGGCCATCTTAGTCATCGGCTAGCCAAACCCCCCAGAGCTGTCAGATTTGGCAGAACTGACAGGAGCAGGTGGACCCTCCAGAGAGAAGTTCAGTAAGGGACAGCATGACTGTTCCACCCTTGAGGCGGATTGCTTCTAAGCAAAAAGAGGGGGATGGCAGTGGGTTTCACAAACTCTACTGGGAAGATGGACTGCTTTATACTGAGCGCCATAAAACTCAAGGAGGGGGTCACCAGGAGGTTGATGGTGCCCCAGAAGTACAGAGAGTTTATCCTGACTTTGGGGCATGATATCCCCTTGGCAGGACATTTGGGACAGACAAAGACATGGAACCATTTCTACTGGCCCCATATGTCTGAAAAGGTAAAGGAGTTTTGCAGCTCCTGTGTCACCTGTCAGGCCAGTGACAAGGCAGGGGGCAAGACAAAGGCTCCCCCTATATCACTGCCAGTAGTTGGGTTGGGCTTCCTTTTGAAAGGGTGGGGATTGACATTGTTGGTCCCCTGGACCCACCTACTGCATCAGGGAATTTGTATATCTTAGTGGTAGGTGACCATGCAACTAGATACCCTGAAGCATACCTCTAAGAACCATTGATGCTCCTGCAGTGGCTAGAGCACTGCTTGGTGTGTTCACCAGAGTAGGGTTTCCAAAAGCGGTGGTGTCAGATAGGGGCACAAACTTCCTGTCCAGCTATCTGACTGCTATGTGGGATGAGTGTGGTGTTAACCACAAGTTCACCACCCCCTATCACCCACAAGCAAATGGTCTTGTTGAAAGATTCAACAAAATCCCGAAGGGCATGATAAATGGGTTGTCATAGAAACTCAGGAGGAGATGGGATGTTCTTCTTCCATGCTTACTGTTTGCCTACAGGGAGGTGCCATAGAAAGGGGTTGGTTTCAGTCCCTTTGAGTTGGTGTTTGGACACCCTGTGAGGGGGCCATTGCCATTGAGCCTGCCGAGAGAGTCTTTAGAGAAGCCTCTTAAAGAAGCTAAGGACAATGTGCTTGACTATGTGCTAGGCCTGAGATTTAGAATGGCAGAGTACATGTACAAGGCAAACAGGAAACTGGGGGCCAGCCAGGAGCTCATTAAGCACTGGTATGATCAAAAGGCTACTATGCCTGAGTATACTCCAGGAAAATTGGTGTGGGTGTTGGAGCCAGTAGCTCCCAGGGCCCTCCATGACAAGTGGAGTGGGCCCTATCCAATCTTAGAAAAGAAGGGTGAGGTTACCTATTTGGTTGACCTTGGCACCCCCAGGAACCCTAATAGGGTCCTGCATGTGAATAGATTGAAACACTACGATGACAGGAGAGATATGACCATGTTACTGGTCACTGATAAGGGTGTGGAGGAGGAAACCGAGCCTGTGCCTGACCTCCTTTCCACTAATGTGCAAGATGGGTCAGTGGTGGAAATTGTGCTATCTCCCAAGTTGACAGACCAGCAGCACAGAGACAGTAAGCAACTGCTGGATCAGTTTGCTGGCCTGTTCTCTTTGACTAAATCTTTGAAAAGTCCATCAAGCACTCTGTATATGTCAACGTTCCTTCAATTGTACTCCAATTCGTGTTTTGTGCGACTCCCTCCAAGTGTTTTGTTATGAACACTATATTAGATAAACAGATTTGTAGGAAGTGGAGTTTCCACTTCCAAGTGGTGGTGTGCACAATTATACTCAGACCTGTTTGGTCTTTATCAATCTTTTTCGGGTTGAATAAATGATTCTTTCAAAATTGATCAATATTTCAATTCGAAGAAATGTATTTGTTTCATTTCTTGTTGTTTTTCATTTATGCAAATTTGTTTTCTGCAAAAACATCATACTTCTACATTCCACATCTACCCGATGCATTTCGGGTCCAAAATGACCCTTCCTCAGGGGTCTGTGTGGGAAAAAAACAAGGAAATATTTTGAGCCCATCGGCCACATATTCAAGCATATATTGCAAAATTACATAATACACAAGCGTTGTAATGTCATATTGCATTTTTGTAAATCATTATATTCTTTCCAACCTCTTTGTGCAACAAAAATGCCATGTTCTATATCAAGTTTCATCATAACCTCTTAACCATTTCATGTAGCTTATAAAAGTGAAAAATAAAAAATAAAAAATAAATAATAATGAAAAGCCTATTCAATGCTCTAAGCTTCTAAACTGAAATAAAAATTCACAGTTTACGCGTTGAATAGAAGATGAAAATAACGAGTTCTATCTGATTCACGAGAGCCCCAAAGCTCTATACCATTGTAATCAAACTCGCGTTGGCCCGTGTTTAAATGTCCAACTCAAGTGTATTAATGGCCGTTAAGAAACAATGTGTGCGTACTGTCATCCTATTTACCCTATGTGCAAATGCCCAATGACAAGATAATGCTATGCAGTGAAAAATCCATTATGTGCTTTCACAATCTTAATCTAGAAGAAGTTCAGTGCACGAAGAAAAACGTTAAACTTTTCAGCGTTGGTACTTACAGGAAATGCAAAAGCAATTCGCGCCTCGGTCTCCAGCTGTTAGACGGACCGGGAGGGTCGGCCGAGGATAAGGGTAGAGGTCTCCGGGGAGAGCCGTCTCCGGCGATCGTACAGACAAGTAACTTCCCCCCCACAGATGGACACCACACAAGGGCAAAGTTCAACGATACTTTATAGGCAATTCTTTAAGTACGATAGAATGGTACAAGGAGGTCTGGACTCAGGGGTCCCCTCGATTCTGGTCTCTGGTTTGGGAGAAGGGTAGCGGGACAGTCTTGTTACCAAAAGATGGAAATAGCTCTCAATCCTCGAGCTCGGCGTTCTAGATGATCGGGCCGCGGCGGAGCCAGCAGGTCCCGAGATGGACGAAGGAAGCGACGGTCCGCGGCGGAGCCAGCAGGTCCCGATGAAGATGGTAGTTACAAACGGTCCGCGGCCACGCCAGCAGGTCCCGACGACGATGAAGGATTACGAAGGTTACGAAGGTTGCGGCAGCGCCAGCAGGCAGGACGATGAAGCGCAAGGCAGAGCTACGGCAGCGCCAGTAGTCCGTCAAGGATGAGTTCTTCTCTGCGTCTCTCAACTCCAGGATACAACTCCTTCCTGCTCTGGAGCTGCCCCAGTTATAGGGCTGGTGCCCTTTGATGTCCGGACCCTCGCACTTGGAGGTCGGGAGGTCCGGGATGAGGGAGTCCAGACACCCAGCAGGGGGGTGGAGCCAGCGCCCGGGGAGGCGATGGGCGAGCGGCACTTGGCGGGGGAGAGCCATCGACGCCTCTTTCTCCCATTGACTTGCCAAGTAGCCCGCTCACCTCCTGGGTGGATGGTGGTGCCGGGATGTCTGAGGCCTGGCTAGGCCCAGGGTTGAGGTCGATCGGGGGCCAGGCGGCCTCGTGGTGGAGTGTCCAAGATGGCGCCCAGGCTGGGCGCGCGGGCCAGTAGTGGGTCGGGCCCACGAGGTCGATATGTTCAGGGGCAGGGGTCCCGGAGGGGACGGAAGACGGGCAGTGGTGGGGTGTGGCACTTGTGTGACCGGGCTCGGGCCTGGTCGGGCCGAGGGGGAGCGGCCCTTCATGTGGCCTGTCCAACATGCGTCCCCCCCAGCTGAAGGCGGGGAGAGTCACCCATCCTCTTGGGGACTCTCCTCGTCGAGGCGGAAAAACCGGGACAGGCCATCCGCGTTGGCGTGATCTGGCCCAGGCCGGTGCTCAACAGTGAAGTCCATCCCTTGTAGGGAGATGGACCAACGTAGTAGTTTCGGGTTTTCCCCCCGCATCTGCATCAGCCACTGCAGGGGTCGATGGTCGGTCTGCACCCGAAAGTGTGTGCCAAAGAGGTAGGGCCGGGGCTTTTTGAGGGCCCATACCACAGCGAAGGCCTCCCTCTCTATGGTGCTCCAGCGTTGTTCTCGGGGTAGGAGTCGCCTGCTGATGAAGGCCACTGGCTGATCAAGGCCTTCGGTGTTCACTTGAGACAGGACTGCCCCAATGCCATGGTCGGAGGCATCCGTCTGGACGACGAACTCCCGGCTGTAGTCGGGGGCCTGGAGCACAGGGGCGGAGAAGGCAGAACGTTCTTGGGCCCGGGGTGTGAGGCCGATCTGCCAGTAGCCCGCTGTCAGGTCGAAAATACTGAGGTAGCGGGCAGCTCCCATGCGGTCGATTAGTTCGTCTGCCCGGGGGATGGGATGTGCGTCTGTTCTGGTGACCGCATTCAAGCCCCGGTAGTCGACGCAGAACCGGAGTTCTGGTGTGGCGCCGGGAGCGGCTGCTTTGGGGACCAGCACTACAGGGCTGGCCCAGGGGCTGTCTGAGGGCTCGATGACCCCGAGCGTGAGCATTTTGGTTACTTCTTCCTGGATGCAGGCCCGTACCCGATCTGGCACGCGGTAGGCCCGGTGGCGGATAGGGGGGCTGTCCCCCGTGTCCACGTCGTGCACACACCAGGAAGTGACACCTGGGGTGAGGGAAAACAGGCTGGCCAACTGCAACAGAAGGTCTCGACACTCCTGGCGTTGTTCCCGGGTGAGGGCCTGTAATGGCTGGATTTTCTGAGTAGGTGGGATCAGCCCCCAGGGGCCCCTGTGACCCAGCCAAAACGTACTCACCTTCCGTCCTCAGGACTCCTCTATATCCAGGCACCTGGTACCTACCTGAGGATAGGGAACTCGCAATATACAAGCTCATATTATTAAGAACACCACTAAATCTATAGGGATACTAAGAATACTCACTGATTACTAGGGATATCCATACCCTACACCACACTTATTCACATCAGTTGGTCTCGCGGCCACCCTGACCCAGACCGTTCTACCCTAGGGCAGATCTGACACACAATCTGGTGCGTCTACACACGGGCCTGCAGAACCCAATGCTCCCTTTTCCAAATTGTTCGCGATCCTGCGAACCTACACGTCAGTGTCCCTCCTGACGTTCTCACTTATTTAAGCCACAATCTGGTGGATTTACACACTGGTCTCCCACCCAGTGTTCTCATTAACGCCGCATATCAACGACGACCACATTCCTATGAACACCTATACATATATATATATATATATATTGGGATATTATCTCAGCTGTCTACTCAGGATGAAACTACAATAATAACTTTGAATGTGGTTCCAGATTATTGTGTATTACCTGCTCTTGGCATCAAAGGTCCACTCACTCCCTATTTATGTGATCACCACTTACCTGATTGGGATTACTCATCCATTCACGTGCCTAGTGCTCACCTAGGAGCTATGTTTACCTTTAGTGAACAAGAATAGGGGCTACACACCAGTTTGTTATAAACTGGGGTTCATTTATTTTAGTAATATAAACATTTATGCAAATCTAACAAAGGCTATAGGTAGAACACACCGCTTGAAAGAGAAAAGATTACACATAACAGGAACACTCCGCTGAAAGGGAAAAGATTAAGTGTAGCTAATGTGATGAAAACAATATCACCTGATTAGTGTGAAGTCTTGTTCTAGCTGTCATCTGGGTTCCTCTCTTGTCTGTGCCTTGGCTCATCTCATGCTCTCTCTCTCTCCTGCACTCTTGGGTACACCTCTGCGCTGATCACTCTGTCTCTGGACTCCTCTCCCCCACACGAACTGTCTCTCCACCTTCCGTCTTCAATCTTAATGGTTCCTGCCGCTCTGATCACCATTCATTCCACTATCTTATTCACTCTGTCTCTGCGCCAATGTCCAATTCCATCTGCTCCCATAGGTTAATCCACGAGCTCTCCTCTATCTCTTTTAAAAGGCATTACTTCAGACTCCAGCTATTCACACTTCCTCCTGATAAGCAACTGCTTCTGACTGCTTCCTTCAGTTCCAGCTCACTATTCAACTCAGCTCTTCTCCAGATTGAACCCTCTCTCTCTCTCTGCCAACTCCACTCCACTGCTCTCCTCTCTGCTGGACTCCCTCTCTCCTCGACTGCTTCCTGCTTGACTCTCTCCTCGACTGACTGACTCCGCCTCTGCACTTCACAAATATAGAATGCTGTTTCCCCATGGAAAGTTCCATCCATCAGCCCGCCGCTTACCAGGTCTCTGCATCACCTCGCATCAAGGACACACACCCAGCCGGCCGGCCTTTTGTTGTGTCTTCTACACAGAGAATAATACAGCCTACCGATAAGGGCTGGCCCAGACCGGTTCTCTCCAAGTGGAAAACAGCCTTAACTATAAACTTCGCCTTTGCCCTAAAAAGCCTCCCTGCTTCCATCAAGATGGAGTCTCTCTAGCTTTAGGCTTGTAGGCCTGAAAGGGGTGAAATGCTCCTTAACTCTGTCAGAATACCTACATAAACCATACCAATATGTCTAATATGTCAAAGCCAATAGGCAATAGACAGGTTAAAGTCAAGAATAAAGGCATATTAAGCAGCTATCCTCTTCTAGGTCTGGAAAAAGGGCTTAAAAGGGCCAACACAGGCTAAGAATACCTATACTAGATGCGAGCAAGAATAATGATCTATATCACTGCTAAATAAAGCCAAAAACTCTGCCATAACATTGCACCCTAGATCCTTATCTTGCGAGCATCTTATAAACAACAACAACCATCTAAACAAACATCAACATAATCTATCCAACATAGGCTAAAAATACCTATCCTAGATGTGAGCAAGATTAAGATTTATATCACTGCTAAATATCTCTGCCATCCACCCTTAGATCCTTATCTTGCGAACATCTGACAAACAATAACATCTAAATAAACAAACATCAACACAATCTATCAACAAATCAAAACCTAAAAAACTCCCTAAAAACAATGACAACTCAAGAAAATTCCACCTGAAACTCAATTGTAGGGAATAAAAACCTAAAAACAAATCAAAGCACCCTTGACTTGAATGCTGAAAATATCTGAGATTGGATCTGATAACAAAAGAAACTAACCAAAGCATCCTCAAACTAAATGTGCCTCAACTTCTAATGATAACTGGTGAAATCTAGTGATATAGGGGCTTATGTGTTGAATGAAAACAGCAAGGGGCCTAAATGGGCCTACTTCGGACAACTTAAGGCTAAATGAGACCTACCTACTATTGTCAACTTAAAAACTAAATGTGCTTCAACTCCTAATGAGAGAACAAGAAAGGGCCTAAATGAGCCTTACGTACTATAGGCAACTTAAGCTAATGATGACTCATGAAACTATTGGTGTAGGTGCTAGTATGTGAGATGAAAATAACAATAGGCCTAAATGAGGCCTACCTGCTGACATTTGTCAATTTAAAGTGAAATCTGAGAAATACAATTGCAAGGTCTGGGCAAACATTAATACATAATCATACTAAAAGACACTCTACCCAGAACAATCCAAATTTTAAGGTAACCACCCATTGATCAATCAAGGTGAAAATATAAGAACAGTAAAAATACCCCATGTCTATAAGATAGCTAATGTAACATCAAGCTTAAAACAACAAAAAACATTTTAAATCGCACGGTGAAACACATGTGCGCACCATCATTGAAAAAAGTCCTTCATTTGGAAAAACTATAATAGGTGACATATTTTTTTTTAAAAGTGGGGCCTGCTTGTAGTGATGTCAAAATTGCAGGCCAGGGAATTAAATAACTTAGTCATAATAGGTGACACGTTTTTTTTTTTGCTTTAAAAGTGGGGCCTGATTGTCCAAGGGATTATTTAATGTCCAAATTCTTCAGTGTAGGCCACCACCCTGCATCCTCGGTACTTCCTCCAATGTGGCCATCCATCACCCGGTCTGGTCTGGTCTGGTCTGGTCTGGTTCCATCATCCAAAACAATAAACTAAAATAATAACATGAAAATAAAAAGCTAAAACAAATAAAGGGAGTGGGCAGACGCACGCACGCACCCCAACTGCAGCAATCCTAGAAACAAGAGAAGAAGTATCATTATTCTTGTAAAATAAAATTTTCCATTTAAAAAGCACCCCGGGTGCCTTTCATTATTGAAAAGAAAATATCCTAATTAATTAAAAACATTCAAAATTTAACTTTTAATAACTTTGAGTGGGGCCTAACATACCCTAATCCTAACTAAGCCAGTACCACCCTTCAGGGCAGGAGCTAAGCTACAGTGTGAAAAAAAAAATTTGTAGTACCGCCCAAATGGTGACAGCATCAGCAGGGCACTGCAAGCCTCCCATTTCCCTGGTCAAAAAAAGTCCGCCCAGGCCTATCAAACTAACTAACTCCAAGGGAAGAGCCAGGCCACCCCGCCCTTAAATAAACAAGCCGTGCGCGGAAGAAAATTGAACTGTAGCCAATCATAACACACTGGGACGTGATCGAAACTTGCAGAAAGAAAAAGCTCGTCTGCACAGACCAGCTGGTCTGCCAAGGTCAAAAAACAAATTTCACATGCCTTATTTTGTAACTAACAGAAGCTCGAATTTAACAAAAACAATTCTGTTACAGTGCATTGCCAATTAAAAAAGCTCCAGTTTTTTTTAAAAAGACGTTTGTCCAACTAATTAAACTAAAGGCAAGACATTTAAAGGGGAAACTACCTTTGGCATACAATATTATACATGCTGCATTTGAGAAACGAATTAACATGGTCCATTTGTCAAAGAGAAATAATTTGTAAAACAACATAAAATGCAGATACATTTCAACATTGTATTTAAGTTCACATTTATAAAAACATACATTTTCATTTTAACATTTTTCATTTCAAAGGCAAATAATTGCCTGTCACTAATTAAAAGCACATGTTACCATGCACGGTCGGGCAAGATTTATTATTCTTAGACTAACACATTCCTGTCTAGATGGAAACCCCTCACAGAAATAATTAATGAAAACAGCTCGTAGCGTGCACTCTAACGGGCTATCTTTTTAACATTTCACTCATTTTAAAAGAACACAGCTTTCTCCGTAACGTTGATTTATAACCACATCAGTTCCAAGGTGAACCCACACAAATACGTAGACGCATTTCAAAAGGAATGTGAAATGAACAGAACCCTTCTCAAAACACAAGATGTTACCTTTCCGTCAAGAAACTGACAAAGCACGTAGGCTGACCAAGGAACCAAAAAGAAAAAAAAGTCAAAATCAAACCATCAAAAAATCCACTGACTTTTATAGTCAGGTCAGATAACCATGCATGTTGACAGCATGTAAAAAATAAAGGCTGCCATCTGAATTCAAGATATTAACCCTTTGGCAGCTCAAATAGAAACATTTCCCAACGTCCATTTATACAAGGGAAAATCATTAGCACATTTCTTCACGTTTACAAATGACACGTACATATTTTCAAAAACGTTATCCCCAAGCACCCGAAAAAGATCCAGCTCTCTCCTGCCAAACGTAATGAGAACATGCCCTGTCCAAGCCATGACCACATGGCGCTATTCACAAGCCATATTTACAAGACAAGCCTTTCACAAACAACATTTCCAAGGCGCAATGCACAAGGAACACAATAGATCAACATGAGAACATGCACCTCACAAATCACAAAAATATGGCGCTATTCACAAGTCATATTTACAAGACAAACCTTTCAGAAACAACATTTCCAAGGCGCAATGCACAAGGAACACAGCAGATCAACATGAGAACATGCACCTCACAAATCACAATAATATGGCGCTATTCACAAGTCATATTTACAAGGAGCTATATTCACAGAACTCCACAGATCATAGAACAATGAACACATTTCACATTGCACAGCATAAGCAGATGCAGCAAGCAATTGAATGGGCAATTTAAAAGCATTTTTTACACACATTTATACAATTGGACCATCACATAGATGTAACTGGCTTCCTCATGTAATGCCATCCTTCAACTCTAACAGTTTAAACACCAAGATGAAAACCATTCCTTCCACCCTGAATAAACCAAATGCCATGATGTAATACAATCTCCTCACGCTGCAACTGTTCAAGCCAATAGGTCTAACAGGCTACATATACTGCAACATTACGCCAGATGGAACTAGCGTTCAGGGCACTCCCTCAGAACACATGGGCAACTCTCTAAGCACATGGCCAGGCACACAGGCTTCGTAAACTGTCCGACTACGCCAAAATGTAATGGCTGGATTTTCTGAGTAGGTGGGATCAGCCCCCAGGGGCCCCTGTGACCCAGCCAAAATGTACTCACCTTCCGTCCTCAGGACTCCTCTATATCCAGGCACCTGGTACCTACCTGAGGATAGGGAACTCGCAATATACAAGCTCATATTATTAAGAACACCACTAAATCTATAGGGATACTAAGAATACTCACTGATTACTAGGGATATCCATACCCTACACCACACTTATTCACATCAGTTGGTCTCGCGGCCACCCTGACCCAGACCGTTCTACCCTAGGGCAGATCTGACACACAATCTGGTGCGTCTACACACGGGCCTGCAGAACCCAATGCTCCCTTTTCCAAATTGTTCGCGATCCTGCGAACCTACACGTCAGTGTCCCTCCTGACGTTCTCACTTATTTAAGCCACAATCTGGTGGATTTACACACTGGTCTCCCACCCAGTGTTCTCATTAACGCCGCATATCAACGACGACCACATTCCTATGAACACCTATACATATATATATATATATATATTGGGATATTATCTCAGCTGTCTACTCGGGATGAAACTACAATAATAACTTTGAATGTGGTTCCAGATTATTGTGTATTACCTGCTCTTGGCATCAAAGGTCCACTCACTCCCTATTTATGTGATCACCACTTACCTGATTGGGATTACTCATCCATTCACGTGCCTAGTGCTCACCTAGGAGCTATGTTTACCTTTAGTGAACAAGAATAGGGGCTACACACCAGTTTGTTATAAACTGGGGTTCATTTATTTTAGTAATATAAACATTTATGCAAATCTAACAAAGGCTATAGGTAGAACACACCGCTTGAAAGAGAAAAGATTACACATAACAGGAACACTCTGCTGAAAGGGAAAAGATTAAGTGTAGCTAATGTGATGAAAACAATATCACCTGATTAGTGTGAAGTCTTGTTCTAGCTGTCATCTGGGTTCCTCTCTTGTCTGTGCCTTGGCTCATCTCATGCTCTCTCTCTCTCCTGCACTCTTGGGTACACCTCTGCGCTGATCACTCTGTCTCTGGACTCCTCTCCCCCACACGAACTGTCTCTCCACCTTCCGTCTTCAATCTTAATGGTTCCTGCCGCTCTGATCACCGTTCATTCCACTATCTTATTCACTCTGTCTCTGCGCCAATGTCCAATTCCATCTGCTCCCATAGGTTAATCCACGAGCTCTCCTCTATCTCTTTTAAAAGGCATTACTTCAGACTCCAGCTATTCACACTTCCTCCTGATAAGCAACTGCTTCTGACTGCTTCCTTCAGTTCCAGCTCACTATTCAACTCAGCTCTTCTCCAGATTGAACCCTCTCTCTCTCTCTGCCAACTCCACTCCACTGCTCTCCTCTCTGCTGGACTCCCTCTCTCCTCGACTGCTTCCTGCTTGACTCTCTCCTCGACTGACTGACTCCGCCTCTGCACTTCACTGATATAGAATGCTGTTTCCCCATGGAAAGTTCCATCCATCAGCCCGCCGCTTACCAGGTCTCTGCATCACCTCGCATCAAGGACACACACCCAGCCGGCCGGCCTTTTGTTGTGTCTTCTACACAGAGAATAATACAGCCTACCGATAAGGGCTGGCCCAGACCGGTTCTCTCCAAGTGGAAAACAGCCTTAACTATAAACTTCGCCTTTGCCCTAAAAAGCCTCCCTGCTTCCATCAAGATGGAGTCTCTCTAGCTTTAGGCTTGTAGGCCTGAAAGGGGTGAAATGCTCCTTAACTCTGTCAGAATACCTACATAAACCATACCAATATGTCTAATATGTCAAAGCCAATAGGCAATAGACAGGTTAAAGTCAAGAATAAAGGCATATTAAGCAGCTATCCTCTTCTAGGTCTGGAAAAAGGGCTTAAAAGGGCCAACACAGGCTAAGAATACCTATACTAGATGCAAGCAAGAATAATGATCTATATCACTGCTAAATAAAGCCAAAAACTCTGCCATAACAGGGCCTCCGAGAGTCGGACCCCATCCACGGAGCCGTCTTTCTCCCGAGTCCGTAGGAGGTCAGGGAGGGGCTCGGAGTCTTCTTCGGCCCCATTGTCTGTGGCCATCAGGAGGCTGAGTTCTGAACGCACAAAGTGGGGTTTCAGTCTATTAGCGTGGAGGACCCGGAGGGGGTTCCGGGAAGATTCCATGTCGATGAGATAGGTGGCAGGACCCTTGCGCTCGACTACTTTGAAGGGCCCCGTCCACTTGTCTTGCAGGGCGCAGGGTTCGGTGGGGGACATCACCCATACCTGTTGCCCAGGTTCAAATTCGATGGAGGAGGCATTCCGGTCATACCACTTTTTCATGTCCTCTTGACTGGCCTCTAGGTTGGCTTTTGCCAGCTCTCTGAACCGCCGGGTCTGGTTGCGGAGGGTTAGGAGGTACCTGAAGACATCTGGGGGGTTCTTTAGAGGGGGCATCTCCCAGCCTTCCTTGACTAGGCTGAGCGGCCCCCGTACTGGATGTCCATACAGCAGTTCAAACGGGCTGAAGCCGAGGGACTTCTGGGGGACCTCTCGATATGCGAAGAGGAGGCACGGCAGCAGCACATCCCACTGGCAACGGAGGGGCTCTTCCAACCCCCCAATCATCCCTTTGAGCGTGCGGTTGAACCGCTCAACGAGTCCGTTTCCTTGAGGGTGATAGGGGGTCGTGAATCGGTAGGTAACCCCACACTGTTGCCAGAGGGACTTCATATATTTGGAAATAAAGTTCGTGCCTCTGTCGCTGACGACTTCTCGGGGGAAGCCCACACGGGAGAAGATTCCCATCAGAGCCCGGCCGACTACCGGGGCTGTCACAGTTCGCAGGGGAACAGCCTCGGGGTAGCGGGTGGCGTGGTCCACTAGCACCAGGATGAACCGATGGCCTTGTTTTGTACGCGGGTCCAGGGGCCCCACAATGTCTATCCCGACCCTCTCGAACGGGGTGGTGACCACGGGAAAAGGTTGCAGGGGGGCTTTTAGTTTGCGGCCGCTCTTTCCACTGGCTTGGCACGTGGGGCAAGATCGGCAATGCTGGTGTACATCGTTCCTCATTTTGGGCCAGAAGAAGTGGGTCACCAGGCGGCTGTAGGTTTTATCTTGACCCAGGTGTCCAGCCAGGGGGACATCGTGGGCCAGGTTTAGCAGAAAGTCTCTAAAACGGAGGGGCACCACTAGCACTCGGCTGGCCCCCAACTCCGCGATTCTTTGTTCACTGTACAGCAGATCATTGTCCCAGTAGATCCAATGTGTTCCGGAGGTATCCCCTGCGCTTTGGGCGAGGGCTTGTTGGCGGAGTCCCTCGAGGGAGGGACAGGTCTTCTGTTCT